>NC_081412.1:63616501-64257126 GCF_030272615.1 Cryptomeria japonica
TGTTAATTGAGAGATTTTGGCATGACAACACAAGGGTTTCACCCAACCAAAGAGATGTTGTTAGAAGGTGAATTGGAATTAGTAATCGTGAACCACATCCAAAACACTATTTAGACACAACTCAAACACATTTTTATGAAAGGTTTCTTTAAAGCTTTCCTTAGATTAAAATTAGTCAAAGATTTGTTGAGATGACAAAACCATTTTATGTTAAGATTAATCATGCACGTACTACATGTTGTTGTAGGGTCCATGTTGAATTTTCCATCCATTAAGATATTTATCGCTATATTTGTTGTACTTTGCACACTAACGATGTTTTGCAAGAATGTGGTCTACAAGCACCTCCTAAGTAACTAAGAGAATTTATTTCAAGTGTACTATGTAGATGAAATGATGGGTGCATTTATTATAAGATGATGTGTTTGAGAGGCTTTTGTCCTACATGTGGTGGTTTGCAACAGTTGCATAGATGCCTACATCTGGATAGCACACATGAAATTGGTAAGGAACTAGTTTCTATTGGAAAATATAAGTCAGTAACATATGGTGTTAAAGTTGGAAAAGAATTAAAGAGGTGTGAGTTAGTGAAAAGGGATATAAGCGTAGATGATTTTATGAAGATGTTTCAAGAGAAACGAGTATATGAGTACATAGGTCACAAACATAGAGCTAGATGGTTATATGAGCAATTCAAGTTGTGTAAGGACAATTTCCCCCTCGGCACTACTGTCTATGTCATTGATTTTGCTGAGAATTATACACTAAAGCCACAAAATGAAGTACAATCTATGTATTACCACTCTACACAAGTTACAATTTTTGTACACATCATTCATGCATGCACATGATAGCACTGAGGAGGACAGAAAGGTTATAAGAGAATATAACTTCTATATCAGCAATGATCATACTCATTCCTCAGAGTTTGTGCAAGGATGCTTTACAGTCTTCTATGATAGTTTAAGGGAAAGAGATATAAGATACAACCAACACTTAATATGGTTGGACAATTGCACTACACAATTCAAGAATGCAAGGATGTTCTACTAGTTGACTAGGATGCATGTGACAAGTGGTGTGCAACATTTTTGGAATTTCATTAAGGTAGGGCATGGAAAGGGAGACCATGATGGTGCGGGAGCATGTGTGAAAAGATCTCTTACCAGAGAGGAATTGAAGTATGAAGGTGGTGCAATGCTAATAGATGCAAAAACAATTGTGCAATGGTGTAGCTCTACGATGGGACTGGGTAATGCAAATAAGTCTATGGTTTCTAGATATTTTTGGTTAATAAGTGAATCTAACATTGAAAACTATCTAGATTGTAGTACACTTACTAGATCAAGTGACATGCATTCATTTAGAAGTTCAAATGCAACATCACTAGTTAGTTATACTACACATATTGCATGCTTTTGCTCTTCGTGTATGCATTTTTTGTGGGATGAATGTGAATCAAAAGAGTGGGTTGACCAATGGTCTTGTAGACCTTTGCAAACCATATATACATACAGAGCACTACAAATGAACCGGATTGAAGCATCAGTGGATTTTGACCATGTATCAAACATAGTTGAACCAGGTAAAGGGTTGCATTTTGCTACAATTTTAAGATTAATTTATTAGTATTAACTTATGCTGATTTTGGTATTAACTTATATCCTTCTATTAAATGCAGGTCATGTATATGCAGTTATTGTGGATGAGAACAATGAAGAAGGAACAAATTACTTTTTGTGTCATTGTATTGAGGCCAAAAAGAAATTGACTTCTACAGTGATTGATGGAGAGGGTATTGAGTACCCAATATGATTTGTTATTGTGACAGGGACATGGCTTAGAAGGTACCACATTGTTGTGTTGAGTTGTATTGAGACCTCTTAAACTCATTTATTTAGTAGTTGTTGTATTGATTTTAGCATTATCCCTCTATAAAATGTAGGTACCCTATCAAAAATTCTAATGCCTGGTTGTTTGAGGACTTTGAGACACATAGACATATTCTTCATTACTCAAACCTTCTTGTTGCAACAAATATTCATTTGGTTAAATATCATGGTAGACCTCTTAACAAGGATTTGTGGAAAGTTCATGAATCAGACCACAAGGCAATACTTGAGACACTAAGGGTTAGAGCTGATCCAGAAGGTTCACTTGATTGATTTTGGGCCATCTAGAAGAATAATTCTACAATATGGTAGAATAATTTTGACAATTTTGTATATATCTTTTGTGAAATGTTGTAACTTCGCTTTTTTGGATGTGCTCTACGTGCATATGAGTTGTAATATGCATATGAGCTATAATGTGCACATGTAGATGCCAAATTTTGTATATAAAAAAATCAATGAGTTGTAATGTGCATATCTAGATCCTAAATTATGTATAAAAAAACAACGAGTTGTAATGTGCATATCTAGATGCTAAGTTTTGTATAAAAAAACAATGAGTTGTAATTTGCATATTTAGATGCAAAATTTTCTAAATGTAAACAGTAATGAGCTTGATCATTTATATAAGATGCCAAATTTTATATATGAAAGTGTCCATGGGGCTGATTTGAAAATTTTGAATATGAATATGCAATTTGTTTTCCAAGTGTTTTGGGAAAGTTTTGAGTTATTATTGAATTACCCGATTTGAAGGGCTAGTAGGAATAGTCTAAATCTGAGATAGGATTTTAGTGGGCAGCGATAACATGACCCCATAGGTTCAAATGGATAATCCATAAGTGGTGTAGGAGAACCCTTCCAAACTTTTTCTATTTCTTGTTTTGTTGGTGTTATGCTTCTTATGAAGCCATTGTACGTGAATAAGAGCCATGAGCTCAAATGTGCTAGACTAGGTCCTAGTTAGGGTCCTGGTGGAGATCTTAGGGGTCATGAGTCAAGATTGTGATTTTCTTGAAAATGGATGATATGTGTGTCCTTAAAGTGTTTAGGGGTCCTTTATAACATGGTGGTGTCCTTAGCTTGGCCCAATGTGGGTCTAGGAGTCATAAAAAGCAACATTGGGAAAGTTGCTCAAAAGTTGCAAAAGTTGCATGACAACTTTTAAAAGTTGTCAAGCAACTTTTCCACCATGATGTCAAGTTCTTTAGGTTAGCATAGAAAAACCTAGTTTGGGCACACAAACTGAGGCAAAGGTAGTATAAGTACTTGAAAACCCTAAATTCATGGGTTGGATGTCAGACATTGTATGGTCGTAGCAAAGAGATCAGATTGGGACTGTAAAGTTGTTACTAGTCAGTTTGAATGCAGAAAACAAGAAAGTTAATGGATTGAGAAACATCCAAATCTATGTGGAATGTTTGTCATGGGGTAAATACTTTCATTTCAAGTAATTAGTTTAGGTTTTTACTTGCAGAGTGAGTGTGTTTGTAAATAGTTTGTAAATTGTCTTCTTACTATCTAGTTTTCGACAGGATTGTGTAAATGAAGTCTTAACTTCATTCCCCATTGTGGAACCACCATGAAATCATGGGGAATGAGAGTGAAAACCTTGTACCATACTGTAAAACAAGAAAGGCCCTTGAAAATGTAGGAAGGCCAAGCAAAGACCCACTCCTAGGTGAGACTGGACAGTGCTCGGTTAGGAGAGGTTAGATTGCAGAGGTCTTGGAGAGCAAGGTTGGATAGAGGAGATTACATCCTTTCGAGGAAGCGTAGAGGAGTTTTTGAGGAATAATTGGTGTGAAGGAGGAGCCTCCACCAATCCAAACAAGGTGGCTAAAACACTAAACACTCACTGTGACCCAAGCAGACCCTAGAAACCCTCACAAAACCCTTAAAAACCCCAAAATTCGCCCTAGGCACTATATGACCACTTGGAGGCCCAAAACCTTGAAAATCCTTGAGCCCTTGCTAATTGAATGGAAGTCCATTTTGGGAGTTAGGGTTGATTGTGCATCATTTGTGAGAGCGAGCCCTAGAAGACTAGTTATGAGGCCTAATTGGTCCTAATCCTTATAGCCCTGTTTTGTAAGCAAAAACACAAAACAGTGAAATCGGTAGAAAGGATGAAGGTAGCAACTTCTTGGGGGCACATGGGGGGATGTAAAACCTAGTTTAAGACCTAATACAACCTTGCTAAGACCTTGGAAAGTGTGAAATAAACCTTAGCCCTTATTATCCATAGTAAGGGGTTTTGAGTCTCATGAGTAGGTGAGACCTTAGGAGCAGCATAGCAACTTATTGGTGGGTGGATTGGGCAAGGTCAAGGGATTTCTAAAGCAAAGGGAATTCCTAGAGACTCTAGGGTGTGGAGAGAACACCAGGTGATCCTAGGGAAGGATCTAGAAGCATAGACTAGGCTAGTCTATCCCAAACCCCATCCCATCAGATTGGCATCAGAGCAAGTAAAAGACTTGGACTGTGTATGTCTCTATATACTTGTGAATCAGTAGGGGAGAGAAGAATGGTTACTAATGTAGAGCTGGCTAGAGAAGTAGAAGAGTAGAAGGAGAAAAATAGACTCCTTGAAGCAGCTATGAGGGAGATAAGGGATAAACTATAGGAAGTGGTAAATCAGAGAACACATGAACCTTGGGATGAAGATACCAAGGGTAAAGGAAAGAGAACTATAGACATAGATGACATAATTCCTGAATCAGATCCCTTGTTCAATGAAGAACCTTTTGTGAAGGCTATTAAGGCCTTGAACACCAAAGCCTTTGAAGGATTGCCACATTTCAGTGGAAGAATGGACATAGACTCTATTATGGAATGGATTGAGGGCATGGAAAACCACTTTGAGTGTGAAGGAGTGACAGAGGCTCAGAAGGTTAAAGTTGCCAAATCAATATTAAGGGGAGCAACTTTGACATGGTGGAAGTACCTGCAAGAAGAAAGGATTAGCATGAGAAAGCTACCTATTGCAAATTGGAAGGCCATGGTGAGTAAGATTAAGGAGAACTACTTACCAGAGGATTATGAAGTCCAACTTCATAAGAAGAGACAAGGATTGAAGAAAAAAGATCTTGATGTAACTTCCTACACCGAAGAGCTTCAAAAACTTTATCTTAGATCAAAGGTTCAAGAAGATGAATCTATTAAGGTGGCTAGGTATCTAAGTGGCCTAAAGTGGAACATACAAGAGGAGATAAGCCTATGGACTCCTACTACTATTTAGAAATGTCATAAGCTTGTTGTCAAGGTGGAAGAGAGGAATAAAAGGAAAGGAGACTCCAATAACAAGGGTAGAGGTAGAGGTAGAGACCAAGTGAATCACCGAGGTGGTTACTAAAGCAAGACAAATGAGCCAAGGAACCAAGGAGAAGCCAAGTTGACTGAGCATGGTAGTGAAACCAATCTTAGAGGAGGACATTCCCAAGGAAGAGGTGCACAAGGTGGTCCAAATAGGGGTAGAGGTACTCGCAAAGGTAACTCCTATTTTGCAACAATGAAGTGTTACAATTGTGGACAATTGGGACACCCGACATATAGATGCCCTGACAAGCCTACCACATCAAATAGTTGAAAGAGGGTTGTTTATGCACAAGAAGACTCTTCAAGTAGCAAGACACCAGATGTGGACCAGATTGAATCAAAATTTGGTGAGAATCTGATGTTCAATAGGATTTTGATCAAACAACTAGTTAAGGAGGAATCCAAACATAGGAGAGCATTGTTTAGGGTGAGATGCAAAGTTCTTGGTAAAGTGTGCAAGGTAATAGTTGATACAGGCTCAACTGACAACATCATCTCAGAAGAGGCAATCAGGAAGTTAAAACTCACCAATCCTTACAAGGTGACTTGATTGAACAAAGCACAGAGTGTGCTAGTCAATGAGAAGACTTGGGTAGAGTTTTCTATTGGAGGATACAAGGACAAGATCCTTTGTGATGTGTTGTCTATGGATGCATGTCACTTATTGCTAGGAAGACCCTGGCAATTTGATAGGAAGGTGATCTATGATGGAGAGGAGAACTCCATATCATTTAAGAAGGACAACAAGACCTTCAAGAATCATTCTTTGACAGAGGATGAAGAGGGCACTTCAAAAACACCTAGTGTTTTAATGGCTACTGGTAAAGAGTTCCTAAATTTGCTACATGAGGAGGAGATAGTGAAGTGTGCCATCTTTATGAAGCCAAGGGAGAAAGCAGACAAGTTGTAGGCAGAAGTACCCAAGGAGATAAAGCAAATGTTGCAAGAGTATGAGGATATGGTGAGTGATGGAGCACCTGCAACACTCCCACCAAGAAGGTCTATAAGTCATCAAATAGACTTTTTTCCTGGTGCATCCTTACCTAACAAGGCTACATATAAGCTCTCACCTGATCAGAATAAGGAAGTAGCAAGGCAAGTGTAGGAATTATTGGAACAAGGACTGATTAAGAAGAGAATCAGCCCATGTGCAGTCCTGGTAGTGATAGCATAAAAAAAAGGAGGTAAGTGGAGACTTTTCACTAACTCAAGAGTAATAAATAGGATTACCATAAGGTATAGGTTTCCTATTCCTGGAATAGAGGATTTGATGGACTGTTTAGGAGGGGCTATGTATTTTACCAAGCTAGACCTTAAAAGTGGTTATCACCATATAAGAATTAAGGAGGGTGATGAGTGGAAGACTGCTTTTAAAACCACAGATGGATTGTATGAATGGCTTGTGATGCCATTTGGGCTTACTAATGCTCCAAGAACCTTCATGAGGTGTTGAAAGACTTCACAGGCAGATTTGTGGTAGTGTACCTAGATGACATTCTCATCTATAGCAGAACCAAGGAAGAGTACCTTGAGCATTTGAGGTTTGTTTTAGAGAGGTTGCATGAGGAGAAGCTATCCATCAACCTAGAGAAGTGTGACTTCTTGAAGCAAGAGCTAGTTTACTTAGGATTTGTGGTATCTAAAGCAACCTTGAAGATGGATCCAAGCAAAGTGGAGGAAATCTTGAATTGTCCTGCACCTAAAACAGGGACTGAGGTAAGGAGTTTCCATGGATCAGCTCAATTCTATAGGAAATTTGTGAGGAACTTCAGTGGCATATGTGCACCAGTCATTGACACCATAAAAGGAGGTCTAAAAACTAAGTTTGAATGGACTGAGCAGGCAGACAAAGCATTTCAATTGTTGAAATAGGAAGTAGCCACAAAACCTATCCTTCTCCTACCTACGTTTGATAAGCTATTCACTTTAGAGTGTGATGCAAGTGGAATTGCAGTAGGTGGTGTATTGAGTCAAGAGGGAAGACCTATGGCATTTTTTAGTGAGAAGCTTAATGAAGCAAAGAAGAAGTACTCAGCTTATGACCTAGAGTTGTATGCATTAGTTCAGTCTCTAAAAAAATGGAGGCATTACCTACTTCCAAAAGAATTTGTAGTGTTCACAGACAACTAGGCATTGAGTTACATAAACACTCAAGAGAAGCTAAGCAATAGGCATTTGAAATGGATGGAATACCTCCAATCCTTCACCTTCACCATCAAGGATAAGAAGGGGCGGCTTAATAAGGTGGTAGATGCATTAAGCAAGAAGTTGTTGACAGTTCAAGATTTACAGTTGCAGAGCATAGGAATAGAAGGTTTCAAAGACCTCTATGAAGGAGATGATGACTTCTCAACAACTTACAAGGTTTGCAAAGAGTTTGAGAACCATTTCCATGGTGAGTATGCAGATTACACTCTCCAAAATGGTCTCTTGTTCAAGGGTAACCAGTTGTGTGTACCTAGAGGATCCATGAGGGAGAACCTCATCCAAGAGAAACATAATGGCAGTTTAAGTGGACACTTTGGAGTTAAAAAAACCTTGGATTTAGTACAGAGGTACTATTATTGGCCTAAGTTGTCAAGGGATGTAAAGAGGTATGTAGAGTAATGTGGAGTGTGTCAAAGAGCAAAAGGTGGATCAAGTAATGCTGGTTTATATCAACCATTACCGGTCCCTAACAGACCTTGGGAATGTCTAAGCATGGACTTTGTAGTAGGACTTGCCAAGACAAAAATAGGTATGGACAACATCTATGTGGTTGTAGATAGATTTTCCAAGATGAGTCATTTTATCCCATGTAAGACTACACATGATGCAAGCTATGTTGCACATCTCTTCTTCAAAGAGATTGTTAGGATTCATGGACTCCCTTTAAGCATTGTTTCAAATAGGGACAACAAGTTCATGGGTCATTTTTGGTAGACATTATGGAGGAGACTAGGAACCAACTTGTCATTTAGCTCAGCTTACCATCCACAAACAAATGGTTAGACTAAAGTCATCAATAGGGTGTTAGGTAACTTGTTGAGGTGTTTAGCTAAGGAGTATGGCCAAACATGGGACCTAATCATTTCTCAGGCAGAGTATGCATATAATGACACTGTGAATAGAACCACCGGTAGAAGTCCTTTTGAGGTTGTCTATGGCAGACATCCAAGAGGAGTATGTGAGTTGAGAGACCTTGGTAGTTTGGAAATGAAGAGTGGGCAAGCAGAAGACTTCACTCAAACCATCAAGGAAGTTAAAGAGCAGGTTAAGAAGGCCATCCTAGAATCCACTCAAAAACTGAAAGCCAAAGTGGATGAGAAAAGGAGAGAAGTTCAGTTCAAGGTGGGTGACTATGTGATGGTCCATTTGAGCAAAGCTAGGATGCAAGGAGGTAAGCCTACCAAACTGTAGATGAGAAGGGTAGGACCTTGTAGAATCCTATAGCAATATGGTAAGAATGCCTACAAAGTTGACCTGCCTTCAGATTTAGCTATATCGCCAGTCTTTAATGTAGCTGACCTGATCATGTACAAGGGTGAGATAGTAGGATAGACTGAGAACCAAGCCAAGGTACTGCAGGACCTTGATGTTAATGTCCTACCACAAGTGAAGAAGCCTAAAGAAGATGAGATCTTGGAATCAAGAGTGAAGAAGTCTGCTATACACTAGGTCTACATGGAGCACTTATTGAAATGGGTAGATCAACTAGGATCTGAAGCTACATGGGTGGAGGAGAGCAGGTTCAAGGCACTTGGAATAGACCCAGCTCTCATCTCTTCTTCTATTTCTTAAGTTTTGTACAGAGGGGGAGCTTGGTGTAGGAGAACCCTTCCAAACTCTTTCTCTTTCTTTTTTTGTTGGTGTTATGCTTCTTATGAAGCCATTGTACGTGAATAAGAGCCATGAGCTCATGTGTGCTAGACTAGGTCCTAGTTAAGGACCTAGTGGAGATCTTAGGGGTCATGAGTCAAGATTGTGATTTTACTGAAAATGGAGGGTATGTGTGTCCTTTAAGTGTTTAGGGGTCCTTTATAACATGGTGGTGTCCTTAGTTTGGCCCAATGTGGGTCTAGGAGTCATAAAAAGCAACATTGGGAAAGCTACTCAAAAGTTGCAAAAGTTGCATGACAACTTTTAAAAGTTGTCAAGCAACTTTTCCACCATGATGTCAAGTTCTTTAGGTTAGCATGGAAAACCCTATTTTGGGCACACAGATAAAGGAAAAGGTAGTATAAGTACTTGAAAACCCTAAATTTATGGGTTGGATGTCAGACATTGTACGACCCTAGCAAAGAGATCAGACTGAGACTGTAAAGTTGTTACTAGTCAGTTTGAATGAAGAAAACAAGCAAGTTAATGGATTGAGAAATGTCCAAATCTGTGTGGAATGTTTGTCATGGTGTAAATACTTTCATTTCAAGCAATTAGTCTAGGTTTTTACATTGCAGTGTGACTGTGTTTGTAAATAGTTTGTAAACTGTCTTCTTACTGTCCAGTTTTGGACAGGATTGTGTAAATGAAGTCTTAACTCCATTCCCCATTGTGGAACCACCATGAAACCATGGGGAATGAGAGTGCAGACCTTGTACCATACTGCAAAACAAGCAAGGCCCTTGAAAATTTAGGAAGGCCAAGCAAAGAACCACTCCTAGGCGAGACTGGACAGTGCCTGGTTAGGAGAGGTTAGATTGCAGAGGTCTTGGAGAGCAAGGTTGGATAGAGGAGAGTACATCCTTTGGGGGAAGTGTAGAGGATTTTTTGAAGAATCATTGGTGTGAAGGAGGAGCCTCCACTAATCCAAACAAGGTGGCTAAAACACTAAACACTCACTGTGACCCAGGTAGACCCTAGAAACCCTCACAAAACCCTTAAAACCCCCAAAATTCGCCCTAGGCACTGTACGACCACTTGAAGGCCCAAAACCTTGAAAATCCTTGAGCCCTTACTAATTGAATGGTAGTCCATTTTGGGAGTTAGGGTTGATTATGCATCATTTGTGAGAGGGAGCCCTAGAAGACCGGTTATGAGGCCTGATTGGTCCTAATCCTTGTAGCCTTGTTTTGTAAGCAAAAACACAAAATAGTGAAATCGGTTGAAAGGATGAAGGTAGCAGCTTCTTGGGAGCACATGGGGGGATGTAAAACCTAGTTTAAGACCTGATACAATCTTTCTAAGACCTTGGAAAGTGTGAAATAAACCTTAGCCCTTATTAGCCATAGTAAGGGGTTTTCAGTATCATGAGTAGGTGAGACCTTAGGAGCAGCATAGCAACTCATTGGTGGGAGGATTGGATAAGGTCAAGGGATTTCTAAAGCAAAGGGAAGTCCTAGAGACCCTAGGGTGTGGAGAGAACACCAAGTGATCCTAGGGTAGGATCCAGGAGCATAGACTAGGCTAGTTTATCCCAAACCCCATCCCATCAATAAGTGCCATGGTCTTCGAGTTACGCTACATCAAAGTTTGACCATTTTTTCCACTTTGAGTGCTCAAGGGAAAACATCTCTATGAGTTGGCTCACAATGATCAGATAGCTTGGGGAGTAAGACAAGGGAAAACCTAGCATAAACCCGGCCACCCGAATGCACTCACACTGACGGTTCGTTCCCACGATAAGCAGAACAAAAGATGCACTATTTTGCCACCTCTCACTAACGGTTTTTTATGCGATAAAAAAATCTCACCACAAGAAAATGGAATCAAGTTTCCCAAAACCAAGATAGGATTTTGTAGGAAACAACAACATGACCCCATATGTTCATATGGATTGTCCATAAGTTCCATGGTCTTTGAGTTACGCTATGTCAAAGTTTGACCATTTTTTTCGCTTTGAGCGCTCAAGGGAAAATGTCCTTACGAGGTGGCTCTTAATGATCAAACATCTTGGGGAGAAAGACAAGGGAACACCTGGCATTAACCCAGCCACCTGGATGCACTCACACTAACATTTCATTCCCATGATAAGAAGAACAAAAGATGCACTATTTTGCCACCTCTCACCGATGGTTTTTGATGCAACAGAAAAAATCTCACCACAAGAAAATGAAATCGAGTTGCCCAAAACTGAGATAGGATTTTGTAGGCAGTGATAACACAACCCCATAGGTTCAAACAGATCATCCATAAGTGCCACAATATCCAATTTACGCTACATCAAAGTTTGACCATTTGGTCCACTTTGAGTGCTCAAGGGAAAGCATCACTACGAGGTGGCTCTTAATGATTGGACACCTTGGGGAGAAAGACAAGGGCACACCTAGCATAAACATGACCACCTGGATGCACTTGCACTGACAATTCATTCCCACGATAAGCAGAATGAAAGATGCTCTATTTTGCCACCTCTCACTAACGGTTTTTTATGCGATAGAAAAAATCTCACCATGAGAAAATGGAATCATGTTGCCTGAAACTGAGATAGGATATTGTAGGCAAAAATAACATGACTCCATAGGTTAAAATGGATCATCCATAAGTGCCACGGTTTCCGATTTATGCTACGTCAGAGCTCGACCATTTTTTTCACTTTGAGCACTCAAGGGAAAACATCACTATGAGGTGGCTCATAACAATCAGACTCCTTGGGGAGAAAGATAAGGGCACACTAGGTGTAAACCCAACCACCCAGATGCGCTCGCATTGACGGTTCAATCCCATGACAAGAAGAACGAAAGATGCACTATTTTGCCACCTCTCACTGACAGTTTTTGATGCAACAGAAAAAATATTACCACAAGAAAATAGAATTGAGTTTCCCAAAACTGAGATAGGATTTTTGTAGGCAATGACAACATGACACCATAGGTTCAAATGGATCATCCATAAATGCCACAGTCTCTGAGTTACGCTACGTCAATGTTTGACCGTTTTTTCTGCTTTGAGCGCTCAAGGGAAAATGTCGCTATGAGGTGGCTCATAATGATCGAACACTTTGAGGAGTGAGACAAGGGCACACCTGGTGTAAACCTAGCCACTTAGATGTGCTCATGCTAACAATTCATTCCCTATGACAAGAAGAACAAAAGATGCACTATTTTGCCACCTCATTGACAGTTTTTGATAGTTTTTGATGCAACAAAAAAAATCTCACCACAAGAAAATAGAATCGAGTTGCCCAAAACTGAGATAGGATTTTGTAGGCAGTGATAACACAACCCCATAGGTTCAAATAGATTGTCCATAAGTACCACGGTCTCTGAGTTACACTATGTCAAATTTTGACCATTTTTTTCGCTTTGAGCGCTTAAGGGAAAACGTCGCTAGGAGGTGGATCGTAATGATCAGATGTCTTGGGGAACAAGATAAGGGAATACCTACCATAAACCCAACCACATGGATGTGCTCATGCTGATGGTTTGTTCCCATGACAAGTAGAACGAAAGATGCACTATTTGGCCACCTCTCAGTGATAGTTTTTTACGGTTTTTGATGCGCTAGAAAAAATATCACCACAAGAAAATGGAATCGAGTTGCCCAAAACCGAGATAGGATTTTTTAGGCAGTGACAACATGACCCCATAGGTTCAAATAGATCATCCATAAGATTCATGGTCTCTGAGTTACGGGATGTCAAATTTTGACCTTTTTTCCACTTTGAGCGCTCAAGGGAAAACGTCACTACGAGGTGGCTCGTAGCGATCGGACATCTTGGGGAGTGAGACAAGGGAACACCTAGAATAAATATAGCCACCCAATCATGCTCACATTGGTGGTTTGTTCCCACAACAAGCAGAATGAAAGATACACTATTTTGCCACCTCTCACTGACAATTTTTGACAGTTTTTGATGCGACAAAAAAAATCTCACCACAAGAAAATGGAATCGAGTTGCCCAAAACTGAGATAGGATTTTGTAGGTAGCAATAACATGAACCCATAGGTTCAAATGGATCATCCATAAGTGCCATGGTCTCTGAGTTACGCTACATGAAACTTTGACCATTTTTTCTGCTTTGAGCGTTCAAGGGAAAACGTTGCTACGAGGTGGCTCGTAACGATCAAACATCTTGGAGAGTGAGACAAGGGAACACCTAGCATAAACCAAGCCACTTGGATGCACTCGTGCTGATGGTTTTCTTGCATAACAAGCAAAATGAAAGATGCACTATTTTGCCACCTCTCATTAACAATTTTTGACAGTTTTTGATGCGACAAAAAAAAATCTCACCACAAGAAAACAGAATCGAGTTGCCCAAAACTGAGATAGGATTTTTTAGGTAGAAACAACACAACCCCATAGGTTCAAATAGATCATCCATAATTTCCATGGTCTCCAAGTTATGGGACATCAAAGTTTGACCATTTTTTCAACTTTGAGCGCTCAAGGGAAAACATTGCTACGAGGTGGCTCGTAATGATTAGACGCCTTGGGGAGTGAGACAAGGGCACACCTAGCATAAAAACAACCACTTGGATTTTCTCACACTGATGGTTCATTCCCATGAAAAGAAGATTGAAAGATGCACTATTTTGCCACCTCTCACTGACAACTTTTGACAGTTTTTGATGCGACAAATAAAATCTCACCACAAGAAAATGGAATCGAGTTACCCAAAACTGAGATAGGATTTTTTAGGCAGTGACAATAGGACCCCATAGGTTCAAACAGATTGTCCATAAGTGCTTCAAATCTTCTTTTATAGGTGATTAAATGATGAACTTCACTCCATAAGCATGAAATGATGAACTTAAGCATGAAATGTCTTAATTGGTTATTGAAATGATGAACTTCAATCCATAAGCATGAGTTTATGAAATGATAACTTCACTCCAATCTCTTCATGCACAAAGGACTCAAAGCAAATTCACTCAATCAAAATACAAAATATCAACATTACCGGTATCAGTACTTGGGTATACACAATATGAGAAATAGATAGTTTAAAAGTATACACCATATGAATTACAAGTAGTGAACAAATTGGATCACATTTCAAGACATATACACAACTAACAAATTTGATCACATTTCAATAGCAAATAACTAAGTTTCAGGAATATCATGTTTCATATATATATCAATGAACAAATTGGATCGAATATCAAGTTTCATATATATCAAAATGAACAATAATCGTGTACATATATCAAAAAATGGCATAGATGCCAAATCAATAATAGTTACAAAAATGTGGCATGTGTCATGTCTATAAAAGTTGATATATACATATACAAATATCAAATATATAAAAAATTGGTCCTTCAATGACCACAACTATAACTATATGTCTCTATCGGTATCTATGACTGTGGCAGATCATCAAAATTGAGCCTCTTCGAAGCAGTACGTGGCTCTGCAGGTGGCTGCACAAGGACAATTCAAATGTCTAATCAGATATATTTTCTCAATATAACATCAAAATAACTAAATACTGAACTCTAAATTGTTTGAAGTTGAAATTTTGATTACCTCATCTTTGTCTTCTGCAATTCGGTGAGGCTGAGGATCCATGGGATGTCTTGCAGGAGGTTCTAACTGGTAAAACAACATTAATACATGTTAATGACATATATGTCAAATAACACATAATAACTAAAAATGAATAGACTAAAAAACTAAAGCATATAGGAGCCTCAGATGGATGTGTTGTGGTCATAGAAGGCAAAGTCATAGATAAATCAGTTATGACCATTTCCCATAAGTGATCCAAAAGGAGTTAACAAGACAGTTTCAACTCCGTTGTGCACTTAGTGAAAAGGAGTTGATCTAAGATAGACATACCTTTTGCCTTGGTCGTGTTGGATACCATAAGATACGTGTAGGACTTCTACTGAAATGGAATGGTAGAATAATAGTAGGAAGTTTGGAAGGGGCTTGTAATAGTTTAAAGACAATCATACAAGCTAATAACCCAAAGTTGTTGACAAACTAGATAAAACAAATGTTTTTAACATATGTAGAAAAAATGCACACCAAAACCTCCTATAGTTCTCCTGTAACCTTAGGAGGCCTAGTCGAATTTGATGCAGCTATTACCATTTCCTGTATGAAAAATGATAACATATGATATAGACATAAAAGGATTTAGTTATTTTGAACAAGAAAGAATGCAATCCAAAGTGAATATGAAGATATCACATCTTCCCTCTGCTGAACCTCATCGACATCAAGTGCATTCATTAATTCCGTAAACCCCATATGTTTCTATATATAGAACAAATAAATTAAGTGCATTTATCAATATCTACATATACATGTTTAATCATAATACATTTCAACAATTGAATTTAAATTGTAGTGAATTACCTTCTATCATTTGGGTGTCGGAGAGGATATCTTTTTCTACCTCAGAGTGCTAGAGGATGGCTTTCTCACACAAGATGTCCTTGAGGTAGGTGGGGTAAACTAATGGAAAAAAATTAACATAAGGGAAAAGAGAATGCATTTAATATATCACTTAAGTCAAAAATATATAAATCTAAATGGTACCGCCTAGCTATCTTGGCCAAAGTCAATGGCTGAAAGCGTGACATCATCAAGTTGGGACATCTCAGCCACTAATAAGCCCTACAAAATATCAAGTAATGATACATATAATTAACAAAATATATTTTGAATCTAATGTATTATTATATTTTTAACAAATTTACAAATCTTTACCTCTGGTGGCGAAACTACTCGTGACTGTGAAGTCGACTGAATAGTATGCGGTGTACTCCCACCACCTGTTGCACCCTGCAATGCATTTTATTTATATGTCACTTTAAATTGTTCTAAAAATAAAAATTCATTTCTTTTTATAAGATTTTGTCATTTAATTGATAACATGTCATAAACAAAATTAAATGCACCTGTGCCTGATAGAAAGGGTACAACATATTGAGCAGTTCACCGGTGAGGGCCACATCCTCTGCAGTGGAAGCATGGCATCTACTCCTACAACATGTACATGAATGAGATGTCCCACCACCCTCTTCCGCATTAGTGTCTACACCAAAACATACACCCTCGTAGGTGGGGCACATATGTTGAATGGGCTGGCTCGTGCCAAATGATGCATGAGGTGCTGCTGATGAAGGAGGTGTCACTGATGAAGGAGGTGATGCAGGTGCTGGTACATCCTCTACTTTGACCAGCTGTGTGTCATGCTGAACAATGACATCAGTCAATGATGCAGCTGCCTGAAGAGTTTGTAATTCCATAGACTCCTTCAAGGATATAGGGACAGTGACATGAACCATTTGTTTAGGAGCTGTACGCCTCCTATGTTGTGGATCTACCACCATATGGGCCCTAGGTCTATCCTATGCAGAGCCTCTCCCTCTACCCTAAAATTGTCGAATGTCAAAGTAATTTGGCTTCTCGCTGAGGATAAACTCGCAATACAACTTTCTCAAAAAATATAGAGGCACCTCCCAATTATTACAAGGTGGTTGGTCAAAGACCATATACCACCTATCCCAAAAAGCATCTTTCAACCTAGCATGAACACACCAATGTATAGGAATCTGAGTCATATTTAGTTCTAGGTTGTTACTGGTAACATGATCGGTGAAAAGAGCACATATGTCAGCTTTAACTATGCCCTTTTTCTTCACTTGATCATATGACAACCCATCTGCATAAAATGTTTGACATCTATCCCTCCATGAACCCCATTTCATAACCTCCCTAGATACCTCATTTGCACTATTAGCCATTGTTTCTAGTGTTTTGGCAAGGGTTGAGTGGTGCCCAAGCCTAGAGGTCCTCAACCTATTCACCAATATAGAAATTTGGGCACTATTTTGTGTAAGGTGATTGATGAGATACTCTTGTGTGGCATCTACATGATCTAATGGAGGATGTGGAGGGTTTTGGGGTGGTGGTGGTTGTTGAGGAGAAACATTTTTAGGATTTTGAGGGTTTTCTTGTTGCTCTTGTGCAATGTTAATAGGGTTTTCTTGTGTTGCTTGTGCAGAAGGAGGTATATGTTGTCTATTTCATTTTTGGGGATTGCTTGAAGAATATGACATAAAATTAATAAAAATAAAACTTAAATCAATTAAAAAACCCTAATTTAATTAAAATGCAAAGAAAAATAATCAAATAAATCAAATCTTACCTGTTCGACGGGGTGCCATTGTTGAAAATTGCTTTCGATGATGGGAAAATAAAAAATAGTTGCAAACCCATGCGGGTTCGATGGTTTTTTTGGCTTCTCCTTGTTGTTGTTCCACAGGTTTTGGCATTGAAAATGGCCAAAACCCATGGCCTAAACAAAAGAAATATGTTTCTCAAAACTCGTTCAGGTTTTGAGAAACTTTAAATTTTTTTATTTAAAAAAAATGTTCCTCAAAACCTGTAGGTTATTTTTATTGTTTTTTCTATAGGCTTGGTGTTACCAAGCCTAGCACGTTTTGGAAATTTTAGAACCTGCACGGGTTATGAATTTTTATTTTTTATTTTGGCATGTGGCCACTTTTCTGTTCACCATCTTGGTGCACTTACCCTCATATATACTCCTCATATTCAATAAATACTTATTTATTGTCATATTTTCCTCATGTCATTTTAGGACTTGAATATTTTCATATAATGAAGATGTTCTAAGATTGTCACAATCTATAGATGCAACATTTTTCATCATAATTTTTTTAGCTTATTCTCGATACTTTACCATATCATATGTGTGTTTAAGTGATACAATATTTTTCTTTTTAAATAAAAAAAAAAAGGCAAGCCCCATATATATATTTATTTATTTAAATATAGATTGAACCAATTTGGCTGAGGAGATGTCACCCACCAAGTCTATTTGAGAGAGGGAAGAGAAAGTGGGCAAGGCAGACTGAAGTAGGTCAGAGAAAATGACTTGCTTGTTTAAATATTTCTTGAATATCATAGACACTAAATCCTTATCTCCCAAGATATCAAAAAAATTGGAGAGAAAATAGAAGCTCATGCCAAAACTAGAGCACATGTTGTTTGGGTAGAATTGGGAGAGGAACTTACATATCTTAGGAGGTGGAAAGTAGAGCTAAGAGTGAACCACCAATAGAATAGGAGCAACCATTTCCAAGGAACAAGAGTACCCGATGATGTCAAAAAACCATTGTTGACCACACCCAAATGCAAGAGAGTAACTCCATCCAAAATAGGAAAAGTGGGATATAATACGCACAAAGTGTGCAATGATCTTAACATTAGAATGAGGTGGACTCCTCGGTACAAGAACGTACTCAAGGAATAAAATGTGGTAGGTGACACAATATGGAAGGGGCTTTGAAAAGATAGCCAAAGTGAAGGAGATGGAAAAAACATCCCAATTCGAAGGCTGCATATATTGAGGGAGCATCCTAAAATGATGACAAGGATAGAGAGGAGATGTGTGAGGTCACCAAAATGTACTAGTTAGTACATCAAAAGGAGCATCATAAATTGTAGGAATGAACTTTCCAAATCAAGGTAACTCTCGGGCCCGAATCTATTCTGGTTCTAAAACAAATCTTATATACAGTGTGGTAGCGTCATGTTAGTCAATCGCAGTCATTTATTGCAAACTTGATAGTGTAAAACATGTGACTAACACATGTGTTAGTCAATCTATACTATCATTTTGGAGTCAGAATAAACGCGTCCAATTTTGGGAGCCCCAACATGTGAGAAGGCTGACAAGAAAGTGGTCATGAAAACTAGAGAAGAATATCACAAATTTCCAAATGGCATTTTGTAACATTGATAAAACCTGTGAATAGGGAAATCAAGGACCCATTGGAATTCAATCATTATCATCAAATTCTAAAATTTCATCATGTGTAAACAATTTCCTTTGTCTAGGTAACAAAGAGTTTATATTGGCCAGATGATCCACCAATTTATTACCTTCCCTATAGCAATGTGAAATTTGATAACTTTGGAAATGATTGAGAATTTCCCAAGTCTCTAAATAAATATAATTCAACTTCTAATTAGAAACCTATCTCAAACTTAGAGCATTTATTGTAACAAAAGAGCTTCCTTCAATAACTACATGTGAAATGTTGGAATTTTTTGCCACTTTATGGCCAAGTAACAATGGATTACCTTCTATAATATTAATAGATTCATCTTGGACTGTATACATTGTGGAAACAATAACCTTTCCTGATTGATATCTAATTACACAACCCACCCTCAAGGACTTGGGGTTCACTTTTGCAGCCCCATCAAAATTCATTTTTACAAAACTTGGCAGTGGGGTCCATGATAATAATGTTTTGTCAACTTTTGGAGTGGGATTATTCAAATGGCTACCCTTAAATGGGAGGGTGATTTTCATCCAATTTGATAATACATATGAATCCCACGAGGAAAAAACTAAAGTGGGGGACTTCCATCTAGAAGTTGAGGCTTGACGTTTTCAAAGGTGGAAGACTCAATTCCCATAATCACTTTATCAATTGGCTAGAATTGGCACCTAAAACTTCCCTTTCTCCTTTCCCACCAAAGGCTCCAAATCATAATAGTGGGAGAAAGAATCCAAATGTTAGAAAAAAAGGATTCATGATGAAGGAGAGGTGAGTTGTCCAAAACATCTTTCATGATATTCGGGAGTGGAGATGGATAATTAATTTTGTTCTTTAACCAATTGCAACATTGTTGGGAAAATGTACACTGTACTGGAAGATTGTCTAGAGCTTCAGCTAAAGAATACATAAGACAAAATTAAAATTATTAGCATCCCTAATTGAGATAGATGATTACTAGTTAAGATCATTTGGTCATGTAGTGTCTTAAATTGTCACTAGGCCAATTGGAAAAGATATTCAGTTCAGGGTTGTCTTAAATTATCTAGGTTTGTTAAGTGCCTTAACTCCAATTTTGATGCCATGTACACCTACCAATTGATTTCCTAGAGGGGTGTCCTTCTCCTTGGGGCTAAATCATGGTCCCTAGTTGAGAAGGACCAGAGTACCCAACACCTTGGTACTTCTTAGTTGGGCCCTATTTTGAAATGGGAGATGGGCCCTATCTCTCTGACATGAAATGAACTTTGTGGCTCTACATGATCATTGGAGATCACCCTAATTAGTAATTGACTTAGATACCCATATATAAAATCATTTGATCAATTCATTCTAACTAAGACTCCAAGCAATAAATCTAGCATCCTTACATCCATGAAGCATTTATTATCAAGCACTTTAAAAAAAATTCAAGTCTGCATATTCTTCATTCAACCATTGTGGAAAAAAGTTACATTATTCATATGAAAGCATGTGTGTGATTAGGGTTTGTCATGTTCATGCTATTTCATAAAACATATGTGATTACATTCAAGAAGAAAAGCATCATCATCAACAATTGCAAATCTAAGGTATATATTTCCATCATTTATCTCAGTATTTGCATTATTTCATTCAAGGTTAATTTCTAAACTGGGGTTTTACTTGGGTATGTGTAGGATCATGGTGGGTCAAACAGACCCTTAAGTGGCAATGAAAATCAGAAAAACAGAGTTAGGTAACTTGATGTAAAAATTTGAATAAGTTACCAACATTATTTCAAAAATATGTTAGATTAGAATCTGTAGCAAATAGAATGTAGTTTCCAAGCTACTAGTTGTTTTCTAAAAAAAGAGGAAATCTATTTGATGAAAAGTTAAAATTTCAATGTAGTAGTACTTAAATTTCATGAAAAATATAAGAAGCGGGTGTCTGTCTGACCACCCTAATGACAATCAAATCATAATATTCTTTTATAATATTTTAGATATAAGTAGAAGACTCGTGTCTAGATGTGACACATATTTTTTTGTTTTTTTTTAAATAATTAATTAATTATGATTTTTTACTAGAGATTTTTTTAAATATAAAAACTTGTATGTCTGATCACCATAAATAACTTGGTCAAAAATTTATGAAATTTAATTTTTTATATCCTATAATATACAAAGCATATAATGTGACACATATTTTGGATTCAAAAAATGTGATGATGTTTGGAAGTTATAGACATTTTTCAATCAGCCTATCGATCAGGAATTCAGGCAAAATATCACCACTTTTTGGCCCCTCATGATCCTGCACATACGCACTTAGGCAAACCCCTATTCTCAATAATTTTCCACTTCTTTCTGTATATAGGAAATAGGTACAAAGTTGTGATTTTTAGGAATTTTATTATTCACAGAGACAAATAGGTTTGACTTTGGATGGAAAAAAGTGCAGGAGGACCAGAGTGACAGGCATACTAGTCATGACATTTCAAGATGACCTTTTAGGAATAGATACAAACACTCTCATATTGGTCAAATCTAGGTTCATGGCTCCATTTGAAAATTGTATCTCATTGTTTACGCATAATCTCTTCATAGTCCAAGTATATCTAATAATAATTCTAATCCCTACACTTGATGTTTTGAGGCTAACTCCACTTTTAATGTAGTGGTTCCTAAGAAAATATTAAGGGATTCAACTTTTTCTCCAATAGTCATACATTTCTTGCTTCCAAACTATGAATTCCCACCCCACCTAATAGTTTGGAACAACAAATTTTACCTATGGAAATCAAGGGGATTTTTTTCTTACTATCCACATTCCCTCGCCATACAAAAGATCTTACTTTTTTGTTCAAGAGCTACTACAATGTCCTTAGGACTTTGAAGAGATAACATCATATAATTAGGGATAATAGAGATGATTGATTTGATCATCAACATTATGCCAACAAAATAGAGCCACCTACTCTTCTAAGAAGCTAGTTATTTTTGAATTGAAGAGAATAAAGAAGACCAATAAAATGTCTTATTTGCCCCCAAGAAGAATGTTATCCCAAGATAATTTAAAGGGAGGGATTCTTTCTTGAAATCTAAGAATTTTTGTAATTCACATGCAACTAGCAGATGTGTGTTCAAGAAGAAAACCTTTGACTTATTTGGGTTAACTTTTTTCCTTGATTTTGAACAATATTTATCAAAACATGATTTGATAGCCTTAGATTCCATCATAGAAGCCACACCAAATAAAAGAATGTCATCTACAAATAAATTGTGATTTGTTGTCACATGGGAATTAGAGATTGAGATTCCTTTCCACAAAATGGATGAATGCTAATGACTAATGATTCTACTTAGCCCCTCATCCATATTGATGAAGAGAAAGGGTGATAGTGGATCACCTTGTTGAATAACTTGCAAAGAAGAAAAAAAGCCACAAGGATTTCCATTGACTAACTAATAATTTCGCTCTCAAGATGCAGGATAGGATCCAATTGCAACATTTTTTCCTGAAGCCAAAACCAATTAGGACTTTGAAAAGAAAATCTCAATTGCTTCTGTCATGATCTTTTGACATATCTAAACTGATAACCATTGTTGCAATATTGCTAGTTGTAATGGTGAAAATTAAGATTTCCACCCAAAAGGATGAAAACCACTAATTTTTTCTTAGGATGATAATTAAATTCAAAAGAGACTAGGTTGGCTAAATCAAATAAATTCAATTACAAACCAACAAAGATAAGGACTGAATGTTGATTGAATTCAAGGTATGTGAATTGTTTTTTTCCCTCTTGTGTGAGTTGGATTGTTGATATTGTGGTGAAGTGTTGAAAGTGAAGGTATACATGTGGAAATAGTGAGTTATAGATGCAAGATTGAGAGACACACTTGGATCTGAGAAATATAAGCATATTCAGATCTAATACCTAAAAAACCTCCAAAAATGTCTGGACCGAAATGCCTGTTGCTCTGGTCCTCCGAACTTTTTGCGCACCAAACAATGATTGATTCGTCACTATAAAGAATGCCTATTTTGAAGATCAAAACTTTCTACCTATTTCCTAGACATAGAAAGAAAGGTAAATAGGTTGGGAATAGGAGTTTCCTAAGTCAAACCCCAATTTAGGAATTGACCTTGATTGAAATATTGCAAATACTAAAATAAATAATGGAAAGATATACCTCTAATCTACAATAAGTGATAATGATTCTTTGTTTCTTGATTCTAATTACATATGTTGGATGAAATGGCATGAACATGAAAAATCCTAATCATATGCACATGCTTGCATATGAATATTATTGCTCCATAATTGATGAATGATGAATGCAACCATGAAGACCTCTAGAAATGCTTGACAATGAATGCTTCAATGATTGGATGCTTGATGATTATAGTTTCCCCCTTGTATCCTTATTTTCTTATTAACATCCATCCAAATGAGAGGAGAAAACCTCCTTAAATACTTGCCCATAAAAAAACATATTAATTTTCTGACATGGGTCGACACGGAGCTAGGTTTCCTGCTCAAATTTGAAAGGGCAAGAGGGGTTCAAAATGGGGTCCTATTAAGGAGGATCAGAGCATGGCGTCCTAGTCCCAATGAGAACCAAGGCACTGTGCCCTGGTCCTACCCTATTTTAGGGTCAAGGTAAGGGGCCATGCAGAGTATAAAGTGAAAATAAGGCCATATATGCATGATATAAGCATAATTAGGCCTTAATTAAGCATTGAGGGATGAACACTAAGGTGAGAGCCCAAAATGTAGACTAAATTGTGAGGGACTACAATTTAGGATGCTAAATTTAGCCCCCACTTTAGAGAGAGTATGAGCTTACACAAATAATCATGGTAAAGTAGATGAAAGAGAGATGAAGAATGATGCAGAAGCATCGTTGGTTCTTGGCAATCTAGCATCAACAAAAAACATTTCTTTTCAATTTGTTTCCTATTTTGTAGTTTATCATTTCTTTTTGCATTTTTTTGAATTTGCTCACTAGATCTTGTAGAGCTATATTTTGCTTGTGGATATGATTATCTTCCTTCCCCCCAAGTCCATGAGATGTTTGGATCTTTTTCTGATAAGTTATCACTTCCAAATTTAGAGATAGTTTTTCGGCTTAGAACACTAGAACCACTTGGACCTATTTTGCTATTGGTGAATCTTACAGATCTTTTTCGTAGCTTGTAGATCTTTATTTCATTGTTTCAAAATTCTTTGGTGTGTGGCTGACCTTCCCTTTGGTCCACACTTCATCTTTGAGATTTTTTGGAGGATTCTCATTGGCAGAGGCTGACTTGGTGGTTTTACATGTTTCATTTTCTTCATCGATATTTGATTCTTCCTTGTTTGACGTGGATCCCTCTAGATCATATAAATAAATGTAAGTAATCTTGTAGAATTTAGTTTTTAGAACATATAAGATCTATCTTAAGAGGTCTGGGGCTGACCGATAATGTAATTGAGCATGTGTGTATCCAGACCAGTGAGCCGAATCTTGTAGCTCACATGTTGCTAACAGATTGTAATTGGTTCTCATGATATAATTCAATCAGTTTTGCATTTCCTCCTTCATCTTGCTTGTTTTCATTGTGTTTTACTCTTGTTGCATAGTCTAGATTGATCTCCTTGATGTCCCTCCTAATTGTGACAGCACCAAAGAAGAGGATCAATAAGGAGAAAAATTATGAGTATAAGACATCACTAATTTTGAGGGACCAATCCCCCAATCTTAGGATCTTAACTCACTCAAATGTACGCAAGGGCACACAAAAACAAGACAAGAAAAAAAAGGCAAACAAAGAAAAAAAGAAGACAAAAAAAGACAAACAAAGGCAAAAGACACACAACAAAAGATGAGACCTCAAGTCAACTAGCTGAAGAGACCTTAATATAAAAATGTCTCAACCACTAATATCATTCTTGAAAAATACCATCTCAAGAACACAAGTGATCACATAAAAGATAAAAGAAAGCATCATCCATGAACCATCAATATCAAAGTTATGACCTCATGAGAAGAAGAAAAGAGAGAGGAAACAAATACACACTAGATGTATTTTTCCAAGTCTTCCATGAGAAGAATGATGAAAGAGAACATGGATACCTTACCCCTATATTTTTATAGGTGAACCATGCTGAGGAGAAGAGTAGGAATAATCTAGTTGTTTTTAGCTAGATCCATTTGTTAATATGTGGCAACTGATCATTCAAGTATTGTACACTCATGATGTATCCTTGTTACGGTTTAGGGTCGGGCCCCAAGTTGGGGTTCAAGGTGGTAACCCTTGAGAAAAAAAATACCATTTTTTTGAGAAAAAAACTATTGATGAAACCCAAAAAAAAGTCAACTTTGTATGTTTCCCTAGAAATTACATGTTATAAGCATTTGGAATGTAAATGGTATTGGAATTGTGTTGTACTAATTTACTAGATAATAAGAACAGATTGGATGACTATGTTTTGTGGATAAAGCCCATCATGGGCGAACAACATTAAACCTTTATGTTATTTGTGTTGTACATTTTAACTTTATATTTTATGTATTTTTATCTACATATAAGTGTTAATTTGTGTTTGCTCGAGATCTTCCTAAACCCTAACACCATTCATCCTCGTGTATGTGTGCAAGTGATGTCTAGTTTCAAGTATATAGCACCTCATTTTTTAGTGTGAATCAACCTGGGTAATACATGTAATGTAAATTCAAATTCCAAGTGGTGAATGAGTGGCTTTGGGAACAACTCACTCAAATAGTTTCCTCTGGTCCCGAGAATGTGTAACCCCAATAGAAATAGATACATGCTTGGTTTGGAGGATATCTCGTGTAAGAATTTTTTTACTCTGGTTTTGGTGATGTGTAATCCCACTTAAGATATATCAATGTAACATCCAATTTTGAGTGTGAAGCATATTTCTCTAAGAGTTTGTTTACTCTAGTTTTGAGAAAGAATGCCCTTATTAAGACATTAAAAGATTCTATGCAAAAATATGGTACAAAGGGAGTGATATGGGTACCCCCCACTTAAGATGTTAACATAACCCTATGTTTATGTCTTAAGGAAGCTTAGAGACATAGATACCTAACCTTTAACACCAAGGAGATATACTTTAGGCAACAATGTTCATAAATCCAAGTTAAAGAAGGATCAGTCTTATACGAAAGGATAAGATAGTTGAAAAAGAGATATCTTGCAACAAGTGTGAAGGAGATCCTTCAAGGAGAATCTAGATCTTTGCACAAAAGACATGTACCTCCAAGAGGATTTTCTTGAACAAATATAAAATCTTGTACCAAAAGAAAGGAAGGAAAACAAGAATGCATATCTTCCCCCTATTGCTAGGTGAAAAAGGTTCTTGATGAAGGATGACACACTTTTGACCCAGTGAGAGGGGTAAGTTTATAGTAGATGTGCATTTCTAAGTTAATAGGTGCATTTCTAATTGAATAGGAGGTTTTAGTCAAGGACAAAGGCCTCTTTCATAAGAGATAATCCTTGAGAAAACAACAACTTCACACAACAAATGACATCAAATCCTAAACAAACACCACTCAACAAAGGAAAAGTGTATACTTAGAAAGGAGAGAGGGAGAAGGATAAATCATTACCCCCCAAGTGTAAGGTCAATGATAATAATTACATAAGCTCTAAGAAGAGATTAGACATAATAAAATACGCAATGTACTCACATGAATATTCAACATAAGAAAATGTATTAATATATGTTAAATGCATCTCCAAAGAAGAGTAATCTTCAAAGAGAGGAAGAAGGAAAGAAAGATCACAAATTTACCCCAAAGAGGGATCTATCATAAAATACATACCATTTCATGCAATAAAGGATATAAAACTTTGAAAAATGAAGCCCTAAAGGGAATAGTGATACTTTAGATAGAAAGAGAGCGAGGGAAAAATCCATCCTTGCCCCCCAAACAAGAAGACAAGGAAAGATTAGGGAGAAGAATCATGCATTTCCTTAGGAGATATATTTCATAAAAGATGAGCCTCTTCAAACAAAGAATAGGACCTAACAAGGAACACTCATGTACTCGCATGAATGATAATCCTTTGCAAGAAAGGACATCAAGTTATGAAGAATGCAATCCCTAAAGGAAATGGTGAAATTTTAAAGGTGAGAGATAGGATAGAGGTAAAAGAGAATCATGTTGCTAGCCCATGATGTTTGAAATTGAAAAATAATCACCTCTAATGACAAAGATCCCTCAATTAAGCTAACTACTTATTTCATAGCGTGAGGAGAAACATGTGGGTGAAAGGAGTGCTATGGCACTACATTATCATCTTCAAAGAGAGAAATATCTATTGAGATACATATATGAGAAAGATCGTAATGTTCTTGAACAAATTCTTTACACTTTCAAAGAGAATCAGGACCACCATGATGTAAAAGACAATATCCACTACCTTCCTTATGCTTATTACTAAACTTCACAAAGGGAAAAACAATATTCTTGTCATACTTCAATTAATAGGTGTAAGCTTACTATTTTGTGATGTAGGATTAGAATAGTTAGAAGAAGAAGGATTGTCATTAATGATTTTAATAGTCCATTATCAAATAATTTTTGCATACTTTTTTGAAAATCTAAACAATCATTACATTGTGATCATAAGTTTGAAGAAATGAATAATTTTTATTTTTTTGAAGAAGCACTTTTAGATTCTTGACAAATCCTTTTTCTTGCAAGATGATCTTTAAAGTCTTAAATTCTAAGGAGGTGATCCATAGGAGAATCATGATCATGTCCTAGGCAATTTGTATTTATTTGTGTAGGAGGGTTTATAGGGACTATAATTCCTTAATTAAATATTCCAAGTCCTAGTCCACTAAAACCTTGTTTTGATATTATATTAAAGCCACTCCTATAACAATCTTTTAATTGATAAGGTAGGAGAACATTGTAATAATTTTTTTTTAAGTTTGTAGTGTAAGGATGTTTAGAAGGAATATTTTGTGAAGGAAGATTTTCCTTTCTTTCATCATGCATATCCTCTTCGGTAGATTGGGAAGGAAGATCCTTATCATCTAAGGCCTCATATTTACTTAATGTTATGTGGGGAGAGAGATCATGATTGAAATTCATAACATCATCTTCTCTACAAATGTTTTGATGTTGAAGATAGGCTCTAGGAGAATAAGGATGATCTACAGAGATGGAAACATTTTGATTTTTCCTTCCTTGTGCAAGGGTATGTGCATGAGAAGATGGGGACATGTTTATCTTCAATTCTCTATCTCCATTAGAGAGATCATTTATAGGAGTATTATCTCTTTCTCCAATCATATTAGATAGCCTTGGAGAGGTACAAGTATTAGATTTCCCATTAGTATCTCTAGAATTGGGATCTATAAAGGCTTTGCGGTGATCTATATATGAAATGAATTTTACTAAATACATGAAAATAATAGAACATGAACCATAAATGCAAGATTTGAGATCAAATTGATTGAGTGGAAGTAATTTTAAAATTCTGAAAACACAATATGCCAAAGTGCTATGGATGAAAAGAAGCAATGCGAAATGAAAGAAGCCATTATCCAACACATGATTTTAATAAATATAAGTGAAGAGAAAGGTAATAATATGTGATATAGAAAATAAATCAGATCCATAAGTGCCATAATGAATGTTTTAAAATCATATATGAAAAATGGATGTAAGATATAAAGCAATCCACCAATCAATTGATCAAAATAAATTAGGGCTTTTATAAGTTAAACCTCTAAATTTATATAATTTGATTAAAATGAGATCTATGAATTTGAATTTTGAAATATTTATAAATCAGATGTGCAATAATTAATCCAATTTAAACAATTCACAAGCTCAATTTTAGAATTAAAAATTAGGGTTTTTGTGAAATTAACCTCTAAATTTTTTAAATTCAATTTGGAATTAAACTTGTAAATGTAAATTTGAATTTTAAATTTCATAAACACTTATATTTGAGAACATAAATCAAAATTAAAGGTGTAAGGAGTTGGGTTCACCAAAATGTAATTGTGAAAAATTAGGGTTTCCACCCAAAAGGAAGAAAACCGCTAATTTTTTCTTAGGAAGACCATTACATTCAAAAGAGTGGTGAATCCAATAGATTCAATACAAACTGACAAAGATAAGGATTGAATGTTGATTGGATTCAAGGTGTGTGAATTTTTTTTCCCTCTTTTGTGAGTTGAATTTCTAAAATTAGGGTAAAGTACTGAAAGAGAAGGTTAAAAATGTGGAAACGGTGAGTTACAAATGCGGGACTGACACAAACACCTAGATTTGAGAAATATAAGTAGATTTGGATCTGATACCCAAAAAATCTCCAAAAATACTGAGACTGAAATGCTTGTCCCTCTAGTCCTCCAAACTTTATGCACACCAAAGGGGGATTGATTTGTCACTATAAATAATGCCTATTTTGAAGATCGTAGCTCCATAACTATTTCCTACATAAAAAAAAATGGAAATAGGTTGGGAATAAGGGTTTTCCTAAGTCAAATCTTGGGTTAGGAATTACCCTTGACTAAAATATTGCAAATACTGTAAAAATAATGGAAAGATATACCTGAAATTTGCAATGACTGATAATAATGCTTTGCTTCTTGAATATAATTAAAAATATTGTATAAAATGGCATGAACAAGACAAAACCCTAATCACACACACATACTTGCATATGAATAATGTTGCCCCACAATTGATGAATGAAGAATGCAGCCTTAAAGACCTCTAGAAATGCTTGATGATGAATGCTTCAATGCTTGGATACTTGATTATTATAATTTCGCCCTTGTATCCTCATCTCCATATTAACATCCATCTAAATGAGAGGGTAAAACCTCCTTATATACTTGCCCATAGAAAAACATGTTAATTTTTCAATAGAGGCCAACACAGAGCGAGGTTTCCCACTCAAATGTGAAAGGGCAAGAGGGGTTGAAAATGGGGCCAAAATAAGGAGGACCAGAGCACGGTGCCCTAGTCCTAATGACGACCAAGGCACCACGCCCTGGTCCTACCCTGTTTTAGGGCTAAGAAAAGGGGCCATGTTGTGTATAAAGTGAAAATAAGGCCATATATGCATGATATAAGCATAATTAGGTCCTAACTAACCATTGAGGGATGAACACTAAGGTGAGGGCCCAAAATGTAGACTAAATTATGAGGGAGCATAATTTAGGATGCTACACTAGTATGGATGGAGTGTAAAGCCTCGTGGGAAATTAGTGCACCTTCTACTATCTCTCTACCTTAGATGAAGCCATCTTGTTCTTTTGAGAATTTTAGGTGTGAAAGCAGCAAGTATGAGAGAAATAGCCTTTGTGAAAATTTTCAAAATTGTGTTACATAGAAAAATAGTTCTAAACTCAGCAAAAGACAAAGGGTTTGAACATTTGGCAATCAATATTATGATAATTGTGTTAAACTACTTTGACATAGAACCATTTTTTTGATACTATTCTAGAGGAAGCCAAATGCCTATCCCCATGAAATCCTAGCACTTTTGATAAAGCATCATTGTAAAACCATTTGGTCCTAAAGATTTGTCATCTTGGAGTGAGAAGACTACATTTCTTACTTCCTCAAAAGTGAAAGGCTTGGAAAGATGGTGATTATCTTCTACAAAAATAAGTTGTGGAATGCAGCTTAAAATATCTCTCTCCACCTCTAGATCTTGTAGAATCATATCGTCTTTGGACAACTAAATTGAAAAGAATTTGATTTCTTCTTCTTGGATTATTTTATCTTCCATAATTGCATCACCTAGAGTGTTGGTGATTTGGAAGATTGTGTTATAATCTTTTTTTTTATTTAGGCAGAGGAATGGAAGAATTTTGTATTATGATCCCCATATTTAAGCCACATCTATGTAGATTTATACCTTTAATATATTTCCTCTCTTGACAATATTTCCTCTGCAAGGAAATTTGACTGTTATATGATGAAGGGGTAAAACCTAATTGAATAATTTGATCATTTATGGAAACTAGTTTTTGTTGCAAGTGTGCCTTAGCTTCAAATATATTTTTGAAGTGAATCTTATTTCATTGAGAAATTTGGAGCTTCACAAAGCTCAATTTCTTACCAAGTTGGAACAACCTTGAAACCTAGAAACAAAAGTGCACTTACCCACCAAAACGTTAGCAAAGGAAAGAAAGTGGGGTCTCTTAACCACATCTATTTGAATTTGAAATGAGGTCTAGAATTAGGTTTGGATGTTGCAATTAGTATGAGGAACTGACGTTTGGGAAATGTTCTGAGCCTAGGAGAGGAATAATATTTGTCACACTCATACCAAAATGAGGAATCCAAGAGGGATTAGCAAAAAACCTATCAAGACATTTTGAGATTCGGAGATAGTCTTGATGAATACTAAAATGGGGGGTGAATTAGTATACCAAAGAATATTGAACTTAAACACTTAAAAAGTTTAGTAGTAAACCGGTATAACATTTTTACTAACAAATCGGTTAACACAAATGCAAACCAGACAACAAAAAAGGCATTCACCCACAAAAGCACAATCACCATAACACAAGAGATTTTGACGTGGAAACCGAAATGGGAAAAGCCACAGTGAGATGAAACTCACAAGTAACTATCTATAGAATAGTAACCAGACCAATTAAGGTCATACAATGTTCTTCACCAGAATAGATCATGTTAGGAATCTCAATCTCTATTAGGAGATAAGTCCGATTAAAGACTACCTTGTGAGAGGATTTCTGATCCATAGATGTGAACCACCTTGTTAGAGGATTTACAAAGGCTTTTCTGGGCCTACTCGGTTAAGGGTTTTAGACTTGTCCAAGATGTTAGTAATCAACAAGTGAATGATCTAGCAAATAGCACAGTATGCTTGGTTAGATTCATGATAGCTCATTGCTAATGCATTTTAGCATTACTTCAGTCTTCAGTAAATCCACACTCTGTTACAGCACATAGACTTGATCTTCTCTTCTAAGGTCGCACATACAAAAACTCATCAACTACTAAAATCCCTAACAGCTACATCTACTAAAACCCTAGACATGATGTCCTTAAAAAGGAATCTGATTTCATGTCAGTCCAATAGGATTACATTGCAAGTTCCTAGGTTCATTGCATCTAGACACATTTGATAACATGAGACAAAATCACCATCAAAGTGTCGGTGGATGGTAACTCATCACAAAAATACCGGTTGGTAACTCATCATAGAGTATTACCGGTTCATACAACTTTACTGATTACCGATTGGTAATTCATCACAGAGTAATACCGGTTCAAATATTAAACCAATTAATGGTTGTCTAAAAATGAAGACTGGGAAAATGATAACTGCCACTTTAGTTCCTTCGTACCACTTGAGATCTTCGAATCGCTGGAGGTCTTCATACCGCTTGGGATCGGTAGACACTTTCTGCAAAAACCGATAGCCTAAAGGCTATAATACATAATACCAGTTTGGAACACATACCGGTTGAGCATAACTTATGCATACAAAAAGTGATGTCAAAGCAAGTGTGTGTCCATCAATGACAATCACAACATCATTATCAAAAATGCCAACCCCTTAGGCATTGATGGCAACACTTAGGAAATTTTTTGACATCTAAGTTTCTAATAACAAAAATATGCCATAATCAAAATTACTCCCCCTAAGCATATACACTACCCCTTTTGCAGAAAATGCAATGTATACTACTCCCTTACAGAGATAAACATAGAAGTATACAATTTATACTATTCCCTTATAGAGATAAACATGAGAGTATACATAACATGCATCAAAATTTTAAATACAAAATACTACTCCTGCTTTGCCAACAATGACAAAGTACAACTGAATAACCCCTGTTTCATTAAAATAATAAGTGTTTATGACAATAAATAGTGAAACTTGTCAAAAACTGATTTAAAGTCTTGCATAAATATCTTCATGGATACAAACCATGAATCAAGCAATGAGGTAGAAAAATCACCCTTCATTTGCATCTGGGATACCTGTTCCTCCATGGCGTCCAAGGTACTCATCTCTTGAGTAACTATTAAGGCATCTAGATTGAAATGGCATTTTTGAATTATTTGCAGTCTTGGTAGCAAAACCAGTTGAAGTTCCTCCAGATCTCTAGTCTGGTTGCTGATTTCTAACTTTATTTTTGCAGCCTGAAGTTGAAACCGGTTAACGATTTGCCCATATGTGGTGAAGGAATCATAAGGCATCTTGAAGGTGCTTATGTATGCCTACAAATCAATTTGCAATTTGTCTTTCTGAGCAAGCACATCATCACAAAATAGATGGGGTTGGTATATCTTACTGAGCAACAGATTCCCCTCATCCAGAGCATCTCTTATGTCCTTTTGTGCCTTCTAAAGTTCGGATTAGAGCTCATTCAACTTATTCACCACTATAGTGTTCAGAGCCTTTTGATGCTTCTTTTGAGCATTGGTTTCAGCAACATCTTCCAAGCATTGCACCTGGTTCTCTACAACTATGCATAAGAGTTTCAATTGATCTAAAGAGGAATCGGTAGTTGGGAGATTGGTACCAGGAATCAAGCTGGTAAGAGTTTCTACCATAGTTTTAATGACATCTTGCTCCTTCTTCCTCCTCAGTGATTCCAGTCACTCTTGAGAAAGCTTAATGCTCTACAGTAGCTCTATTTCATTTGCAGATTGAAGGTCAATTGGACTAGTGATGTCAGCCAGTTTGGCTTGACCACCGATTGCCTTTGGGGTCCCTGCATGTACACTCTTTGCCGCTTCCTCCTTTTCCTTGGCTTTTTTCTTATCTTCTTCTGCCTTCTTCTACTCCTCAGCTTCTTTCTTTCTTTTCTCTTCTTCCTTCTTCCTTTGTTCTTCTTTTCGCTTCTCTTCTTCTTTCTTCTCCTCTTCCTTCTTCTTCTTCTCTTCTTCTTTCTTCTCCTCTTCCTTCTTCTTCTTCTCCACATCCTTCTTCTTCTTCTCCTCTTCTTGTTTCTTTTCTTCTTCCTTCTTCTTCTTCTCCTCTTCCTGTTTCTTTTATTTTTCCTTCTCTTTTCTCTTCTCCCCTTCTTTTCTCTTCTCTTCTTCCTGTTGCTTCTTCTCTTCTTCTGCCTGTTTCCTCTTCTCTTCCTCCACCTACTTCCTCTTTTCTTCCTCCTGATTCTTTTTCTTTTTCTCTTCTTGCTCCTTCTCAACCTTTTCCTTCTCCAGTTTCTCTTGTCCTTCTATTTCTATTGGTGTATCTAGAGTAACATCTTCACTGTCCAAAGCATCAACATCAATAGGGTCCATTTGCTTAGTGACATGTTCTCCTTCAATGTTATACACCTCATTCAGTTTTGCAATTTTTGGTTCTTGTTTAGCCTTGTTGTTGGCTTCGGACACTTGGTGAAATCTCATAGTAGCTTGGGTATGAGAGTGGGTATCTTTTACCACCTCAGGGAATTTCCCTTCTAGCAACAAGAGTCTCCTTCTTCGCATAAAGAAGGGGCCTTTATATTTTTCCATAACTTCTTAAAGTTTGGAATTAGACACATCAGGAAAATATTGAGCAAATATTTCCTCTTGTATCTCCTGTTCCTTTTCTATGGCAATGCGCCATTTGTTGTCTAAAGAATTATATAAATAATCCAGTGTCACAGATTTAATTTCTGATGGCGACCGGTCATTAATACATAAATATTGAATGACTTCCTATTCTACTTCCTCCTTCTCATTATCATTGAAATCATCAAAATAATCTGCCAAATCACTCAGCACTTTTCTCCTAATGTTCTTAATAGTTTTTTGACAATGTGTCAAAGGTTTGTAAGAGGAAATATCAATATTTACTAGTGTTGATGATGTCGGTTCATTGCCGGTTGTCTTCATCTTCTTTGTTGTTTGCCTAGTCTTCTTAGGTTGTTCTTCAGATTCTGTATCTTTTGAGTCCGCTGTGTTGCCTTTTGTCTTCCGCTTTCTCTCAAATAATTTGGCAGGTGCAACTTTTGGTTTCTTCTTTGCCGGCGATCGCTTGGTCACTTTAGGACTTGCTGAAGTAACCGGTGTCGATACAAATGGTACTGCCTTTCCTTTCTTCACAGAGGGCTCCTCAACCAGTGTAACCCTTTCTAGATAGTTGTCGGTTCTCTTCATTTTAGGATCAAACGGTGAGGCAAGTAGGGTAGAAGCATACTCATCTAGCATGTTGTACATCACCTCATAACCCATAGGCTCCACTTCATCCTTTCTGGGCTCAACAACCTCCATTATGCACTCATCTACTTTGATGATAAAGCAGATGTCCTCTTCATACTTCTTGACAATATCACTAGATATTCTTACCCTTTGTCTCATCTTGCATCTAAACTCATCAAAGTATTTGTTCAGGACGTCAGGATAACCGGTTCCAACCGCTTGAATACTTTCCCTGATTTCTTTGTAACCGGTTGGTCAGTAGACCACTGAATATCACCGACTCCTGGAAAGTAGCCTTGGAAGTAGAAGAACAATTCAACCAATAGTTGTCCGAATTTAAATCTCAAGGCATTGTCCTATTTAATTGATTTCAGGTTCACTAGAAGTTGCCTTTGCATATAGGTGCATAAATCAAATGAGGCATCTTCCATGATCATCCTGTAGCCAGCATTTACCGCTGCAGCAGAGACAGAGTTGATCCTGCTAGCATAGAATGTTTGGTAACCTATCACCATGCAGGTATACTTGACCAGATCATCCTTGATGGTATTGATGGTCATTCCCCATTGGTCACTCATAGAACCAGTGAGCTCGGTCATTTTGGTCTTGCTGATCTTCCTTAGGGCTAGTACTTCTCCAACATTACATAAACCAGTGATGACATGAATTGCTTCTTGTGTGATGTCATGTGTCCGCTCCAAATACATTTTGTCACCGTGCACTCTTCTTAGAATGATGCGGGTGTAATTATTTGTGAATTCTTCAAGGAAATAGACCGCATTCTGAAGCTTCTTCTTTTCCAAGATGCTGAATTCTAGTTTGATCTTCTTGTCCTTCCCGCAAAACAAACTCAACTAAGAATGGATCACTAGAGATCCTAGGTCTTCAATTTCATAGTCAATGTAATCTGAAATACCTTCCTCAACTATAACACCAACGGGTATTTGGGATAGTGCATTATATTTTGCCTTCTATTGGAAGAAATCTACTGAATCAATGGGTACACGAGAACTAGAGTACAATGTTGAAGCCATGATAAACAAAGAAAATTGAAAAATACCTTCGCACATTGAGATTTAGGGCTTACAAATTCTATTTTTCCCACACACTACTTCGGTTGCTGGATTACCGCTTTGAGTTCTACACTTGACCAATTGATATTATCTTCTGATTCTTTTTCAAAGTTTTTAAATCTCTCTGAATCACAAGACAAATCACCTATTGTCACTCTGCACTTGAAAACTTCTTCGCTCACAAATTGATAAGTGAAAATGACTTGAAAATCCCTTTTAATCGAATTCTTCACCTACCATAATAAATGCTCCACCATTAATGTGCAAACCCTAATTTTCCTTCTACTATTTTCAGTCTTCTACCAATTGACAGGCATCACATACCGGTTAAGGTCTTTTACTGGTGTAAATTGGGGGTTTGAAACATTTCACTGATTTGTTTCCCCCTAAGATTTTCTACAGCTTAGTTTCCCGGTTCAGTGACTTCCACACTAGGTGTAGAAACTGGTTCTTCTAGAGACACTTCTTTTGGCTTCTTTTTCCATGTTGTCTTCATATCTATTTTAACAGTTTCAACATCAATATTTCCTTCCGGAGTGATCGGTATATCATCCAATATATTCTTTCTCATCTTGTGGAATCTTGTTGTATGACCTGGTTTGTTTCAATGATAGCAAACCATTCTAGGTGCTCTCCAAGGTCCATTATTCATGTTTCCATTCTTCCTTCTGCATGTTACAGTAGTGTGACCATTTCCATGATAGATCAAATAGGTTTCTCTCTATCCAGTTGCCACTTGATAGCCACCGCTACCTGACTGATGATTATAGGTATTAAACCAGTTTGGATTCTAGTTCCTAGAGGGTTCAGGAAAGACTCCTTGACTCCTTTGAGGATGCCTTCTAGTGTTGTGCATGACAGACCTGCATTCAAATGCTCTATGCTCAAACTTGTTGCATTCATAACAATTTCCATTGAATCTATTGGATCTAGGCTTATTGTTTAGAAAGTAAGGAAAGTTATTGTAAGCCTTGTTTCTACATACATTAGCAATATGTCCTTCCTTGAGACAATTAAAGCAAATAGGTTTGAACTTTTTCTTACCTTTATCCTTTGGTTCTAGTTGCTTCTTTGATGCTCCATCTTTTGTTCCAGAGGTCTCACCTTCCTCATTACCAGAAAAATCAAGTCCAGTGGTATTCTTCACCAGTTTTGCTGATTCAAGCTTTTGTTCTAGCTTAATAGTGCTCTTATTGAATTTGGCAAGTATTTCCTTTGACTTAGTGAGTTTTTTGGTAATAGCAGCATTGGATTCCTTCAAGGTTGCATTCTCAGAAATAGCCATGTTTAGTTCACCTTGCATTTCTTCTTTTTCCACTTTACTCTCTTGGAGATGAGTGGTAAGTGCACTAATTTCTTGCATCAGCTTGGAGATCTCATGACCTTTGTCTTTTGCCAGATGATCAGATTTCCTCCAGTTCTCAAGCTCTTGACACATCCTAATTGTCAGTCCTTCCAATTCCCTTAATAGGTTGGCATTAGACTCATTCATTTTCTTAACTTCTTGAACTAGGGCTTCTATGTCCGCTTCATCAGAGGAACTGTTTTCAGTTAGCTCCATCAGTTTCTTAGCATGCTCTCTCCTTTTTGCCAGAGAGGCCTTATACTTGACTTTGAGTTCATCATAGGCTTTCTCAGTCTGAGTGAGCCGATGAGTTAGTTCCCTCATAGTGTATTCCCCCATATCTCTTTCTAAGTGGTTAAACTTATAGAAAGGTTGGCTTTGATACCAATTGATGAATACTAAGAGGGGGGGTGAATTAGTAGACCAAAGAATACTGAACTTAAACACTAAACACTTAAACAGTTTAGTAGTAAACTGGTATAACAGTTTTACTAACAAACTGGTTAACATAAATGCAAACTAGACAACAAAAAAGGCATTCAACCATAGAAGCACAATCACCATAACATGAGAGATTTGGACATGGAAACCCAAATGGGAAAAACCTCAGTGAGATGAAACTCACAAGTAACTATCTGCAAAATAGTAACCAGACTGGTTAAGGTCATACAATGTTCTTCACCAAAACAAATCCTGTTAGGAATCTCAATCTCTGTTATGAGATATGTCCGATTAAAAACTACCTTGTGAGAGGATTTCTGATCCACAGATGTGAACCACCTTGTTAGAGGATTTAGAAAGGCTTTTCTCGGCCTACCCGATTAAGGGTTTCAGACTTGTTGAAGATGTTAGTAATCAACAAGTGAATGATCTAGCAAATAGCATAGTCCACTTGGTTATATCCATGATAGCTCATTTCTAATGCATTTTAGCATTACTTCAGTCTTTAGTAAATCCACACTCTATTACAACACACAGACTTGATCTTCTCTTCTAAGATCGCACATACAAAAACTCATCAACCATCGAAAACCCTAACAACTACATCTACTAAAACCCTAGACATGGTGTCCTTAAAAAGGAACCTGATTTCATGACGGTCTAATAGGATTACTAGGTTCATTACATCTAGACACATTTGATAACATGACACAAAATCACCATCAAAGTATCGATGGATGGTAACTCATCACAAAAATACCAGTTGGTAACTCATCACAGAGTATTACTGGTTCATACAACTTTACCGATTACCGGTTGGTAATTCATCATAGAGTAATACTAGTTCAAATATTAAATCAATTACCAATTGTCCAAAAATGAAGACTCGGAAAATGATAACTGCCGTTTCAGTTCCTTCGTACCGCTTGAGATCCTCGAACCGCTTGAGGTCTTCATACCACTTGGCATCAGTAGACAATTTTTGCAAAAACCAATAGCCTAAAGGCTATAATACATAATACCAGTTTGGAACACATACCGGTTGAGCATAACTTATGCATACAAAAAGTGATCTCAAAGCAAGTGTGTGTCCATCAATGACAATCACAACATCATTATAAAAAATGCCTACAAGTCTCTACACTTGTTGTTGGCATTATAATAGAAAGGAGATTGTTGGCATTTCAATAAGGATATTGAGAAGGTTGTTGGAGATTATTCATAAAAGTGAAGAAGGATGATTACTGTCTTTATAATATTATTTTGTCATTGATGTCAAGAAATTGACTTTCTGATTCACTATGATGTTGCCATATCTTGATAAGTACGCATTGATGAGAATTAAGATAGCGGTAAGTGACACAGAAAGAATGTGATTAATAAGGGGAGAAATAAGTTATTCAATGGGAAACTATTACTGAGTTAGACAATGATGAGATCATGTTGTTTTTATTGTTTTGATATCCTACATATGTTGTTGATTATAAGTTTAATACTATACCATGTCATCGAGCAAAGAACCTAGTCGGTAAACCCTAAGGTTATCGATATCGATTAATGAAGGTGGAATGTCTACCGAGTAAAGTTTAGTATTTATTGACTAACAACCGAGTTATAATAGATCACATTGGATGGATAAAAGCATTACTTAATGGAGGATGTTGATGAGCTGAAGTTGAATAAATGATTGGTATGCCGCACAGAAGTTTTTTAAGGATCTACGACAATGGAAAATCATGAGGAAGATCTACAGCACAGGTTGAACCACAATAACTTAGCACAAGTTCCTAGGAAGGAATGCAAGTTCCAAGGTGAGGTAAAACGTTTTCAGATTGAAGGATACATTGAACCTAGTCAATATTGATGATCTGATGGCTAAGATTGATCATGGGAAATGTGATCAAGGAGATTCAGCAGTTAGAAATTGTTTCTAAATAAGGAATTGTTGATAAACAATGCATGCGGGCAAGTGTAAGCACAAGGATGCTACATAGTGAGTACTGAGCATAGAAGATTGAAGACCTATTTGAATAACAGAGTAGGGAGCCCAGCAGAGGGACTAGATAAGTCTTATGACAAGATTGTTTTGAGAAAATAAGAATCTGCTTTAGCATTTTAGATTTGAAGTTCCAGATATATTTTTATTACTATTATTTTGTAAAGTGATAGAAAATCTCTTAACCGAGTGGATCGAACAGTCTTATTTGTAAACCCTCTAGCAAGGTAACATTCTAAATGAGTGTTTGAAATCTTCTGACAAGGTCACTTCTAACAAAGTCTGAGGGAAATCCTTTAACCATGTCGCATGTAGCAATGTGTTTGTAATCTTTAATAGGGTTTTCTTTTAACCGAGCATACTCTAGAAGAGTATATTTCTTAGTGGGTCCGAAATCCCACAGTGGTTTTTCCCTATTTGGGTTTCCACATTAAATATGGTGTTATATGTGTTATGATGATTATGTGTTTATTAGTTAGCATGTTTAGTAGTTTTTGGTTATATTGTTGAAGTATAAGTTACCGAGGTTGAATCTATTGAATATATTGAAGATTAAGTTTGGATGATTCACCCCCCCCCCTCTCATCTTACTAACTATTGGCATTAGAACTTTACAGGTGGTATCAGAGCTTTGGACTTTGAAAGAAAATTTTAAAGGTATTTGAGGCAAAGATCCGAAGATGTATAAGAGGGATGCCCCAAAGCTGAACAAGTCAAGTTTCTCCACATGGTAGAAAAGGATGAAGCTGTATTTATCAAGAATTGGAGAATATGCAACATATTATCTAGAGAATGATTACATACCACCAAGCACCAAACCGATGACCTTTGAAGAGATAAAGGAAAAGCAAGAACATATTCAAGCTATGATTGAAATAACATGAGCATTGACCGACTCAGAGTTTAATGATCTAGAAGGCTATAATGATGCAAAAGGAATGTGGACCAAGCTCATATCTATTTATGGCGGTGATGAACATGTTCAAAGAGCAAAAGTAGATAGTCTAAGAAGAAAACTTGAATCCATGAGAATGAATGAAGGTGAGAACATAACCCAATACAGTACAAGGTTAAAGGAGACTATCAATCAAATCAAAGGAGCAGGAGGAACTATTGAAGAAAATGATGTAAAAATTAAGTTTCTTAGAACACTTCTACCTGCTTATGTCATTTGAGTCTCTACAATCAGTGAGCTAAGGTCTGCACCAAATATGCCATTTTCTTTGGATGCTGCTATTGGTAGGCTACATGCATTTGAGTTAAGTAATTTTGATAATAATGGGTCTTTGGTAAATAAAGTAGAATCTGCATTCAGTTCTTTTCATATTGGTGAATCTGATGATTACAATGATAGAATGTATAAGTATACTGAAGGAAATCACAGTGGAGCAAGTGAAAGATTTTGTAAGAACATGGAAGAAGTGCACAAACTGTATGAGGAAATCAAAAAACAAGAAGAGTTTGGAGCATTATTAGCCAAAAGGTTACCGAGAGGAAAAGGTAAGTATAAAGGAAAGCTACCTTTAAAATGTTTTAACTATGATAAAATAGGACATATGGCTTCTAACTGCCCTAACAAAGAATCTAGTGAAGAGCAAGAATACCGAGATAACAGGTAGAAAGACAACCAATGTAGAGGACACTGAGACTTCAGAAGGAGTGACAGAAAGACATGCCTAGTAGCTAATGAAGAATCCAATGATGATAAATTTAATGAAATTGATATAGAGGAAGTTGTTTATGTGGCTATTAAAGATGGATCAGATAAAGAAAGGTATGAAGAAAAAGCCCTAATATCTCACATAAATAATAATGATTCTTGGATCATAGACAGTGGATGCTCACATCACATGACTGGTGATAAAGACAAGTTTGTTAAATTAGAAGATTATGATGGAGGATATGTAAGATTTGGTAATGATGAACCATGTCCGGTGAAAGGTAAAGGATCTATAACACTTCTTGACAATGCTAAATGTGATGATGTATACTGGGTTGAAGGTTTGAAATATAATTTATTGAGTGTAGCACAACTAAACAATACAGTATACCAAATAGAATTCTAGAAGGGATGTGTCAAAGCTCATGACAAACATGGAAAGCTGGTTACTATCGGGACACAAACAAAAGGTAATACATTTCATCTTGACTCAAGATGGAACAAATGTCTATATGCAAAAATAGAAGATACATGGTTATGGCATAAAAGGTTTTGTCATGTAAATTTTGATAATCTAACCAAAATAAGTAAGAAGCACTGAGTAAGAGGTCTACCAAGCTTAGAAAAACTTGAGAATGCTATGTGTCAAGGATGCTAGATAGGTAAGATGACAAGATCAAGATTTACAAGTAAGTCCTACACTTCTAAAGGAATTTTAGATCTAGTACACACTAATCTTTGTGGTCCCATGAAAGTTCAAAGTTATTATGGTGATAAATATTTCATATTATTTGTGGACGATTACTCAAGGATGATGTCAGTTATGTTTTTAAAAGAAAAATCATAAGCTTTTCAAATGTTTAAATGGTACAAGGCAAGAGTTGAAAATGAAACAGGAAGACAACTAAAATGTCTTAGTTTTGATAGAGGAGGAGAGTTCACTTCTGATGAATTTAACTTATTCTGTTATGATCATGGTATAAAAAGGCAAGTGTCTCCACCGAGAAGACCCCAACAAAATCGGATAGCTGAGAGAAGAAATAGATCAATTGTAGATTGTGCCAGAACTCTGATGATAGAAAAGAGGGTACCTCAAACATTTTGGAGAGAAGCAATCAACATTGCAGTTTACACCCTGAATCGAGTACAACTGAAGAAAGGAACTATGAAGACACCATATGAAATCTGGTATGGCAAGAAACCTAATGTAAGCTATTTTAAAATCTTTGGAAGTAGATGTTATGTTCACAAAGATGACAGAAATGGAAAGTTTGATTAGAAAAGTGAGGAAGGAACATTTCTTGGTTATTCTTCTAGAAGTAAAGCATTTAAATGTCTGATCAAATCATCTAACCAAATAGTAAAAAGTGCAAATGTGAAAATTGATGAACTTGCAGAAAGAAATGATGAAGGAAATTTCAAAGAACCAAAAAATTATGAAGAATTTATTTATGTTCAATCGAGAAGTCCTACCGAGAAAGTTGCTAAAGAAAATGAAGATAATGTCTCGTTACTGAGTGATGAAGAAGATCATACAGAGCCTACCGAGCCTATATTAGCCAAATATGTCAGAAGAAATCATGCATCAAGTTAAATTATAGGAGATAAGGATGATCCAGTGATGACAAGGAACAAACTAAGATAGAACACATGTCTGATATCTGAATTTGAATTGAGAATAGTAAAAGAGGCATTTAACAATGAAGATTGGTTAAATGCTATGACAGAAGAGATTGATCAAATCAAGAAGAATGACACATGGACACTGGTCCCAAGACCGAAGGACAAAAATGTAATCGATACAAAGTGGATTTTCAGAAACAAGCTAAATGAAAAAGGTGAGGTCATTCGGAACAAAGCAAGACTAGTTTGCAAAGGTTATGCTCAAGAAGAAGGAATAGATTATGGTGAGACTTTTGCACCTATGGCTAGACTTGAGGGAGTAAGAACATTGTTGGCATATGCCACTTTCAAAATTTTCAAGGTATATCAAATGGATGTTAAATCTACATTTTTGAATGGTATACTAGAAGAAGAAGTTTATATTTAACAGCCTGAAGGATTTGTTGAAGACAAGAGTAAAGATCAGGTATGTAAATTAAACAAAGCTTTATATGGTCTGAAACAAGCACATAGAGCATGGTATGAAAGAGTGCACTCTTATTTGATCAAGATTGGATTTATAAGGACAAGTGAAAACAACAATATGTACATGAAGAATGATGAGGATAATGGAATATTGATCTCAACCATATTTGTTGATGATATTATTTTTTGTGGTAATGACTCCTTATGCAAGAACTTTGGAAATGAAATGTGCAAATAATTTGAGATCTCTTTAATCGATGAGATAAAGTATTTTATAGGTTTACAAATACTGCAAATGAAAGATGAGATTTTCATTACTCAATCCAAGTACATAAAGGAAATCTTGAAGAAATTTGGAATGGAGGATTCTAAACCTGTAAGTACTCCAATGACTACTAACTGTAAACTATCAAAGAATGATGAATCTGCATCTATTGATGAGACACTTTACCAATCTATGATTGGAAAGTTGCAATATGTTGTTCACAGCAGGCCAGATATAGCACATGTAGTAGGTATTGTTGCAAGATTCTCTGCAGATCCCAAAGAAACCCATATGACAACAATCAAGAGAATTTTCAGATACCTGAGAGGCACTGAGATTATGACTTAGTATATGAAAAGAGGAATGATTTATATTTAGAAGTTTATACTGATGCTGATAGGGCACGAAACATTGATGACCGAAAAAGCACAATTGGTGGAGCTTTCTTTTTGGGTGATAGACTAGTAAGTTGGCTTAGTAAGAAACAAGGATGTATTTCACAGTCAATAGCAGAAGCTAAATATGTTGTTGCAGCATTGAATTGCACTAATATAGCATGGACAAAACAACTATTGGAAGGTATATATGAAAATGTTACCAAGCCAATAACTATATTGTGTGACAATACGAGTGCCATTAACATTTCAAAGAATCCAATAATGCACTCTAAGACAAAACATATCTCTATAAAGTATCACTATCTCAGAGAAGAAGTTCAAGAGAAGAAATTTGTGTTGGAATATATTAGTTCAAAGGAGCAAATAGTAGAAATCTTCACAAAGCCACTGCCAAGGGACACTTTTGAGTATCTCAGAAGCAAGTTAGGGGTCCTACCCCTATCTTCTACTCACTGACAGAGTTCAGTGAAAGCATCAATTCGATGACTCTCTAGAATATTATTTATAGATTGATGTTGATTTACGCACTTTACGAGGTTTTCTAAACGTGTGTAGGAAATAGTGAATAGAGACAAGTTGCTTTGACCGAGACTTAGTTGATACATTTGTAACACAGGAAGGAAAATCACTTCACAGGGGAAGAAATCTTGATTTATTTATTTTTTTTCCTTTTGGCATTGTTGTCAAAGGGGGCGAAGACTAAAGGGAGAAGACTAAAGGGAGAAGATGGTCAAGAGAAGATTTTAATAGCTCAAGGATAATAGTAGAAGTCTAACAACAATCTAAATCTAAATCAGTTGGAATAAATCAAGTTGGTATTGCCATTTAATTGTTGGTTTTGCCATCAATGCCAAAGGGGGAGATTGTTGACATTACAATAGAAAGGAGATTGTTGGCATTTCAATAAGGATATTGAGAAGGTTGTTGGAGATTATTGATATAACAGAAGAAGGATGATTACTGTCTTTATAATATTATTTTGTCATTGATGTCAAGAAATTGACTTTCTGATTCAGTATGATGTTGCCATATCTTGAGAAGTATGCATTGATGAGAATTAAGATGTCAGTAAGTGACATAGAAAGAATTTGATGAATAAGGGGAGAAATAAGTTATTCAATGGGCAACTATTACCGAGTTAGACAATGATGAGATCATGTTGTTTTGATTATTTTGATATCCTACATATGTTGTTGATTATAAGTTTAATACTGTACCATGTCACTGAGCAAAGAACCTAGTCGGTAAACCCTAAGGTTATCGATATCGGTTAATGAAGGCAGAATGTCTACCGAGTAAAGTTTAGTATTTACCGAGTAACAACCGAGTTATAATAGATCGCATTTTATGGATAAAAGCATTATTTAATGAAGGATGTTGATGAGCTAGAGTTGAATAAATGATTGGTATGTCACGTAGAAGTTTGTTAAGGATCTACGGCAATGGAAAATCAAGAGGAAGATCTACAACACAGATTGAACTACAATAAGCCTAGCACAAGTTCCTAGGAAGGAATGCAAGTTCCAAGGTGAGGTAAAATGTTTTTAGATCGAAGGATACATTGAGCCTAGTCAAGATTGATGATCTGATGGCTAAGATTGATCATGGGAAATGTGATCAAGGATATTCAACGGTTAAATTTTTTTTATAAATAAGGAATTGTTGATAAAAAATGCATGTGTGCAAGTGTAAGCATAGGGATGCTACAAAGTGATTACTAAGTACATAAGCTTGAAGACCTGTTTGAATAACAGAGTAGGGAGCCTAGCAGAGGGACTAGATAAGTCTTATGAAAAGATTGTTTTGAGCAAATAAGAATCTACTTTAGCATTTTAGATGTGAAGTTGCAGATATATTTTTATTATTATTATTTTGTAAAGTGAGAAAATCTCTTAACCGAGTGGACCTAACAGTCTTATTTGTAAACCGTCTAGCAAGGTAACATTCTAAATGAGTGTTTGAAATCCTTTGTCAAGGTCACTTCTAACAAAGTGTAAGACTCTAACAAGTCTAAGGGAAATCCCTTAACCGAAATCCCATAGTGGTTTTTCCCTATTTGGGTTTCCATGTTAAATCTGGTGGTATATGTGTTATGATGATTATGTGTTTATGAGTTAGCATGTTTAGAAGTTTTTGGTTATATTGCTGAGGTATAAGTTACTGAGGTTGAATATATTGAATATATTGAAGATTAAGTTTGGATGATTCACCCCCCCCCCTCTCATCTTACTAACTATTGGCATCATAACTTTACACTTGTTTCTCCATGTAATATTGCCATTTTGGGGAACACAATCATATAACACATTATTGTTAACAAAATCATTAAAGTCTTGGACTATTTTAGTGGGTGGAGTTATGCCTCCTTATTTATCATAAATGGATATAATAGCATTAAAATCCTCTCCTAATAATACTTTCTCCTCTTGAAGTATATCTAAGATTGAAGATAAATCATCTCAAAGAATTTTTTCCAAACTATAGAGGAGGTACCATAAAAATTGAAAATTGAAAAAACATGTTGAAATTGATGCACCTAGACTACCATCCAATTGGTATTTGAAATTAGAATGTCAACTTTCAACTTGAGAAGATTTTGTAGGACTACCAAACTACCAGATGCCCCCACTGGAGGAACCATACAAGCATGTCAGGATTTACATTCTTTGAAAATTGACTGGCCTTAATCTTTTGATAGTTGTTTTCCTGTAGTAAGATAATTTTTGCCTCACTAAAATCAATTTGTAATTCAATGAGTTGTCTCTTGTTAGGGACATTCAAGACTCTAACATTCCAAGGCAAAAATCTTCATACTACCTTAAGAGAACTACTAGCTCTCCTTGAGTTTTAACATCTATCCATGTTTGTTGCTATTGCAGCTTCCTTAGATTTTCTAGCTTTGAATTTACCATCTAGGGTAGATTGAATACCTTCTAAACTCTTTAACTTATTCTTTCTACTCTTCAGAGGTCTACCCCTTTCTCTTTTTCAAGGAGAGAGGAAAGAGGGAGGAGAATTTGAAACAATTGTTTGGTGAATAGAAAAAATTGTATCAAAGTCAAAGTGATGTCTTTCTCCCATATCACTGACATCCTAATAGTCTAGACCTTCTAATTGTACAATAGTAGTAGAAATTATCTCCTCACAAGTATCCTCTTCTAATACCTCATCTGCTATCTCTTCCAATCTATGTGAAGCTACATCAACAAGATCACCTACCAAATTTTCATAAGTTGAACCTTGAGTAAGATGTTTGAAGCCCTCTAGGATACAAAAAGTAGGGAGGGGATTGGAATTAAAATATTTACCTGATTTTTTACCTAGAGGGTTGAGACAAAAATCCATCTTTTTATATATTAAATATTACCTTATTTAACAACTTCAAAGTCTAGATGACATTCTCTAAAATATTCATTCTTGAAGAGTTTTTGAGGTCAAACTGTATCTGAACCATTCAACCCTTAAGAATGTGGACACAACTTGGCCTAGCCTCATGAAGAGTCTTATTTCAAATCCCAGTATTTTGTAGATTTCTAATAGGATTAACTACAGAGTCAGATAAAATTTCTTGCAATAATGGTGAGTCTTATTCATGATGGTCCATGGAAAGCTCCAAGCTCTTTAGAGGGGATAAGCTATTTAAAATGGACTTTGAGCTTGAAGGACTTTTTAATGCTGAATCATTCTCAAAATCCTTTACCAATTTTGGTTGATGATTCATTAGCCACTTAAGAAAGAGAGAAAAGTGAGTTAGGTAGCAATGGTTTGTGGGAAAGAGAAAAGATTGACGAAGGGTGATCAATGGAGTCCAAATCCTTATGCAGAGGTGGGAGGAACTATGAATTAATATTAAGAGGCACACTGTATTGAATATCTAGAAGAAGCAAAATTGACTCCAACAAAGGGGATTTCAATAATTTCACCTATTGAGTGATGGATAAAGTGCCCTTTCATGAGGGAACCTCAACAAGAATAATTTGTTTGTCCAAGGGGTGAAGAGGAGGCTCTTCAATGATTTGACTGTGACCTTCGAGGAGCAATGTATATAGAGAGAGATCAAAGTATTCTTTGTGCTCAATGTCCTGATCCATTTTTTGACAACCCTCTTAAAGGTGGTCAATGGTGTGGCATTTCCAACATATTAGTTGAGGATCCTCATAAATAATCTATTGTTCTCGGAGACCCTATTTATATTGAATAGAAAAAATTTTGGGGAAAGATTTGGAAACCTCAAGAAGGACACAAAAGCGAACTAGGCATTTAGCATTTTCAAAAACCCTTAAATCATCATTTAAAAAGATGCCTGTCTAATTTGCTAGGGTTTAGACAAAATTTGTTTCTCTGTACTCCAATAGAAAAAAATTAATTTAAATACATAACTTGGAGAGAATTTTATTGTAGCTTTAACACAATTAAATTTTTGGAACTAAATCTAAGTGTGCAAACTTGACCCTTCAAGAAACCAAGATTTCGTTCTATGAATGACATCCCCATCATGCCTATTTATTTAAAAAAGTACACAAAAACCCCTTTATCCTGATCAATGAAAATAACTTCTTGAGCACCCTTCTAGGAGCTATGAACCCAATCAAGGAATTTTTACTTTACAAGGATAAAATTCCAGAACCTATTGATCAAGGCTTGTTATCTTAAGTCTTGTGATTGATCAAACAAAGCCTCATCAGAGAATGTTACTCAAGCAACTCCATCAAAATCTTGTCTACCATTGTTGGGAGGTGATGAGATGAGATAGTAGCTCTTTTATTCCTAAAACTCATAAGTTTTTACCATGTTTTAATTCATATAATGGGACAATATTTAAGTCATATAATGTGTTGGTTCCCAAAAATGGACGAGTTTACACTGCCACTGGGTAGAGACCAAGCTGATTCCTCCAAATATATATTGAGAACCACTTCCAACTATCAATATCCATCAAGCTTGGACCAACATTAACAAGGATACAAAGTCCTTCTGCACTTTAGGCTCTACAGAACCATGGAGGGTGATCCAATCAGTGAATTTCCCACTCTCTGTAATGATACTCATGAATTTACTGAAAACAAAGCAGATTATCTCATGAAAAGACACAACAAAAAGGGAGAATTATCAAGAATGGAAAATCCTTCAGTGATCCTCAACCATAAGCTGGAGTATGAGAAAGGGCAAGACAACTTTCAGAAAATACATGAAACATAACAAATGATATTCTGATATTCTGATATTTGTTCTGATAAATCATGAAGAAGATAAACTAGAAACTAAAAATGTAATGGCATTTGCTAGCAAGTACCAGTGCCTTATTCATTTGGGTTACAGAGTCTTTCAAAAGTGTTACTGAAATCTGATAAAAATTCATCTAACAAATGGTCTAGCCTAGAACAATACTACCTTACAATATTGTTCTTCTTACAATCCTTCACCTGAACTGCTTATCAAAATCATGTGACAAGCCTTATTTCTTTGTAATCTCATTCAAGCATTTTAATTAATCCCTTGGACTAAAGCATTGAATGGAAAATTACATACATCATAACAATGCAACAAACAAATGAAACCCTTGATCCCATTTGCTTAAAAGAAGATAAAATCACACACAGGAGAGTAAAGATTAGAAAATACATTTGCATTGATATCATTATCTATCTTTTATCAGATAACAATCAACAAATTTGAATATAGAATAACCCACTTGAAAATGAAACTCGTAATTGTTCTATTACTTTTTGCTCTCCATAATAACATTACAGTCTCTATTAGTTCCTATTACTCTATAGAACTACATGGAACCTAACCCTGCAGAATGGACCTATCTTTATAGAGATCCTTCTTAGAAAATTAGGAACCCTAACTAATGGCCTTGATTTCCCTTTTATAGAAAAAAAGGTAGCAAAAAGCTTGAGGACAAAAGACAATTGTCATGAAAACCGAGCCTTAGAGGTTATACACAATTATATTACAAAATATTCCTTATCCACATGTTTGTGCTCATGATAAGGTGGAACCAAAATCTTTAGCATATTATTAGTAGAAACAAAAACACTTGAGCCATGCTAATATCACCTAGACACCTCTAGATGGACCCTTAGATGCTCAGTCTGATCCATAGCATTTCTCTTCTTGAAAAGAAAAATAGATCTTGCCATGAAACAAAAAATTTCCACCAAAATAGGGGAAAGTCTCTAGCATTTATGCCTCGGATCAGAGAAAATGGAAAGAGGAACTTGGGGGTAAACAAGATTTGTTGAGAAGGCATTGCAGCTTCCATGTTGCTGCAGAGATGACTAGCTGCCAATCCTCCCTCGAACAAATCCTTGTTTCATCTCCTTGTGAGATCCTTCTTAGAACACTCTGTCAACAAAATGCAGAGTAAGAGAAGAGGATATGTCATGGGTGGCTTTTCTTGATAAGAAAAGGGTTTCATGCCCCCTTTGACAATCCTCTAATATTTCACAACCTCTCCAATAATGAGAAACCTCATACCAGAGAAAAAAGATCCATCCAGTGTCACAAAATATGCAACGACTCCATTCATATTTATGTTCGAACACCATCCTCTCACTGATGATGAACTATCCTTAGAAAAATGAAGAAGATTGTATTTGTTTCTACCCATTTTATCAATAGCCTAGTGAATTTATAATCAGAATTCCTTTAAATGTGGTGATGCTAATACATGTGAAGAATCATCAGCCTACTATCTTTTGCTTACCTTTTCAGCTATGGATTTCAACAATCATGCCTACAACTCAAGACACCACCATCTTCTAGGCCATCACTCCTTTGCCACCTGCATGTGTTCACCTTACGTGATTGATTTTATTCAGATCTTATTCTCTTCTCAATGTACAGCCTCTTGCTTCATGATTCATGTCAACAGGCAAATCTTTGAATTTATCAGAGAACTCGCAATCCATCATATCAAAACCTGAAGCTTTTCTTGATCCTTTTACATCTTTGAGCTATCAACTTTGACTATCTAATCAATCCTGAGTCGACAAGTCTATATCCAATTCATTCTGCCCTTTTTTCTCATGAGCTACAATCAGTGCCTTCAAAATCCCTCCTAACTTCTCATTTCAAACTCAGTTGTAGATCTTACCCAGCTTGGCAAATCTTATGGTCATTGTTTGTCGACTTAGCACTTGAATTTTCATTTGTATCGACAAACCCACCAAATCCTAACTAAAAAGTGCCATATCATCTTTCAATCAAACTCTATCAGCAGCCCTATTGTAAGCCTTCCTAGTCAACTCGGGACATGTGGCATTATCTCACGATGCCATGGTCTGTAATCTCCTTGCAACTTCCATTGTGGTAATACGTGGTTCGTAAGATCTGTTCAAACTTTACAACTTTGCACAATTCTCGTTAACTCCACCAGAATTAAAAATCAAGCAACTTTTACCTCAAGACAAAACATCTCCGTTCATTTTAGACACATGCAAATTGATGGGACTGTTAGTAGACTGACCTTTAGTGCCTGAGAACTGGTAACACAATTCATTGACTGGTCATACTGCCAACATCACCAGTTTCTGCTAATAACATGGGGCACAATCTCGTGGTGTCATGGTCTTTAAAACCATCACATCTTTGATCACGGGGAAGCATGAACTATTGGATCCATCTTGTCTTTAGAAAATGGCTGAAATACTTAGGAATTTCAGGCTTAGGGAAATCATGGGCATGGATATTTAAAAGAAAACCGGTCATAAGGAATTATTTGCGACTTACAAAAAATCATCTTTCATAAACCAGTTATCCATCACTTAACACTTTGGAAATGAAATGGCCTCACCCATGGTAAACAATCCTTGTCTTTAAGTGGGAAAAATTAATAGAAGAATATATCATTGTTGGGGTTTTTTAACAAAATGTAAGAAATCTTTATAAACCCTAAACCCTAGACCTTGATTCATTCACAGAGGATACAAATAAAACACAAAAATCAATATTTGAGCTCAAAAATTGAAAATTTCATGCAATCAATTTTTCAGAGCTATTAGTGGCTCTAGTTGGGGACGCTCATTTCATAGGAATGAGGTGAGAGACAAGAATATTTGAGTGAAACATACCAACTACAAGGAATACCAAAAGGAAATTACCTAGATAGGGCAACTTCAACATAAAGTAAACTACACTACCAAAGAAAACCAAACTAATGCTCATGGATAACGGCTACTTTTAAGAAAAATAAAACCTCAAAAATTATCCATGAACAGGCAATTTAAAAGGGAATTTATTTAAAATTCTATTGGGCATAAAGTCATAAAATATTACTCTACACAAAATGTTTGTGGCCTACTGGATCAAACCACATATAATGGGAAAATGTCAACCAATACTTATCTCTATAAAAAATATAGTTATGATCACGTTGTATCTTGAACAATCTAGAGATATCATAACTATTTATTTTCTTCTTCTTCAACATGTTATTAAAAACCTTTATCTGAGTGCAATGTCCATTCACCTAAACCTTTCCATCTAGCTTTGCATGACATATACAGAACCCAAACTCACTATCCTAAATAGAGATGAGTTGATAACCACATTCAACAGGTTTCATGTCTGCCTCAACAAACTGGAAAAACTTCATACTCTATTATGCAACTGTCATCATAAAATTTGCTTTCTTCATCTGTTTGCAACTCTATAACATGCTTATCACCAAAGAATTTTTGCAAACATGGTGCAAACTCATTATAAAAGTCAAAGGGAAATCTCTCATATGTTGGCTCATCCAATATGGCAATAGTTTTACAAACATCCATGCCTGAACAATCAATACCAGAAAACCATTCTAATTCACTTTTATTTTTCATTATTGTGGCCAGTGTGTCTTGATCAACTATGTGTACATTCAAATCATTGTATGATGAAAAAATATCATCATTTACCATTTCAACAATGACATCTTCATGTAACACAAAAACATCCCATTTTGGTTTCAAAGTGTCATGTGGAGAAACAAGACAACAATCTCCTTTATCTATTTCAAAACCTTTGTCAATATCAATGAACTTCACACTCTCATATTCAATGTCGGTATTTGTGACATCAAAGAGGAAATCATCCTCACATTTACTAGTCATAAATGTTTCTAGATCAATTTTATAGAAATTGCTTGGAAGATTAGGACAACCACTTTTAGCATAATCTTTTTCATCTTCTTCAAACTCCCACTCTTCAAATGAAGTTAACTCCTTGCATAAAACCGGTCCATTATAAGATTGATCCCTAGACTGGTTTAATATGACTTCCTCATTCCTTGAGCATACCACACAACTATCTATCTCATTGATCTCATCAACTAAGGTTGATGGTATCTCATTATTTGAGTTTACATTATCATATACAACTACTTCCTGAGAGACTGAATTCATATTATCAAAATCTTGCAAACTTGCATCCATTTCAAACATAAAACTTTCCAATTCTTCACACTCACTATTAGATCTATCTGAAACACAAGATTGCAAACAAGTTTCCTATGAGATTCTCTTCCTGGAGCAATTAATGTTGTTATAATTTAGTAAAGTGATTGATACCATATCCATCTCTACATCTAATATGTCAGATACTTTCTCATTAACCTCTTCTTCATCAATATGAGGAATAACAACTATTTGGGACAAGTTCTCTTCACTCATATTTTTGTTTAAATCATGATTAATAATAGGGCTAATACGATCAGTTGGAATATAAGGGCCTTGATATGGTTCTTTGTGTTAAGATTTATTCTTTACTTCAACCTCTCATATCTTAGGACAACATACCCTTATGCAGATAGATAACCCTCAGGGATTCCATATCTTAAGTTGTTCTCAATGTCCATTCCTATCCTATAAGCTTGATGCAAGGTTTTAGGATCCTTACCTCTCAACAAATAACTCTCTTCCTCATCAAATGCAGCCAAATAAATGACTAAGCACACTGCATCATTTGGTCTATAACTGCTAAGAATATCATCCAATTCCCTAAAAAACCTGAGATTAAAAGCAAGTACTAAATCATATTCTTCTTTCTAGATACCCATGAATGTTTTCATAACTGAGCTTGGATTAATTCTCTCACCCATGAATGCTACCTTCAACTCATCCCATGATGAGATAGAAGATACTAGCATGTAGGAAAACCAGTCTCTGGCATTTTCCTTCAAGGACTGAACAAACAACTTCATGAAAACATATTCCTGATTTATTTCAAAATCTTACATTAACTCCAAAAACTCCTACAAATGTTGTCGTGTTGATTCTAACCTTTCCCCATTGAATCTTGGTAATTGTTCCCTAACCCCTATAGGAATGAGATTTGGGAAATCTTGGATACCATCAATATTCAATGGCTTATATCTTTCCATAAAGAAAACTCTATGGTGATTTGGCAGAGGTTGCACATTTGTATTTGACATTTCATAGGGAAGCACATGCATATGATACATATTTTCATTCATTTCCCTATTTCTTTCCCTCTTTCCACAAATATTAAACTATTACATTGCAAAGGATCAAAACATACCCCTCCTTAGAAAATGGAAACTGAATCACAAGAGTATGTAAAATGATCACTACCATTCCCCTGCTTAGTTCTTCTTTCACTCTTTATGGAATATTTTTTTTTACATAATTTTCATGAAAACACACTTGACTCATGAAAATGTAAATACTTGGAGACATTGAATTTGTTGCTGCCTTATTTAACCTGGGGGTTGCAAAATCACCTTCAATCCTTCAAATCTTTAACACTGATCTTTTGACAGGGTTGCCACGTCCTTGCAGAGGATAAATACTCAAACAACTATGATTCCTTCATAGGTTAGATTTGTTTCAACATGGCACTGCAACACTTCCTTATCATCAGATGGGATTATTGATTCCATCCTCAACTTGTCAGGGTACTTCATAATTAGATCTCAAATTTGCTTCATTTGTTTTTGCAAATTTCTCAGTTCTTCTTCAAGTAAACACACACTGGTTCATATATCTCAAAGTCTCAAAGTCACCACTCACAACTTGTGAGGTATGTTGGTATTATGGATGTGTTGTATTGGTTTTTTCATTGATGTCAACACTTGTCAACACTCAACAATACCTATCTTTCTAGAGATCTTTGGTTATGTTCACCGACATGTTCAGCGACTTATGCACAATCATCGGTAACTAGTTCACCGACAGGTTATATTGTTCACCAGCACAAAGGATGACTTTTTATCATCTGGAGATTACTTGGTTATGTTGAAGACATGGTTTGGACACTTGGTTTTGGTGATTTCATTATTGGTCTGATCGAGTTGGCATATTTGTTGTTAACGAAAAATTGGGCTAGGTTATGGACCGACATGCATTATCTATTCCAGATCATCATGACACGTTATGGAGATGATTTATTGATTGGTTATTATTGTAATTGAATTGAGCTGATATTATGTGTCACATATTGATTCATTTATAATTGTAATCTTCTTAGTGAGCTGACCTACACATTTGGTCTTAGGTTGTGGTATATATGTAAGATCTCATTTATGAGATTATGTGGTAGAAAAAGGTCATAAGGTATTATAAGGTTGTGATAGTTAGTATATGCGAATATAACTAGAGCTACTCACGCAAACATCATTTGAAGATTCAAGGAATGTTTGAAGAAGACAATCAGATCCTAACCGGTACTAAATCCCACATATGAAGATGATATTTTGAGAAATACATTATCTAGGATTTAACTATCCTATTGTAGTCAGTGTGACTCTCATTTTGTGATTGAGCAGTGAGCTCTAGGCAGTTAGCCTTTCTACATATGTAGACCCCATTTGTACACACATACTATCTACAGTAGTATCATCTGATTGTGGGTAAGGTTTCCCACCATGGTTTTTCCCCTTATAGGGTTTCCACGTATAAATATTTGTGTTATGTGTTGTAGATGTTATTTCTCTTTTTGTTTCATGCAATAAGCTTCACCGACATTGTTATTATCTATTAAACTATCAACCAACATTAAGTTTGGTTTACCAGTATTATGCAACAAGTTTGATCAAGTTATATTTGGGTTGATATTAATAGACAACTGATTCACCACCCCCCTCTCAGTTGCCTTTGGGTCCTAACAATTGGTATCAGAGCCAAGTCCTCTCTTTATAGAAGTTTAATAACTTGAGGAGATTCTATGGAACTAACTATGGTATATGGAAGATCAGAATGGAGACACATCTGAATTACAATGGAAGAGACATGTGGGATGTGATAAAGAATGGCTATGTTGGTCCTACACATAGTCAACCTAATCCACCAAACTTGGCTAAAGATCAGGAGAATGATTGCAAAGTAAGAGAAGCACTTTTGAGTGCATTGCTAGATCAGCAAATCATGGGATTATCAGACTAATCTACAGCTAAAGCTATTTGGGATAAATTGAAGACATTGAATGAATGTGATACCACTAACAAAATTGCAAAACTGGAATGCTTTTGGGTCAGTTATGAAAATATTAAAATGGAAGAAGATGAAAGGATTTCTGCTTTTATGGAAAGAATTAATAAAATTGTTTTGGGTATAAAATGTTGTGGAGGATATTTAAGTGAAGATGAGATTGTTTCTAAAGTTTTAAGAACATTTCTACTGGCATACAAAATGAAAGTAACTTCTATCAATGAATTAAGAACAATTCCTAATACATCAGTACCTAGAGATACTTTGGTTAGAAAACTTTCAACTTTTGAGCTTGAGGAATTTGGTCTTGTTGCTACAATTAAGATAGATTTAGCTTTTAAAGCATCATCATCATCTACAACATCATCATCACCATCTGAGAAATCTAATTGGAAAGCACTTTATGCAAGAGAACTTGAAGACATCCGAAAGGATAATGAAGAATTGGAAGAACTTGAAGCACTATCTGCAAGAAAAATGCCTAAAGGTCTAGTTGGAAGTAAGTATGAAGGTAAAGCACCATTTAAATGTTTTAACTACAATAAAATTAGTCATATGACATATAGGTGTCCTAATAGACATGAAATATTGAGAGAAGAAGCTAAAAGAACATATAAACCTAACCCTGAATATCAGAGATACAAATTTAAGAAGAATAGAGACAAATCATGTTATTATGCTGATAAAGGAGTTACTGATGATTTTGATAAGGAACTGATAGACAATGGATGGGCTTTTGTTGCAATAACAAAAGATCAACTGACACCTACTATACAACTGGTAGAGCAGGCCCTAGTAGCTAAAATTTAAGAAAAGGATGAATGGATCATTGATTCTGGATGTTCACATCATATGACTAGTGATAAAAGTAAATTCTTAACTTTTCAAGAATACAATGGAGGTCTAGTAAGATTTGGGGATGATAAAGCTTGTTTGATCAGAGGAAAAGGCACTATATCTTTTGATGGTAAGAACAATACTGACAACATTTATTATGTTGAAGGTTTGAAGCATAATCTTTTTAGTGTTGGTCAATTAGTTGAAAAAGGATTTCAGTTACAATTCAAGAATGGTAAATGCAAAATCATGAATAAAATTGGTTTGGAAATTGTAACCGATAATCAAACTAGAGGTAATAGCTTTCACTTGAATAATAATGAGAAAACATGTCTGATTGAACATATTGATGAAAGTTGGTTATGGCATAAGAGACTTTCTCATGTGAATTTTGATTGCATTGTAAAGATCAGTACAACTAAGGCAGTAAGGGATTTACCTAAGATTGTAAAACCTCACAATCCAATATGTATGGAATGTCAACTTGGAAAGAAAGTTAGAACAAATTTCAAGAGTATTCCAAAGAAATCTAATAATGTTCTTGATTTACTTCATACTGACTTATGTGGTATGGCAAGAACTAGAAGTCTACAAGGAGATAGATATTTTATGCTAATCATTGATGATAATTATAAAATGTGTTGGGTTACTTTTCTCAGGGAGAAATCAAAAGATTTTTGGAAATTCAAACTATTCAAGGTAGTGGTAGAGAATGAAACCGGTAAGAAAATAAAATTTTTAAGATCAGATCAAGGAGGTGAATTCACATCTAAGGAATTTAATACATTTTGTGAAGTGAATGGAATCAGAAGACAACTCTATTAGCACCTCGGACACCCCAACAGAATGGAGTTGTGGATAGGAAGAACATAACTATTATGGATGCAGCTAGAAGCATGATATTGGAAGAAAACCTACCTTATGTGTATTGGAGAGAAGCAGTGAATACAACGATTTACACATTCAAAAGAGTTCACATCAAAGGTGAAACCAGTAAGACCCCTGATGAACTATGGTTTGGTAATACTCCTACTCTTAAATAGTTCAGAATATTTGGAATCAAATGTTATATTAGGAGAGATGATTATATTGGTAAATTTGATCCTAGAAGTGATGAAGGAATAATTCTTGGTTATTCATCTAAGAGCAAGGCATATAGATGTTTTAATAAAATATTGCAAAAAATCATTGAGAGTACAAATGTGAAGATTGATGAACACTTTAGAAGAGATTCAAGGTCTATGAACTCTAAACCAACAATTGAGATAATCACAAATGAACCTATACAGAATGCACCAACACAAAATGTTGATCCAGTCACACCGGCATCATCAAAGAATTCCACAGTGACTGAAGAACAACAACAAGTGAATACACCTAAGTATGTAAGATTGAATCACTCTGAAAGTCAGATAATTGGGAATAAGTATCAAGGTGTAATGACAAGAGGAAGACTGGCAAATGAAGAGGCATGCTTAATTTCTCAAATTCAACTAGCATCAGTTAATGAGGCATGTGAAGATAAACATTAGATTAAGGCTATGGAATATGAATTGGAACAAATTGAAAAAAAAAACACATGGACATTGGTTCCACGGCCTAAAAACAAAAAGTAATTAGAACTAAATGGGTATTCAAAAATAAACCTAATGAATATGGTAAGGTAATCAGAAACAAAGCAATATTAGTGTGTAAGAGATATTCATAGAAAGAGGGAATTGATTACAATGAAACCTTTGCACCAGTAGCTAGAATTGAGGCAATCAGACTATTCCTAGCATTTGCAGCACACAAGAACTATAAAGTATATCAAATGGATGTTAAATGTGTATTTTTGAATGGTGATCTTGAAGTGGAAGTTTACATTGAACAACCTAATGGATTTTATTTGACAAATGACAAAGATATGGTTTGCAGGTTAAAGAAATATTTATATGGATTGAAGTAAGCTCCTAGAGCTTGGTATGCTAGATTGGACAAATATCTTTTGAAGCTTGGTTACACTAAAGGTAATGCTAACAACAACTTATATTTCAAAGTAACTAATTATGACATCTTGGTTATTGTAGTTTTTGTTGATGATATAATTTTTGGAGGAGAAGATGGATTGTGTAAAGACTTTTTTAATAAGATGCAGGAAGAATTTGAAATGTCTATGATTGGGGAGATAAAATTCCTTTTAGGATTGCAGATTTCACAGACTGATAAACGTATATTCATATGTCAATCTAAGTACTTGAAGGAATTAATAAAGAAATTTTGTATGGAAAGCTCTAAACCAGTAAGTACTCCTATGACTACAATTGACAAACTATCATTGAAGGATGATTCAGCACCGGTTAATGTGACAAGATATAAATCTATGATTGGAGGTTTACTATATTTGACACAAACAAGACCTGATATTATGAATGCAGTATGTATTATTTCAAGATTTCAGAGTAATCCTAAGGAAAATCATGAATTAGCAGTAAAAAGGATTTTTTGGTATCTGCAAGGCACAACAAATCTTGGCTTATGGTATCCTAAAGATGAAAATTTTGATTTATGTGCATACACCGATGCTAATTGGGTAGGAGATTTAGATGACAAAAAGAGCACCACTGGTGGAGTATTCTTTCTTGGTAACAGATTGATTTTATGGTTGAGCAAGAAACAAAGTTGTACATCATTATCATCAGAATCAGAATATGTTGCAACAACAACTAATTGTACCTAGGTATTATGGATTAAACAAATGTTGAAGGACATAAAGGTAAAATGCAAAGAACCTATAATTATTTACTGTGATAATATGGCATCAATTGATAGATCTAAGAATCTGCTATTTCACTCCAAAACTAAACATGTTTCTATAAAATTCAATTTTCTGAAAGAGAATGTTGAAGCAAAATAAGTGAAACTAGTTTATGTGAATACTAAAGAGAAGATTGCTGATATCTTTACTGAGCCTTTGCCTAAGGAAACTTTTGAATATTTTAGAGAGAAGCTTGGGGTAATACCCTCACCGGTAGAGACCTAGACAGTTGGAGAATGGCATTAGATCGATAGAATTTACAGAGAAATATTTTTTTGGCTTTGATGGAGGAGAGCTACTTCACAGGGGGAGTAGTTGGCATTTTTAATTAGTTCTATAAACTAGTTGTATCTAGTTTTTGTATTGCTTTGGTATTTAATGTCAAAGGGGGAGAGATATCCCTAGAAAATCTCATTATCTTTTGAGAGATTATTCATAGGGGGAGAGATTATTACTCTCTGCATCTGTATTTTGATTTCTGGTAATTGTTCTCTTTGGGAGATTGTTGGTTTTTGGTTTTGGGCATTTATGCTTTGGCACTTAGATGGTTTTTCCATCTTGTGTTGCCATCAATACCAAAGGGGGAGATTGTTGGTATTATGGATGTGTTGCATTGGTTTTGTCATTGAGATCAACACTTGTCAACACTCATCAGCACCTATCTTTCTGGAGATCTTTGGTTATGTTCACCGGCATGTTCAGTGACTTATGCACAGTCACCGGTATCTGGTTCACCGACAACATATATTGTTCACCGGCATAGAGGTAGTTGGCCTTTTTGCATGTGCAAACCCCATTTGTACACACATACTATCTACAGTAGTATCATCTGATTGTGGGTAAGGTTTCCCACAATGGTTTTTCCCCTTATAGGGTTTCCAGATACAAATATTTATGTTATGTGTTGTGGATGTTATTTCTCTTTTTGTTTTATGCATTAAGCTTCACCGGTATTGTTATTAACTGTTAAACTGTCAACCGACATTAAGTTTAGTTTACCAGTATTATACATCAAGTTTGATCAAGTTATATTTGGGTTGATATCAATAGACAACTAATTCACCCCCCCTCTTAGTTGCCTCCCGGTCCTAACAAGGTATTATATATAATCTTGAAAAATAGACAGATCTGGACCAAACACTTTATAGAAAATGAACTACAACAGATTTTCCAGTGATATTTATGAGAATTGAATCAAACCGACAAGGGACAGTTTAAAAATCTTTTCACTCCATGGGAAAAATTTTTAGTCATGCGACGCGGGAGCAACACTCAACCATCAAATCACAAAAGACCTAGACAGCTTTATGCAACATTCCCCAGCAACGTCACCATTTTTGTTGGTGACTCAAATGGGATAATCTTGACTATATATGTAGACAAACCATTTTAACCAGATATTCTTTACACTTCATATTTTCCCCAACAGAGTCGCCATTTTTGTTGGTTCCTAAAAATGGACGGGTTTACACTGCCACTGGGCAGAGACCAAGGTAATTCCTCCAAATATCTATGGAGAGCCACCTCCAACTATCAATATCCATCAGCCTTGGACCAACATTAACAAGGACACAAAGTCCTTCTGCACTTTAGGCTTTGCAGAATCAGGGAGGGTGATCTCTTCAGCAAGTTTCCATCTCTCTGCAATGATACTTGCTGAAAATAAAGCAAATTATCTCATTAAAAGACTCAATAAAAATGGAGAATGATCAAGGATGGAAAATCCTTTAGTGATCCTCAACCTTAAGCTGGAGTATGAGAAAGGGCAGGACAACTTTAAGAAAATACATGAAACTTAACAAATTATATTCTAATATTCTGATATTTATTCTGAGAAATCATGAAGAAGATAAACTAGAAACTGAAAACCTAATCACATTTTCTAGAAAGTACCAATGCCTTATTCATTTGGGTTACAAAGTCTTTGAAAAGCGTTATTGAAATCTAATAAAAATTCATCTAATAGCTGGTGTAGCCTAGAACAATACTACGTTACAATATTGTTCTGCTTACAATCCTCCACCTAAAATGCTTATCAAAATCCTATGACAAGTCGTATTTCTCTATAATCTCATTCAAGCATTTTAACTAACCCCTTGAACTAAAGCATTACATACAATGTAACAATGCAACAAAAAAACAAAACCCTTGCTCCCATTTTCTTAAAGCAAGATAAAATCACACATAGGAGAGTAAAGATTAGTAAATACATTTGCATTAATATCATAAGCTAACTTTTATCAGATAACAATCAAAAAATTCAAGTACAGAATAACCCACTTGAAAAAGAAACTCACAACTATTCTATTACTTTTTTCTCTGCAAAATAACATTACAGTCCCTATTATTTCCTATGACTTTCTAGAACTACATGGAACCTAACCCTATAGGATGGACCTATCCTTACAAAGATCCTTCTCAAAAAATTAAGAATCCTAACTAATGGCCTTGATTTCCCTTTTATAGAAAATAAGGGAGTGAGAAGCTTCAGGCCAAAAGACACTTGCCATGAAAACTGAGCCTTAGAGGCTGTACACAATTTTGTTAGAAAATATTCCTTATCCAAATGTTGGTGCTCATGCTGAGGTGGAACCAAAATATTCAACAAATTATTGGTAGAAACAAAAACACTTGAGTCGCACTGATATCACCCAGACACCTTTGGATGGACCCTTAGATGCTCAGTCTTCTCCATAGCATTTCTCTTCCTGAAAAGGAAAACAGATCCCAGCATGAAACAAAATTTTCCCACAAAAATAGGGGAAAATCTCCAGCATTTATGCCTCAGATAAGCTTGGGGGGTAAATAATATTTATTGAGAAGAAATTGAAACTTCCATGTTGCTGTAGAGATGACTAGCAGCTAATTCCTCCCTTGAACAAATCCTTCTTTCAGCTCTTTGTGAGCTCCTTCTTGGAACACTCTTCCAATGAAATGTAGAGTAAGAGAAGAGGATATATCATGGGTGGCTTTTCCTGATAAGAAAAGGCTTTCACACCCCCTCTAACAATCCTCTAATCTTTCACAATCCCTCTCACAATGAGAAACCTCATACCAAAGAATAAACATCCATCCAGTGTCACAAAATATGCAATGACTCCATTCATAATTCTGTTCGAACACCATCCTCTCACTGATGATGAATTGTCCTTAGAAAAATTAAGAAGATTGTATTTGTTTCTACCCATTCTATCAACTACCTAGTGAATTTTTAATCAAAATTCCTTTCAATGTGGCGGTGCTAATCCATGTGAAGAATCATCATCCTGATATCATACCTACAACTCAAGACACCACAATTTTCTAGTCCATCACTTTGTTGCCACCTGCATGTGTTCACCTTACGTGAATGATTCTATTATGATCTTATTCCTTTCTCAGTGTACAGTCTCCTACTTCAGGATTCCTATCAATAGGCAAATCTCTGAATTTATCAGAGAACTCACAATCCATCATATCAAAACCTGAACCTTTTTTTTATCCTTTCACATCTCTGAGATATCAACTTTGACTATCTAATCAATCACAAGACTGTATCCGATTCGTTCTGCCCTTTTTTCCCATGAGCTACAATCGGTGCCTTCAAAATCCCTCCTAACTTCTCATTTGAAACTCTATTGGCATTATGTGAACCGGTATGAGGACATAATGACATTGTATGTTGTCATTCATGTCAATATACTTTAGAGGTGAGAAGCAGCATATGTGAGAACTGGTATAACATGGTGAACTGACATTTGTGCCAAAGTGAAGCGGTGTGTTTGTTTAAGGTGAACCGGCATATGGTTATGGGAACTGGCACATGGAAGCGCTCTATGTCTACCTATTGGTAGTCTCAACTTCAGGGTTTCCAGTTGAAGTGCTTCAAGCTTGTGTGGCTCAATCCATGACTGTGTGTGATGAGTTAGCATGGTAATGAAGAATAGATCATGTTTCCACATAAGCCTTGTGTGTGTGAAGGATCTTGCATGAAGGAGATTGTTCCTATCTACCTCGGGAATGGGCGAAGTCTATAAACGGTGATAACGTATGATGGGTTATCAGCCACTATGAAATCGGTGGAAAATGGATGATGGCAATTGGATCAAGACTGTTGCATTTAATACAGTGTGCTCAATGGACAAGATTGAACCATTTGAATTCCTTAACATAACAGGTTTTAGGGTTTAGGGTTTATGCTATCGACCTATCTATTTTCCTATAAGATTGATGTTGTGATTCTTTCTAAGGTTGTTGGCAAAAGCTGTGTGTGTATATCCAAGAGAAGGGATACGTGATTCTTGTCAGACCAAAAGGAGAGAAGTGATACCTGTAGAGTGTAAGTGTAGAAGATGAAGAGGAGCTTAAGTGGATATTCATTGGCATTGAGTGTTGTTACCAGATCATTGTAATGCTTGTTAATCTCTAACCACCTCAAGAGTTGGAAAATCCCTTAACAAGATAGCTTTAACCAGCTTGTTGTAAATCCTTTAATAGGGTGACTCAAAACAATTGAGTTCTTGAAATCCTCTTACAAGGTAACCTTTAACAGGGTTTAACCCTTAACTGAGTATTCTTGCCATCTCTTAACCAGGTGATCCCTAACAGGATCAGTTCCTAACAGAACCTATTGTATCAGTATTTAATCGGACAAGGCTCCTAATAGAGCAGACTTTTAAAGAGTTCAAAAACAAGCTTGTGGGTATTCATCCCCACCATGGTTTTTCCCAGTTGGGTTTCCACGTGAAAAATATGTGTGTTATGTGTGATGTCTTCCTCATGTGATGCTTTGTTGTTTTCTATCAAGCAGTAAGTTATGTTGATCTAGTTGCTCATATGTATATCTTTGATGGTAGATTACTTGTTCATGTATTAGGGTGAAATGGAAATGAAGTGTTAGAATAAATGAGAAGATAGGTATCAACCGGTTTATGCTTGTCTTAGCTATTCTGGGTTTTTGTCGGTTCTAATCTATTTTAGGATTGGTGTTATTGTTTGTCTATCAATGCATAGTGCTACTGACAAACTGGTTTAAGAGTGTATTTTTGTCTGTACTGATTCACCCCCCCCTCTCAGTACCTGTTTGGTACTATTATTTCATCATTGAGTTATCAATTGGTATTAGAGCATCCTCCAGGTCCTCTTTGTTATAAGCTTAACCACTTGAGGTAAAGATCCCAATCTAATGATGAAGAGGGAAGGTCCAAAGTTTAATAGAGAAAATTTTAGTATATGGAAAGATAGAATAAAGATATACATCAAAAGCATGGGTGCTCAACACTAGAGCTACGTTGAGAATGCCTATGTTTCCCTTACGGGTACTCTCACCGATGACCAAAAGAGAGAGATGCAAGAGAATGGGCAAGTCATGGAAGCCCTAATTAGTAGTTTATCTGACATTGAGTTTATTGATGTTCAAGATAAGGAAAATCCCAAAGAGGTATGGGATACTCTTGAAAATATCTATGGCAGTGATGAGCATGTAAAACAAGCTAAGGAAGAAAGCCTTAGAGGGAAGTTTGAAGATATGCAGATGGTTGAAGGTGAGACCATTCAATAGTATGGAATAAGAATCAAAATTGTTGTTGGATATATCAAGAGTGCAGGTGGTAAAATAGAAGATTCCACTATGGTAAGCAAAGTCCTAAGATCCCTATTGCCAGTCTATGCAATAAGGGTTGCTGCTATTCAGGAGCTGAGATCAATAGACAAGACTAAGGTATCGCTAGACTTCATCATTGCAAAGTTGACAACCTATAAGCTAAATAGTTTTGATGGTAGTGTTCAAAAGACTGAATCAGCTTTTAAAGCTTCTGTTGTACCATCCAAAAAAGGAAAAGAAGCTAGCACTAGTGGTGAACCAAGACAGAGCAGAGAAATGGATGATGAGGAGAATCTGATGGCATTTGAAGCTCTCCTTGCTAGGAAAATTTCTAAAGGAACTGGCAAATACAGAGGTAAGCTACCTTTGAAATGGTTTTCTTGCAACCAGATAGGACATATTGCTATAAATTGTCCTAATGGTGACAACAAGGACAAACTGAAAAGGTTCAAGAAATTCAAAGGAGGAAACTGGAGAAACTATTTTTTGGTAGTCGATGAAGGTGTCACAGATGAGGAGTTAGAGGATGAAGAAAATGAAGATATTGTGTTTGTTGCTATCAAGGAAGATGTGTTAGACAAGAAGGCTCTTGTCTCCCGGTTTGATAGTTCCAATGAGTGGATCATTGATAGTGGCTATTCTCAGACACAACCTTCTGAGTATTAAGTTGATGGTCTCAAACACAACCTTTTGAGTGTTGCCCAACTGAATGACAGTGGCCTCACTCTGGAATTCAAGAATGGAGTTTGCAGAATCAAAGGAAAGAATGGTGAATTGGTGGCCACTGGCATGCAGACCAAAGGTAACCTCTTTCAGCTAAATGAAAATATAAGTACATGTCTTATGGCTAAATTTGATGATAGCTAGATATGGCATAGGAGACACTGCCATGTAAAATTTGATAACATTGTGAAGGCTAGTAAGATCAAGGCAATTAGAGGGTTGCTGGTGCTAAGCAAACTAGATAATACCTTGTGCAGAGAGTGTCAATTGGGGAAAATGTCTTCCTCAACCTTTAAAGGTAAATCTTTCACTGCTGACAACTTGCTTGATCTTGTGCATACTGATTTGTGTGGTCCTATGAAAAATAGAAGTGTGCAAGGTGATAGGTACTTCATTATTCTCACTGATGACTGCTCAAGAATGATGTGGGTCACATTCTTGAAAGACAAGTTTGAAGCCTTTGTAAAGTTCAAATCTTTCAGAGCATTAGTGGAGAAGGAAAGCGGTAAAAGGATCAAGTTCTTGAGAACTGATCAAGGAGGGGAGTTCACTTTTGGTGAATTCAACAAGTACTGTGAAGAACATGGAATCAAGAGGCAACTATCTGCCCCCCGGACTCCATAGCAGAATGGCCTAGTAGAGAGGAATAACCGGACTATGGTTGAAGTAGCTAGAACCATGTTGATTCAAGGAAAGGTAGTTCACACCTTTTGGAGAGAAGCGGTGAGCACTGTAGCCTACACAATGAACTAGGTACTCATCAAGAAAGGTAAGGATAAAACTCCTTATCAGTATTGGACCGGTAAGACACCTATGGTTAGCTACTTTAGAGTGTTTGGTAGCAAATGTTAAATCAAGAGGAGTGAACACCAGAGAAAATTTGATGTGAAATGTGATGAGGGAATATTCTTAGGATATTCCACCAAGAGCAAAGTTCTCAAGTGTTTCAGCAATAGGACTCAGAGAATTATGGAAAGCATCAATGTAAGAGTTGATAAAACCTCTGAGAAAACTAAGGAAACTAGTAGTGAGAAAGCAGTAAATGAACCGGTTGTAACCTTCTGGGAACCGGTTGCCAGTCAACCAAATACCGATAACAGTTTTCCTACACCAGTAGATGTAGATGCTAATACTGATGGAGATGAGGATGAAGAAGAAAAACAAGAGGAATCCATTAAGACCATTCCTCAATATGTCAAGCTGAATCATGATTCTAAGCAAATCATAGGAGATAAGGATGCAAGAATCCTTACAAGAAGAAAGGTCAGAGAAAACTCATGTATGATCTCTAAATTTGAGCCTAAATCATTCAAGGAGGCTCATTAAGATGAAGACTGGATCAAGGCAATGGAAGAAGAACTTGACCAAATAGAGAAAAATGGTACATGGTCTTTGGTACCCAAACCGAAGCATAAAAATGTCATTGGTACCAAATGGGTTTTTAGAAATAAGCTGAATGAGGATGGCATAGTGATTAGGAACAAAGCAAGATTTGTGTGCAAAGGATATGCTTAAGAAGATGGAGAAGACTATGGAGAAACCTTTGCTCCTTTAGCCAGATTGGAAGGAGTTTGTATATGCAACTTTTAAAGGTTTCAAAGTATATCAAATGGATGTAAAATATGCATTCCTAAATGGTGTACTTGAAGAGGAGGTGTTTATTGAGCAACCAGATGGGTTTACCCTATCTGAAGACAGTGACATGGTATGTAGGCTACATAAAGCCTTATATGGTCTAAAGAAGGCACCTAGACGTCTGCATTCCCCTCTTGTGAAAATTGGATTTGAGAGAAGTGAAGATAGCAATATCTACTTGAAATTTGAAGGAGATCAGAGCCTAATCTGTGAGGTATTTGTTGATGACATTATCTTTGGTGGAGATGACAAGATGAGTCATGAGTTTGCTAATGAGATGAAGAAAGAGTTTGAAATGTCACTCATAGGGGAGATTAAATTCTTTATTGGACTACAGATCCAGCAGATGAAAGAAGGAATCTTCATCACTCAGTCCAAGTATGTCAAAGAGGTATTGAAGACCTTTGGCATGGAAGATAGAAAACCGGTTGGTACTCCGATGGTGATCAGTTGTAAACTATCCAAAGAAGATGACTCAGCATTGGTTGATGAGAAGGAATACCGATCAATGATTGGTAAGTTGCATTATGTAGTGCATAGCAGACCGGATATTGCACATGTAGTTGGCATTATTGCAAGATTCCAGAAAAGCCCAAGAGAATCCCACTTAGTTGCAGTCAAGCGGATTCTTAGGTATCTAAAGGGAACTATTGACTATGGATTGTGGTATCCATGTAGCAAGGATTTCAACTTGAAAGTATACACAGATGCTGATTCGGCGAGAAATATAGATAACCGGAAAAGCACAACTGATGGTGCATTCTTACTCAGTGCTAGACTAGTCTCATGGATGAGTAAGAAGCAGAGTTGTATCTCTCAGTCTATAGCGGAAGTAGAGTATGTTGCAACTTTCATGAACTACACTTAGACAATTTGGATGAAGCATGTATTAAATGGCTTCAAAGTTCCTGTATCTAAACTAGTAAGTATATTTTGTGACAATACTAGTGCAATTAATATCTCCAAGAGTCTGGTTTTACATTCTAGAACCAAGCACTTTGAGCTTAAGTATCATTTCTTGGGGGAAAAGGTTCAGAACAAAGAGATTGCACTGGAACATGTTTCCAGTTAGGAGCAATTAGCAGACATATTCACCAAGCCTCTCCCAAAGGCTACATTTATGTACTTAAGAGGTGAATTAGGGGTGTTGCCCCTTTAGGAGGTAAACTAAAGGTATATGCTTCACATCAGTCAGGTATTGCATAGTCAAATCTTTCTTTAGGATTGATGTGTTGAAGGATGCTACTCCTCAGGGGGAGCAGTATAATGGAGTAGGGAAGCTTGTGCCTCCACTTTGGCATTGTTGTTAAAGGGGGAGAAGATGAGAAGTAGAGAAGATATCTGCAGAAATTGGGGGAGAAGATGTGAAGCGGAGAGACATTTTTGTATATTGCCATCAATGCCAAAGGGGGAGATTGTTGGCATTATGTGAAATGGTATGAGGACATAATGACATTGTATGTTCTCATTGATGTCAATATGCTTTAGAGGTGAGAACTGATATATGTGAGAACCGGTATAACACTGTGAACCGGTATTTGTGCCAAAGTGAAGCAGTGTGTTTGTTCAAGGTGAACCGGCATATGGTAATGGGAACTAGCACATGGAAGCGCTATATGACTACTGGTTGGTAGTCTCAACTTGAGGGTTTCCGGTTGAAGTGCTTCAAGCCTGTGTGGCTCAACTGGTGACATTGTGTGATAAGTTAGCATGGTAATGAAGAATAGATTGTGTTGCCATGTAAGCCTTGTGCGTGTGAAGGATCTTGCATGAAGGAGATTGTTCCTATCCACCTCAGGAATGTGCGAAGTCTGTAAATGGTGATAACGTATGATGGGTTATTGACTGCTATGAAATCGATGGAAAATGGATGATGGAGATTGGATCAAGACTATTGCATTTAATGCAGTGTGCTCAATGATCAGGATTGAACCATTTGAATTCCTGAACATAACAGGTTTTAGGGTTTAGGGTTTATGCTACCGACCTATCTATTTTCCTATAAGGTCGATGTTGTGATTTTTTCTGAGGTTGTTGGAAAAAGTTGTGTGTGTGTGTATCCAAGGAAAGGGATATGTGATTGTTGTCAGACCAAAAGGAGAGAAGTGATACCTACAGAGTGTAAGTGCAGAAGGTGAAGAGGAGCTTAAGCGGATCTGCATTGGCATTGATTGCTGTTACCAGATCATTGTAATACTTGTTGATCTCTAACCACCTCAACAGTTGGAAAATCCCTTAACAGGGTAGCTTTAACCAGCTTGTTGTAAATCCTTTAACAAGGTGACTCAAAAAAATTGAGTTCTTGAAATCCTCTAACAAGGTAACCTTTAACAGGGTTTAACCCTTAAATGGGTATTCTTGCCATCCCTTAACTGGGTGATCCCTAATAGGATCGGTTCCTAATAGAACCTATTGTATCAGTCTTTAACCGAACAAGGCTCCTAACAGAGTAGACTTCTAAAGAGTTCAAAAACAAGCTTGTGGGTATTCATCCCCGCTGTGGTTTTTCCTTGTTGGGTTTCCATGTGAAAAATATGTGTGTTATGTGTGATGTCTTCCTCATGTGATGCTTTGTTGTTTTTTGTCAAGTAGTAAATTATGTTGATCTAGTTGCTTATATGTACATCTTTGATGGTAGATTACTTGTTAATGTATTAGGGTGAAATGGAAATGAATTGTTAGAGTATATGAGAAGATACGTATCAACCGGTTTATGCTTGTCTTAGCTATTCTGGGTTTTTGCCGGTTGTACTCTGTTTTAGGACCGGTGTTACTGTTTGTCTGTCAATGCACAGTGTCTACTAACAAACCAGTTTAAGAGTATATTTTTGTCTGTACTGATTCACCCCCCCTCCTCTCAGTACCTGTTTGGTACTATTCTTTCATCATTGAGTTATCAAACTAAACTATAAATCTGACCCATCTTGGCAAATCTTATGGTCAGTGTTTGTCAACTCAGCACTTGACTTTCCATCTGTATCGACAATGCACAATACTATTTCAGTTGTTAGATATATTCAAACTTTACTACAATGCAAAATGCTCGTTAACTCCTCTAGAATTAAAAATCGAGTAACTTTTACCTCAAGACAAAATATCTTCATTCATTTTGGACACATGCAAATTGATGGGACTGTTAGTAGACTGATCTTTATCGCCTGAGAACTGATAACATGATGCTTCGACTGGTTATACTGGCAACATCATCAATTTCCACTGATAATATGCGTCACAATGTCACGATGCCGCGATCTTTAAAACCCTCGCATCTTTGATCATGGGGAAGAGCGAACCACTAGATCCATCCTATCTTTAGCAAATGATCAAAATACTTAGGATGTTCAGTCTTAGGGAAATTAGGGGTGCGAATAATTAAAAGGAAACCAGTCATAAGGAATTTTTTACGACTTAGGAAAAATCATCTTTCATAAATTGATTATCCATCACTTAACACTTAGGAAATGAAATGGCCCCGCCCATGGTAAGCAACCCTTGGCTTTAAGTAGTAAAAGTAACAACAAAATATATCATTGTTAGGGTTTTCTTCACAAAATGTAAGAAATCTTGATAAACCCTAAACCCTAGACCTTGATTCATTCACAGAGGATACAAATAAAACCCAAAAATCAATATTTGAGCTTAAAAATTAAAAATTTCATGCAATCAATTTCTTAGATCTATCATGATGTATTAGAGTTTGACTATATGCATTCTAGATGTTAACTACTCCCATTAAATCCTATTTGGTTTTGACCCATTATACATGTTACCATATGGATTATTCTTCTTTCCATGCAGATTATCATAGGTAATATCATCTGTGAAATGTATGTGTTATAACTAATTAAAATAGATATATGAGTTCTTCTATGTTCTATCTTTTTTAATTGTAAAATTAAGTAAGATGCTGCATGATGAGTTGAGACATTGTCATATTTCTATACTCAGAACTTGATTTTTTATCATCTTTTGGTTTGCATAGTAGTAGTGATGTATTGGAAGTTGACTATATGTATTCCATATGTTAAGCCTGAACTTATTAAATCATGTTTTATCTTTGCCAGTTTATTCTTATGGCCATGTTATTTATTCCTACAGCCATGTGATTTATTCCTATTGCCATGCGGATTATTTAGGGCAAGATCATATGTGAAATTAATAGATGCGTTGATTAAATAAGATGTGTATGTATGTTCTTTCTTTTGTAGTGCAGGGAATAAATGATGCTGCAGTGGATGTTCACCTATCGTGCCTGTTGAAGGGAAGGATACTCAAGAGATGACTGAAGATCAAACTGTAGAAAAGATGAGCAAGCGTAAGGGACGACATAAGAGAAGCAATCAAGTGATACTACCAATGTCTAACTTAAGTGGAAACTGAATTTGTAAATACCACCACAGTATGTTATGACTGTGGTTTGGTCTAGATCTGCATTTCCTGTGGCATAACTCCAGCTATCTCCTTTCTCAGCCAATCATCCACCTCTTCTTTTCAGCATGATTTGTGTTGTCTATTGTAGATAATTTCTTTTTAATAAGAATATCTTCTTCTTCTTAGAGGTGAGATAGAAAGGGAGAAGAATAGAGTAGAGGATTTTTTATAAGCATTCTTGAGTTTCTTTTCGTATTGAACCATGTAATGATTTTCCAAGAACGATGAATAAAATTGTGTTATTTTGATCTTTTAAGAGTTGTTTGCGGGAATCTTTCTATCACTCATCCAAGGGGGCCCACTTGGTGAGTGTTCCTGTGCATTCACTAAAATTAGTTTTCTTTCCTTAGCCACAGTAGACATTCTTGCATTGATTGTTCCTGCAGCCACTGGAAACATATCCACTAACCGCTCCTGTAGCCAAGCCAGAACAGAGTAATTTCTGTTTATCAGCATTGAATTTATCCAGTATTGCTTTTATGAGTTTACAGAAGTCTTCCTGTAGCCTTTCTATAGTTTAAATTCTTGTTTATCTTTTCTGCATAATGTTAGTTGCTGCAGTAATGTAGAATAGCTGTCGCGGGAACTTAGTGCATATATAGTGTAGACCCATTTCAAGTGTTATGTCCCTGGGTTGACAATCAAATGAACACTATCTATGAAAATAGTGACTTTACCAAATGAATGTCCAAACTTTGGGTTGAGACTTCAACTAGAGTTATTATTCTTATTGGTGGGTTGAACACTACAGAGGCGGTTATTGTGTCACATCATAAAGGCAGTTAGAGATATTCAAGGGGCAATTGAATATTCAAAACAACAAAGAGAATAATGGGCATGAGGAGCAGAAAAGGAAAAGCAGGGTGCACAAGACTCATTTATGTTTATCTTTAGCAAACATCAATCTTATAATACCGTCATGCTATATTCTTGGGTGTGGTTTAGTGGAGATCCACATTTTCAATGGATTAACTCTGTTTATTTTCTGCCATAAATCTTTTCTGCAGGAAGTTGTTATAGTTTTCTTTTAAATAAAATCCTGTGCCTCTTCTTAGAGGAGAGAGACAAGAGATCTAGTAACAGAGTTGTAGATTATTTTTAGAATTAAAATCATTTTCTTTCATTCTGTGTGTTGTATCGACCTTTGAAAACCAATGAATAAAATGATGCGATTTTGAGTATACAAAGTTATCTTTGAAGTCTTGATACACTCATCCAAGGGGGCCCACTTGGTGAGTATTCCTGTGCAATTGTTAGATTCAGTTTCCCTTTTTGTTGCAGTAGATGTTCTAGTGATTGACTATTCCTGTAGCCACTGGAAGTAGATTCTATGACTGTTCCTGCAACCAAAGCAAACAGAGTAATTCTTGTTTGTTAGCTTTGGACTTAGTTGACAATTCTTTAACTACAATTTTCTTTTAATGTTGAGTTTTCCTATATTCATTCAGTTTTTATAATTCTTGCTTTCTTATTTAAAATAGGTTTAGTTGCTACAGTAATGCAGAATAGCTATCACAGGAACTTACTACATATATAGTGCAGACCTATTTCAAGTAATATGTCCTTGGGTTGACAAATAAATGAACTTCAGTTATTGAGATAATAACTTCATAGAGTGAATGTCCAAACTTCAAGTTTAAACTTTAGCTATGGTTATTGTTCCTATTGGTGAGGAAAACATTTTTGGTGTCATTATCGGGGATGGTGTCAAACTAAGAACCTGTTATGGTTATTAATTTTCAATCTTTCAGTATAGTTGTTTTTTATAACTCAATTTTTTAAAGTAATTCTCATGAATTTGCATGTATAGACAAAGAAGAGATTCTCACGGTATATTCATTCCTAACCATCCTAATCATACAAGATTCAATCCATATGAACCTCCAGATGTAAATCCTTTTGCTGCACTATACCAAGCCCTAGATAATTTGAATCCTCTTGAATTTGAACTTTCTGAGAACAACCTTCATTTCCTCTTTGGACCTCCTGAAGAGGAACTTCATTTAGTAACTCCTCCTCAAAGCCCAATGCAAGGAAATCCACCCCCTGGTGGGAATAACCCACCTCCACCTATAACTCCAATGTTTGAGTTCCCTATTTCTGATCAACATGATAATGCTAATCTCAAGAACATCCTAGCTTCTTCCCATCCTAAATTATATGGATTAGTGATAGAAAATGCCAAAACTTTCTTGTTTGAATTTGATGTCCTCTGTAGGAGTTTTTATTATACTATAGATGCCCATAGACTCAAAATATTCCCTACCACTTTGAAAGAGTTAGCTTTGAGATGGTTTATGAGTCTAGGGAGTAGCACAATCACTACATGGGATGAGATGAAATGATTGTTTCTTGTGAAACACAAGGATTGTTGTAGAGGGACTGACCATCATGGGGATGATAGTTTTAGAATGACACAGAAAGAAGATGAGGGTCTAGAAGATTATCTAGATAGATTTCTATTCAGTGTCAAGAAGTCCAAGCATAGTACTCTAAATGAAGATTCTCTTAAGTTAATATTTTTAAGAGGAATCTGTGATGAATGCACAGATGCTTTGGATCTTATGGGAGGAGGTGACATAACACAATCAACATGGAATGACATTGGATAAATTTGTCAGAAGTATTCTAGATATTCTTCTAAGAAGAGTAGTTATTTTAAGTTGGGAAGTTCTTCATCAACATCTAGTAATGGAGTTTCCGAATGGATCTTAGCCATCTATTGAAGGATTTTAAGGAGGATATCATAAACAATATGGCTACTTAATTAGAAATACTTTCAACTAAGAAGAAACATGAGGAGGATGATATAATTATTGCAGAATTTTGCCCACATTGTAGACAGAAGAAAAGAGACTACATATGTAAGATGGTTGAAAATCTTGAAGTTCCTGATTTAAAGACAATACAAGGAGATGATGAACAAGTTTTCTATGTTTATCAAAGGAGGCCAAATTTTCCAAGACAAGGTATGCATCCCAGTCCACTTTCTTTTTCTAGTTATAGTTTAAATTCCTACGCACAAAATAATCAATGGAAATATCCATATGCTTAAAATTTTGTAAATTATCAAAATTGGTATAATCCTCAAGGCCAAGGGCAGAATTTTGCCAATCAAACTCCACAATGGTAGCAACCACAAGGAAATTGGTCTCAACCTCAGGGACCATGGCAACAATTCCAAGGGAACTAGCAACCTACCCCTCAATGGAGAGGAGGTCAGCCATGGACAAATCAGTCATCTGGTTATCAACAACCTATGCAGCAGCCACAACAACCTGTGATAATCCCTCCTCCTGCTGCCCACTCAACCAATGCCAAATCCTAATAGCAAGCCTCAAAAACAACAAGAAGTAGTTATTCAGCTAATCGTAATCAATACTCAACTTATTCTCTTTCTATAAGTGATATTCACCTTATCCAGGACAACTTCACCCAACCCATCTCCACCGGTTATAACTAAGATACAAAAGGAACAAGAAATCTCTACCGCAGCAACCCAAATACCTCGAAACCAAAATATACCCCCATTTCCTCAGAGGTTGCAAGCTAAAGAGATTCTGTGGGAAGAGGAAGTAAATTTTGATATTATAGATCAACTGAAATGCATATGTGTTAAAATTCCATTGTTTCAAGTTATTAAGGATGCCTCTATTTAAGGTAAGGCAAGTAAGGAGACATGTTTAAAGAAACCTGGTAGAAAGAAAAAGAATCCAAAAATAGTGCATGTAATGGGTCAATTGGCTGATATTATGTTAGGAAAGGTTTCAATTTTTGAATATGTTGATCTTGGTAGTCCTATTGTGAAAATAGTCATCAATAGCACTTAGATAAAGAATGCTTTAATAGATTTGGGAGCAGCCCTCAATGTAATGACAAGAGATATTATGTAGAAACTTGTCATAACCAGTCTCAAACCTACACCTACATTCCTGTAGCTTGCTGATAGTTCCACGGTTTGGCCTGATGGTATGATTCAAGATGTAGTTGTTACTTTGGATTTCTGGGAATATCCTATAGATTTTATGATCTTGTCTCCTAAAGCCACATTGGGAGGATATCCAGTTATTTTGGGAAGACCCTGGCTTGCTACAGCTGATGCATATATTGGATGTTGATAAGGGGATAAGACTATTTCAGATGGAAATACTACCAAAACTTTGGCTCTTTATTCTCTTGCTCAGCCCAAACTTGATCAACAACAAGTTGTTTGGCCTAACATGGGAGAAGAATTTGAGGAAGGAGTCAACTTTGTCAATCATCTTATGATGATTAATATAAAACAATTAATACAAATTCATGATGATGATTCAATCCTCTATAAAATTCTGGCAAATCAATTAAGACAAGAGCAGTAGCCGCAGGAGTTAGTATCAAATATTAAAGCATCAGATTCTACTATAGCCACTGATATATTGCATACCCTGTTGCGATAGGAAGTCTGTACTTCTCATCTTTCTGAGGCATCTCAGGTTGATCTTACTTTCAAATTGGAAGTTGATCTAAATAAATATTTGAATATCAACAATCAACTCACAGAGACTCAAAGAATAACACTAGTTGAATTGCTTAAATGTCATCAACACACTTTTGTTTAGGATTACAAAGACATGCATGCAAATTGATCCTACAGTTTGTAACCACCGTATCTACATAAAAGAGGACTGTAAACCACTTAGATGGACACAAAGACTAATTAATCCTACATTAAGAGAAATAGTTAAAGAGGAATTGCAGAAATTATTAAATGCTAGATTTATCTATCATATATCGGATAGTCAATGGGTGTCACCTCTAGTCATAGTTCCAAAGAAAGGAGGTAAATGGCGGGTATGTGTGGATTATAGAGCTTTGAACTAAGCAACAAGGAAGGATCATTTTCTATTACCATTTGTGGATCAGGTATTAGATTCCTTTGCATGGAAGTGGTACTTCTCATTCCTGGATGGATTTAGTGGCTGCAACCAGATTCAAATTACTCTCGAGGATCAGGAAAAGATGACATTTACTTGTCCATGGGGAACATAAGCATATTTTGTTCTTCCTTTTAGGTTATTTAATGCTCCAGCTACTTTTTAAAGAGAAGTGATAAGCATATTTTTCAAATATTTCCCAGGACAACATGGAGATCTATATGGATGATTTTACCACTTATGGTTCATAATTTGAAGAGGCATTGAAGAATCTAAAGAAGTTTTGCAGCAGTGTGAAGACTACAATTTATCATTGAATAGTGAAAAGTGCTTCATGATGATGTAGGAAGGTATAGTTCTTGGTCATCATATTTCTATAATTGGAATAAAAGTTGACCCAACAAAAATAGAGGCCATTCAAAACCTCCCTGCACCTATAAAGAAAAAGGATTTCAGAAGTTTCCTTGGTCATGATGGATATTATAGAAGGTTTATTAAGGATTTCAGCAAAATTGCAGGACCTTTATATTGTCTTTTGACCAAGGACATGGAATTTAATTGAACTTCCTCATGCAATGAAGCTTTCTTGAAGCTCAACATGCATTGACTCAAGCACCAGTACTCAAGGGTCTGAACTAGTCCTTACCTTTTCATATTCATATGCATCAAATTATGCCATAGGAGTAGTTTTGGGACAGAAGGTTGACAATTTGGAGAATGTAATTTATTTCATTAGCAAGAACATGCAGGTGCCTAAGCTTAATTATACTATCACCAAAAAGGAGATGTTAGCAGTTATATATGCACTCAACAAATTCAGGCATTATATAATAGGATATCCAATATTTGTGCACACTGATCATTCAACAATCAGATATCTCATGAACAAACCTTCAATTACAGGAAGATTGGCTCACTAGTTACTATTGATGCAGGAATTTGACATTACAATTGTTGATAAACCAGGTAAATCCAATATAGTTGTAGATTATCTTTCTAGGCTTCAATTAAAGGATGATCTTGCAACCATAGATGATGCTTTTCCAGATGAAAATTTGTTCCTGATAAAAGCACACACTCCCTAGTATGATGATATTGCAAATTATTTAGCTGCTAATAAAATGCCAACTCATTTTTCTCCTAAAAAAAATGACTGTTAGTTGAGAAAATCTTTAATTTCTCATGGATTGTATATTTTATACTGGACCTGACCAAGTCATGAGAAGATGTGTAAGAGAGGATGAAACATATGATATCATTCATGCATATAATGATGAGCCATGTGGACGATATTTTGCTACTAAAAGAACAACGCTTAAAATACCTGGCATGAGATATTATTGGCCAACATTATATAAGGATGAAGCTCAATAAACTAGAAAATGTGATAGATGTCAGTGCATGGGTAGGCCTACCAAATTTGATTAAATGTCATTATATCCCCAGATATTAGTTGCACCATTTGATAAGTGGGGATTATATTTTGTTGGATCAATTGATCCTCCTTCAAATGGGAAATCTTATATTCTAGTATGCACTAATTATGTCACAAAATGGGTGGAAGTACAAGATATGACACATGCAAGAGATAATAAAGCAGTTGAATTCCTCTATGAAGAAATATTTACTAGGTATGGAGTTCCAAGAGAGATTGTTTCAGACCAAGGACCATAGTTTACTTCCACACTAATTGTAGCATTTGTTAATGAATATAATATTAGGCACAAGAAGTCTACCCCATATCATCCACAAGCAAATGGTCAAGTAGAAGTCACAAACATGGATTTAGAAGCCATTCTTACCAAGATAGTATCTCTTCATAACAAATATTGGTCACATAGAATTCCTTAAGCTATTTGGGCATACAAAACAACATGGAAGACACCAATTGCTTTTACACCTTTTGAAATGGTGTATGGAAAAACAACAATGATGCCCATTGAGTTTGAGCACAAAACTCTTAGAATAGCTTTGCAATTGAATATGACTCTGTCTAAAGCACAAAGAGACTGCATTCTGCAATTAAATGCTTTGGATGAGCTGAGGAAGTTGGTTGTCCAACATACAGAGCTTATTCAAAATTAGAGAACTAAAGGGCATGATAAGTACATAAAAGAGAGAAAATTTAAATCAGGTGATTTGGCACTGCTATATGATTCTAGATATAAAGATACTATGGGAAAGTTGCAGACAAGATGATTGGGCCCATATGAAATAGATGAATTTTTTACAAATGGAGCAGTTCACTTGACCACTATAGATCCAGTCATATTCAAACTTCTAGTAAATGGTCTTTGACTACGCCTGTATCATAAGCCTGCAACCAAAGAATAGTTACTGCAGCAATTCACTAGCCAAGATAAAACAACAATTCCTACAGCAACTAGAGAAGTTCCTTCAACCTCTGATGAATATACTCTTGTCATAATTCCTATAGCAATTGGAGAAGACATTAAGGACATGGTTCCTGCCGCTTCTACAAGGAGTGTTCTTAGCCATCAACCTTAAATCCTTCATGCATGCTGTCATAATAATTATTTCCATGCCTTATGGAAATATTATTCTCCGATAAAAAAAATTTCGTAGACATCATCCCATTTAATATCTCTGTCTATCACATCATTCATGTCACATCATCTCATTTCATCCCCTTTTAATAGCTAATCATTTCATGCAACATTAATTAGTATGACTGGAGGTATGTAAATTGTTTATTTTTTATTAACTATACATTTATTATTTTTCTATGATTATTGCCTATTTTAATTTGCATAATTTGTGTACCCTTCCCTCTATCCTTTACTGCATGTATGGACACGTATCATCATAAGTTGGGGGTGTGTTTTATGGTCTAATTTCCAAGTCAAGTAATTATCTGTCCTTATTAGTAATTTATTTTGATTTGCCTAACATTAATTTTTAACAGGACATTATGTGGCATGAGTGACCAGTTCATCTTGCCGCAAATCAATGAAAGGGACTAAAAGTAAGTAAAGTATTTCGGAACAAGTATTTTTAGTTCTGTAGGTTATTTCAGGCCCTCATTCTACTATGGAAATTATTTTGAGAGCTGACATATTCATGGGAGGAGAACCTATCTGCCATGAACTTGTAATTCATGACATGTTGTTGCAGGATGTCTAGTGTGAGAATTACTTCCATATGTATGGGTGGATTGATTATTTTTTGAAAATAACAAATTTCAATGAAGAAATTGCCTATGAATTCATGTGTACATATAGTGAAGGAGAGGCCTCTGTCAAGGGGTTAAGAGTAATTGCTATAGAGCAATGGATAACTGAAGTTACTGGGTTTCTGTAGGAAGGAGAACTGTTTCTTAAATCTAAGGATGCAAGAAGCACTAGGGCAAAGTTTACACACCTAGTAGATGGACCCCTAAGGGTGGACAAATGGGGAACCAGATGGATATCTCTATTAGGGGTCCCACAGATACTGAGAGGGGGGGTGAATCAGTATCTAACTGGTAATAAGAATTTCTTAAGTCAAAACATGCAGAACATAATATAACAATGTACCGGTATGCAAGAAATAATGCAATAATCAGAATCAAGAATATCCACATGAGAAGTACACCATAACACAATATGTTTAACGAGGAAACCCGATGTGGGAAAAAACTCGGTGGGATTTGTGACCCACAATATTCACTCACTGGCCAATAAGAGAATATTACTTACAATCGGGGCCTCCACATGCAGGAAGGCCACCTGCCTAGAGCTCACTCCTCAATGAGAAGTCACACTAACTTACAATAAGGATTATACTAATCCAATGACTTGTAGTGCTTTAAAATAGCATCTTCAATGCCAGATTCAATACCGGTTCCTGCTCTGTTCTTTACATATACCCTTGACCTATATTTCGCACATTAGGTCTACCTAATAATTTTCTTTATGCTTCCTACCATCATTTCTTCAAATGTCTACAATGATCTCCTTTATATATAAGAGTAATTTTACAATTTTCCAAGTCGGCTTACAATAATAAACAAAATATTACATAGCAAAAATCTTGTCGGCCTCTGTGCCAGTATACATCTTTTCTTCTGTGTTGGTGCCGATGTAGAGTGATCTGTTGATGCCAGTGCATTGTCTTGCCTGTGTTATAATTTGTCAGTAAAATGTCTTGCCGGTGCCATAAGATTGCAAGGTTGCCTATGTAATGCTTTGCTAGTATAATGTCTTGCCAGTGCCATAGGATTGCAAGGTTGCCATCAATGACAAAACCTTCAATCACATACAATGTCTCATTGGAGTGTGCATATGCCAACAATCTCCCCCTTTGGCATTGATGGCAACACTCATGAGAAATTTCAAAAAGTATCCAAAAATGTGTAAACCAAAAATGTTACCAAAAATGTTTACCAAAAATGTGAGAGCTCCCCCTAAGCATATGATTCCTGTATTTTGAATTTTCTCATCCCACTACTCCCCCTTTGGCATCAATGACAAAGGTTGTCAAGATGTCAGTAGAGTTTGTAGTTTCATCTATCCATATCCTCAACCTTGTAGCTAGGTGGTTTTTATCTAAAAAAGATCTCCCAAAATTAAATTTATACTATCCATAAATTTCTTACTGTCTTTTATTGTTGTCTCAGTTCTTTTCACTGTACTGGTGAGATGCTGCAAATGCTCTGCTGATGTTTTGCTTCCCTGTGTTAATGCCTCTGAATTTTCCTTCTGCAGAGATGCTAAATAGTCCAATCTGGGACTCAGTTTAGATCTCAAATGTTTTGCCTTGTTTATTATTCTTTCTTTTTCCCCTTCCAGTTTGAGTAGTTCTTCCTCAAAATTTGCTATCTTCTCTTCAAAAACTGATAATGAATCTGGTGAGTTGACAAAATTGTCTGCAAGCTTATTTATCTCATCCCGTGTCTTGCTTATTTTCTTGTCAATATCTACAGTTAAAAAGTCTGTTCTACATGTATCTTTATATAGATTTTTGTATTCTTTCAACAAACTACATAGTTCTAGTAGAAGTGTGTCAAAATCTCTATTACACTTCTTTATTTCCTCATCAAAGAATTTTTGTTTCTCAATCTCTACCTCATCATTTACTGATTCTTCCTTTATTTTCTCAATGTTTTCAGAAATATATTTACACAATGTATCCAATTGTCCTAAAGAATCTTTATTATCTATATTACAGTTTGGAGCTATTACCTTCAAAATTGGTATAGAATCATCAATTGCCTTATAAGCTTGTGAGCTACAGTCAGTTATTTTCTTTATAGAATCAAGTAATACCTCAGTCACATTTGTTGACTTGAATGTTGATGATGATCTAACAATTTGAGTATCGATGGAAGTAACCATGCTTGTATTGACCTCTGGTAGGTCAGTTTGTGTCTACATTTCTTTTAGCATTGGTTTTCCTACTTCACTACTTACCGGTGGCACTATTTCCTTATGTACCTATTGTTCCAGAGCCTTTAGCTCTTTTGGTTTCTCTGTATGTTGTGTTGTCTCTGTCTGTGCCTCAGTCTCTGCGTTTTTCTCTGTATCTTCTATCGGTTTCTCTATTTCCCCTGCTGCCAGAGGCTCATTTGCCATATCTGACTTATTAGTTGTATCTTTATCTACTATTATGTTGATCTTCTGGGTATCAACATTTACAGTATATAGAACTTTAGAATTAGGATTGTTATCCTCTACGTCCATACTTTCTGCTACCAGTTGATTTTCAGTAGTTGTAATTTTTACTGGTGGGGGTAGGTTGTCTTTAACTTTTATGCTTGGTGGTGCACCAGCTTTGCCTTTCCCCTTGTCCCTGTCTTTCTGATATACCTTTATAGGTTTAGGGTTCTAGTACTCTTCTTGTTTTTCTTTGTCAACCAAGAATATATGCCAACCATCTTCTGTTTCCTCTGTTACTTTAGTAACTCTTCCCGCCATTAGTGAAATATGCCAGTGTGCAGTAGAGAATACTGACTGGTTTGCTTGAGCAATCAAATCATCAATTTCCTTGGGAGAGTTTACTAGATATACAACAAGTAGCTTCTCTATTTTTATTTTCTTATCTAATTCTATCACTGCTTGCCTTCTGGCCTCAAGTCTTTTGAATAAATCATCAAGAATTTCATTTGCTACTTCCATCAAAAATTTCTTGCACATGTCCATATGCAGTATCACACTGTTCTCAACTTGCTCTTTCTCATCAGCAGTTAGAGTTTCATAAATTTTCTCTATATTTTTCAATTTTCCTTCCTCTATGATTTCATTTAACAATATATCAAGAGGTGTCAAGTCACTATTTGTCCTTTTCTTTTTCTTTGGTGTTAGTTTCTTCTTGGGTGTGGCCTTTCTAACTGGAGATCTCACTGCTTGTTGCTTTTGTCTTGTTCTTCTAGGTGAAGGAGTGGTTGCTGGTGAAGGATCTATTTTTCTAACAACTCTTTTAAAAGTTGTTGGCATGTCACCTTCCGAAGAAGTACCTACTGGTGATAGATGAGTTTCAAGTTGTGGAGCTGCCAACTCATCCTTTGTTATGCCAATTTTATTCAATACATCTTCCTTAATGGCCTTTGCTTGTCTGGATCCTTTCCTTACAAATGCCTCAACCTTCTTTACTCTTTTCTTTGATTGTATTTAGCTTTCTATAGTCTCAGCACTACCAAATACTTCTTCTTTAGGTTCATTGGGGGCTTCCAGAAGTGCTTTAGCATATGTTTCAACTATGTGGTCATCTGTTTCATATCCCATCTCGGTTACCCAAATTGTCCTTGGGATGACCGCTTCCATCCAAATTTCATCTTTCTTAATAACAAAGCATATGTCATCTTTGTATTTGTCTACTATTTTCTGAGATAACCTTATTCTTTGCTTCATTTTGGTCTTCAATGCTTGGAAAAAGTCATGAATATTGTTCTCCTTCTTCTCACCCATGTTATTGAACAGTTCTGTCAATTGTTTTCCTACTGGTATGTCATTTCCAAGTTCTTTATAACCTATACAGGGAACCTGTTTTGTTATGTGTAGCATTAGGCATACTAATAGATTTCCAAATCTGAAAGTTCCTTTCTTGTCCTTCTTGATTTTTCCAAGGTTGTCAATCAGTTCATCCTTTAACCATTCACAAATGTCAATTTTTGCATTATCTGTTACCATATCATAAGCACTCTTAATGCATAAACTTGAAACTAAGTTAAGTCTATTAGCATGAGTGGCTTTATAACCTAATATCATACTGATGAATCTCACATTCATATCTTTTACATCATTAACTCTTAGAGATCTCTTATCGAATGTTGCACCAGTTAGGTTTATAACTAGGTCATTTGGAACCTTCTTGGTTTTGTTTGGTCTCTTACAGGTGGTCCGTAACCCTATGACATCTTTCACAACTTCCTTGCTGATCTTGTGGATTGCATCTAACCAGAAAAATTCTCCATGAACTCTACTTAAAACTATCCTAATCACATCCTTAGGAAATTCAGGAATGCTATTGATTTCTATGAATCCTAGGGTTTCAATAACCTTGTGTTCATCTTTAACATTGCCAGTATCATCACATATCACGGTTTTATACATGGTTTTGATTTCCTCATCTCCTAACTCTTCAATGTTGCATTGGATGTACATTCTAGGGTCTTCAGCATATACAACTCCTTTAGGGATTTGAGAAAAAGCACCTAAGGTATCATCCTTCTTTGCTATCTCGGGAACTAACTGAAATATGGGCCTAGGTCTTTTAATTACTTCAACAACAGTAGGGTTTGCTATGTATTCAATTGCAGAGGTGGATGCCATGATTAAATACCTTTTTCTGCCTTTGATGGATGATTGCTTGGAGTGTGCTTGCTTCTTGCTTGGAATGCCTTAGCTCGGAATCTTCGCACTCTCTAAAAATTTGAAATCATGGTGAAATGAAATGGAGCCAAAACCTTATTTTTATAATGTCTTTTCGCCATCTACCACATTAATTGCATGCCAGTTAAGTATTCACTTAACATTGTCTGCCGGTAATAAGTAATTTTCAACTTCTTATCTCTAACCGAGGGAATAATTAGCACATGTGTCATTTGATTGCCAAACTCTCAAGGAAATTTTCTTCAAGTAGATGAAGAACTTCCTGTCAGTGGAGCACTGCTCTGTCCTGCCAGTGAAGCATCACTTTGTCCTACTGGTGAAGCATTCATTGGTTCTACTGGTGGAGAAGTATTCCCAATATTTAGATCAACTTTTCTAATCCATTGTTTTGAGAATTCTTGCTTAACTTCCTCAACTTTTTCTTTACCTTTCAAGCTAGCACTTTTGTTGTCTACCAGTGTTCCTTTACTTCTACAAAATTTAGCAATATGCCCAATCTTGTTACATGCATAACAAGTTACATTATTCTTCTGAATAGCTTTCCCATAACCTATGCCGGTTTATGTTCTGCATTGATTTGATAGATGTCCAAATCTTCCACAAACATAACATCTCACATTCATTCTGCAGTTTTCAGAGTTGTGACCAACTTTGTTGCATTTTGAACATTGGCCGGTGAGTGTGTTGATATTCTGATAATTCCTAGATCTACATTCATTTTCTCTATGACCATACTTATTACAGTTAAAGCATTTTCCATTGAATTTATAAGCATTAGGTTGTCTTACCGGTTTGTTGTGATCCTGAGTATTTGCAGTATCAAAGCTTTCAGCAACTTCAAAGCCAATTCTAGAAGTGTCACTTTTAAGTTTTTGATTCTTCAGTAAGGTACCAAGTTCCTCTGAGCTTTTCTTGAATTTTGCTTTGTGTTGATTTGCAGTTTCTAGTTCCCTTTCCAAGATTTCTTTTTGTCTCATCAGTTCATTTGAGTCATTCTGAGTATGCATCAGATCTGTCTTCAACATGTCATTTTCATAGCTAAGTCTTGTGTTCTCATTTATTGCATCACTTAGTCTTCTGGTCAATTCTTCTTCATTCTTCTTCCTGTCCTCAATCTCTTTGCAAAATCTCATAGTCATATCCTGCATTTCATTTTTTGTTGTCATGATCTCTTGTTTCAACTTGCTTATCATATCATTTAGTGATTCTTTTTCATCATTTTCATTTTGCAATTTTTCACAAAGTTCTCTTCTCTTATTTCTTGCAACAGTAAAATTTTCTTGAAGTGCCTGAATGATATCCTGAGCTGCTCTTAAATCATCTTCTAATTTGATATTTTTCAATTTCTCTGCATCATAGTCTGTAAGAGCTCCTTCAAGTTGCTTCATCAGATTTTCCATCTTTACCAGTGTCAAGATCTTCCTTAAGCTGTTAGGCTTCTGAAAATAGAGGACCAGCCTCTGATACCAATTGTTAGGGGTCCCACAGATACTGAGAGGGGGGGGATGAATCAGTATCTAACTGGTAATAAGAATTTCTTAAGTTAAAACATGCATAACATAATATAATAGTGTACCGGTATGCAAGAAATCATGCAATAAATAGAATCAAGAATATCCACATGAGAAGTACACCATAACACAAGATGTTTAATGAGGAAACTCATTGTGGGAAAAACATTGGTGGGATTTGTGACCCACAATATTCACTCACTAGCCAATAAGAGAATATTACTTACAATAGGGGCCTGCACATGCAGGAGGGCCAACTGCCTAGAGCTCACTGCTCAATGAGAAGTCACACTGACTTACAATAAGGATTATACTAATCCAATGACTTGTACTGCTTTACAATAGCATCTTCAATGCCAGATTTAGTACTGGTTCCTGCTCTATTATTTACATATACCCTTGACCTATATTTCGCACATTAGGTCTGCCTAATAATTTTCTTTATGCTTCCTGCCATCATTTCTTCAAATGTCTACAATGATCTCCTTTATATATAAGAGTCATTTTACAATTTGCCAAGTCAGCTTACAATAATAAACAAAATATTACATAACAAAAATCTTGTCGGCCTCTGTGCCGGTATACATCTTTTCTTTTGTGCCGGTGTTGGCGTAGAGTGATCTATTGATGCTGGTGCACTGTCTTGCATGTGTTATACTTTGTCAGTAAAATGTCTTGCCAGTGCCATAGGATTGCAAGGTTGCTTGTGTAATGCTTTGCCATAATAATGTCTTGTCGGTGCCATAGGATTGCAAGGTTGCCATCAATGACAAAACCTTCAATCACATACAATGTCTCATTGGAGTGTGCATATGCCAACAATCTCTTCCAACGGAATGGCCTCGGGTGGCATTGTATGTGATGAAATACATTACTTGTCATGGAAGGTACTCAAATTTGCATTTGGTCCATTTTAAATTGCTTAGTCATCTACAACATGGCCGAAGGATAAATGTTCCCAATTTTCTGTATCATCTTATTTCAATAAGTGCAAAGGAAATATAGAAGGGTGGAATCGTTATGTCAGTCATCATGGCTTGATTAAATTGTTATTAGAATGTTCTCTCGGAGATGTTTCTCAAATGGCATGGGGGGAATTCAAAGATATACTATAATTTAGAGAGAAAAACGTTCCTGCTGCAGAAGAATTAGCAGCCCAAGAGGAAGATATCGGAGAGCCCTCATCTCCTAGTGTTTCTATAGAGAATGAACCTCCTATTGCCATTGAAGCCTTAACTATTGCAAAAGAAATGGTGATTGAAGTAAATATTGAGCAACCATCCACTCACTTTCGAAGTGGAGCGACATGTTCTAAAAAGAAAGGGAAAGAAATAGAGACAATTAATGCAGAAGAAGAAACCATGGAGCAGCCTCAAGCAGTGCAGGTTTCTCCTACAACTAAAAGGCATAAGGTAAAAGAAAATTCTCCTACAACAATGCCTCTTGCAGAAATTTTTCTTGCAACCACTCCAAAAATGTATGCAAGAAGGAGTTAGCAGGGTAAACAGAAAACTTGAGCAACAGGGGATGTAGTGGAAGTCATTTTCATAATAATGTCAGGAGAAGGGCATGGAAGTCAAAAAAAGATTAAACTATGATAAGAACATGGAGTTGATAGACTTTTAAATTTGGCACATGTAGCAGAATAGTTTGGAGAACCGGTTGAAGAAATCTCATGCCCTCAGGTAACAACTAACAGACCTCCTTCATCTCTCACTAGTTTATCTATTGCACTTACATTTTATAGGTAGTGGGAGATAGAAAGGCATAGGTTAAATGGAGTTATTGATAAACAATAGAAAGAAATTGAAAAGAAGGATAATCAGATTATGGAATTACAAGCTAAGGTTGACATAATTGCTAGTATGGATCCTGAGTTGATGCAATGTAGGGCTCTTCCAAGGGTTTATGCTTTATATCTAAAAGAGTAGTATTTAAGTTTCAAGATAAACCACATTGTTAGGGATCTTAATCCTTCTCTAGATACCAAAGAATAATTTTATAATGTTTATCAAAACTCTCCAATAGTTGGCGAGAATTTGTTGTGTGAATTTTATTTGCATAATTATGCTGTGACTTCTGACAATGAGTGGAATCCCTTATTATGCATTGGTGACATTCAAATAAAAACATTAATGTCATGGATACAAAATGAAATCAGTATGGGGACTCAAGCTAAAATATATATAAATTTGGAATTTTATTGTCCATTACCACTCAGAGCTGAAGCCACAAATCCATGACTTCTTTATTATGACTGGCAGAAATTGTTAACAATACCTGATGTCAGGAGCCAGGTGTTACCGATAAGAGAGAAAACATTCCATGAATATGAACACTTGATTAAAAATGAAAATGCAATTGTAATTGAATGTTTGGTTCAGCATTGAAATAATCTTCCAGAAGACCTAAAATAGGGTGAACCTCATTCAGTGCCTAATTTTCATGCAGCTACACAAAGAGCTCCTAAGTACATCCATTTGGGTAGGGAGAACAGAAATAATTGGCTACGCTTGATATTTCAGTCACCTATCCTTATGTGGTCATTGATAGGATGCAGGGTTATAGACAAACCATATGAGGAGGCCACAAAAGAAGCCGGATGGGCTAGACTAGAAAAGATGAAGGGGTTTTATTGGAACTTGGCTATAGGAGGAACATGAAAGGGAACTATTGGTGACTTATGAGTTAGTGTCTAGATCAGAAATTTTCCTCTTGCTGGAGGATCAACAAGACACTAAGTTGGGAGGCATGATGAGAAGAAATATTAGCTCTTTTATTCCTAAAACTCATAAGTTTTTGTCATGTTTTAATTTGTATAATGGGATAGTATTTGTCATATGATGTATTAAAGTTTGACTATATGCATTCTAGATGTTAACTAAACCCATTAAATACTGTTTTGTTTTGACCCATTATTCCTATTGCCATGTGGATTATTCATGTTGCCATGTAGATTATCATAGGTAATATAATGTGTGAAATGTATAAGCATTATGATTAATTAAAATAGATATATGTGTGCTTGTATGTTCTATCTTTTTAATTGTAGGAATAAGTAAGATGTTGTAGAGGTGGTTATTGTGTCACGTCATAAAGGGAGTTAGAGATATTCAAGGGGCAGTTAAATATTCAAAAAAAAAAAGAGAATAATGGGTGTGAGGAGCGGCAAAGGAATAGCAGGGCGCACAAGACTCAGTTATGTTTGTCTTCAACAAACATCAATCTTATAATATTGCCATTCTATATTCTTGGTTATGGTTTAGTGGAGATCCACGTTTTCAATGGATTAACTCCATCTGTTTTCTGTCATAAATGTTTTCTGCCTCATTTCATTAGCATGACCTAGATTGTAGGAAGTTGTTATAGTTTTCTTTTAAATAAGAGCCTACTCCTCTTCTTAGAGGAGAGAGACAGGAGATTTAGAAATAGAGTTGCAGAGTATTTTTAGAATTAAAAGCATTTTCTTTCATTGTGTGTTGTATCAACCTTTGAAAAACAATGAATAAAATGATGCTATTTTGAGTATATAGAGTTATCTTTGAAGCTTGGATACACTCATCTAAGGGGGCCCACTTGGTGAGTATTCATGTGCAATTGTTAGATTCAATTATCCTTTTTGCTCCAGTAGACGTTGTAGCAATTGACTGTTCCTGCAGCCCCTGGAAGCGGATCCTATGACTATTCTTGTAGCCAAAGAAAATAGAGTAATTCTTGTTTGTCAACTTTACACTTAATTAACAGTTCTTTAATTAGAATTTTATGTTAATGCTGAGTTTTCCTGTAGTCATTCAGTTGTTATAATTCTTGCTTTCTTATTTCAAATAGGTTTAGTTGTTGTAGTAATGTAGAATAGCTATCGCATGAACTTAGTGCATATATAGTGATGAATACTAAAAGGGGGGGGTGAATTAGTATGCCAAAAATCTTTGTACTTAAACACTTTGCTAGACTAAGAGTAAACCGGTAAAACAGTTTAGCAGACAAACTGGTTAGCACACATGCAAACCAAATAGAAAATAATTCATTCACCCACAGAAGCAAAAACACCATAACACAAGAGATTTTGATGTAGAAATCCAAATGGGAAAAACCATGGTGAGATGGGACTCACAAGTAACTATCTATAGAATAGGAACCAGACCAGTTAAGGTTAGACTGGTTAAGGTTATACAATGTTCTTTACCAGAACAGATCCTATTAGGAATCTCAATCTCTGTTAGGAGATAAGTTCGATTAAAGACTACCTTGCTAGAGGATTTTAGATCCATAGATGTGAACCACCTTGTTAGAGGATTTACAAAAGGCTTTTTGGGCCTACCTAAGTAAGCGCTTCAGACTTGTTGAAGATGTGAGTAATCAACAAGTGGGTGATCTAGCTAATAGCACAGATTGCTTGGTTAGATCCTTGATAGCTCATTCCTAATGCATTCCAGCATTACTTCATTCTTCTACACATTCATACTCTCTCTAACTCATCAACCACCTTAAACCCTAGCAACAACCTAAAACCCTAGACATGACGTCCTTATAAAGGAATCTGATTTCATGTCGGTCCAATAGGATTACAATACAATTTCCTAGGTTCAATGCATCTAGACATATTTTGTAACATGACACAAAAAGAACCATTGAAGTGTCGGCACCGTTAAACAATTGGTGGATGGTAACTCATCACAAAATACCGGTTGGTAACTCATCACAGAGTATTGCCGGTTCATACAAAATACCAGTTTAAGCAAAATACTGGTTGTCGATTTGACAAAATGAAGACTGGGAAATATGTGTTGTGCTGCTTTGATCCTTCGTACCGCTTGAGATCCTCAAACCGCTTGGGGTCAACATACCGCTTCAGATCGGTAATCACTTTCTACAAAACACCAATAGTCTAAGGACTATAATGCATCATACTAGTTGGAACAAGTACCAGTTGAGCTTTAATTTATACATACAAAAATGATCTCAATGTAAGTGTGTGTCCATCAATGATAATCACAACATAATCATCAAAAATGCCAACAATCTCCCCCTTTGGCATTAATGGTAACACTTAGGAAATTTTGACATCTAAGTGTTTTACAACAAATAACATGAAAGTATACATTAAAACATTCAAAATTTATACTTCTCCCCCTTTGCCAACAATGACAACAAAATATTACAGACTAACCCCTGTTTCATTAGTATTAAAAGAATAAGAGTTTATGACAAGAAGGAATAAAACTTGTCAAAAATTGATTTAAAGTCCTAAAAAATTGTTTCATAGATAAGGACCAGGACTCAAGTAGGGAGGTAGCCACTTTCTTCTCTGTCTGCATCTGGGAGACCTGTTCTTCCATGGCATCTATTGTGCTCATCTCTTGAGTCACCGTTAAAGCATCTAGATTGAGATAACATTTCTGAAGGATTTGTAGGCATGGGAGTAGAACCAGTTGGAGTTCCTACAAATCACGAGTCTGGTTGCTTATTTCCAACTCTATTTTGGCAAACTAGATATGAAACCAGTGAATGGTTTGCCCATAAGCTATAAAAGAGTCATACGACAGCTTGAAAGTACTGATATATAATTGCAAGTCAGTTTATAGCGTTTTCTTTTGTACAAGCACATCATCATAGAAGAAATGGGGTTGGCAAATCTTACTCAGTAGTAGATTCCCCTCATCCAGAGCATTCCTTATGTCTTTTTGTGCTTTTTGTAGTTCAGATCAGATCTCATTAAGCTTCTTCACCAAGGCAATGTTGAGAGCCTTTCGATGCTCCTTCTTGGCATTTGCCTTAGCTACCTCTTCCAGGCTCTACACCTAATCATCCACTACTATGCATAGGAGCTTCAATTGTGCCAATGATGAATCAGCATTGGGAAGGTTTGTGCTAGGTAACAAACTGAGAAGAGCATCCACCACAGCTTGGATCACATCTTCCTCCTTCTTCCTCGTTAAAACCTCAAGGTGTTCTTGAGCAACCTTAATGCTCTATAGCAGCTCCATTTCATTTGTAGACTGGAGGTCAATAGGACTGGTGAGGTTAGCCAGTTTGGGTTGACTATTGGTTGCCTTTGGAGTCTCCATCTGCATGCTCTTTGCCGCTTCTACTTCCTTGTCCTCCTCTACCTTCTTCTTCTCTACTTCTTTTCTCTTTTCCTCTTCCTTATCCTCCTCTGCCTTCTTCTTCTCTGCTTCCTTCCTCTTCTCCTCTTCCTTTTCTTCCTCTTCCTTCTTCTTTTCTGCTTCCTTTCTCTTCTCCTCTTCCTTTCTTTTCTTCTCATCCTCTTTTCTCTTTTCTTCCTATTTCCATTTCACCTCATCTTCTTCCTTTTTCTTCTTCTCTTCCTTATCCTCTTCTTCTTTCTTCTTATTTGCATCTTCTTGTTTATTTTTCTCTTCATCCTCTTCTCTTCTTTTCTTCTCATCCTCTTTTCTCTTTTCCTCCTGTTTCTGTTTCTCCTCATCTTCTTCCTTTTTCTTCTTCTCTGCCTATTTCTTTTCTACCTCTTCCTATTTGTCCTCTACTTTCTTTTCAACCCATTCAACCTGCTTCTCTTGTCCTATTGCTTCAGATGGTGTGTCCTATGCAACATCTTCTATATCCAAAGCATCGACATCAATAGTGTTTGTAGGTTCAACAACCAGGTTTCCTTCAATATCAAATACTTCATCCGGTTTTGTTATTTCCAGTTCTTGGTCAGCCTTCCTATTGGCTTTAACCACTCAATGCATCTTAAGGGATTCTTGAGCAAGAGTGTGTGTATTCTTGAGCACTTCTTGACCTTTTCCTTCCAGTAACAGGAGTCTTCTTCTTGTCATGAAGAAGAGGCCTTTGTATTTATTCATAACTTCAAACAGTTCTAAGTTTGATACATCAGGAAAATGTTGAGAAATTTTTTTCTCTCATTTCCTGTTCCTTTTCTATGGCAATGCACCATTTATTGTCTAAGGAATTATACAAAGAATCCGATATCTCAGATCTGATTTCTAAAGGCAACCGGTCATTAACACATAAGTACTTAATGATTTCTTGTTCAACTACTTCTTTTTCATCATCATTGAAATCATCAAAACAATCAATCAAATCATTTAGCACTTTTCTCCTAATATTTTTGATAGTTCTTTGACAATGTGTCAAAGGTTTGTAGGAGGAAATGTCAATATTTACCGGTGTTGATGATGTCAGTTCATTCTTTGTCTTTTTCTTTGCTTGTCTTGTCTTCTTAGGTTTTTCCTCAGACATAGTTTCTTTTGAGTCCGGTGAGTTATTCCTTTTCTTCATCTTTCTCTCAAAGACTTTGGCAGGTGCCGCTACCGGTTTCTTCTTTGTAGGTGATTGCTTGGTCACTTTGGGACTGGTTGTAGTAACCGGTTCCGATACCGAAGGCACTGCCTTTCCTTTCTTTTCAGGAGGTTCTACAACCGGTGCAACCCCTTCCAGATAGGTGCCGATTCTCTTTGCCTTAGGATCAAGAGGTGAGGCGATTAGGGTAGAAGCATACCCGTCCAGTATATCATACATCACCTCATAGCCCATAGGTTCTACTTCTTCCTATCTGGGCTCAATGACCTCCATTATGCATTCATCCACATTGATGATAAAGCAGATATCCTCTTCATATTTCTTAACAATGTCACTCGATATCCTCATCCTCAGACTCATCTTGCTTCTGAACTCATCAAAGTACTTGTTCATAACTTTAGGGTAGCTAGTTCCAACTGCTTGTAGGCTTTCTTTGATCTTCTTGGTAACTGGTTGGTCCGCAGACCACTGAATATCTCCCACTCCAGGGAAGTAACCTTGGAAGTAGAAAAATAGTCCTACTAGTAGTTGTCCAAACTTGAATTTTAATGCATTATCTTGTTTGATTGATTTAAGATTCAATAGGAGTTTCCTTTGCATATCGGTGCAAAGGTCAAATGATGCATCTTCCTTGATCATTTGGTAAGCGACATTTACCGCTACAGCAGATACAGAGTTAATTCTACTAGTAGAGAACATCCGGTATCCAATCACCATGCACGCATATTTCACAAGGTCATCCTTGATGGAATTAATAGTCATTCCTCGTGAGTCGCTCACTGAACCTATGAGCTTGGTCATTTCAGTCTTGATGATCTTCCTCAGGGCTGGCACTTCATCGATGTTGTAGAAACTGGTGACGACATGAACAGCTTGTGGTGTGATATCATGCATTCTCTCCAGGTACATCTTGTCACCATGAACTCTACTCAGAATGATTCTAATATGGTCATCTATGAAATCCTCTAGGAAGTAAACCACATTGTGAAGTTTCTTCTTCTCCAAAATGCTATACTCTGGTTTGATCTTTTTATCTTTCCCACAGAATAGACCTAGCTGCAAGTGGATTGCTAGAGACCCCAGGTCTTCAATTTTACAATCTATATAATCAGATATTCCTTCTTCCACTATTACTATAGCAGGAACTTGTGACAGGGCATTGTATTTGGACTTGCATTGAATGAAGCTTACTGAATCAAAAGATGCACTAGAGCTAGTATGAGATGCGGAAGCCATGATAAAAATAGAAAACTCAAGAAATACCTTTCAAAAATCGAGAATTTAGGGCTTTCAGATTCTACTTAGCCTCACACTTCGTCGGTTGCAGAATCACCACTTTGCATTCTTCTCTTGACCATTTGTAATTTGCTTCTGAATTTCCTTCAAGGTTTCTAAATTTCTCAGAATCACAGCACAAATCACTTTTTCATCGCTTTGCACTTGAAAACTTTTTTCGCTCAAAAAATATAGAAATGATTTGAAAATTGCTTTTAAGCATATTCCTCACCAACCATAATTAATGCTCCACCATTAGGATGTAAACCCTAATTTTCCTTTTACCATTTTTGATCTTCCACCAAATGACAGGTATCGCATAATGGTTAAGGTCTTTTACTAGTGTAAACCAAGGGTTTGAAACATTTCACCATTTGCTCCCCCTAAGCTTTTTTGATGCTTAGTTTGCCGGTTCCGTCATTTCCACACTAGGTGTAGAAACCGATTCTTCTTGTAACACCATTGGTTTCTTCTTCTAGGTTTTGTTCATATCCGCTTGAATAGTGTCAATATCAATCTTTCCTTCCGGAGTGACCGATATGTCATCTGATATGTTCTTTCTTGATCTGTAGAATTTGGCAATGTGACCCGGTTTGCTGCAATGATAGCAGACCATTCCAGGTGCTCTCCAAGGTCCATTATTCATGTTGTCATTCTTCCTCCTGCATGTTGCAACAGTGTGACCATGATCATGACAGATCAAATAGTTTTCTCTCCATCTAGTTGCCGCTTGATAGCCACCACTTCTTGACTGATGATTGAAGGCATTAAACCGGTTGTGATTCCGGTTTACAAAAGGTTTAGGACCAACTCCTTGAGTCCTCTGAGGATATCTTCCAGTGTTGTTCATAACAGACCTGCATTCAGATGCTCTATGCCCGAACTTGTTGCATGCATACCATTGAAATTATAGGATCTAGGCTTATCATTTAGAAAATAAGGAAAATTATTGTAAGCCTTACTCCTACACACATTGGCAGTATGTCCTTCTTTAAGATAGTTAAAGCAAATAGGTTTAAACTTTTTCTTACCTTTATCCTTTGATGCTAGTTGTTTCTTTGATGCTCTAGCATTTGTACCAGAGGTCTCACCTTCCTCATGACTGGAATAACCAAGTCCATCAATATTCTTGACAGGTTTGGCAGATTCAAGCTTTTGCTTTAGCTTGACAGTACTCTTGTTGAACTTAGCAAGTATTTCCTTTGACTCAAAGAGTTCTTTGGAAATAGCAACATTTGTTTCCATTAGGTTTTCATTTTCAGAGATGGCAATGTTCAATTCTCCTTGCATGTCTTCATTTTCCACTTTGCTTGCATGGAGTTGAGCAGTTAAGGCATTGATCTCTTGCTTCATCTTGGAGTTTTCATGATCTTTGTCTTTGACTAGATCTTTATCTTTCCTCTGGTTCTCAAGCTCTTGACACATTCAAATAGTTAGTCCTTCCAGTTCTTTTCTCAGGTTGGAATTGGATTCATTCAGCTTTTCTACTTCTTGAATCAGGGCTTCCATGTCCACTTCATCAGAAGAACTATTTTCAAATAGCTCCATCAACTTTTCAACATGTTCTCTCCTGTTTGCTTTAGATGCCCTATATTTGACCATAAGATCATCATAGGCTTGCTCAGACTGAGTGAGCCGATGAGTAAGTTCCCTCAATGTGTATTCCCCCATATCTCTTTCCAAGTGGTTAAACTTATAGAAATATTGGCTCTAATACCAATTGATGAATACTAAGAGGGGGGGGTGAATTAGTATGCCAAAAATCTTTGTACTTAAACACTTTTCTAGACTAACAGTAAACCGTTAAAACAATTTAGCAGACAAATTGGTTAGCACACATGCAAACCAAATAGCAAATAATGCATTCACCCACAAAAGCACAAACACCATAACAAAAGAGGTTTTGACGTGGAAACCCAAATGGGAAAAACCATGGTGAGATGGAACTCACAAGTAACTATCTATAGAATAGGAACCAGACCAGTTAAGGTCATACAATGTTCTTTACCAGAATAGATCCTGTTAGGAATCTCAATCTCTGTTAGGAGATAAGTCCAATTAAAGACTACCTTGCTAGAGGATTTTAGATCCACAGATGTGAACCACCTTGTTAGAGGATTTACAAAAGGTTTTTTGGGCCTACTCGGTTAAGGGCTTCAGACTTGTCAAAGATGTGAGTAATCAACAAGTGAGTGATCTAGCTAATAGCACAAATTGCTTGGTTAGATCCTTGATAGCTCATTCCTAATGCATTCCAACATTACTTCAGTCTTCTACACATTCATACTCTCTCTAACACATCAACCACCTTAAACCCTAGCAAGAACCTAAAACCCTAGACATGATGTCCTTATAGAGGAATCTGATTTCATGTCGGTCCAATAGGATTACAATACAATTTCCTAGGTTCAATGCATCTAGACATATCCTGTAACATGACACAAAAATTACCATTGAAGTGTCGGCACCATCAAACAATTGGTGGATGGTAACTCATGACAAAATGCTGGTTGGTAACTCATCACAGAGTATTACTGGTTCATACAAAATACCAGTTTAAGCAAAATACCAGTTGCCGGTTTGACAACATGAAGATTGGGAAATATGTGTTGTGTCACTTTGATCCTTCGTATTGCTTGAGATCCTCGAACCGCTTGGGGCCAACATACTGCTTCAGATCAGTAATTACTTTCTGCAAAACACCAATAGTCTAAGGACTATAATGCATCATACCGGTTGGAACAAGTACCGGTTGAGCTTTAACTTATACATACAAAAGTGATCTCAATGCAAGTGTGTGTCCATCAATGACAATCACAACATAATCATCAAAAATGGCAACATATAGTCTAGACCCATTTCAAGTAATACATCCCTGGGTTGAAAAATAAATGAACTTCAGTTATGGAGATAATAACTTCATAGAGTGAATGTCCAAACTTTAAGTTGAAACTTTAGCTATGGTTATTTTTCCTATTGGTGAGGGAAACAGGAGGAATAGGAGATGGCTCAAATGAGATGGGGGACTTTTCGTACCCATTTCTGATAATATTCTTTGTCTGTGATATCTATAATGTCATTGTCACTTGATAGGATTTATGCCCAATTTCAATCCCCTTTGATATAATAAATGAGATGGACCCTAACTATTTCTAGCTTGGTTTCCTAACAAATGATTCAGGTCCCTCTAAGGTGAAAAAAGGAAGGGGTCTTGGCTAGACCATTCTTTGCAGCTATGTTGGTGAATATCTTCACTCTAGAAGAAAGGACTACTAGGAAGAGGAATATCATTTGGAAAAATCACAACACAACTAGGAAGAGGAATATCATCTAGAAAAGTCACAAGTCAATAGTTTTGAGAAAGCGTATTTTGGTAGGAAGATTTTTTGAGGTCCCAAATGTTGGCTTGATGATGACTGTAATGGATGACTTCATGTGTTGTCATTGATGTCACATGTATACACACACATATGTTCACATTGTCATAGTCATCTTAGTAAAGACAAACTGGTATTACTCCTAAGTCTTTGTATTACAAAACTAGTATTATATGCATAGAGAAGTACAATTGGTTTTGAGGGTGTCTAACCAGTATATGTCGACAACCGATATATGCAAGAATAACATGACACCAGCTTGGATATTCAGTGGAGATCAATAAGGAAGCAAATGGAGGATAATCAATCTATGAGTTGGAGGAGGTTAACTCTTAATCGGTATTGGTGTTCCAACCAGTTTCACTGATTGTCTAATGAGTTATCACCGGTCATGATGAGTTATCCCTAACCGACAAATTTAGTAGAAATTTGTGATGTGTTATGTTAGATTTTCTAGATACACTGCACCTATAAAATTGTGATGTGATTCTTGAGCCGACGTGAAATCTAATGTCTATATAATAACATTATGATGAACTATTTTTATGATGCAAGATAGAAGTGTTAAGTTGTTGCGATTTACTGAAGGCGTTGCAAAGTATGTCGGTGATGCATTCTTGAGTGAGTAGAAGAGGATCTATTCAAGAAAGATGTGCTACTTCTAGATCACACCACCTATTGTTTTCTAATCACTACAATAGTCAAATCCTCTAGCCGGGTAATCTTTAACAAGCTTCATTGTATAAATCCTCTAACTAGGTGATCCATTAGTCTGGGTTTGAAATCCTCTACCGAGGTTACTCCTAATAGGGTACTACCTGTAATGGGGTATAGCTCCTAACGGTAATTTGGGATCTTTAACAAGATTCGCTCCTAGCAGAGCACTTTTCTAGACCTTAACCGGTCAGTTACCTATTACTGCAGATAGTTACCTATTACTACAACTGATGACCTAATCAAAGAAAGAGTTCATGAGATTTTTAAGATCAAACAAGAGAATGAAACTTTGCATGAGCATTGGCATGAAGAGAAGGAAGAGAAAGAAGCATTGCAGCTAGACCTTAAAATGGCAACATCTCTAAGAGAGACTATGACAAAACACAATGAAGACCTTACAAGAGAGCTCATTGAGGCTAATGGAAAGCTGGAAAACTTCAATAAGAGCTCCTCTATGTTGGATGAACAAATCTAATCTCAACTGCAATAAGATTGGTCATATGGCTTCAAGATGCCCTGATAGACATGCTAGACTAAGAGAAGAAGCTAGAAGAACATACAAGCATAATCCCGAATATGAGAGATACAGATTTAAGAAGAACAAAGACAAATCTTGTTACATTGCTGATGAAGGTGTGACTGATGATTCTGATGAGGATCCAACAGACAATGGATGGGTTTTTGTTTCTATAACAGAAGATCAACCGACACCTACTACTCAACCGGTAGAACAAGCCCTAGCAGCTAAAGTTGAAGTAAAGGATGAATGGATCATTGACTCAGGATGCTCACATCATATGACAGGAGACAAAGGTAAATTATTGAACTTTCAAGAATACAATGGAGGTTTAGTAAGATTTGGAGATGAGAAAGCCTGTTCAATCAAAGGTAAGGGTTCAATATCTCTTGATGGTAAGCATAACACTGACAACGTCTACTATGTTGAAGGATTAAAACATAATCTTTTAAGTGTTGGTCAATTAATTGAGAAGGGATTTCAGTTACAATTTAAAAATGGAAAATGCAAAATCATGAATAGAACTGGTTTGGAAATTGCGATCGGTAATCAGACTAGAGGTAATATCTTTCATTTGAATAACAGTGAAAAGACATGCTTGATTGCACATATAGATGAAAGTTAGTTATGGCATAAGAGACTATGTCATGTAAACTTTGATTGCATGGTAAAAATCAGTATTTCCAAGGTAGTTAGAGATCTACCTAAAATTGTGAAACCTCATAATACAATTTGTAAGGAATGTCAATTTGGAAAACAAATTAGAGTTAGTTTCAAAAGTATTCTAAAAAAATCCAATAATGCTCTTGATTTAATTCACACTGATTTATGTGGTCCAGCTAGAACTAAAAGCTTACAAGGTGATAGATATTTCATGCTAATTATTGATGATTATTCTAGAATGTGTTGGGTTACTTTTCTCAAAGAAAAATCAAAAGCACTTGGAAAGTTCAAACTATTCAAAGCAATGGTTGAAAATGAAACTAGTAAGAAAATCAAATGTTTAAGATCAGATCGAGGAGGAGAATTCACATCTAAGGACTTTAATACATTCTGTGAAGTGAATGGAATCAGAAAACAATTATCAGCACCTCGGACACCACAACAAAATGGAGTTGTTGAAAGGAAAAATAGAACTATCTTGGATGTAGCAAGAAGTATGTTATCTAAAGCAAATTTACCACATGTGTATTGGAGTGAAGCAGTTAGCACTGCTATCTATACATTCAACAAAGTTCACATCAAAGGTGAAACAGGTAAGACCCCCCATGAACTATGGTTTGGTAATACTCCTACTCTTAAGTATTTTAGAATTTTTGGAAGTAAATGTTATATTAGAAGAGATGAGTATACTGGCAAATTTGATCCTAGAAGTGATGAAGGAATATTTCTTGGTTTTTCATCTAAGAGAAAGGCATATAGATGTTTTAATAAGAGATTGCAGAAAATTGTTGAGAGTACAAATGTAAAGATTGATGAACAATTTAGAGGAACTTCAAGGTATATAGACTCTGAACCGGCAATAGAAATTGTGATAAATGAACCTACACTAAATCCATCGGTACAGAATGAAGATCTAGTTACCCCGGTACCATCAAAGGATTCCACAGTAATTGAAGAACAACAACAAACTAAGACACCCCAGTATGTAAGATTGAATCATTCGGAAGATCATATAATTGGAAACAAATTTAAAGGAGTTATGACAAGAGGAAGATTGGCAAATGAAGAGGTATGTCTTATTTCTCAAATTGAACCATCATCTATCAATGAGGCATGTGAAGACAAATTTTGGATTAAAGCTATGGAAGAAGAATTAGGACAAATTAAGAAAAATAATACTTGGACATTAGTTCCCCGACCTAAAGATAAAAATGTAATTGGAACCAAATGGGTATTTAGAAACAAACTTAATGAAGATGGTAAGGTTGTCAGAAATAAAGCAAGACTAGTGTGTAAGGGATATTCTCAGAAAGAAGGAGTTGATTACAATGAAAGCTTTGCATTGGTAGATAGAATTGAGGCAGACAGATTATTCTTGGCTTTTGCAGCTCACAAGAACTACAAAGTTTATCAAATGAATATTAAATGTGCATTCTTGAATGGAGATCTTGAAGAGGAAGTCTATATTGAACAACCTGATGGATTTTCTTTGACAGATGACAATGATATGGTTTGTAGGTTAAGAAAATATCTATATGGTTTGAAACAAGCCCCAAGAGCTTGGTATGCAAGGTTGGATAAGTATCTTTTAAATATTGGTTTTACTAAAGGAAATGCAGACAAAAATTTATATTACAAAATAACTAATGATGACATCTTGATTATAGAAGTATTCGTTGATGATATAATCTTTGGAGGAGAAGATAGATTATGTAAGGAATTTTCTATTAAAATGCAGCTAGAATTTGAAATGTCTATGATTGGAGAAATAAAATTCTTTTTAGGATTGCAGATTTCACAGACTGATAAAGGTATACTTTTTAGTCAATCCAAGTACTTGAAAGAATTACTAAAGAAATTTAGGATGGAGAACTCTAAACCAGTAAGCACACCTATGACTAAAAATGACAAATTATCTCAAAGGGATGAATCTGCACCTGTTAATCCAACTAGATACAAATCTATGATAGGAGGTTTACTGTATTTGACACAAACTAGGCCTAATATTATGAATGCAATATGTATTGTTTCTAGATTTCAAAGTAATCCTAGGGAAAATCATGAATCAGTAGTAAAAAGGATTTTCTAGTACTTACAAGGCACAACAAATCTTGGATTATGGTATCCTAGAGACGAAAATTTTGATCTATGTGCATACACAAATGCAAATTGGGCAGGAGATGTGGATAATAGAAAAAGAACCACTAGAGGAGCATTCTTTCTTGGAAAGAGATTAGTTTCTTGGTTGAGTAAGAAATATAGTTGTACATCTAAATATCAACAGTAGAATTAGAATATGTTGCAGCAGCAACTAACTGTACATAGGTACTATGGCTTAAGAAAATGTTGAAAGCCATAAAGGTAAAATGCAAGGAACCTATTATTATATATTGTGATAACATTGCAGCAATTGATATATCTAAGAATCCGGTATTACACTTTAAAACTAAACATGTTTCTATCAAACTAAATTTTCTAAGGGAAAAAGTTGAAGAAAAGGAGATAAAACTAGTTTATGTGAATACTAAAGAACAACTTGTAGATATTTTCATAAAACCTTTGCCTAAGGAGAGTTTTGAATATCTCAGAGATCAGCTTGGAGTCATACCACCACTGGTAGAAACTTAGATAGTTGATGATTGTCATCAATCGGCAGAATTGAAAGACAAATCTTTTACTCCGGTCTTTGATGAGGAACCTACTTCTCAGGGGGAGTAGTTGGTATATTGAATTGATTGTTATTTTGTATATGAACTTTGGCATTTGATGTCAAAGAGGGAGAGATATCTGTGGAAAAACACATTATCTTTGAGGAAAGATTGATAGAAAGATTGGTATTGAAAATAAATCTTTGGATAAACACATGTTGCTCCCAGGGGGAGAGATTGTTGTTTAGGAGAGATTGTTCATTTTTGGTATTTGGTATTTTTGTTTTGGCACTTTGATGGTTTTTCCATCTTGTGTTGCCATCAATGCAAAAGGGGGAGATTGTTGGTATTTTGGTATGGTTTTGTCAGTGATGTCAACACCTACTAGAACACTAGCACTTTGGAGATCCAACAACATTCACAGGCAAGCAAGTAACTATTGCATAGTTACTGGTATATGGTTCACCGGCAGGATATAATGTTCACCAGCACTTGGAATGATATGGAAGACACTTGGTAATGTCAAAAACATCGTGTGGACATTTTGTTTTGAAGAATTAATCATTGGTATATTCATATTTGCATATTTGCTTTTACCGGCAAATAGGTCTAGGGTTACACCGATAGGTTTATCTTTTCCAGATCAGCATGGCATGCTATGGAGATGATTTATTATTATTGTAAATGCATTAAGCCGACATGTTCAATCGGTTATTGCATTGGATATTATATTGTTTGTAATATCTTGTAGAGCTAACCTACTAAAATTGGTCTTAGGTTATGGTATAAATATAAGATCTTATTTGTAAGATCGAATGCGGAATGCGAAAAAGGTTTGTGAGAAGGTATATGCAAGATTAAGCAGAGGTATACACAAAGACATCATTTGAAGGTGAAGCTAGGTTTTTGTAGAAGCATATCAGCATTACACTGGTGCTGAATCCAGCATATGAAGATGCTATTTTGTGGAGTACATTCTTATTGGATTTAACCATCCAACTATAGTTAGTGTGACTCCCATTTGTGATTGAGCAGTGACCTCTAGGTTGTTGGCCTTTCTGCATGTGTAGACCCCATTTATGTAAACTTACTAACTGCAGTAGTATCATCTGATTGTGGGTAAGGTTTCCCACTGTGGTTTTTCCCCTTACAGGGTTTCCACGTACAAATATTGGTGTTATGTGTTGTGGATGACTTTATGTTTATGTTTCATGCATTAATCTTTACCGGTATAGCAATTTATTGTTAACACTGTCTACCGACATACTTAACTAGTTTACTGGTATTGTAGCATCCTAAAATTGCGACACTTGCAATTTCGACTGCATTTCGGTCTTCACGATGGCGACGCAACACGCAACCTGAATGGAGACCCCAAAACTTGCTCGCGACACTGAAAACTGCATTTTTCAAGCACCCTGGCCTGAACCTCCTTGCACCCTGCTGTCCCGGGAGGTGGGACCAGAGCGCCCAGTGCCCTGGTCCCTGGGTCCTATTTTGGGCCCGGTCTCCTAAGGGGCTCGGGTCTTTTTGTTTGCAATTTGGAAATTACATTTCTTGGTCGGCCTAAGGTCGGGAAAATCAGTCTATCAGCCCTAATTGACAAGTATATAAACTACATTTTTCTCTCTCATTTGACATGAGAAGGATAGGTGTACAAAGCGTGGAAATTATACTCAAGCATTCAAGCAATTGATCATTTCAAGTCTCCATTCAAGGCTAAGTGTTGCATTCAAGTCAAGGATTCAACCATTGAAGAGGAGATCATATACTACATGTTACATACAACATACAACATACAACATCTAAACCTTCGCACATAAGGATACAAACATCCTTAGAACAAGGTATTAGTACTTGTTTTACAGTCATTTACATTTATAGCTCTTGCTCATTTCTTGGTTAATTTCAAAACTGGGGTTTGACCTAAAGGCAAACCCCTAATCCCTAACACCCCAATCGTCTTCGCTTTTTTGTGTGTAGGTTGCAGGTACACGGCTGAAATTGAAGATCTGGAATCCTTGTGCAGAGACGAACAGATCCCCCTTCGTTTCACGGATTTTTCGGAGGACCGTGGCGCCGGGCGCCATCGTCCTGACAACTTTTGCTTGAATTTGCAGGACAGCGCCGTATCGACATTCTACTGCTAATTCCAGGTCCGCAGCTTCATCCTATAACCCGAACTCAGTTTATAAGCGAATCTTTATGACTTTCTATGTATTCTTAGCTTAATTTCCTTAACAACATTCTTTACAAAAGAGGGTAGCCTTGCTTTCCTAACCCTTGAAATTCATTTAGCATCCAATCTTACATTGTGTGGGATTGGATCTTATGAGTTTCAACCCCTCTTTTGAATGTAAAGTCTCTCCCCTAAGTGAAAACCATCGAATCCTAGCAAACCTCCCTTCTCTCTCCTCGGAGTTGGAAGAGGGGAGAACAACTAGGGTTCGATCGCGATTTTCCGCTTTACATTTTGGTGAACCCGACGTGAACATCCTTTCTGATTTTTCATGCTTAGATCTGAAAAAAAATTGATTACATTTCCATGTTTGATCTTTTGCAAAATTTTCGAGGTGATTGCATAAAAACCCTAAATTTTCCTTTTAGTAATTGAACTTGCAAAGTGTCTAAATGTTAATGTTTGTTTCAGATCTGCCCTTCTATTACAAATTTTCAATTCATATTTGTGCTTTAATTCTGAAAATTAAGTGGTTAAATGTCAAAACCCTAATTTTTGAAACCCTCTTAATTCAAACCTTTGTCCGACAATTTGACCAATCAAAACATCTCCAAATCAGCTGTAACTTTGGATTCTGCAATAAAATCACAATATCCTTCATCCCTGAAAATTTGGAAAAAAGTTGCGAGGACCGTGTTGCACTCCGAGCGCCATCGTCCCCGACATTTTTTCCAAAATTTCGGGAGCGAGATCTTGCTGTATTTTCCTTGTAAAATCCAGAATTTTGGCTGATTTTGTCAATTATAACACTTTCAAAATTATAGTCAAAGTTGGTCTTGCGATTGCTTGGTCTAAGACTTCTAATCATTCAAAAATCATTGAAATTAAAATTTTGTGTCAAAATTGCGTTTTTATTATCATAAATCTAAAAATTGTGTTTGCATTCATTCGAAATTTCAGTGCTTTATTCAAATTCTTGCATTTTGTGACAAAGAAATTAAGTGCTTAATTACAACAACTTTGATTTCCGCTTTCAAAATTGAATTTTGCGTGAAATTGAGTCAATTTTCAAATTTCAAAATTTGCATTGCTCTTGACATTCCCTCTAAAATCATAAAACTCAAAATTTCAGTTTCCCTCTCTTTTTCAAAATTCAAAATTTTGCATTTTTCGACAATCTTGATAGGGTTCAATTTTGAGATTGCAACTTTAATTTGGCCTATCTACAGATCGTAAAATCACTCAATTTTTTCAGATTAGCTCTAAAATCATCATACCTTTCATCCCTGCAAATTTTGAAAAAAGTTGCAAGGACCGTGTTGCACTCCGGGCACCACGGTCCCGGTCATTTTTTTCGAAATTTTGGGAGACTGTTGTGATTGCATTTAACAGCTTAAATCCAGAAGATTGGCTGATTTTACTGAAAATTGCTACCTCTAAATTCAAAATCTTCTCTCTCTTTCTAGTGCATGAGTTTTACAACAATAAGCCCTACTTACACTATTCCCGTTAGACGAAGCCGTAGAATTAAGTCTTTCTGAGGTTTAACTACTGAGAAGATGGAACCTAATTTGAATAGCCTTTTTAACGAGGACATGGGTAATTCCTCTAATCCTCCTAATGATGAAGAAGCTCTCCATGGGGTTTCTGTAGAACAACTTTCAAAATTGGATAACCAATTTGACGATTTTCGACAATGGATGTCTCAAGAATACCCTGATAGTCAAGCTCTTCCTTTAATTGAGGGTCTAAAACATATGCTTCAAAGTGATAAGAATGGAATTGATATTTTGCGTCGTATTGCACACATTGTGGATTCAAATGTGATGCCTATGAAGAGTTGTGCTGAATCTTTAGGTTATACACAACCTCCTACTCAAGACAATCATTCTATTCCTTTGACGACTCCTATTGCTAGTATACCTACTTTTACATCAAACATAATGACTACTTCAACACAAGACATTCCTCCTATGATCACCAGTCATGGGGGCAACCCTTCTTCTTCAATTAACCCTCTTCCTTCGTTCAATCCGACTTCTTCATTCATTCCTCTAATGAGTGTTCCTATTACATCTTCACAAATGAACATGACGCAAGGGGGCAATTCATTTAACCATTCCATTCCTCCTTGTAGTGTTCCTCTTGTCCAATCATCTCCTATGACTAATTATCATAGAGCCCACCACCTTACTCTTTACCTTCTTTCAATAACATCACACCTCCATCTCAATCTAACACATCCAATATGAATTCTTCGACTGAAGCGACCATTAACAATCTTGCACAAACTGTCTCTTCTTTACAGCAACAAATTGCCTCTATGAATCAATCTAAGTTTAGTGTGCCCACATTTGATGTTGCGAGCCCACTTTCTCTTGACATTGTTCGAGCTATCCCTCCTAAACATGTTGAAATCCCACATTTGGAGCTTTATAATGGTAAAGGAGATCCTCTAACACATGTTAAGACTTTTCAAACAATTTGTACTGATTTTGCTTATGACCAAAGGTTGCTTGCAAAACTGTTTACTAGAACATTAAGAGACAAAGCCCTACAATGGTATTGCTCATTGCCTTCTTATTCTATTACTTCTTTCAAACAACTTGCAAATGCTTTCATTCAACAATTTCAAAACAATATAAGTCCTAAAGTTACTTTGATTGATTTAATGCATTGTAAACAAGGTGTTAAAGAAAAAGTGACTGATTTCATTGGTAGATATAAGCATTTGTATGCTCAAATTTCTTTTCCAGTGCCTGACAATGATATTCAAAGAATCTTTATTTCTAATTTACAAAAAGATATTCGAGACAAAATTCTGTTTTCTGAGTTTACTTCTTTCCAACAGTTGTGTGCAACTCTTCACAATTATCAACTGACTGTGAGTCAAATGGAACAATCACATCCTATGGCTCCGAGTGATAAGGGTGATAGCAGTCAACAACCATTTGGGAAGTTTAAACCGAACAAAGATTCCATTAAATTCAATGAAAACATCATCAACAACAATGTGAATGCAGCATCAGGTGTGCCTCCTATTTCTAAATTTTTCAAGAAAGAAAGAAAGTATACTCCTTTGAATGAATCATTGCATAGTATTATGAATAAGTTATTGGAACAAAATGTGCTTACTCTTCCTCCTATAAGGCAAATTGATCCTGCAAAGATTACTTCACCTTATTTTGATAACAAAGCCTTTTGTCAATTTCATCGTCAGCCTGGTCATGATACTGAAAAATGTTTTTCTTTAAAGGGTAAAATTCAGGATTTGATTGATAATAATACTATTTCTATTTCTGGAGTGAATGATAAAGGCAACACATCTGTAGCTCCTCCTAACCAAAATCTTCATATTTTCACTGATCCATTGCCTTCTCATACCTCTAATGCGATTGAGGCTAATGATTCCTCTCTCTCATCTGATGGTCTTGTGTCTATGACTCCGAATGTGATTAACTTTGTAGAGCAGCAAGAAATCCCTAAAGAACCTTCCATCACATTTGATTCCAGTGAAACCATTAGGGCACCTGATGGTCCTTTATACATAGTTGCAAAAGTTAAGAATACACCTTGCCGTGGAGTGCTTATTGATCCTTCGTGCATGATTAATGTTATTACTGAAGAATTTATTTTTACTTTGCAATTGAATCAAGTGATCTATGACAAAACAGATGTGATTGTGAAACTATTTGATGCATTTTCTTCTCCCGCAATTGGTTCTATTACATTGCCTATTGAGGTCCATAACAAATCCCTTGATGTGAACTTTGCTATTATTCCATCTTCCGAACAATTTCGTGTGAAGCTTGGCTATCCTTGGCTATCTTCCATGAAAGCTATTGCTTCTCCTATTCATAAGTGTTTGAAATTTCCCCATAATGGTGAAGTCGTTACTGTCAATCATAGTCTCTTTAAACCAGCTGAAAGAACTTCTAGTGTTCCTATAGATTACTTTTGGCCTAAACAATTCCAATCTCTTCCTCCGCGAAGTGATCATCTTTTCAAATCTTATCAAAAGTGGAAAACAAATATGATCTTATCTCTAAGTGAACCTAGAACACCTAAACTTGACATTCCTATCATTCTTGAGAAGGAAGTTCTTCCTTTGAAAGATAAAACTAATGTCTTTCCTCAAGAAGATTCTCAACCCATCCCTATGGATGTGACTATGTCTATGCCTAATAAACTTCCTAAGAGTAGACCTATACCTCCTCATCATGATGGACTTGGTCTTCTCCCTAAACCAAATATTCTTCCCTTATATGGAGCAGTTCCTCCTCCTTCTTTTTATAGAGAGAAGAGACCTTCTTCTTCTCCTATTATCCAGCCTAAGAGACCACAACCTAAACACCCAAGTGCTAAGGATGAGAACATTCCTCCTCCTCAATCTTCTCCACTTCCTACTAAGACTAGACGTAATCGTTCTACATGTGAACGCCGACGAAAGCGTCATCTTAGGGCTCAAGCAGCTGCTTCTCAAACTTTACAATCTCCAAAAACACCTTCAACAAGCATTATTCCATTTTCTCCTCAGCCGGACATTGAGCCTAAATCTCCTAAACATAAGATGCATGATGGTCTTGATCCTGTGCGAGTTAAAGATCCTATTTTTATAAATCTTGATGATGATATAGATGAAAATGTTATGCATGATGAAAATGTTACTCCTCTTGCTTCTGATAGTGAATATGAACTTGTTGATGTTGATAACCATTTATCTAATGAATTTTCTAAAGCACTTATCCTAGCTCCTAGACAAGAACAATGTGGCTCGGAACATGAACATAGCCCTTGTTTGGATCTTGTGATAGCTCCATCTGCTGTGTTGGATGTTCCTCCTCTAGCGTGTTCCCTGCCTTCCCGAAATATTGATCAGCAAGATCGGGGGGTAGATGACGTGCTAGACTAGTTACATTAGCATAGCAGATTCTCTCCCCTTCTCTTTTTGTTACTTCTTCTATATGTTGTTCTCATTCTTCTATTTGTTGTCCTTGGTGTTGTCTACTTGAGGACGATGCAAAGCATTGAGATCTCTCGGTCTCTCTCATGTTGACTCAAAAGACACATGTGTTCCCTTCTTCTAGGTGACCTTCCTTGATTGGGGAATGAAGAACAATTATACATACATACATATGATATATATACATGAATTATCATACAGCATACTGACCTCGAGGAAAGTGAAGTCACCTTGTGCTTTATGTTTTGTGTCTATTATCCTTGGGTTTATCTCACACTTGGGGGCTAAATCCTTGCGATAACGTGCTCCTTTCTCATTTCTTATGTGTATCACTACGTTAAAACAATCACCCCCGGCGAGGCATGTGCGATCGCTTTAACGTAGGGGGGCATACATCCCATTCATATCTTTTCAAGATACTTGAAAATTTCTTGGTAAATTTAACCTTGCCTTGAAAATTTTTGATATCTTTCTTGCATGACTCATAGTGAGGGAATCTTACTACTGACAGTCATGGTTCTCCCTCATGATCTTCCCTTTTACTTTGTCAATCAAAGTCGTAAGATCCTTAGTCCACTGGGGGCTTGGTGTATCTTGCCTCCTTGACGTGGTGAAAGTCTTTCAATGTTGTTTCCTTGTACTTTACCAGAAGTATAAGCATACATACTCTCGCTAAAGTGGGGGCTAAATGTAGCGTCCTAAAATTGCAACACTTGCAATTTCAACTACATTTCGGTCTTCACGATGGCGACGCAACATGCAACCTGAATGGAGACCCCAAAACTTTCTCGCGACACTGAAAACTGCATTTTTCAAGCACCCTGGCCTGAACCTCCTTGCACCCTGCTGTCCCGGGAGGTGGGACCAGAGCACCCAGCGCCCTGGTCCTTAGGGACCAGGGTCATTTCTTGGTTAATTCCAAAACTGGGGTTTGACCTAAAGGCAAACCCCTAATCCCTAACCCCCCAATCGTCTTTGCTTTTCTGTGTGTAGGTTGCAGGTACGCGGCTGAAATTGAAGATCTGGAATCCTTGTGCAGAGACGAACAGATCCCCCTTCGTTTCGCGGATTTTTCGGAGGACCGTGGCACCGGGCGCCATCGTCCTGACAACTTTTGCTCAAATTTGTAGGACAGCGCCGTATCGACATTCTACTACTAATTCCAGGTCCGCAGCTTCATCATATAGCCCAAACTCAGTTTATAAGCGAATCTTTATGACTTTCTATGTATTCTTAGCTTAATTTCCTTAACAACATTCTTTACAAAAGAGGGTAGCCTTGCTTTCCTAACCCTTGAAATTCATTTAGCATCCAATCTTACATTGTGTGGGATTGGATCTTATGAGTTTCAACCCCTCTTTTGAATGTAAAGTCTCTCCCCTAAGTGAAAACCATCGAATCCTAGCAAACCTCCCTTCTCTCTCCTCGGAGTTGGAAGAGGGGAGAACAACTAGGGTTCGATCGCGATTTTCCGCTTTACAGGTATTAAGCATTAATTTGGTTAAATGGTTTTTGGTTTGTATTTATTAGACAACTGATTCGCCCTCCCCCCTCTCAGTTGTCTTCGGGACCTAACAATGTTGGCATATGCACACTCCAATGAGACATTGTATGTGATTGAAGGTTTTGTCATTGATGGCAACCTTACAATCCCATGGCACCGGCAAAGGCATTATACCAGCATCAATAGATCACACTCTACACCGGCACTTAGGACACCAACATCGACACAAAGAAAAGAAGTATACCGACATAGAGGCCGACATGATTTTGTTATATTATATTTTGTTTATTATTGTAAACACTTTGTAAGACGACTTGGAAAATTGTAAAATGACTCATATATAAAAGAGATCATTGTAGACATTTGGCATGAGTGAGGAAGGGTTAAGGAAAAATATTAGGTAGACCTATTATGTGAAATATAGGCTAAGGGTTTATGTAAAAAGTAGAGCAGCAACTGGTACTAGATCAGGCATTATAGATGCTATTGTAAAGTAGTACAAGATATTGGATTTGTATAATCTTCATTGTAATTCAGTGAGACTTCCCATTGAGCAGTGAGCTCTAGGCAGTTAGCCTTCTTGCATGTGCAGGCCCCTATTGTAAGTAATATTCTCTTATTGGCCAGTGAGTGAATATTGTGGGTCACAAATCCCACTGAGGTTTTTCCCACACTGGGTTTCCTCGTTAAAACCTTGTGTTATGGTGTGCTTTTCATGTGGATGTTCTTAATTCTGTTTATTACATTATTTCTTGCATACCGGTACACTGTTATAATATGTTCTGCATGTTTTAATTCAAGAAATTCTACTCACCAGCTAGATACTGATTCACCCCCCCCTCTTAGTATCTGTGGGATTCCTAACAATTGGTATTAGAGCTTGGTCCTCTATTTTCAGAAGCCTAACAACTTGAGGAATATCTTGACACTGGTAAAGATGGAAAATTTGATGAAGCAACTTGAAGGAGCTCTTTCAGACAATGATGCAGAGAAATTGAAAAATATCAAACTAGAAGATGATTTAAGGGCAGCTTAGGATATCATTCAGGCACTTCAAGAAAATTTTACTATTGCAAGAAATAAGAGAAGAGAACTTTGTGAAAAATTGCAATGAGAATGATGAAAAGGAATCACTTAATGATATGATAAGCAAGTTGAAACAAGAGAACATGACAACAAAGAATGAGATGCAGGATATGACTATAAGATTTTGCAAAGGGATTGAGGATTGGAAGAAGAATGAAGAAGAATTGACCAGAAGACTAAGTGATGCAGTAAATGAGAACACAAGACTTAGCTATGAAAATGACATGTTGAAGATAGATCTGATGCATACTCAGAATGACTCAAATGAACTGATGAGACAAAAAGAAGTTTTAGAAAGAGAACTAGAAACTACAAATCAACATAAAGAAAAATTCAAGAAAAGCTCAGAGGAACTTGGCACCTTGTTGAAGAATCAAAAACCTAAAGGTGACACTTCTGGAATTGGCTTTGAAATTGGTGAAAGCTCTGGTACTACAAATAATCAGGATCACAGCAAACCGGTAAGACAACCTAATGCTTATAAATTTAATGGAAAATGCTTTAACTATAATAAATATGGTCATAGAGCAAATGAATGTAGATCTAGAAATTATCAGAATATCAACACACCCACCTGTCAATGTTCTAAATGCAACAAAGTTGGTCACAACTCTGAAAATTGTAGAATAAATGTGAGATGTTATGTTTGTGCAAGATTTGGACATTTATCTAATCAATGCAGAACACAAATCGGCATAGGTTATGGGATAGCTATTCAAAAGAATAATGTAACTTGTTATGTATGTAACAAGATTGGGCATATTGCAAAATTCTGTAGAAGTAAAGGATCACTGGCAGACAACAAAAGTTCTAGCTTGAAAGGTAAAGAAAAATTTGAAGAGGTTAAGCAAGAATTCTCAAAACAATGGATTAGAAAAGCTGATCTAAATATTGAGAATACTCCTCCACTGGTAGAACAAATCAATGCTGCACTGGCAGGACAGAGTGATGCTTCACTAGCAGGACGGAGCAGTGCTCCACCGGTAGGAAGTTCTTCATCTAATTGAAGAAAGTTTCCTTGAGGGTTTAGCAATCTAATGACACGTGCTATTATTCCCTCAGTTAGAGATAAGAAGTTGGAAATTACTTTTTACCGCCAGACAATGTTAAGTGAATACTTAACCGACATGCATTTAATGTGTTAGATGGCAAAAAGACACTATAAAATTGAGGTTCTGGCTCCATTCCATTTCACCAAGATTTCAAACCTATGAAGAGCGCGAAGATTCTGAGCTAAGGCATTTTGAGCAAGAGGCAAGAACACTCCAAGCATTCATCCATCCTAAAGGCAGCAAAAGGTACTTTATCATGGCATCCACCTCTGCAATTGAATATATAGCAAACCCTACTATTGTTGAAGTGATAAAAAGACCTAGGCCCATATTTCAGTTAGTTCTTGAGGTAGCAAAGAAAGATGATACCTTAGGTGCTTTTTCTCAAATTACCAAGGGAGTTGTCTATGCTGAAGACCCCAGAATGTACATCCACTGCAACATTGAGGAACTAGGAGATGAAGAGATTAAAACCATGTTTAAAACTATGATACGTGATAAAACTGACAATGTAAAAGATGAACACGAGATCATTGAAACCCTAGGATTTACAGAGATCCTTAGCATTCCTAAATTTCCCAAGGATGTGACTAGGATAGTCTTAAGCAGGGTACATGGTGAATTTTTCTGGTTAAATGCAATCCACAAAATCACTAAGGAAGCTGTGAAAGCTGTCACAGGGTTACCAACCACTAGTAAAAGGCCAGACAAAACCAAAAAGGTATCCAATGACCTAGTTACAAACCTAACTAGTGCAACATTCCACAAAAGGTCCCTAAGAGTTAATGATGTAACAAACATTAATGTGAGATTTATTAGCATGATATTAGGGTATAAAGCTACTCATGCAAATAGACTCAATTCAGTTTCAAGTTTATGCATTAAGAGCGCTTATGATATGGTCACAGATAATGCAAAGATTGATATATGTGAGTGGTTAAAGGATGAATTAATTGACAACCTTGGAAAGATTAAGAAGGACAAGAAAGGAACTTTTAGGTTTGGAAATCTGTTAGTATGTCTGATGCTACATATAACCAAACAGGTTCCCGGTATAGGCTACAAAGAACTTGGATATGATATACCGGTAGGTAAACAGTTAACAAAACTATTCAATAGCATTGGAGAAGACAAGGAAAACAATATTCATGAATTCTTTCAAGCATTAAAGGCCAAAATGCAGAAAAGAATTAGGTTATCACGAAAGATTGTCAACAAATACAAAGATAAAATATGCTTTGTAATCAAGAAGGATGAAATCTGGATGGAAGCAGTCATCCCTAGGATAGTATGGGTAACCGAGATGGGCTATGAAACAGATGATCATATAATTGAAACATATGCTAAAGCACTTCTAGAAGCCCCTAGAGAACCTAAGGAAGAAATATTTGGTAGCGCACAAACTATTGAAAGCCAAATACAATCAAAGAAAAGAGTGAAAAAGGTTGAGGCAGTTGTAAGGAAAGGTTCCAGACAAGCAAAGGCCATCAAAGAAGATGTGTTGAAGAAAACCGGTATAACAGAGGATGAGTTAGCAGCTCCACAACCTGAAACTCACCTATCACCGATAGGTACTTCTTCAGGGAGTGACATGCCTACAACTTTCAAAAGAGTTGTAAGGAAAAGAGATCCCTCACAGGCAACCACACCCTCACCCAGGAGGACAAGACAAAAAAAACAAGCAGTAAGATCTTCGGTAAGAAAGGTTACACCAAAGAAGAAGAAATAGACACCCAAAAAGAAGAAGAGGACAAACAAAGACTTGGCTCCTCTTGATATACTACTAAATAAAATTACAGAGGAAGGTAAATTGAAAAATATAGAGAAAATATATGACACTTTAACAGCTGATGAAAAAGAACAAGTTGAAAATGGTGTTATATTGCATATGGACATGTATAAGAAGTTTTTGATGGAAGTAGTCAATGAAATTCTAGATGAACTATTTAGGAGACTAGAAGCAAGAAGACAAGTAGTAATAGAACTGGACAAGAAAATAAACATTGAAAAGCTACTTGTTGTATATCCGGTAAACTCACCCAAAGAAATTGATGACCTAATTGCTCAAGCCAACCGGTCACTATTTTCTACTGCACACCAGCATATGGCTTTAATGGTTGAAAGAGTTAATGAGGTGACTGAGGAAACATTAAATGGATGGGATATATTCCTAATTGAAAAAGAAAAACAAGAAGAATACAGGAACCCCAAACCCATAAAATTTTATCAGAAAGATAGAGACAAGGGTAAAGGTAAAGTTGGTGGACCACCTAGTATCAAGGTTAGAGACAACTTACCCCCACCTCCTTTGATTACTCCACCAGTAAAAACAACAACTACAAAAGATCAACTGGTAGCTGAGAGTATGGATGTAGAGGATGGTAATCCTAATCCTGAAGTCTTATATACTGTGGATGTTGATACTCAAAAGATCAACATAGTGGTAGACAAAGATACAGCTGATAAGACTGACATGGCTAGTGAGCCTCCGATAGCTGAGCAAACTGAAAACACATAGGAGAAACCGACAGAAGACAAAGAGAAAAAGGTAGAGATTCAAACTAAGACAATGCAACAAACAAAGAAAAACGCTCTAAAATAGGAACAATAGCAACAAGAACAGGAACATAAGGAAACAGTGCCACCGGTAACTAGAGAAATAGAAAAACCATTGCTTAAAGAAATGTAGACACAAACAGACCTACTAGAGGTCAATAGAAGCTTGGTTACTTCCACTGATGGTACTTAGAATGTTGGTTCATCATCAGGCTACAAATCAACTAATGTGACCGAGGTACTATTAGATTCAATCAAAAAGATAACAGACTACAGCTCACAAGCTTATAAGGCAATTGATGATACCATACCAATTTTGAAGGTAATTGCTCCTAACTGTAATATAGACAATAAATATTCTTTAGGACAACTTGATACACTGTGTAAATATATCATAGAAAACATTGAGAAAATAAAGGAAGAGTCATTGAAGGATAAAGTAGAAATTGAAAAGAAAAAATTCTTTGATGAGCAAATAAAGAAGTGTAACAGAAATTTTGACACACTTCTACTAGAATTGTGCAATTTATTGAAAGAGTACAAAACTCTATACAAAGACACCTGTAAGACAAACTTTTTGACTGTAGATATAGACAAAAAGATGAGCAAGGTACAGGATGAGATCAATAAACTTGTAGATAATTTTGTTAACTCATCTGATACACTATCAGTTTTTGAGGAGAAGATAACAAATTTTGAAGAAGATTTACTTAAATTGGAAAGAGAGAGAGAAATAATAGTGAATAAGGCAAAACATTTGAGATTAAAACTAAGTCCAAGATTGGACTATCTAGCATCACTATGGAAGGAAGTATCTGAGGCACTAACACAGGGATAGAAAACATCGGCAGAGCATTTGCAACATCTCACCAGTACAGTGAAGAGAACAAAGACAACAATAAAGGATAGCAAAAAGTTTATGGATAGTATAAACTTGATTTTGGGAGATCTTTTTCAAATTGTAACCACCCAGTTACAAGGTTGAAACTAAAAACTCTACTGACATCTTGACAACCTTTGTCATTGATGCCAAAGGGGGAGTAGTGGGATGAGAAAATTAAATATCACAGGAATCATATGCTTAGGGGGAGCACACACATTTTAGTAACATTTTTGGACTTCACATTTTTGGATACATTTTTGAAATTTCTCATGAGTGTTGCCATCAATGCCAAAGGGGGAGATTGTTGGCATATGCACACTCCAATGAGACATTGTATGTGATTGAAGGTTTTGTCATTGATGACAACCTTGCAATCCTATGGCACCAGCAAAGGCATTATACTGGCATCAGCAGATCACACTCTACACCGGCATTCAAGACACTGACACTGACATAAAGAAAAGAAGTATATCGACACAGAAGCCGACAGGATTTTGTTATATTATATTTTGTTTATTATTGTAAAAACTTTGTAAGCTGACTTACCAAATTGTAAAATGACTCTTATATATAAAAGAGATCATTGTAGACATTTGGTATGAGTGAGCAAGGGTTAAGGAAAAATATTAGGTAGACCTATTATGTGAAATATAGGCTAAGGGTTTATGTAAAAAGTAGAGCAGCAACCGGTACTAGATCAGGCATTATAGATGCTATTGTAAAGTAGTACAAGATATTGGATTTGTATAATCTTCATTGTAAGTTAGTGAGACTTCCCATTGAGCAGTGAGCTCTAGGTAGTTGGCCTTCCTGTATGTGCAGGCCCCTATTGTAAGTAATATTCTCTTATTGGCCAGTGAGTGAATATTATGGGTCACAAATCCCACCAAGGTTTTTCCCACACCGGGCTTCCTCATTAAAACCTTGTGTTATGGTGTGCTTTTCATGTGGATGTTCTTAATTCTGTTTATTACATTATTTCTTGTATACCGGTACACTATTATAATATGTTCTGCATGTTTTAATTCAATAAATTCTACTCATTGGTTAGATACTGATTCACCCCCCCCTCTCAGTATCTGTGGGATTCCTAATAGACCTTACCAGAGAGCTCACTGAGGCTAATGTAAAGCTGGAAAAGTTCAATAAGAGCTCCTCTATGTTGGATGAGCAGATCTAATCTCAAAGGATGAAAGGTGACACATCTAGACTAGGTGTCAATACATCTGAGAAAGGAGAATCTTTCGGTACCAAGAGAAACATGCACAAAGGTAAGATTGCTCCTAAGGCTAACAAGCCTACCGGTAAGAAAGTTGTTAAACCCATTTGCTTTATCTGATATAAACCTAGACATACTGCTAATGTGTGTAGAAGCAGACATAATGAGAATAAAGGCTATAATGCAAATGATAGATACGTGTCTAGGAGATTTGAAGGTCATTGTTTCACATGCAACATGTATGGACATAGATCAGTTGAATGTAGGTATGGAGCAAACAATCTGGCACCTCACATGAATCCGAGGCCTAATGGTGACTGGAGAAGAATCTATGACAATCGGGGAAACATGAACTGGCAAAAACCCTATGTCAACCGGTTTAGTCCATTTGAAAAGGAAAAGGTAAAAAATTTGATTTGCACCATTTGTAATAATTATGGACATATGGCTATGAACTATAGAAGGAGAACTGGAAGAGGTAATGCAGGACCTTTGAGTTCATTTAGAATGGCTTTCTATCATTGTCAAAAACTGAGACACATGGCAAATTCTGTAGAACTGAGAAGAACAAATCGGTTAACCACTTTGAAGATCAGAAAGGTAAGCAAAAGGTCAATGCCGAGGAAACCAGAGAGGAGATGAATATAATCTGGAAGAAGAAGAGTCGGGACAAGCCTGCAGAATAATCTAACCCTTCACCTAGTGTGGAGAATCCTGCATTGGTGAATTAAGCCTTTCAAACAGGCCTAAGGGGAGCATATCGATAAATCTACTTCCAGACCCCTTGAAGAATGTGTGGTAAAAGAGTTTTTCATTTTGAGTTGTTTTGTGAGAATTCTTGACATCATTGTCTATCGATTTTTTGAAATATTGTCAAGTGGCTATATACTTGTTAGTATTGGGAAGTTTTGTTAAGTGGTATATTAGGGTTTGTTACCCTATCAATTAAGAAATTAATGCAGTAGGTAAGTTTTTAAAAGAGAGTTTTACTATGTCATTTTTACCCAAATTGCATTTGAATAAATGTTCTTGAGCACCTACAGAGTGAAAAAGAGAATTGCTAGCTGATTGTAGATGGATTTGTGTTGCAGATCAAAATATTGAATCGGATTTGAAGATTAGAGAAGATGAAATGGGTGTAAATTCGAGAGATCAACCAAAAACCTTACCAGCGTGAAGAAATTAAGGTATTCTTTTGTTAATATCTCTCAAATCAAGTTTATCTAGAATGACATCATCGTCTAAGCAAATAGAGACACTTATGGTTACTACTGAACCTATGGAGTCTATGGAATCAGACAAAATAGTATCATATAATGCATTGTCTCAAGTTCCTGATGGTGTTATGATCAAAGGTGATTTATCCAGTTATATTGACTATATTATTGAGGATTTAGGATCACTATCAATTTATTCTCAGCTCAAATATTTATGTGATAAAAGAAGGAAAATCAAACTTGAGTTCATTAGGGTTTATGAAAAGGGTTTTCACAATGCAGCATACTTCCTTGAATATTTTTAGGAAGAGCATGTTAGGATAATTCTTATTCCTATGCATGAACAGAATATGTATCTTGACAGGTCACATACAATTATGAAGGAAGCAATTCATACAATGAATGGTTTTTTGCAAAGCAATGAAGTTCCAAAGCTGAGGAAAATTGAAAAAGAGACTATGATTGTACTAACTCAGACCACCTCTGACAGTCGTGCATTTTTAGTCAACAATATTAAAGACCTAGCAGTTAGACTTTCAACTGTGATCATTAGTTATAGGATATTTTATTCCAGCAGGATGAACAATGTACCATCTATTGTTCTGCATGCAGATTATGACTTATGGGAGGCTATAAGGAGCCAATTGATGTTGAACCTACAACCAATTAAGAAAGAGAGTAGTCAAAGGTTCAAATATGGTCAACTATTGATTGGTCTATTCTTCTATTTTCAGAATTTCCTACCAGGAATTGGTGACATTCAATTCTCAAAGGACATACTGGTAATAGGTCAAGTCAAGAACAACATTAAGGCTCTAAAGAACACATTTCTTATTGCTATGAACAGATATTTTAATGAGTTCCAAAAGAAAATGAGCATGAGGTCAAGGCTACCTAAAGATGTGGTGAAACACTTTACAAAAGACATCTATTTCACAGTTACCACAAACTTTTGTCTTATGGAGGCCGTAGAACCTAGGGAAGATGAGATGGAAGAAATGAGTTATGAAGTCAACTATGACTTATTAATCAGTTATGCCAACAACCTTTTGGCATCTCTCAAGGATAGGAAGAAGAAAAGACTAGGAACTTACGAGGAAAGAAATGCACCTGCTAAACCCAGTAGTGCCAAAGAGAAGAAGAAGAAGAAAGTTGAGAAAGCACCTCCAACGACCACTGGTACAAGGGTGAGAAGAAGTGATCTAGTCAAAAAGGAATTGGCACCCAATGTATATGCTAAGAAGAAAACTACAACGAAGAAGACAGGTAGGCAACTCATTCTTCAAGAAGAATCTAAGGATACCGATGCTGAAGAGGAATCAACGAAAATGAAAGCAACTAGTAAGAATGTCAAACCAATAGGAGACACTTCAAAGCAAAGTATTCCTATTAATACTTTATCTTACAAACCTATGAATGATTTTGAGAGAACTGTGAAAACATTAGGGAGGAATAGATTTGATAATGTGAAAGAATGTTTTGATTCATTTGATGATAATCAAAAGAAATAAATTGTTCAAGAGGTAATCAACCACTTGTGTCAATACAATCGGTTACCTCAAGCTATTGAAAAGGATATTTCTCATTCTTTGTATTCTATTCTTGTAAATAAGTGGAAAATGGTTGTTGAACAAGATCAAGAAATTATTGATAGAATTTTCATTCAATACTTTCCTAAATTACCTAGAGATGAATTATTAGCATTGCTTGATAATTTCAAAGGACAATTTCATTCTAAGGAAAGATGATTGAAGTTATTGAGTGGAAAGGTTCAATCTGTTGAAGTTGAACCTCATCAGATAGCTAGAAATATTCAAAGGATGCATGAGAAAATGAAGTCTCATAAAGATGATCAAACAAAGACTAGAGCTCAACCAGAGTTAGATGAAGAAGAAATTATTGCACCAAATATTGTCTATCCTATTAAGCATAAGGATGACACTACTTCTCTACCAGTTATCTTTGTAGATAATACTGATGAAATCCATAACACTATTGATACAACTGGTAATATCATTGAACCAGTTATGGGACCTTTACATCAACCGGTCATTACGAGTACACAAGAAGTAGCTGAAGCACCGCTCATTGAACCTAGTGTGGATATTCAATCGCCATCTGAAAAAGAACACCATGTGAAAAATCAACTGCCACCGGTTACAATAGATACACATTAGAAACAAAAAAAGGCAGAAAGAGAGAAAGAGAAAATGGAGAAAGAGCTTGAAGTAAAAGAATCTAGAACGAGAAAGGAGGAAGAGAAAGAGAAAATAGAGGAGAAGATACCAGATGAAATGGAAAAAGAAAAGGTAAAGCAACAAATTGATGATGAGAATGACTCAATAGGTATCAAAGGGCCTATAGATGTAGATAATATGAATGCATTTGAACTCATGGAGACTACTTTTGTGATGCAATCTAGAGCACAAAAGAAAATATTGAAAGAGCAGAGGAAAGAACTAGAAACAATTCAAACCATCGTTGAAATTCTGTCAAGTCTCCTACTAGAGACTGACACTAGGAATTTGTCAACTCCTATCAACAAGCTTGGCCAGTTGGTTGCTGATGCTTCTGACCAACTGAATTCCCTTGAAGAAGCTACTCAAACTTTAGCTTAGAATAATTACAGAAGGAAAAGAGGAGAGAAGATTATGAAAGATATTGATACATGGAAGATTTCTCTATCTCTGAATATATTGAAACAAGAGGAAGGATACTAGCCTATACATCTAATGTTTCATTTTTCTATCCTAATTTAAAGAAGAGGCAAGAAGAGACAAAACAAGAATTGGAAAGGATATGTACTACCTACATACCTTTACAGGATCCAGCCTTAACATTTGGTAAATCAGTTGATGACTTACAACATCAGTTAGATATTTATGATTATGAATAGGCTAAGAGACTTTGATCCTTGAAAGAACTAAAGAACATTTTGAGACCTAAAGTGGACATCTTACAACGCCCATACCAAGATGCAGAAGCAGTTTTGGTGACTCCATAAATGAGCACAGCCTTGGATGCAATGGAAGAATTTGCTGCACAAGTTAGGACAACCATTGAGATCACTGAAACATTATTGGAAACATGGGATGATGATTTTACTCAGATGAAGATCATTTTTCAGTGACATTTTCTTGAAAATTGTAGTGAATACTCCTTGAAAGACTTTTATTTTTGTATATATAATTTTTTATGCAAATTTTGATATAACATATATGTATTTGACCTTTCAATTTGGCATTGTTGTCAAAGGGGGAGTAGAAATATGTATGTGTTGTGAAAATTTTGTATGTATTGTTAAGGGGGGGTAGAAATATGTTTGTACAATTTTTGTAAGCACACTTAGTTGTAAACTTGTAGAATTTTCTAATTGTTGGCTTGATGATGATTGTAATGTATGACTTCATGTGTTTTCATTAATGACACATGTATACACACATATGTTCACATTGTCATAGTCATCTTAGTTAAGACAAACCGATATTACTCCTAAGTCTTTGTATTGCAAAACTGGTATTATATGCATAGAGAAGTTCAATCAGTTTTGAGGGTGTATAACCGGTATATGCAGGAATGACATGACACCAACTTGGAGATTCAGTGGAGATCAACAAGGAAGCAAATTGAGTACAATCAATCTATGAGTTGGAAGAGGTTAACTCTTAACCGGTATCGGTGTTCCAACCGGTTTCACTGATTGCGTGATGAGTTATCCCTAACTGACATATTTTGTTGTAATCTGTGATGTATTATGTTAGATTGTCTAGATACACTGCACCTAGGAAATTGTGATGTGATTCCTGAGCCAACATGAAATCTAATATCTATATAATGACATTATGGTGAACTATTTTTATGATGCGAGATAGAAGTGTTAAGTTGTTGTGATTTACTAAAGGCATTACAGAGTATGTCGATGATGCAGTTTTGAGTGAGTAGAAGAGGATCTATTCAAGCAAGATGTGCTACTTCTAGATCACACCACCTATTATTTTCTAATCAGTACAACAGTCAAATCCCCTAGCCGGGTAAGCTCTAACAAGATTCATTGTACAAATCTTCTAACCAGATGATCCATTACTTTGGATTTAAAATCCTCTATCAAGGTTACTCCTAACAGGGTACTACCTTTAACAGGGTATAGCTCCTAACATGGCTTTGGGATCTTTAACAGGATTCGCTCCTAGTAGAGCACTTTTGTAGACCCTAACCGATCAGTTACCTATTACTGCGAATAGTTAACTTGTGAGTCCCATCTCACCGTGGTTCTTCCCAATTGGGTTTTCCAGGTATAAACACTTGTGTTATGATGGATGTTTTACTTGTTGTGGATTCTTTAATATCATTTTGGATGACATGCATAGTATTAAGTAAGCTGGTTATTTGTCTTTATCGGTCTATGTTTAAATTGGTATTGTTTTTGTTGTTACTGATACACACCCCCCCCTCTCTCAGTGCTTTATAAGTATATCACCAAAAACTAGTCATCTAAAGCCCTGAGCTGGACATGACAATGATTCTCCCAACTATGTGCTTCAAAGTTCATGTTGGATCCAAAACTCCTACTGGGCATCGGAATTCCTAGCTATAGGACCAAGAAAATTTTGAAATCTCATGCTCCCACCTGCTCTCTACCTCTTTGAAGATATTCTTTAATTTATGCAATATTATTATCTCTAAGAACTCCAATTCCTTCATTGAACGCCTGTGGATATAAAAAGAAGTCATCAATAATTTAATGTTACACTTTCTAAAATGTCTCTCATAGTCATTGAAAATATAAATTTAAAATTAGAGACCATTTCCTTTTTATCTCTTTGAATGTAAACAAGTCCACTCATCAATAAAATTAAATATATTATTTCAATAAATTGATCTATAACTTTACTTTAAAAACTTATCATGAAGCAATAGAGATAATTGAAAAATTAGAGAACCAATCCCTTGCATCTTCTTTTTAGTGGCTACAAAAAGAGTTTCATTACAAATCATCTTCCTTAATGTCAAAATATTTCATTAAATCATTGAATTTATAATGATTTTATTCATTAATTCAAAGCTACTTCTAATAAATTTACGGAAATGGTATCTAACTTCATTGGAAATGAGATTTAATTAATTTGGGGTACAAATAAAATCAAGTGGTATGTACCTTATAGTAAAGAAATAATTTATCTATACTTTCTCTAAGGATATGATCTATATTGTTTGGTACCATACACAATAAACTTGAATATGTACAATGAGGGCCATAGTGACAGTCCATTTCATATCTACTCTCAATAGAAGTCAACTTTTCTTCTCTCAAGTTTTTTACATCTTATTTTAACTTAGTACTATTTTGGGATTGCATGACACAAACCCGTTATCCCTCCTAGACCATTTTTAAAATTATTAAAATAACTCTGTTATTCCAATATAAATCAATAGCTATAACATGGAAATAAAATATGTCCATAGAGTACTTCATATATGATTTTTATACAAAATTGTTTCCATCCTTTGTAGATAGGATAAGAAGAAAAGAAAGAATACTTGGAACATATTACAAATCATAAAGTTATTCTTTTAAACTAAATTATTTGTAGATTTATGAGAAATATTTTTATATAGCAAAAATCAATTTTTTAACCGCTTGATCATAGTTGATTCACCAACTCCCAAGAAGGATAATTTCTTTAACAGACCATCAATTCCTTAAACCTTAAATAATCCTCCATGTTTGAATTTCCAATAGATTCTTCATACTTAAATATAATTATCGGTCTTAACCAACTATTTTCATTTTCATATTAGACATTAACACACTCATAATACTCCTCACTAAAATAACAAGATAACTAGTTTAGAAATATTTTAAGATTTTCCAAGTAATTATGAAATAGTCCCTAATAGAGTCACTATATTTGTTCTCCAACCTTCTTTTAGTAACTTCTAAGAAGTTCTCAAAATTTCTAAGAGGATGAACCAATAAATGAGAGATAAAAAAGTATCTCCTACATTTTAGGCTTTGTAAAACCCAGGGGGAATCCTGTCACTACTCACTAGATTCTTTATGAAATTAAATGGGTTTATTATATTGAAACTAAATAAAGTTCCCATGTAAATACAATAAGGATTCTTGAGATATTACACATTAGTAAACACTTACTTTTATGCTTGATGCTTAGGAATAAACAATATGAATTACATGATAATTATAATTTTGAGTATTTTCTTCGGAAATAAAAGTTTGGTTGGAGAATTAAGCATAGCTTTATGGTAGTTCCTTGGGAACGTAAATTCTAAAAACTATCACATAAATCTATGCCAATACAATTAAATTTGAGCTTCAACCATCAAATGTCACCATTTATAATGACTATTATTTCCATGCAACAACCAAAACCTACAAAAGTAGATCATAAAATCATACTAAGCAATCCCTCTCCAATTCTACAAATCTCACTTCCCTTGAAAGCTTAGTAAATGGAACAAAAAATATTATATAAAATAAAAAATGTAATATTTTTCACTTTTACTGAAAGCAAATATTTCTCCCCAAGAATAAATGACATAAAAAATAAGATAATTAGGTTATCTAACCATCATTTATATAAGTTTAAAAAGTAAAATTATTGACACAAAATTAGATTTTCATTACTTAAGAAGATATCTTACATATAATATAAATGAAATGGCGCAAATAAGAGTCTTGGCATAATGTAAACTAAGAAGTTAATTAATCAATATTTCCACTTTTCATTGGAGAAATAATCAATAAGATCAAACTTCAATTCCAAAGAAGAGTTGGATGCTATGTATGATTATTTCCTCTTTGTTGTGTTGGATAGTTGGGTATGTGCATGGTCAAGTTGTGCTACCAAAAGGGGGTCTTAAGATGCCACTTTTTTATTGAAATCAACAAAGTTTGAACTTCAACAACAAATTGAACATTGTTACAATCCAAATTTGAAGATGCAACAAGAACAAGAGTTAGAGTGCATTCGAGTCTACTTTATAAACTACAATTTATTTTTTTAAATGGTGGCGATTAAGAGCTTCAAAAAGGGGTCCGCAAAAAGTGGTCATGTTTTTATGCAAAAAAAGGATGAATAGCGTATGTTGTGGGCCCCCTAAAATGATAACTCTTTTATGAATTTTTAAAATCGCTTTAGTGAGAAATTAGCTAACACCTTGTAGTTTATGTCAATTTTTTTGACTAATTTTTTAATGAGTATATGACTTTTTACTAATTTTCAAAATCGACACATCCTAAAAATAGAAATCTAAGCATCTTCCCCCTAAAATCATTGAAAATTAATCAATTTTTTTTTTTTAAAAGTTGTGTAGAACAAAGTCTAGTTTCTAAAAATGTAAGTTCCTTCAAAATCTAATGAACGTGTTAAAAAACTATACCAAAATAGCACTTGTTAGGTTTTGACCAAAAATGGACACACTAAAAAAAGAAATTAAAGATGAAAGTCTTAACAAAATCAAAAGTTGAAATAAATTACATGGTTGGATAGCTAAGAGAGAGCTTACGGTTTCTATGGCTTTTTTTTAGTTGCATTGAAACACATGCAACCTTGATGGAGAGCATGCCCAAAAAAATGTCAAAATTTTCAATCTTGTAATAAAAACATGTCTTTTGCATAAAATGGTCATCCAAAACTTTAGGCTGGATGCCCAAGACAAATCCAACCCATAGGGTTGGTGTTTACTAAAGCAGACCATTTGGTGCACACCAAATATGGTACTCTCCCTATTTGGCATGCACCAAATGTGAAAAATGGGCTTTTCCTATTTGGCACACACCAAATTTGGTGCTAGCCATTTGGAAAAAGTCCATTTTCCACATTTAGCACATGCCAAATAAGGAGAGTGCTAAATGTTTAGCATCTAAATAATGTTTAAGATTCTTTAATTCTTTATCAGTTTAATTGAATGTTTTTAAATCAATTTACTCTCTCTCTCTCTCTCTCTCTCTCTCTCTCTCTCTCTCTCTCTCTCTCTCTCTCTCTCGTTCCCTCCTTATCCCCATCTCTACCCTTGCCTCTCTCTCACATTTATTCTCTTAATTGTTACCCATTTCTCCCACCCTCTCTCCCCATTTGTACCTATATCTCTTGCCTCTTTGCTTTAGTACCTATGCCTTCCTATCTCATTAATTATTTGTCTCCTTCTATATCTATCTCTGCCTATTATGTCTCTCACCCATCGCTCATTAGGCTCTAAGTATGTCACATCTATTCCTCTTCTGCATATTTCTTTTCCTCCCTTTCCAATTCTCTCCCTACTTGCTTTCCCTTGTTTCTTTCTTTGTGAACTCTACCCCTTACCTATCTACCTTTACCCTCTCTAGGTATCTCAAAAACACACTATCTACCTCTCCTCCCAGCTCTCTTTCTCTTTGTTCTTTTCTCTCTCAATTTTTTATCTCACTCCCCTCTCTTAATTAAGGCCTCTCCGTCCTCCCTCTCCATCTCTTCAAAGGTATCCACATCTATGCATCTCACATTGAGTTCTAGAGGTATCCATATTACTCCATGTCCCATTACCCACCTCTCGAGGTATCCACCTATATCCATCTCACATTGATCTCTCTCCCTAGTTAGGTCTCTCACCTCTCTCTTTCTCCATCTAGGTATATCAGCTCTCTCTCCCCTCTAGGTATCTCACCTCTAAAAATCCATCTCTCTAGTTAAATCTCCCTTTCAGTCCACCTTTATCACCCTTCACTCATAGTTCTATCTCTCTATGAACTTGATCTCATATTCTCTCTCTCCCCTACCTCTTCTCTCTCTTTATTATTATATCCCTACTCTTCTTTGTCCATATCCTCCCTATCTCTCATAATTCCTTAATTCTCCTATCCCTCTCTATCTTGCATTCCATCCTTACCCCCATCTCTTTCCCTCTCTCACCTCTTTCCCTTAGTTTCTTCCTCACTCCCTCCTCTCTCTAGGTCTCTGCCCTACTTTCTTCTTGTTTACCTATTTATCTCCCACACCCTCATTAAACCCCCATCTCATCTCTTTCTCCCCTCAAGGCCTCTCACCTCCCTTCCCTTCTATGTCCTTTATCCCTAAGTATCTCATTCAATTCATGTTTACCTCTATATCCCCCCACCCTTCTTATGTTGACAATATGTTGGATTTGGTTAAGTGTTGTCATTGATGTCAACACCATATCGCAGCTAGTTTCAGTGATCATCTTGGTTTTGGCTCTGATTATGATCCAGTATGATCAAATCTCTGGATTCAATTTTGGATACTTATTCTGGTTGGTTATGTTCTTGTTTTATTCTATTGATTCATGATTTGGTGCTTTGTTTGTTATCTCTTTTGGTATTTACTGGTACCTGCTAGTTTCTCACTTTACCGGCTTGCCTTTGCTATCCTCGTTAGCTTTACTAGTATGCATTATTTGGTGACTTGGTCAGTGGATTTTGGGTCCAGATTATGGAATCAATTTCTATCATGCTAAAGGTATTTCTTTATCGTGCTCTGAGTATTTGGTGACTTTGCATTGGATGGTGTGTTGTTATGATCATCCTATTTGGATCTGGTTAAACTTTATGTTATTTCACTTAGGGTTTCTACTAGTTGGTGAAGCGTGTTGGATTTTGGTCTTAGCAGAATCTCCAGCTAATATAATTATTTGGTTACTTGATTTAGGTCCATACTATGTAATGTAAATCATAATATTGGTCTGGTTGTATCGTGTGATGTATTTTTTGTAATTATGGGTTTATGGGTTTAGGATTTAGTAGACCTTGTCAATAAGGTTGATGATCTGTATTTATAAGTGACTTATTTATGTAATTTGAATATCAATGGGATGGATGGTTATGTCTGCATTATCAGAGGAAGGATTATGCATGAATAAAGTCATATCATTCAAGTGAAGTTCGGAAAGGTCTTGTATTGCAGAGAAGACATCAATGATTAACCAGAACCATATCAAATATTAGTAGATGCTACTTTCACAATTCATTTATTTCTGGATTGTAGTCTGATGTTTATGCAAGTCAGTGAGACTTCTCTTTGTGATGAGTAGTTCACTCTAGGCAATTGGCCTTTCTGAAAGTGCAGACCCCATTGCAATTATTCATGATACTACTGTAGAGTATTCATCTGATTGTGGGTAGGGTTTCCCACTGTGGTTTTTTCCTTTCCAGGTTTTCCACATCAAAATATTGGTGTTATGTGTGTTATGCTTTCATGATATATCTTTCAATGTGTTGTGCTCTAGCATAAGGTTTATAATTGAATTAATTCTTCTACTTGTGAGTAAACTAATTCACCGCCCTCTCAATTTATTATTGGTATCAGATCATTCCAACATCTTAAACCCATATCTCTCCTCTCTCTACTCTCTAGGCCTCTCACCTCCCTTCACCTTGACGTCTTTTATCCCTAAGTATCTTGTTCCCTTCATGTTTACCTCTCTATTTCCCTCACCCTCCTTAAACCCCCATCTCACCTCTCTCTCCCCTCTAGGCCTCTCACCTCCCTTCCCCTCTATGTCCTTTATCCCCAAGTATCTCATTCCCTCCATGGTTACCTCTCTATCCCCACCCACCCTCCTTAATCTCCCCTCTAGGCCTCTCACCTCCTTTACCCTCTATGTCCTTTATCCATAAGTATCTCCTTCCCTTCATGTTTACCTCTCTATCTCCCCCACCCTCCTCAAACCCCTATCTCACCTGTCTCTCCCCTTTAGGGCTTTAAAATCCCTTCCCTTGTATGTCCTTTATCCCCAAGTCTCTTTCTCCCTTCATTTTTACCTCTCTATCCCCCCACCCTCCTTAAACCCCTATCTCACCTCTCTCTCCCCTCTAGACCTCTCTCTTCCCCACTTTGTCCTCTCTTTAGGAATCTCCCTCACTTTCTTCCTTATTCCTTTCCCTCTCTAGGTCTCTCTACCCCTTCTCCTTACACACTCTCTATCTCATCCCTCTTTACACCCATCTCTCTCTCTCTCTCTCTCTCTCTCTCTCTCTCTCTCTCTCTCTCTCTCTCTCTCTCTCTCTCTCTAATTGTCACACACCCTTTATTCCCCCATTTCTCTCTATCTCACCCTTCATCCTTACCTCATCTTTTTCCCTCTCTCACCTCACTCTTGTCTATAGGTATGTTGGCTTCACTTTCTTCCTCATTGTAGGTATCTAGGTATAAGGTATAGGATTGATGGCTTATCATATGGGTTTATAGGGTCTACGATATTGTTATAAGGTTGAGGATTTAGCACATGGGGTTATAGGGTTTAACTGGTTTAAGTTTTGTGGTTGTGGCTATCAAGTATAGGGTATAGAGTATAGGGTTAAGGGTATTGATTACATGGTTTAAAGTATTGGATGTATACTTGACTTTTTGGAGTATTTGTATAGAGTTTAGAGTTTTTGATTGAGGCTAAAAGGTTTGTGGGTGAGGTTCTTGTGTTTGTGTTTGTCTCTCACTATTCACCTTCCTTCTCTCTTTTTGTTTTCCTCTTATCCCTCTCCAACATTTTTTCCAAATTTATCAAAGGTTATAAAATTTCAATGAAAATTATTTGGCGCTTGCCAAATGAGCTGCACTAAAACGGTAATATGGGACACTTGACCCATGATTCAAGCCCACATTCTCTTGTTTTGTTAGCTTTCTACACATGATCCAACAAAAAAATGCTTTTCCAAGGTGTTGAAATTTGATTCAAGGTTATTTTGTATATTCCACCACCTCTCCAATACCTTTTTATTCATTTGACAATGTGCAAAAGGAAAATACAGAGTTTTTAAGATCAAATTTGATGATTTGAGGTAAAATTTTCATGTTCCTAGAATTCAAATACTTATTGAGTGTTATTTTGTTTAAATTTTAGAATCGAAGTGTTCTTATCAAAATTTATTCTAATCCTATTAGAATTACATTAGATTTAACATTGAATTTGAAGGAAATTGCATAAGAAAATTATTTGTTGGGTAGTTTAAAACAAAATTTGCAATCTCATATATCCATTTTAAGATTATGAAATAATTAAAAATATATATATGAAATAATTTAAAATTTGTAATATCCATATTTACATATCCATTTGTAATATCCATTTGATTTTGTTCTTTTTTTACAATTTCTATTTAAGTTTGACTTTAATTTGATAATTATGTTATCATGTTCCTAGTTTATGTGACCAATTTCAACAATAATTAAATGGACAACCAACCATGTTCTTGAATTGAATCATCCTTGCTTAAATTGAATCAACTTTAATAAAATTTAACAAACCTTATTTCATTACGGCTGGGCCCTAACGCCATTAGGATAGTCATAGATGCATTAGGATTGTCCTAACTTCATTAGGATAGACAAACTACCCTAAATTAATTAGTGCAATTTCATAGATGCATTAGGATTGCCCTATCTTATGCCTCTTGAACTCTCTTTATGAACTAACTTCATTCTCTTGTATGTGCATGTACATGTAGAAATCATCATCATGCCAAGGAAATGACCAAAGAGTGTAACACTAGAAGAGTGCGAAGCTAAGAATGCCAAAAAAAAAGAGAATGAATGAGGCAACTTCGTGAAGCAAAGAAATTCAATACCATAGAAGAAGAGGTGCCAATTGAAGAGGAACATGAAATATCAATCCAATCTAAGAGAGACATGGAGTTGGTTGCACCAAGGCAATGGATGAAAAACCTTCATGCAATAAGACAATTGAATCCTGAGGTTGAGAGAATGTCATCTACCACAATCCAAGTTGAAGGCACACCATCTCTTACATCTCAAGTTGAATGAACACCATCTCTAAAATAGCACACCATTGGAGTCTACATCATCTCATATTGAATGCACTCCCTTTATGACATCTCACATTGCAAGTACATCATGATTGACATCAATTGTTGGAGTTATCCCATCTTTTACACACGTCAATTTCAAGTTATGTCATCATTTTCATCTTCGGTTGAAGGCATGCCATCTATCCCTAATGTTTTTGACATTCCTAATGTTGAGGCATCTCAAAGTTTGACAACACCTCCTAGAGTTTTGCATATAAAGCCTAAGTATTTGATTGATATTGATGCTAATGTTTTGAAACCAATGGTTGAAAATATTCGAAAGTGTACTTGTCAAAGACATGCTAACCAGATATGAAAATTATTTTTGAGCCTTTAAATGAGATAGGAAGATGTCAACTATTTGTTGAAATGATAAGAAATCTGAAATTTAGGCCCATAATGAATATTCTTGGGCTAAGAACATTGAGTGAATCAAGTGACAAATCTATTGTGAAGAATCTAATGGCTACATATGATAGTGTGGGTTCTAACTCACGCATAAAAGATAGTAATTCCACACGATGTATCATTACATCAACAATTCTAAGCACTGAAATGAAGAAAGATCACCTCATTAGAAAGACAAGTAACATAGTGAAGATAAGTAGACAAACTGTATTGAGAGCTTTGGGAAGGCATCAAAGAGTGGAGGATAAATATAACAATGAGTTATGGGTATTCTCCTATAGACTATAACCGTGGAAAGATAAAGCAATTGTTGAAGCCTTGAGATCCCCAATTGAAGATTTTTGGAAGAAAACACAAGGGTCTCTCCAAATCAAATAGATGTTTATAAGAAGGAGGATTGGTAGTAAAATCAGTGATCCATATCTAAAACATTTTTTGGATATGACTTAAACATAATGTTTTGCCAAGTTTCAATGTATGTATCCTCAAATTAAAATTAGTCTAAGATTCTTTGAAATGGTAAAGCCTTTTATATAAAAATAAATCACACATGAACAACTTATTGTAGAGTACATATTAATTTTTTAACCATTATGATGTTTATCAACACATATGTATAGATTTGTATGCTAAAAATGTTTTGTAGGAATGCAACATAAATGGTCCACCGACATCTTCAAGGGAATCCATATCTAGCAGGAATCCATATCTAGCATCTTATGTGAAAGAGTGGATGGTCAACTATATTATAATAAGTGTTTCTTAGATGGCACATGTGTTCGTTATGGTGGATTGTGACATTTACAAATTTGTCAACATATGGAGAGTAAGCATGCAATTGGTAATGAATTAGCAGAATTTGGAAAATATAAGATGGTTGCCTACTTGCTAAAAGATGACAAAGAATTAAAAAACTATGAATTAGTTAGTGACAAGATTCTAGTGTATCAGTTTATGGACATCCTTTGTGAGAACATAGTGTATGAGTATGCAAGGCATAACCATTGACCTCATTGGTTGGACTCGCAATTTAAGTTATGCAAGGACATATTTCTATTTGATACAATTGTTTGAGTTGTTGAATTTGCATAGAACTACACACTACAACTACAGAATGAGGTGCAATCACAATATTACAACTCCACACAAGTTTCTATATTTGTGCAAATAGAATTCATTCATGCATTTGATAGTATGGAGGAGGACAAGAAGGTATTGATGGAGAATCATTTTTACATTAGCGACGATCACACACACTCTATAGAATTTGTGTAAGGTTCTTTTTAAGATATTCTACCATGATTTGGCTAGCGGGGGCATATCTTTTCATTAGCATATCATATGGTTAAATAATTATGCATCACAATTGAAGAACTCTCTGATATTTTATTGGTTGAGTAGGATGCATAAGTTAAACTAGTGTTCAACATATGTGGAATTTCTCTGAGACTGGGCATGGAAAAGGGGAGCATGATAGTGCAAGAGCATGTATTAAGAGAACTTTAGTACAAGAAAGGTTAAATTATAAAGAGAACACAAAATTGAAAGATGTGAAATCAATTGTTCAGTGGTGCAATGCTACAATGGGTCCAAGTAATGAAGGTAAGGCTTCAGTTCATAGATTTTTTTGGTTGGTAGATGATACTAATGTTGCAAAATTCAAGGATTGTTGTACATTGACAGAATCAAGTGAACTACACTTTTTCTGAAGCTCTAATACAAGCTCATAGACTCTCGATACATGACAAATGTCATGTTATTGTTCTTCATGTAGAGATGGTGAATATAATGAGTTTGAGTCAAAGGAGTGGGTGGACAAATAGTGGATGAGGCCTCTAATCCCACTTGAGACATATCGACCTTCGAGTTCACTATTAGCATTTTTTCTTGCTACCTTCAGTCCTAAGGAGATACACAATACCAGACTATGGGATTGGTAATCTAGACTATCTACAGACTGGAGACAAGAAAATGTAACTAAACAAGGCTATACAAGGCTTCAACTCTTCGAGCTCCACTAGATTCAAGAGGGTGTTCCTATTGCAGATCTGAAAATGATACACTTATACGAACTAACCAAAAAACCTATTTAAACAAGGCAGATGGTTCTCAGATACATGATAAAGGGTGCTTGACATTTTACCATTACTTGAGCATAATCCCATTTGCTCCTTAAAATACTGAGAACAAAGACTAATCTAACCCCACTCCTAGAACGTTTAAAGGAAAACAAAATTGAAAAGGTTTTGATGAGATATGAAAACCAATTGAACCAAAACTTTCAAAGAAATGACCAATGCCAAAGAGAGGGCAGTAAAGTCACATAAAAGTTCACCTATGTTGTTACATCCAAGCATGTCTTGAAAATCTTTTGGATGTTATTAACTTGTAATAACAAGACTACAAATACAGTATCAAACATTCATACTTAATGATCCACCTGAAAACATACAAAATCATGTTGCATCCATGAAAGCATTTACTCCATTCCTTGAATAGAAGACAATCAGAAAACACAACTCAGAGCAGCAAATGTGCTTGAAAAATGACCATAATACTTGATTATTTCATTCAAAAAAGTATACATTATCAGCTGGAGACAAGCAATTGATAAAATAAAACTATTTAGCACATTTCAAAACAAAGAGAAATTCACAACTAAGATCAACTTTCAGATGTCTAAACTTAAGTCAAACACTTTACAATATTCTTGCAATACACATGGCTGCCTTACACATGTCTGCCTTAGCAAAAAACTCAGGGTTGGAACACTTCAAAATGAGGAGACATGAGAGTAAGTAGACAAGAGAGAGGACCACTGGAATGCATCATAGCGTGACACATGTCCTTGTCCCTGTTGTTTTTTAATTTCAAATCTACACTTTGCCCTCCAAAATGGTGTTCAAATTGCACTCTGAATCCTGAAAATGACACTTCGAAAGTCTGGAGAATCTGCAGTCTCATGTCATATTCACCCTTTTTCCCTTGACTGAAACAATTTCCCATTGTAACTCTCTGTCATTTCTGACTTTTGCCCACAACTTGTCTTTGATCAAAAACAGAAAATTTCTCCTTTGGACTTACTGCCCAATCTCTGACTGTAGCCAACTTTTCATTCAATCTGAAAATAGAAATTTCCCTGTTTGTGGTTGCAACTGCCCTGTCAATTTCTGTGCAGTCTTTTGGGAAAGAATTTCACCCTTTGATAATAATAATATACCATTGTTAATTGTAGCAGCCAATATTTTCATCACTCTTTTGCCAAAGTCATACACCACTAATCTGCTCGCTAGTCAAGCTAAATCATATTTCTACAAACAACGCGCTGGGAGTGAACATATTCACATTTTCTTTCTCACGCATTTGACCATAGCACCTAAGGAGAAGTGAAATTTCCTCCACCCTATGGGCATAAAAAATGCTTCAAGCAATTTGAAATCAAGATCTCGTTATTTGGCTTCCATACTTTACCGAGCTTTACCTGCCTGCATATAAAATATTACCCTTTATGGCCAAATCAAAATGCTTTCAGCCATTAAGGTTACAAAACCCACCACTCATCACCATTTTCCACATTTGCAACATAATGACTCTGATAAAGTTTGTGTACACAGCCTCCAGTTGTTTTTTGGGTATTACCCTTCATTCTTGCTCAAAATTGAGCCCACCAAACTTCTGATTCTAGCTGCAATACTATTCACACAACTCTAAATTTACATTCTTTTAGGCATCTGGAAGTTGTCAAAAATGTTCATCAAATTCACTTGGTCCATATATTGTAATCATGCAAACTATCGATGCACTGACCTTTTATAAGATGCCTTCATACTGGTTTTAAGCCTCTGACCAAAATACTACTTTTATGCTCTGGGAAAGATTGATCCCTTACTGGCGAAATTTGAATAGACATTTCCATTTACCAAAAGATGAAAATATTATACTTCGTCTGATGGCTCCAAATGCTTATGAAGTATTTCAAATGTTTTCTTTATGCCAGCAATATCCCTCTGTATATGCCGCTTTAACTAACTGCACCAAAGGCATCCACAGTATTTTCATACTCCCAGCAATATATCATAACATGGATACACTTCTGGCAAAACAATACAGCCACGCCATCCAATAAGGTCCCTCCTCGACGTGCTAAGCTATGGATCATCACCGGATCTGATTGGTTTATAAGATGAACCCATGTATCCTCCATGGCCCCATTGCTCAGAAACTTGAATGATTTGCAGAGAACATGACCATACAACCATGATTAAACAAAACTAGAAACTCGGTTGCGTGGCTTGGGGTTCTATCTCAAAGATTCGATAGCAGGGACTCATTAGTGGATTGGTGATGATCGCCGATCATGGATTAAAAACTTACCTCCAGCAATCCACTTCGTTCATGTACAAATTCCTACAGCTATCATAGAAAAACGAAACATGCACAAAAGCTAGTGGAACCGATGCAACCGCACGAACCATCAACTCCACTCCTGCAGCTGCACGTTACATTCCAAAGCATCACCTAGACTGGAGCACACATTAGCCATCTTCAATAATCGGAGGTCCTCTTTTCAAGATGTATGCAGTCTCAACCTAAAGATTGTCGAAGGTTTAACACCCCATAACAAAAGTCGCTTTCCCCAATATGGGCCGAAACAGATTCTCTGCTACATATACATAAGCAGATCACACTCAAACCATGTGGGCACCACCCCATCCCTCGCAGGAAAACATCGATGCCAATCAATACCATGACACTGCCTTCACACGACCTCAGGCTCAGAGTTGCAGCACATCGAATGGTTCCTCTCTTCTTTTTTACCATTACAAGCATATTAAAAATCTGGTTGAAAAATGTGGCGCCTATTGCAAAACGGTTCACTTGAACTTCAATGCTAAAACCGTGACATTACATACTCAACTAATCGTTCTTCTTTGTTGTCACAGAAAACCAAAAATATTAGGCATCGTGGTTGGGCAAATCTGTGAAGCATCCGATTACATCCCCTTGACAACACACCCACTTCTCCTTAGGGCTGCCTATAACAGCTCCGTCCACTTCAAACAACGTGGTGCTTATAGGCATGAGGAAACCCCTAATCTTTTTATTCACCTAGTGGCGCTTTTCCCCCTTCTATCATACCTGCAGGCCCACCATTTGGGTTCTTGAAAGGCAAAAGGCTATTACGTATGAAATTTGAACCTGTGTAAAGTAAATAAAATTACTTTACCATATTTTTATTCAAATCATTTAAAATGATTTAAACGCCGTTTTACAAAATCATGTATCCACTCAACCAAATAATGTATCTAATTTCACCTATGATCTAAATAATGTATTTGTTCTTCGAAGGGTTTTAACCGATCAAACTCGAACTCAGCCTTAGTCAGCCCCAACGTGGGCCCGACAACTGGACTAGGGGAAAATATCTGATTCACTGATTGGACATGCTCAGGGCATGAGAAATTGAGCTCCGATCCCCTTCAAAAACTGGTCAAAACACTTAATCAAACCCTGCAACCTCGCACACTGATAGACTGTTGTGTGCAAGAAATGTGGTGTACAGAAACACAAAAGTCAAGTTCCAAAAGATCCACACATCAATGGGACTCTTAGTGCAAGTTATGGAGCTATATTGAATAGCTCAACTTCCCAAGAGGTGTTCCATTGTTCTCTATCTCACTAGATCCCTCAAGTCAATGTCTTTGCTCTCATATCACTGAGCAAAGTGACTTAGGAATGACAACTCCAAGAATGAGTGATGTTTGATTAATTTTGCATGAATGTCTTCCCTGGATGTGTATAATATTGAATCTATGATGATTTAAACTGCCATAAAAGATGATGAAATGATAAAGATTAATAATCCTATCCTAACAAGATATACTAGTCTAACATGGATATGCTATGATATTGAAAATTACTTCTAAAATGCTATTAAGATTATTATTATCAAAGAGGGGTTAAATGCTTAATAAAATAACTATAGATTAGATGCATGAAACTTGGATGTCTCAAAATAATAGAATGAGAGCTCTATTTATAGGAAAAATAGGGCAATGGATGGTCAAGATTAGATAACCTTAACAAGGGCCAGGATTGAAAGTTATCAATCCATGTTCACAATTCTCACCAATGAAATGGTGACAATTGTCAATAAGAAGTTGCTTGAGAGGAGATGAAAGAAGCATTTAATGCTTGATGAGACATGAAGGTTACCTTAGGAGGTAAAGGTTAAGGTTAGGTTAGGGTTATCCATTGGATAAAGCTTTTATCCAAAGAATAAAATCTTGTGCAAGGGTTAAAGGGATAACCAAGGTCAAAGTCATGAATGCTTGATGAGACCCTTGGGTTAGATGGGGGTTGAGTTAGACAAAAAGTCTCTAATCATGCAAGAAGGTTGAGTTAACCATTAATGGTTATGTAAGAGCCTTAAATGGTTTGGAAGACTTTGCGGGTTAACTTGTTGAGGACATAAAGCCTTTAATGGTTATGTAAGAGCCTTAAATGGTTTGGAAGACTTTTAGGGTTAACTTGTTGAGGACATAAAGCCTTTAATGGTTATTGAAGACATTGAAGGCTTTGAGAAGTGACTTCTTTTTTCTTAGAATTGTGACAATATTTAGGAGATGGATTAGGCTAAATTGGAAGTGATTAGAAGAATCTAGAAGGGGTTTAGGAGGCAAGTGGAAGATGTAGGAAAATGCAATTGGAGGAAAAAAGATTTTAATTAAAATAAAATTACTTTATTTCAATCAAATAGATGTAACTTGCATTAATACAAGTGAAGGATTTAATAAATAAATTAGATTTATTTATTTGCAAGGATCAATTTAATTAAATTTAAATTTAATTAAAAAGGGAGAAAGTGGAATTAATTAAATGAAGTGATTTATTTAATTAAAGGTTAGAAAAAGGCTTAGGTGAACTTAATTAAATAAATTGAGTAATTCATTTAATCAAATATATGAATGTGAATAATCTAATTAAATAGAATTTAATTAAATAGAAGAATGAGGTTAAAATGAATATTAAATATTCAATTATGAAAGTGGTCAGATTTATATGTCTACAACTATTATATGAAGAATCTAGGGCATTAGATGGATCATCATTATAACAACCGGGGAAAAAGTTATTAACCCGCAAACTCGTCCACTTAGAAAAATTGGAAAGTACTTCTTCTAAACCTTGAGAAAGTCTGTTTGGAATGAGCTTTGAAAACATAGAAAATGACGAGCTAGGGAGTTACAACCTTCGGAAGTGGTATACAATTTTATAGGGAATCACGGGGTACAACCGCTTTGAAATATAGGTCAACGAGATGTGAAATACAGGTTCACAAAGTGGGCTACAAAGTGCTACTTGACACTATTCAGTTTGCAAAACTAAACTTTTTACAAACGAAATTGGCTTGTAAAACTTGTCAAACGGATTGATGGGGCTAAGCCACTTGGCATGGGGATTCATAAAATATTAGAGGATCCTGTAAGACTCCTTTTTTGACTTTAAAATCACTTGGTACAAAGATACACTGCCTCAAACAAGGCTACTTAGAAAAATAGAATAAATGCAAATCAGCAAGCCCAACCTCAGGACCTCCAAAGTTGACTTCACAAACACATCATAACTAATCATAAGAGGTTGCAAGAAGGTATATATCATCTCTATAAGTTTCTTAACACTTCCCCAAAGGGGTTTTACATGAAACTTCACTAGTACAAAATGGCAAGCCCTCAAACTGAACAACTTAAGCTTATCTTACAAGGCAAAACTGAGTGCAATTGGACAAAATTTTACATGGCAAGCATGAAATTGAGTCCCAATAGTGAAATACTAATCACATAGATGAAAGAATCAATTGACTTTGACCTTGTCTTAGATTTAGTCCAACTGGGTAAATTATCCACATGCAAAATATTTTACATCGATATTTTACCTAAGTTGTTTGCTAAATTCATCTCATTTTATCATTAGAGGGCATGTTTATGCAGTTATTATAGTTGAAGACAATGAAGAAGGAACATATTATTATCTATATCATTATGTGGAGGAAAAAAAAAAATGGATGGCCCTGTGGTAGATGGACAAAATATTGAGTACCCCACAAGATCAGTGGTTGTTACTAGTACATGGCTTGGAAGGTACCCAATGAAAAAGTCTAACTTGTGGTTGTTCAAGGACTTCAAGACACCTAGGAAGATTCTTCATTATTTTAACCTTATGGTAGTGTGAAATGTTTAATTGATCAAATACAGGGGTAGACCACTAAACAAGAACCTATGGAAGGTTCGTGAGTCTGACCATGAGGCAATACTAGATATGATAAAGAGTAAAGCAGATCCAAATGGTTTATTGGACTAAATATAAATGCAAAAAATTGTAATCTCAATCATATTTGGATATATATACATATGACTTGTATTTTTTAAAATATTAAACACCTGAGTCATTGTAATATCAAATGTCTTGAGATATAAATGATCGTAAACAACTCCTTTTTGGTGAAATTCTACAATGCAACAATTCACACATATGACACTTCTTTTTTTGCTCATTCTAAGAAAACAACTTTCAATGGAACAAGGCCATACAAGCACAATTTTATTTCAAAACACTCAAACAATGACTCAGACAACTCCTCACATCATCCTTCAGGGTGGATTTCATGGATATTCAATGCAAATGGTCTTAAATGACCTTATTTGACTCAAACAAATCCAAAAAACCCCAAAATGATCTTATTTGACCTTAAGTGCTTAAAGTTGTCAAAATTTGGTGACCATGAGACATACGAACAAGTTGTCTAATCCTACAAGGTCTTGTTATGACACTCTACAAAAACCTCTCTCATTTTTGGAATACTCAGATCCATTTGCCCGTGCCAACACTTTCTCAGTTGCGAGAAAAAGTGTAAAATGAGTTCAATAAAAAGTTGCACAATGCCCTAACTTTAAATCCACTCATTGTCGCACTGAGCCATCTTCTTGTATGCATCTATGTGGTTGGGTTTATGATTTGAATTCCTTCATTTTTCTCTCCAACTCACTCAATTTATCCAGGCCACATCCTAGCCGCAAACTCACTTAAATGCTCAAAGTGCTCAAAATTGTCAAACATCAGCGATGTGTTTCTCGGTGCCTGTGAGACATACAAACAAGTCGTCTGATACTATGGGTTTGTGTTACGATGGTATACAAGTATCCTCTCATTATTTTGTAAGACTCCCATCCATTTTCCTATGCCAACACTTTCTCGGCTATGAGAAAAAGTGTAAAATGAGTTTAATAAAAGGTTACACAATGCCCTAAATTTCAATCTGCTTGTTATGGCACAAACTATCAGCTTATATGTGTCTGGGTGGTCAAGTTTACACTATGAATGTCTTTGTTTTTCTCTTAAACTCACCCAAGTGATGTGGACCACACCCTAGCAGAGAACTTGCTTAAGTTCTCAAAGGTGTCAAAAATTAGCAACGCGTTTCTCAATGCCCATGAGACATACAAATGAGTCATGTGATCCTACGGGGTCATGTTACGACACTCTATAAAAACCTCTCTCATTTTTGAAATACTGGGATCCATTTGACTGTGCCAACACTTTTTCAGTTGCAAGAAAAAATGTAAAATAATTTCAATGAAAAGTTGTACAATGCCCTAACTTTCAATCCGCTTGTCGTGGCGCTAAACCATCAGCTTGTATGTGTCTGGGTGGCCAATTTTATACTAGCAATGGCTTTGTTTCCATCCAAATCTCCCAACTGATGCAAACCACACCCTAGCAGTGAACTCGCTTAAGTGCTCAAAGTGCTCAAACTTGTCAAACTTTGGTGACGTGTTTCTCGATGCCTGAAACATAAAAATAATTTGTTGAATCCTATGGGGTCCTATTACAACGCTATACAAAAATCTCTCTCATTTTTTTAAGAGTCAAATCCATCTGTATGTGCCAACACTTTCTCGGTTGTGAGAAAATGTGTAAAATGAGTTTAATGAAAAGTTGCACAATGCCCTAACTTTAAATCCGCTCATCATGGCACCGGACCATCTGCTTGTACAAGTGCATGTGGCCAAGTTTATGCTAGGAATGCCTTTTTTTGGCTCCCCAACCCGCTCAATCAATCTAATGCAGGAGCATCCCCTGCTCTTGGCAATCTTGTATCAACCAAAAACATTTATTTTTAGTTTGTTTTCTATTTTGTAGTTTTAGCATTTCTTCCTGCATTTTCTTGCATTTGCTCACTAGATCATACAGAGTTGTATTTTACTTTTAATCATGACAATCTTCCTTATTCCTGAACCATAGGACATTTGGATCTTTTTTTGGCAAGCTATCGATTTTGGATTTTGAGACAATTTTTCTGGCTTAGAACACTAGAACCGCTTGGACCTATCTGAACTATGCAACACAATTTGGGGCACATCCTAGCTACAAACTTGTTTAAGTGCTTAAAGTGTTCAAAGTTGTCAAACTTTGGCGTTCACACATTTCTCAGTGCCTAAGAGACACACGGACAAGTCATTTGATCCTATGAGGTCATGTTACAACACCCTACATAAGCCTCTCTCATTTTTGGAAGACTTGGATCCATTTGCTCATGCCAGCACTTTCTTCGTTGCAAGAAAAAATGTAAAATGAGTTCAATGAAAAGTTGTATAATGCTTTAACTTTCAATCCACTTGTCGTGGCGCCAAACCATCATCTTGTACACATCTGATTGGCTAGGTTTATGTTAGGAATGTCTTCATTTCTCTCTTCAGCTCTCTTGATCGATCCAGGCCGCACCCTACCAACAAAATCCATTAAGTATTCAAAGTGTGAAAAATTGTCAAACTTTGGCAATGTGTTTCTCGGTGCTCGTGAGATGTACGAGCTATTCATCTAATCATATGAGGTTGTGTTACAACACTCTACAAAAGGCTCTCTCGATTTTCGAAGACCTGGATCCATTTTCCTATGCCAACACCTTCTCAGTTGTGACAAAAGCCAGCAGATGAATTAAATGAAAAGTTGTAGAATAACCTAACTTTCAATCTGCTCATCATAGCATCGAACCATCAGCTTGTATGCATCTGTGTGGTAGGGTTTATGCTAGGCATGCTTTTGGTTCTCAGTCCAACTTGTCTAAACGATCTAGGCCACACCCTACTGGCCATCTCGCTTAAGTTTTCAAAGTGTGAAAAGTTTTCAACCTTTGGTGATGTGTTTCTCGATGCCCGTGACACATATGAATGAGCCTCCTAATCCTAAGGGGTTGTGTTACAACACTATACAAAAACCCCTCTCAATTTTTGAAGGCCTAGATCCATTTGCTCGTGCCAACACTTTTGATTGATTGATTTGGGCCACACCCTACCGACCATCTAGCTTAAGTGGTCAAAGTTGTCAAAATTTGGCAATGCATTTCTCAGCTTCCTTGAGACATACGAACAAGACATTTGATCCTGTAGGATAGTGCTATGACACTATACAAAAACCTCTCTTAGTTTTTGAAGACTCGGATCCATTTGCTTGTGCCAACACTTTCTCAGTTGTGACAAAAAACATCAAATGAGTTCAATGAAAAGTTTCACAATTCCCTAACTTTCAATCTGCTCATCGTGACACTAAACTGGCAGCTCATATGTGTCTGAGTGGTTGGATTTATGGTATGCATGCCTTCTTTTCTCTCTCCAACTCATTTGATCAATCTAGGCTACACCCTACCGACCATCTCACTTAAGTGCAAAAAGTTGTCAAACTTTGGTGATGCATTTCTTGGCACCCATGAGACATACAAATGAGTCATCTAATCCTACAAGGTCATATTATGAAACTATACAAAAACCTCTCTCATATTTCAAAGACCCAGATCCATTTGGTCATTGCGACACTTATTTTATTTAAGTATATAGTGTTATATATGTTACAATTATTAGTGGCTTCAGTTAATTGTAAGATACTTGATTGACTTAATAAATTAACTCTTCTTTATCTATATTGGGTATAACCTAAGTACTACTCATGACAAAGGTATATATATACCTAGGACATGTGAGGTCACATGTACTTCTATTTCTAGTTGATGTCTATGATTGAGCTATACGACAATGATTAAAGTACTTAGCCTAGCCTCAGTGTCAGTGAGATGAACCTATCAAATATTTTGGAATTTTCTTGTGTTGAATAATTAATGATAAATACAATGATGTCCTATTTGACATATTGATGTCCTTAGATAGATGTGTTATAATTCAAGCAAGTATTATATTGGGAGCTTGATTGAGTTTCACTGCTTACTATTAAGTATTATTGATTGTTGCGAGTCACTTAAAGTAGCTCGATGAGGGTATGCATTAGATTAATATAAGTGTACATGGGCTATGCATTTTTTTTAGAATGGGTATTGGTACAATGGTGAGTTACATTGTCTAATTTTCATTTTTTCAATGCTTTCATTATATATTATTAATTTTTGTTTCACTCCCATGCTTAGGGTTATTTGAATATGAAAACCGTCAAACCTTTTATGAAATTTAAAATTTACTATTAAATTGTGGTTTGTATTAATGTGAATGTTAGAGACGCATATTTAGGTTCGAAGCTTAATTAATAGTCAACTTTGTGCAATTATTCATTTAATCATTTGTACTGCAACTATGGATAACCATGGTAAACTATTTGCATATTAACCAAAAAGTTATAAATCCATACAACATTATATGTTGATAAAAGTATCAAATATATCCAATAAAGAATAATAGGCTTGCCAAAATCCATATGGACATTGAATGTTACATATTCATAATACAAAACATATGTTCAAAATTGTCATATAGGAATACAACACAGGACCCTAATCTAGTCATTTCCCTCTAGGGCAAGGAAACAGATCATGAGATATATTTGGCTATTGGATGGACGAAGATGTATATGATGCAAGTGTCTTTCTAGTGTGCCCACTCGACCTCCTCTCGAGACTTTTTGTTAACTCCACATAATATATAATAAAAATAATGATGTTAACATATACTAAAATTGAATTTTAGAATGACATATAATAGAATAGTCGCTTACCGCATACAAATAATCACAATGTTCATCCACAACAGGCACACATTCATGTTCTCGAGTAACAAGACCCTCCTCCAGGCATTACAATATAAATTAAACTAAATACAAGTATCTTTAAAATTTTCAATAATATACTATTAAAAGAACAAATGTAATGTTAAATTTAAATTTACTAATATGTCTCGTACTTCTGTCAAAGCAACTGAACTTGCTACTACAGCAACAACACCATCCTCCATTGTTGTACGAACAATAGGAGGAGTCTCTTATGTCAAGATTTGAAAAATAAACAAAGTATGTTGATCAATCACAAAAACAATCTATATTGTTTAATAACAACATTAAATAATAAATTGCTTACATGGGTGAAAGACTGTTGATGAGCTACATTGCGAGGTGTTGATGTTGAATCTCCAACATCAAACTATTTGACATCCAAAACAAGTAATTAGAAAATCATTCACATGAAGTTCAACTATTCACGCATAATAATTATATTTCTTCACTCGTTGTATACCTGTGGGGTCAACGAAGTCATTAAAAGGGGGGATGCGAGAATGTTGCTAGTATTGTCAACACTTTGACCCTAATTTATTATCATAATCATTTACTAATTTAGACATATTCTTAAATTTTCAAATAAACATTGTAATAAAAACAATGAAATGAACTTGTAATGAAATTCACTTGGTTATCAATGCCAAATGTTTCATTTAGCAAGGATTCTATTATGACAATGATCTCTATAGAAAAATCCTCTTGTGCACATGGATGCTCACTACTACTAGGATCACAAGTGAAAAGAGAACCACAAGATCGATAAAATGAGCTGGAACTCCATTCCTAGAAGAATCGCCTACATTAGCCACATCACCCTCTACTAGAGGCCATAAATATTGTATAAGGGTCTGAGTGAGTGAGTTAATGGAGTCTAGAGTTTATACCTCAATACTCTCCTTCACAATGGAAGGAATAATGACATTCTCCACCATAGGTATTGCCAAGGGTCTTGGTGGGATATTTGAGTCATGTTGTGCACCCACTCTATCATGTTAGGAGCCCCCACCTCTATCTTTGAAATCTAGAAAATCAAAATAGTTTAGGATCTCATTAAGGACAAACTCACAACATAGTTTCCTTAAAAAGTATTGGGGTACCTCGTGATTATTGCATGGGGGCTGATCAAATACCATCCACCACCTATCCCCAAAATTATTCTTAACCCTTTCATGGTGATACCAGTGGATAGGGAGCCTCCTACATCCAAGGTGTAAAGGTTGATTTGTTCAGGGGTCTGTAAAAACGCACACAAGTCAAATTTGTTAAATTTATTTTTCTTCAATGTTGCATATGATAATTTGTCAGCATAAAATTATTTTTCTTCCTTTTTATTGGACCAATAATTGATTTGCCCACTCACTGATTGTATGTGAGATACAATAGATTGCAAAGAATTAGCAAGGTTCATCCTATGAGAGTTTTTTCTAGTGGGATCTTTTAGCCTTGTGATTAATTCTCCAAGCTCTTTTTGGCTATTTTCTATTTGACCTAATAGGTTTTCTTGTGTAGCTATGGGATGTCTAGGGATTGTTGGAGGTTCTTGATGTACTTGTTCTTCAATATGGTCTCTGTGAGGGAGATGATTGAGTGTTTTCAACACTTTCGTATGGAATCTCAATTCATGGCAATTAAAATAAATTTAAATCAAGAAGCCCAGTTTAATCTTCAACTTAATAAAAACTTGACAATAATCTAAAACAAGAATCTATACCACTTCAAGCTCTTTAATGTCATGGTGGAATTTTGATGAGAAAAGGACAACTTAGGGCACAATATTTTGCTTCTAAATAGGGAAAGCGCAACACAAATGGGTAGAAAAATGCCACAACGCAGGTTTGAAAATAGAAATAATGCCCAAAAGGCAGGGGTGCATGTTTATGTTTCAAAACATGTCATAAGGCACATACATCATATATGGCGATCGCACTATAAGGTGTGCGCCCTATAAGTTTGGCACACCAATCTTATAGGGTGCATGCCTTGTGGGCATTTCAATTTATTTTTGAAGTGTGGCACCTTTTTGGTACCAGAACTTCATGCATTTGCCCAATTCTAGAAAATTAGCAATATTTAGCATAAAAACACCAAAATAGAACAAAAATTCAACACAAAAGTCTATATAGATTAAAAAAAAAATACATAAAGAAACCTTTAACTAAATTTTGAGCCTCAAAAAGCTATTTAAGTGTGCTAGTGCCCTAGACCTACAACTGCTTCTATAAGATAAATCTTTGGATTCCAAGTCAAGATTCTCGATAGATCACTCCCTTTGAAATTTGACAAAAAACTATTAGTCACATTTAAAAATCAGCATAAACCTAGGGATTTTTCTTGTTTGAAATATGTTTGACCATATGTCTCAGGCTACTTTGCTCAATTTTGTAACTTTCTGTTGTTGTATCTGTAACTTGAACACAAAAGAGAGAAAAAACTTTATGCTCTATAGGATCTTTCCTAAGTAAAATACTATTTTGATATTTCTCCATTATAAATATGATGATGAAGAAAACAGAGCTTACCCAAAGTGGTGAAGAGGCTAAATATGAAATGAGATGTTGAATTGAAAGGATATTACCTTAGGCTTGATAATAGTGGTGATGCAATGCTCTTGGAAAAGACCTTCAAGGTTTGATACAATAACAATACATGACATGACCTAAAAGGATCAATAATTATAATGCACTTGCATGTAAGTTGTTGTAGCTTCTACTCTGTAATGCTTAAATATAAATATACTTGCTCAATGATGTAACTTGTTATGTATGAACATGCTAGATGATCAAATGAATTACTGATTATGTATTCATATATGTTTCACAAGGTATTTCCTATTTTAGGCTGATTTCTAACAATAATATCAAATTATCATAATTGGATCAGAAATGGTGAGAACTCACACTGACACATGTTTGATTTTGACTTCTTTTTGGAGGAACTATGGAACTAAGAACCCTATATTACATAATGAATATTGTTCTATCCACCCTATTCCACCCAAAAAGGAAGCAAAATTCATAGTCCTAAAGCAAAGGATCCCAAAACATAGGATTTGCTCACCAAATAAGAATATGGCAATACTTTGGCAGTGTCCAAACCAAAAATGGGCTAAAAATGAGCTATGAGAGAGAACACTAAATCAAGGACACAAAACTAAGTGGAAAATTGTAAAGGATTACAACTTCTCACACTAGAGTGCATTTTTAAAGTTCAATATCAAATTACATTGATTTAGTCTAAATAGATAGATAATGAGGATTTGGAATGCCAAAATAATTATACTAGTGCCATCAGGGATCCCAAAATTTCAACATTTAATTTAAGCGAAACATAATTTAATTTAATTCATTTAATTCTATTATTAAAGGAAGAGAACTAGCAAGGGCGATTAAGTATACCAATCCAATACACCAAAAGGAAGGTACATCAAAACGGGCTTAAACTAATGAACATGATAAGGTAATACAATATAAAATGTCAATGTTAAAGAGTTAATTTTAAAAAAAAAAAATTAAACCTTCAAGCAAGAAGAAAAAAGTGTACTCATCAAGAAGTTTTAAAGTTGCAAAAATATGGAAAATCTTAACAACATTCTCAAGGACATGTTGGAGATTTATGGAATTTGTGAATACGAAATTATCAATAAGGGTCGAAAAAATTAAAAATGGCTAATAAAAGAAAAAAGGCTACAATATTTTTATCCCATTTATTTGTTTTTAATATGGTACAGTCTAAGTTTAATCTTTGTTTTATCTTTCTTACCTACTTTTGTTTTTGCTATTTCATGTATTGTTACTTTGTTAGAGTTTGTCATGTTTGGATGACAATAAAGGAATGTTTGAACCACCCAATGCTTCTTGTATACCAGTAGTTATTGGGATTTCAATCGTTCACCCTCATCAAACTTGATGGTTTCCGTTATCAAAATCCTAACCTAGCATGGGTTGTAGGTATGTACAATATTTGAACTCTGACACTTGGTAAGGGATATAACCAAGCCTTTACATTTATGGTATTTTCCCATGCATGTATACATTTTTGTTTTTGTCTTTTTAGGTTTCTTTTTCATCACTTTTTCTTTCATATATACTACATGTTTGAGCTATATTAATCTCTTTCTTCCACATGAATAAAATTTGGTTGTGTTGATAGTGTAGAAGAAGGTTGTTTAGAGTGTGTGTGCATATTTTTCTATTATATGCATTTATATTTTTTGTCATTTTTTCCTTGTTATCTTCATCATTAGTTGGATAAGCTTTTGTCCCTTTTTCCTAGGTTGTTAACAATGCCTAAGCTTTTTCTTTTCATTTATTTTCTCTATTTGACTATTTTATTGTGTTTATTTGTTGTGCATTTTAACTGAAAGCTAGAGAATTCAATCTTATTATTTGCTAAATTTTGGATTATTTTCATTAAATAATTTTACTTTTTCATATTTCTCTCTTTATTTGTTCAAAATGTTCTAGAGATGTCCTAGTCATGAAGAGTCCCTTTCTATCACTTTCATTAAATATAATATATTTTCAACATAAATAACAATCTTAACAAACTATGTCCAAATAAAAACAATCAATCATACTAAAATAGAACTAATAACTAGCGAGATAACACGTGAACTTGCACACTATGAATTATACTTAAGTAAAAATTTATATTGATCATAATAGGATTACTACAACAAATATACTATTATGATGATTGTTACAAACATAATACACAACAACTACGATTTTGAAATGAAAAATGCTCAAATGAATAATTGAAAATTTCTACAAATCCTTGAAGCTCCATTGAACTCCTTGAGTGAAAATACACTCAAGAAATAAATAGTTTTTGTCCTTTGATTCTAACAACTAATGGGTTTCATTCAAAAAATAAATTGCGAACACAAATTTCCTCATAAGTAAAATTAAAATTCCTCCCCTTCTCTCAAAATTTAACGTTTTCATTGTTCTAAATGCTACAAGTCAAATGACAAGACTAGTAATCTGAAACTTGAATGAACATCAAGGAAAAAGTTTAAATTATACATGCTAAATGCAAGTTGACCTTAGTGGGCCATTGTTCGACTACTTTTTTTGGTCAACTTTATAAGCCTTATGTACTTTCCCATTGAAGTTTCAAAGTTTATCCTTTCTTCTAGTTGGGCACAAGTTGAGTAGTATCTTTTAAACTTGATCCTCAAAAACTCCCTGACATGTGTTTGGCAACAACCCTAATCCTTGACCTCGAACAACTCTTTTCCATGTGTCAAGAAGTAGTACCAATCATTAACCTCTAGAAACTCCTTGGCTTGTGTTGAGAAACAACCCTTATCCCTGAACTTTGACAACTCCTTTGCAAATAGGATTTTATTTGATATTTGAAAATGGGACATGAAAAGTCTTCCTTTCTTTATTTTTTTCTAAGTAGATCCAATTTTGGATCTTTTTAGGTTTCAAGGATGTTTGTTTGTCTTAGTGACAACATGCTTTTATTAGCCATTCATTTTTTGTGCTTTCCTTTCAAAATTTGTTCAACCACCTTGTTTTAAGGATGATTTCTTTAGGATGCTTCGTCTCGAAATCACTCAATTACACTTTTTTCATTACTTTCAAAGTCACAATTTTGGCCATCATTTTGTTTGAATCAAGTGTGACACATATTCCTTAATATTCTTGATCATTTACATATTTTCTATAATTAGTGATTTTAAGTACTTTTAATGTTAAATTTGTATCTTTTTGTCAATACCTAATCTCAATGCCTTAAGGTTTTTCTCTTTGTTAGATGGTCTCATTTTTGTTCTTTTTAAATTAATTTGTGATGGACTATAACATATCCCTAATTATTTAACCATAAGATTGTGCATTTCATTACCTTTTGGGTTTTTTAGTTCAAACATATCCTTCTTTGAGTACATTGTGACATGAGTTTTGTTATAACTAGGATCCTTAAGTCTCAAAAAAAATCTTTATATATCCTTTCCAACTAGCTCAAGAAAGTACCTTTCCAACTAGATTATGCATTTCATTACCTAGCTCAAGAAAGCACATTTCCAACTAGCCAATTTAGATTGAAATTTATCAAAGAGGCCCAACCAAAAGGAATCAAGGATAGAATTTGTACATGGAGGGAGCCCAAGGTAAATAGAGGGGAGTTCCTCACTACAACACCCAGGAATAGTAGAAATTTTGATCTACCTCCTTTTTAGAGTATTAAGGAAGAAGATGGAGCTCTTAGGGAGGCTAATTATTTGACCCGAGGTAGCTTCATATTTAGACAGGATGCTTTTAAAATTTTTTCTTCAGAAATAGAATCATCACCCAAGATAATGGTGTTATCAACAAACTCTAGGAAGTGGATGATGGGGAGTGGCCCTCAAGATACTCAACATTTACATTGCTCTAGATGAAAAGCCCCAAGGCTTTTGTCATGAGAACAAAAAGGAAAGGGGAAATGGGGTCTCCTTGGTGAATACCTATAGAGCTATAAAATAATCCCGAGGGGGATCCATTGATAAGAACAAAGAATCTAGGTGTTGTAATAAGCTGAGAGATCAACCAGATAAATTTTCCTCTAAAACTAGAAATTGAGGAATTGCATAAGAAAATGCTAGTTAGCCTAATCATAAGCCTTGAGGAAATCTAATTTAAGTAGAAAACCAAATTTCAAATTAACCAACAGGGAGTGGATATTCTCATGCACAATCAAGAGGAAATTTAAGATTTGGTGTCCAAGGACAAACCCATTCTGCTTAACAAAAACCCAAGCATGAAGGATCAACTTCAGATAGAGAACAAGGATTTTAGAGAAAAATTTGTAGATGGAATTACATAAGCTAGTTAGGAAAAATTCTCGAAAAGTGTTTGCCCCAAACTTCTTAGGGATGAGGACAATAAAATTAACATTCAGTTCTTTCAGCAAACTCCTGGATGCTAAGAATTCCCTGGTAGCCAAAATAACATCCTTGGCCACGATGTCCCAATAAGATTGAAAGAAGAATATGGGGAATCCAGTAGGATCTGAAACATTATTTCCCTCAAAAGAGAAAACTGCAAAACAAACCTCATCCTTTGAAGGGATATTGGCAAGAGCAAGATTCATTTCCTTAGTCACAAGATGTGGACTAACCCTACGAAACTCCAATTGATCATCAACATCCAGATGTTGATCATTGGAAAGGAGAAAGGAACAAAAATTTGAAGTTGCAACCATAATGTCTTCATCTTTGTCCAAACTACTTCCATTGTAGGAGATCGAATGGATCTTATTAGAAGTGTGGGTCATGAGGTCGGGTAAGTGGAAAAACTTGGTATTTTGATCACCTATTTGAAGCCAAATGGCCCTCGATATTTGTTTCCAAAATTCCTCCTCCTTAGCAATACATCATGATGTTTTGACAGAATAGAGATTTCCTGATCAACAAGATAAAGGGAGGCACCTTGCATTTGGATCTGAGCTTGAATATCATCCAACTCACTATTTAACTAACTCTTTATATTAAAGATCTGACTTAAAGAGGCATTCTTCCATTTTAAAACATTGGCTTTAGCCAAGGCAAGCTTCTTCACAACCTGATACATAGTTGTACCATTGATATCAATATTCAACTAGTCTATAATTCTATTCTCAAGCTCAAGGTTAAGATTCCACATCTTCTCAAATCTGGAAGGGAACTTCTTTCTCTATCTCCCAACATCAGCCAAGACAAAAATAGGGAAATTATCAGAATCGATACAAAAAGAACAAAAAGATTGCAAGAATAGGAAACCAACCAGTCAGGGGAAATCAAGGTTCTATCCAATTTGACCAGAATAAGGTCATCACCATAACACCTATTAGACCAAGTAAAAGAGGTCCCTTGCAAATCCAAATCTACCAGACAATGAGAGTTAATGAGCAAGAGACAATCCTGAGCACTATGTTCAACAATTGGAGCCCCCCATTTTTTCTCATTGCAACGCCGAGGAGTTTTGAACTCCCCCATCACCAGTCATTTGATCTATTGCATAGTAGAATGAAAACCACAAAGGGAAGTCCACAAGGATTTTCTGGCCATTTTTTTACTTGGGACCAAAAAAATTGAAATAATCCAAGAAGTGTCATCTCTCAAATGATCGTTGACGCAGTCAAAGGATCCAGGGAAATAAGTTCCCCAAAACATGCCGCCAAGCCACAAAATATTTCTTATCCCAAAGTTCAAGGGGAGCTCTGAAAGTCTAACCAAGACGGGCCACATCGCATAAACAGTCCTTATGGTTAAAACTCGGTTCCCAATGATTAAGAGCCAACGAAAAATGACCCAACATCGAATTTTGAATACCAGTCGATGACCCCTCCATGGAACATTGTTTAATTGAGTATATGTTATTTTAATTAACGATCGTACATTATTTCTCATTTGAACATTTATTTAGCTAGAAGAAATTCAACAATATCTGCTCGTATTTGAAGTATATTGTTTAAACGAATTCAACAAACCGACTTAATTAGATACAACAAATTAATCGAATTTTGATATTCAGATATTATCGACTCTTTAACCACAAACACCAGAAAGTTGAGATATTTACAAGGCACTCTCTAATAGAAAGAAAAGTTTCTAAACTTATCCAAAATTGGTGGATGGAAAGACGGCTGAAATGCATAATCAGTAAGATCAGCGAACATGTCGATAAATGCAATAAATGTACAATAAATGTACTAGCTTATTCAGAATCCCTAGTGTATTTTGCATTTACATATATCTATAAATGCAATAAATGTCTTAACTCATTCAGGAATCTCTAGTGTGTTTCAGGAATCTTTAGTGCGTGTACTATATAGAGAGAATAAATGCTGAATAACTTAGAGATGTTTTAATACTTCTTTTCAAAGTCTAATATCAGACATGATCCTCTATATAAGTCAAGTTTGAGTACAGAGCAAAAACTAAGACAAAGATTTGGTTATAGAAGAATCCTGCAATGGCAGTCCACAAAAAAGCTGTAGCACTTCTTCTTGTTCTTACATGCATGTTCGGTTGTTTTGCTCGTCCGTTACAACCCTCCATTCTCTCTCCAATTGCAAAGAGTCACAATGGAGGAGGGAGAGTACACATAGCAGTTCAGCCAGATGATGTTGTGGACATTAAGGGTCCTCATAAGGTAATATTAATTACACTGATAACAATTTTATTATTGATAGCAGGCAATGCATCAAAATATTAGCAAGTACCCTTGTATATAACAGTATTTGCTAATTTTATTAGGTTCGGCTATGTTAGATGCATCAGCAGGGTTCAAATAACACATTTTAAGTTTTGATATGTTTAGCTGTTTATAGGAAATCACACTAGATTAGTTTAGGGTTTGCATTGGTTTTTGTTTGGGCAAGGTAAATGTTTAGACAAGGTAAAGGTTTGGACAAGGTTAAGCAGCACATTCTAAGTTATGATTTGTTTAGGTGACTCATCAGAAATCACATTAGCCTAGCTTAGGGTTTACATTGGTTTTGGCATATTCTAAGATTGATTTGTTTAGGTGACTTGTCAGAAATCACATTAGCGTAGCTTAAAATTTACAATTTACATTTGTTTTGGCATATTCTAAGTTTTGATTTGTTTAAGTTGCTCATTTGATTTGTTTAGGTTGCTCATCCAAAACCACACTAGTTTGGCTTAGGGTTTGCATTGGTTTCAATTGGGGCAAGTTTAAACAACACATTCTATATTTTGATTTGTTTGAATGACTCCTCCAAAATCACACAAACTTAGGTTAGGGTTTGCATTAGTTACTATCTGGGCAAGATTAAACATACATTCTATATTTCGATTCGTTTAGGTGGCTCATCCAAAACCACACAAACTTAGCTTAAGATTTGCAGTGGTTTTGATCTAAACAAGATTAAAATGCACTCTAAAATTTTATTTGTTTACTGACTCATGAAAAATCACACTACCTTAAGTTACAATTTATATTTGTTTATGTTTGAGAAAAGTTAAAAGACATATTCTAAATTTTGATTTGTTTTGATGAACTCATCTCTAATATAATTTCAGATAAACTACCTAAACAAATCAAAACTTATAATATCATGTAACGAACTCTCCTTTACATCCATCGTGATGATTTCCTTTGATGTTTAATTTGATAATGGGTCCAACCTGAATTGAACCAATGATGTCGCAGAAGATAGATATGGAGATAGATGATGTTACGAAGACCTCCACCAAGATGAAATTCAGTACCAGGTTAAATGTCGTTCAGTCTGGGCGTTCCACTATTCAGACCCCAACTGCTACCGATAGTGTTTCAGGTGAAGATGAGGAAAGTGGAAGTTTCAAGACGAATTCTGTTTCTAAGCAGTCAGAAGTGAAGATCAATGATGTGGGGAGTTTCACCGACTCAGTATTCGGCGGCATGTTGCCCAAGGGACCCAGTATTCTGCGGCATGTTCCCACTGGGCCTAACTGCCCTGATCCTGATCTCTGTCACGGTCAGTAAGATCAGCGAACATGTCCATAAACGCAATAAATGTCTGAACTTATTCAGGAATCTCTATCGTGTAATATAAATGCAATAAATGTCTGAAGATAATCAGGAATCTCTAGTGTGTTATATATATAGAAAGAGAATAAGTGCTGATTCATTACTGCGCATATATCGATAGAAACAATGGTTAGCAGTAACCTTTGTGAAAACTATTTCCGTTAATCAATTATGGGTTTCGCCACACTTCAGATCATTGTCAATTTCCATTGTTTTCTACGATTAAGAATGATGCATTTAGTGTATATTCATTGTTTGTTATGGGGAAATAGCTCTTCAAATGGACATAGAAATGTCACCCTACCTTTTACCAAACGTCTCACATTAGAGCTAACAACTGGAAGGATGAAAACTATGTTGGAAGAAGACTTGGCCTTTTGTTGTCCAACGTGTAACATTTACAATTCCCTCAACGTTTTCATTCAAATGACTGCCTTCCGCTATAATTTTGGATTATTACCATATCATTTCTATACAAGACAATTCATTCTTTAGTATCAATATAGTTAAGTAGATGTTAGAATCTTTGGTTTTAAATGGAAGGTTATAATCATATGAATTAGCATATTTTTTTAATTTTTGCTGTCAGTGGCTGCTCAACTTTTTAAAGAAATATTTGTGGTGCTGGTGGCCCCATGAGTATTAATTTTTCTGTTTATTTTTAAAGAAATTTTTTAAATTGGTATAATAATATTAGTAATAATTTGTGCACAAGAAAAAATAGAAATAAAATGTTAAAAAAAAGGGGGAAACAAATTTGTGGAGCCACGTGGCATTTTTGGCAATATGTAGTTGTTGCTTATTTCCAGCCCCCCTTACTTCATGTTCCCATGCCGCTGCTTAACTCTATTTCCTACTTAAATTTAAGGCTGGAACAAAAATGTCACATGGCTCCACAATTTTCTTTCCCTCAGTTTTTAAGATTTTATTTCTTTTTTTTTTTCAATTTTAAGTGCACAAATTAGTATTAATGCTATTAATACAAATTTAAGATGTTTTGCTTAACAAGAAGCAAAAATAAGCTAAGCAACCGCATGGGAACATTCCCTTATTTTCCCCAGCTTATTTTCAATTCCTAAATAATGGCTACTCCACTTAAATAGCAGAAGATTCTAAATTATCCTTGCATGGGAACATGAGGTTAGTAGTAGTGCTGGAAGATCTTTCTGTAAAAGTCATTTAGGAAATGCACTTTCAAGGGTTTGAATGGTTATTTTATCACACACCTCATCAATTATGATCAACCAACTAACCTACTATCTTATGGTTAAAAGATTTTTATGTTTCTTGTTTAGTAAATTTTGTATAAAACAAGATAGGGGAAGAGCACCAATAGATAACATAGTTCCAATAACCATCACCTTATTGTCATGTTGACCCCCCAATAGCCATCATAGTGAAAACACCATTAATAAATTTGTTTTGTACCAATTGCCGATCACTTTTTGTAATTTTTTGTTCATAATTGGCCCATTTGTGCACCACTATTGGAACATTTTTGCACCACTATTGGGACATTTGTCAACAAGTACTAGCAATTTTGAGTTGATGGTTAATAGAACATCTATAGTTAGGTATCAAGCGACACTTTGAAATTTGTACTTTTTGACCTTTGTTCGCATAACTGATTCCACAGTGTACATCATTACTACCCAGAAGCCAGATCAATAGCTATAAACAGTTAACTCGCATATGAAGACAACTAAACAAAATTAATCAAAATCCGATCTACTGTTTAGGATCTGTGGGTGCACAAAGTTAGCTATGACGGCTACTGGTGCTCTTCCCCTATCGTGTATGAAGAAAAACGTTTAAAATTTAATTAATTTTATGTTTTCAAAATTATATCTCATCCTCCTAAATATAGATTATATTATTTGTGTGATATTATACAAATTCATTGAACATTAAAATATTTTTCAAAGAAATAAATTAAACAAAATAATAAATCATCATTGTGACAAATGAATTACAATGTATCACAAAGAGTTTACACTATGTTAGGCTACAACCATTTGATTGCAACCATTATCTACCTTCATAAATTTCTTTGAAATGATTGTAAAGAATGTTTAAATAGAATCTCTTATTCATTGGAATGATTTATTTCTATTGTAAGTGGTGCAAATCTTGGCGCCAAGTGAAACATATAATTAACACTACATGAAGGAATCTTCTTGCATGAATATAATGACGATGATGGATCATTAAATGTTGATGCAATTCATATTGTCATCTCTCCTAGGTCTACTAAGTATGGAAATGTGTTTCTTTGTTGCCACATATTTTTTATATTAGCTTAGATTGGAAATACAATTTTTGGGGTGATCAAAGTATCCAAGAAATTAGATGAACATTATAGGTTTAATGTGAAACATATGTTCCCACTTACCAAGTGAAATATGTCATTGCAATGAAACAAGGTAGGATCTATGATGGCTAAATGATAACTACAATGTTATTGAAAACTTACCAAAAAGCAAAAAAGGTAGAATAAAATGGTTTGGCTTAAAGAATATTGTCCTTGGGCAAAAGCACAAACCCGTGTCACCCTTTGGGCTAACTGGGCACAGTCTAGCCAGATGATTTCCATGGCATGTGGCACTTGTTAGCATAGGCATGGTGCCTAAATGGCACCAATAGTTTGCCCAAATATAAACATAGTTCGGCCAAACTATCCTTAGTGTTAGGTGATGTGGCAACAAAATGACCATTTTGTCTACATTTCTAAAACTTTTCATTTCTACTTTGTTTTTTATTAGGCAAAAAAAAATTTCAAAAATTAAAAAATACCCTTTTGCTAGCTAAAAGTGAGGAATCTCAACATATATTTTTTTTAATATTTTGATTAATTTTAATATTTTTTATTTTTTAAACATTGCAAGTAGGTTTTCAAATTTCAAAAAGAGGCTGATTTGAAATTAAAAAATAAATTTAATGATATTAAAAAAATATTTATCACTAGATGAGAGAATCTTCTCCAAAAGGGTATATTATTTTTTCTACTAATGAAAAATTTAGTAAACAAAAGGTGATGTCGAATAAAAACTACCAAATTCAGCTATATTGGACATCAAAATATTATTATGAAAAAATTACACATAAAAATTTAATTTTTTTCAGCACTGCATATACATGTCCTCTATTTGGAAAAAGAATTTTTTTTTAAAAAAGTTAGTTTTTGGTGATGCTAACTAGAACCCCTGATTTTTAGTAGTAACAAATCTTTTTGAATATATAAAAAAAAAATGTCATTTTTTTTTAAAAACATTTAGAAAATAACATAAATAAATTTCATTAATACTTTTATATGTGATTAGTTTACATCATTTTGAAATTCATTTTAGAAATATCACTTTTATGTGGTCGAAGTTAAACAGTCTTAGTTCTATTGGTCACTTCCTTTATAAAAGGGTGACACAACATTGTGCTTTTACCCCCGTGCACCCTAGAATGCTCTTGCATCATAAATTAGAGTAATCTAAAAATTGAGGCCAACAATTTCTGGTGGGTAGAGTAAAACAAAGAGAGTCTACCTTAATATAATAACCACCTTGGTTGCTACTACTTTTTCTTATATCAATATATCTAAAGTAATGCCTTAATAAGGAAATTATAAACTTCTATCTACCTTAAAAGTGTGTATAACATAAAATACTAGACATAATCATTGCATCAATGAGAAATGCCTCACTCTTGCATACTCACACCAAATGTGGTAATATTACAAAAATTTAGTGTCATCCTTTGATATAGACATAACCTCAAAGATTCATTTACAATGATCTTTCCTACATATATCCATTCATAAGAATTAGATGCTTTATAGATAACACACAAATTCAAATATAATTACCAACTCATATTTGCATCACGTATACATACCTAGAGACCTACTTAGGCTAGGTTGCACTTGTTTCACATATACCAGATGTGTCTATCTCTTATACATTGCACAAGTGTACAAATAATTAGATCAAGCACACATCACTATACACAATGTGACCAACTAAAGTATTTTCCACATATGCATGACATGAATAATTCACAATATACTAATTTGTGGGTGCTTCATATATACACAAGGTGACTATATCATGAACTTGACATATCATGAACTTGACATACAATCAATGTTAATAATTAAAATATCACATGTTATCATGAAGATCACTTGCAAAAAAGGAAGTGGTTGTGACCTTTGCAAACAGCTTTTCCTTCATCTATTTCACAAACACATTAGCCTTTAAGTGAATCTCAACTAAATCTAAAGTGCATCGCATCCTACACCATAGGTCAATTTTTTGTAATTCACTTGCACTTATAATGACAAGAAAGAATCTCATTCTATTTATTCTTATTACTAGTGATGAAAAAGATATGACAAAATTCACACCTGAGGTTTCTCTTACACAAGTATGTAGCAAATGATTGAGGTATACATACTGATCAACCAACAATAGGAAATGGATGTGACACTATTGCAGGTATCTTCTCATTTTCTAGTTCACTAACACTTCCCATTTAATTGCATTCTATCTATGAAAAAGAATGCCAATGCATCTCATATACCACAATAAATGTCTAATAAGTTTTGTTGATTTACTACTACTTATTAAGACAATAAAACATCATGTATTGCTTGTCATAAGCATAGACAATGGTATAAAATGTAAAAGACTAGGATTATTAACAATATTCTCATTATATTGAGTCATTCAAGTTACTTAATCTTGGCATGAATTGCCTCTATAACACTATCTAGAAATATGATTCAACCTAGTATGAGATGTAAGGAAAGGTGTCACAACCTTGCTCCTATTGATAATATTTTTATAAGTGTGATTTTGAATCATAAAAATACAACCTTAATTTATAGACTATAGAGGTGATTTTGGGCAAAAATAAATGTTTTTAGCTGTTCAATATTGATGTAGTCAAGGATGGAGGGTCTAGAACGTGTTATTCAACCTTGTAGCTAAATTCAACCCAAAACAAGCAACTAAAAGAAATATGAAACTTTATTAGTCCAAATCAAAAAGAATTATACCAATAGGACTCCTCATTTGCATATTACAATAGGCCCCACTTGTTACACAAGTAGGCTCAGAGGATTCCATAAACTGATTACATACATGCATAATAGATTTTGAATCCTAATTTCCTAACTCCTAACTCCCTAACCCTCAATACATCTTTTACTAAACAAGAAAAGAATTTTTCTATAATAGCTCCATGCCTTTGAAATAATCAATGTTAGCCTCATCTAGGCCCTAAGACCAGCACCTAGTGTAATGTGCATGTCAATCCAAAGTAGACGATGAAGCACTGCAGGTTGATGTGGAGGGCTACAAATCCATCAAGGGATTGTCCTAACCCATATATATGTGTGATGAGACTTTGTGAAGACTCCACAAGATATAGAAGAGTTCCACACGCTACCTCTCATAGGTTTGAGTCCAAGCTACTTAAATGAGTGAGATTCTAGTGAAGAGGTCTTCTAAAGAACAACCCCATAATTATTGCCACCTAGATTTGTTGTACAAACATCACCAATCTATCCATTCTTCAATTCATAGGGTGAGATCAAGTGTTGCAGTACAATGAAACAAGGTTTGTCAGGATGTTCTTATATCAGACTCCCTTGGATATTTAAGAAGTGTGCCTTGAACATTTCTAGCTCAAAAAATGATCCAAATTATTCCAATTTAGCTTCCAAGGTCCATGTCATGTCCTCAATTGGCTTCCTTATTTGCTTGGACAAATAATTTATACTTTTTGTTCCAGGTGCCACCCCTAGTCTGACCATCCAAAATCTATTGTACTACTCCAATAGCTATTGTAGTCACTAATCTTGAAGAGGGGATTCTATGTTGTTTCAATCTAGCTATACTCCATGAAATTGATAGAAATATAGACTATATTTAAGATTGACAATGAGTTAATCCTCTCTGATAACTCAACCTCATAAGAAATTTTTGGAATAAAGTTTGCAAAGGATTTTAAATAATTCAAACTTCTTTATCTTCTTCTTATTGAATGTGACACCTAGAAACCTATCCTTTTAGAGATGCACCATGAATTTGTTTCTGATACTAAAATCTTAATATAATCTCTTAGCATCATTGTAGTGATGTATTTTCTATTCACAGTATGCAAATGTTTCTTGAGATTCTTCTGCATACTCTCCATGTGGCTTGTAAATTCTTTTGCCTTCACATTCCTTTTATCATCACATATAATGTCTCTGAGTTCCATAACTCTCTTAGGATACAATCTAGTAATAGTCTCAAATGGTTTCTTCCCTATACTCTGGTTTACTAAATTATTTTAGATAAATTCCACTTTTGGTAGAATTAAGTCCTAGTTATTTTCCTTGACTCTCATTAGGAATCTGAGAAAGTTTGCCTAGCTTCTTTTGGTCAGCTCTATTTGTCCATTAGTCTGGGGACAACAAGTGGAATTGAACTTTAGGACCGTGTTTAGCTTATTCTGAAATATACTCAATAAATATCTAGTAAACTTTGTATCCTAGTCTAAAACAATGCTCCAAGGTACTACCCACATTCTCACAATCTCAGAGAGGAAAATATCAACAATGTGAACTACACCATGGGTTTGATTACAAGGAATGACATAGACCATCTTAGAGAATCATTCCACTACTGGAAAAATATGGAATCATGTGCTCTTTAGGTCCTTGGTAATCCTAGAAAAAAATCCATGTTTATGTCCTCCCAAGGCCTTTCTAGAATTTCAAGAAGCTGACACAAACTAGTATTTAGACTAGTCATCGTAGCTACTTGAAAAGTCATGTATTCCTGGTAAAACTTCTAAAGATCCTTGTAGATATATGGCTTAAATGAATTCTCACTTACCAAAGCTATAATATTTTTAGTGCCAAAATATTGATTAAATTTTCTCACATTGAGCCTTTGAGAATAAATAATTGATTCCCTTTGAACAACATATTATCCTCAATGAAATAGTCTACCCACCCACTTTTGTTAGTCTCTATTGAATCTTTGGTTGTCTTCTAGGCCTCCACAAAATTAGGATCAACCTCATAGAAAATATTTATCTCATCAAATTCCATCAATACCACCCTCATTTGAATCATTAGATTCATTCTCTTACTTAGTGTATTTGTAAGTTGGGTTGACTTCTCATTGTGGTGTTTCAGGACAAACATATAATTTTACATTATTTAACCAACCATGTACGCCTCTAGTTTACTATTTCCTAACTATTTATCTACTAGAGAGATTGATGGTTAGTGTATAGCACAGGTTCATTTAGTAGAAGTTATCATCTCTATTTCTCTAGAGCTTGAATTATGGCATAAAAATCACGATCATACACTAGTATATCCATCAAGCATCATTCAACTTATTAAAATATGCAATGTTTCTGTACCTAACTTAGGATCACTGTTATTGCACTTCCAGTGGTATCAAAATCCATCCGATTTTTTTATTTTAAATCTGATAAGGCTAGTACTAGTTGATCAATCACATCCACTTGGACTATGTGGGACAAAATCTCATCTCCAACCACCTTCTTTGTCCCACATTTCTCCCATAATGATTTTTCCACATGGGAATTCCTATAAATTCATTTTCCCTCTCACTTCTTAAAATTTAGGCATCGCAATGTCATTTTGATTTCTTTTGCATACTTAGTTTTTAAGAAATCATAGTCATTTTTCAACCATTTATATCAACCATCTAAGTTCTTCATAGCTTCTTGTGCATGGTGCAACTCTAAGAGCACTAAAGTCTTAAATGCAAGATCTTTGTAGATAGGAGGTCAATGGAGTGAGATTTACTTCAAATGCATTTGTTTTGTTTACTTTTAGTTAGTATTTTATTGCATTTGAATTCCTTGGGATGGACTTCATTATTATGATATTGGATTTTAACTATTGAGTCCTTAGCTTATGGCTCGGCTTTAGGGGTTCAAGAACTAATTTTCCCTATCCTTCATCAATAGTTAGAACAATCCACTGGTTATTAACACATTATATCATTAAAAGAGTAGCATAGTGGTCTACCTCCTAATTTTCATATTCAAGATATAAATACACTTTATACCTAGGCACCCTCATATACCTATAAGAAACCAAAACATTAGATTCATTGGGAGGATATTCTAACATCATATATGTATTCTCATCTCTTTTGATGATGTGATGTCAACCCTTTCCATCCCAACATCTACCAAAACATAGCAAAACTACCTTCATGAGTGTAGCGTCCTAAAATTGTACCCTTTGCAATTTTGACTACATTTTGGGCCCTCACCTTATCGGTCTCATTCCCATGCTTGATCGGGACCTATTAATGCCTCCCCTATGCAACCAAGGTTCATGTTTGCATCTTGTAACTTTCATAGCCCCTTGTTCTTGGCCTAAATTAGTGCCTTGGTCCCCACTAGGACTAGGGTGCCATGCCTTGGTTCTCCCTAATCAGGACCTATTTTGGCCCCTAGACCCTATTTCAAATTTGATTGAGAATTAATTCCTCATGTCGGCCTATGTCAAAAAATTAAATGTTTGATGACAGACATGTATATAAGAAGGTCTTCCCTCTCATTTGGGCAAGAGGAAGCTAAATATACATTCATGAAGGCAGAATTGGATCTCAAGCACTCAAGCATCAAGCATTCAAGAATTCATCATCTAGCATCCCTCAAGGCTGCATATTATTCATCTATCCATTGGAGGAACATTAAATCATTCACTTGCAAGAATGTATGTGTGTGTTAGGTTTTTTTCATGTTCATGCCATTTCATACAACATATGTAATTACATCTAAGAAGAAAAGCATCATCATCATCATCATCTATTGCAGCTATGAAGGTATACCTTTCCATCATTTATTTCAAGCATTTGTAGTAATTCACTCAAAGTTGATTCCAAACTAGGGTTTGACTTAAAGGAAAACCACTATTCCCAACCCTCTTTCTTCTTCTTTTTGTATGTAGGAACCAGGTGCACACCTATACTTTTAGAATTAAGCTTTATTTGCAGAGACGCAAAACCCCTTGTTGACGCGCGAAAAGTTCGGAGGACAAAGATGGGGAGCGACCTGGTCCGGACACACGGTCCCTACAACTTATGACAGATTTTGCAGAGAAGCTCTGAATCATCTCAAACTTCTTAGATTTAGGTGCACGAAAAAATCCTGAACTTATTGTATGCGGGAAAAGTTGTGTAATGAAATGAGAATTATGAAATCAATGACTTGTCCACACACCAATGGGACTCTTGGTGCAAGTTATGGAGCTGCATGGAATAGCTCAACTTCCCAAGGTATGTTCCATTGTTCTCTATCTCACAAGACCCCTCAAGCCAATGCCTTTGCTCTCAGATCACTGAGCAAAGTGACTTAGGGATGAAAATCATGAGAATGAGGGATGCTTTTGATCAATCTAATATGAATGCAATCCTAACTATGCATGATTTTAACAAATATGAATTAAACTAGTGATGATATGATGATAAGATGAAAAGATTAGCAAAAGAACTATCCTAACATGATATACTAGTTTAAATGATTTATTTATGATGATAGAAATGCTTCTAAAATGTTTATATTACATTACTTCTATTTCAAAGAGAGACTAAATGCTTGACAAAAATGAGTATAAGTGTGATGCTAAAGACTTGGATCATGAGAAAGAGGAAATGAGCGCTCTATTTATAGGAAAATGTGACAATAGATGGTCAAGATTGGATGATCCTATCAAGGACCAGGATTGAAAGTTATCAAACCATGTTTACAATTCTCACCAATGAAATGGTGACAATTGTCAACATAAGGTTGGTTGAGAGGAGATGTAAGAACCACTAAATTCTTTAGAAGACCTCATGGTTACCCTAGGAAGTAAAGGTTAAGGTTAGGTTAATATTACCCATTAGATAAAGTTTTTATGCAAGGGATAAACTCTTGTGTAAGGGTTAAAGGAATAACCATGGTCAAAGAAATGAATGCTTGATGAAACCCTATGGTTAGATGAGGGTTGAGTTAGCCAAAAAGTCTCTAACCATGCCACAAAGGGTTAGTTAACCATTAATGGTTTGGAAGACTTTGAGGAAAAATTTGTAAGAGTCCTTCCAAATTTGGGGGAACTTAACAAGTTAGCTTGTTGAAGGCATAAAGGCTTTAATGCGTTTGGAAGACTTTACTCCAAATTTGAGAAGTGACATCCTCAAATTTAGGGAAAGGGGATAATTGAAGGGTTTAGGCTAATTTATTAGGATTAGATAGGTTCTAGAAGAATCTAGAAAGAGGGTTAGGAGGCAAGTGGGAGATGTAGGAGAATGCAAGTGGGTGGGGAAAATAGAATTTAATTAAAATAAATTGCTTTATTTCAACATAATAGATGCAAGTGGGGGATTTAAATAAATTAGATTTATTTATTTGAAGTGAACGGTTTAATTAAATGTAAATTTAATTAAAAGGAGAGAGAAGGGATTTAATTAAATAAAATGATTTATTGAATTAAATGACATGAAAGGCTTAGTTGAATTTAAATAAATAATTTGAATAATTTATTTAATCAAATAGAGAAAAATGGATGATTTAATTATATTAGATTTAACTAAATAAAGGAATGAGAATAAAATGAACATTTAATATTCATTTAGGAAAGTGGTCATTTTTATACATCTACATTTTGCCCCTCTTTGAAGTGACATGTGTGCATATGTTGATTCAAAGAAAATTGATGCATTGCCAAAATTTGATTGGTGTGATGTCGATGTCGTCCCCCAGATTTTGATAAATGGTGTTGATAATGCCCCCTCGGGAGATGAATCAAGGATTTTGAAAATTTATGTTGATTTGATAATAGCTGGTCAATTTGATCGCATTTTAAAATTTTGTCAATGTTGAATATGTGCTACTTGATTCATCTCCCGATAATGATGTTTGCTAGGGTTATAAGCGAGAACACGAGAAAAATACATGCCCCTTTTACTAACCCTAATTTATTTTTGCCCTATAAAAAGATGAAAAGTGATTTTATTTGTATCATTTGTGCTTGTTGACTTTTGGAGATAGTGACATTAGGAGAGTGACAAAATGTCGTTTCCTTATGCTTCACATCAATTCGAGTGCATTCGTCGATGCCAGAGGCCCGCCATGTATGGTGCACCTATAAGTCATCTAAATTTGGCCCCTTTTGCTTCTTGTTTTATCAATTTTGAGCACATTTTTTTTGTGTTAGATTTTCACGTGTTAGAGCATAGGGTCCATTTCATAGCGCATACGCTAAAATCCCTAGTGCATCAGATTAATGAATTAGGGTAGCGTTGGGGGGGTTTTGGGTAGTGCATCATAGGTTTAGGCTAGCACATAGGGGTAATATAGCACATATGGCAAATAGGATAGCGCATAGTAGGGAAAGGGTAGCACGTAGGGCTAGCAGGGTAGCGTAGAGGGGAAGAAGAGTAGTGCGTAGGGTAAGTCTAGTGCATAGGGTAAAGTTTGTAGTGCAGCAAAAGAAAAGGGTAGCACGTAGGGTAAATTTTGTAGTGCATAGCAGAGTTAGCTAGCACATAGGTGGCAACTTAGTGCATAGGGAAGATGTCTTAGCATGTAGGCAAAAAATGCAATGATTTAGGAGGAAAATATGATGCTGTGAGGTAAGATTAGAGGAAGGGAGATAGGTTGGGGTGATTAGGTGTCTGCTGAGTGCTCCTGGATGGATGTGGTAGCCAATCTGTGTGTCTGCTATGTTGATGTGTGTTTTTTTTGATAGATTTGAATTTTGTCTTTGTTGAACTTCCAAGCTGAGTTTTTGAATGATGATCTTGATTTATCTGTTATTTTAGATCTTTGATTTTATTTTATTTTTGTCGTGAATATGATGTTCAATATGAGTTCCAATATGGTGTCTTATATGAGTCTTGTGATATGGATTTTGGTTTTTTGATATGGATTTGAGTTGATTTGTCGATATGGATTTGATAGATAAAACTTGATTTGATTTTCGTTGTTTCAAGTTGATATGAATTTTTATTGGATATGGTTTTGATTTGATGCGGGAATTGATATTTGGACATGCTCTATTTGTGAAAGGAGTGGCTTGGGGTTCTTTTGTCATGAGAGCAATTTCTGAGGCCATGGTCTTTGATTCCACGATTGACACAGGCGGATAGAGATATTATTGAGAGATGCGGGTTGTCCTCCTTGTTGGACATGCCTCAGTATATCATTAACTGGGGTTTTATTGATAGCATTGGTAGAGAGGTGCCACAGTGACACCAACACCTTTCACTTGGCTACAGGTGAGATCATAGTCACACCAGAGGACTGTTATCAGATTTTGTGGATTCCTGTGGTAGGTGCACTATTGCCTTATGAGAAGACTGGGGAGGGTGGGACAAAGGATGGGCTAGAGATACCCTATGTATATATGTCTCAATTCCTGAAAGGGCAGATGTCATTTGTGATTGAGAGGTTCCTGTATAGTTGAGTTCAGCGGCAGTACAGTCGACAGCATGGTATACCACAGGGAGCATGCTTATATGCTCGTCGAAGACAGGATGTGCTAGAGTGGGGCTCGACCATTGATAGTGTTGCGACAGTGGAGGAGTACATGCATTTGGATGGCCAGATATGGGACTATGCTTATGAGGTAGTAGATGCGGGGATGACAGAGGAGTTTGCAGCACTCTTTGTGGCTTATGCTATAGCCTGGATATCTGATCCAGTAGAGATGATTCTCGCTTTTGATAATGATGAGGATGAGCATCCTGAGAGGCTAGGGAGATGGAGAGAGGAGGGAGAGGAGATTGAGGAGGGATTTGGGGATGGTGGAGGGGATGATAGGGGAGATGGGAGGGGAGGTGGTCAAGGGAGGCATGGTGATAGAGCAAGGAGAGGAGATAGAGGGAAGAGAGGAGATAAAGGAGGAGATGGTGGAGATAGAGTAGTGAGGCGAGCAGTTGATGAGAGAGGGAGGGGAAGTTTGGTGATTGGAGTTGGTGGAGTTGGCTGAGAAGGTGAGGTTATAGAAGCTGTGGGTGGGATGGATGATTTTAGGTGGCCTACCCAGAGGAGGAGATCAGATGTGTTACCCCCACCCATGTCGAGGACAAGGACATGGATAGGGGGTACCACGACTTCGGTACCCCTCTAGATTCAGATACCTACCCATCGAGAGGATACACAGATTAGATCCTCATAGTTGTCAATGCAACAAATTCAAACACAGGTATTAATGCAGCAACATCAGATTATGCAGATTACTGCAAAGCGAGATACAGTGTTGGAGTGCTTAGGTCAAGTAGAGGCTCGAGCGAATAGTCTGGAGAGAGTGGTGGCTAGTGGTTTGATGAGACACACATTGAGAGAGATGCAGTATGTAGCCAAGGAGGTTGAGTACTACTGGCATCTGTATGAAGAGGTGGTTCCTAGATATCACAGAGCTCCTAGCTATGTTGCGGTGAGATCCAGTTGATCCAGGAAGACTCCTTCAGGGACAGAGAGAAGAGGTGTGACTGGACCACCTCAACATGATCCACTCAGAGATCCACGTGCTAGGACATCTATTGTGAGACCATCACCCTCAGGAGATAGTCATACCTGAGAGACCTCGTCTCTATTATATTTTGATCATTGTGTTGTATTTTGGGCAGACATGACATTGTTTTGTATACTTGACCATTTTTGATATATATATATATATATATATATATATATATATATGACACCAATTTCTTTGATCCACATGTGATGCATTTGTATGGATGATGTTTTATATATTAATGTGATGGTTCTATGATGATGATGAAATGCTTAGATAAATGCGTGTGATTGGATATTTGATGGATATGATTAGATGATGCATGATGTAATGATATGATTTGTGAGATGAGATGTATCATAATGATAATGATGGGAGATGTATCTTGAAAATGAGAAGTATGATAATGATATGCTGTGAGATGTATTTTGAAAATGAGATGTATGATAATGATATGTTGTGAGATGTATCTTGAAAATAAGATGTATGATAATGATATGCTGTGAGATGTATCTTGAAAATGAGATGTATGATAATGATATGTTGTGAGATTTATCTTGAGAATGAGATGTATGATAATGATACGTAACTATTTTTAAAATGATATGCAGCTAATTGATCATCATCATTCTTCCGTTTGTCATTCCTGTATAGTCACATGTTGTTGCTTTCTTCATGTATTATCTTCATGGAGCTGTTTTGATATGTTGAAAATTTATACAAGCATAATGGTATATTTGAACCATAATGACCTGAGAAAAATTTACATGAATTTTGATATTGCAAGATGGCACAAGCGTCGAGGTATAATTGAACCAAGATGACCTAAGTATTTCTTGCGTATAAACAGACAAGATAAAACCATTTGTATGAACAAAGTGGAACAATGTCTTCAGTGATATGCTTTGAATCACATCTCGAGACAAGTATTTGCATAGTACAAGTGAATGCCTCACAAATAGAAAACTAAAAAATACTGGAGTCCCAAACCACTTTCTCTAGCTCAATATATCGTTGAGAAAATATAGGGGAGCCAATAATTCAAAAGAGTTCAACTGCAAAAAATAGTCGAAACTGCATACAAGATGTAAACAAAATATACTTCAGAAAATCATCCATCATGTGTTGTGAATTTGTTAAGTAGATCATTGTTTTGGTATGCTGACTGTTGAATTTTTGCTTGACATGATTCTCTTGGCCTGCTGTGATTCTTGACTTATTGACATCATGGAATTTAGATGAATGTTGCCCCTAGCTAGATTTACCTATCTATGTGGATATGTATAGTGATTACCAAGCCATGGTGGGATATGATGAAGTGATATTCAGACAACCAAGGATAGTGACTACACTAAGTATGTCCTGGTGTAAAGCAGAAAATCGAACCCTGGGTGTTCTCCCCCGCTCCAAGGAGAAAGGAGGTCACTAGGATTGATGGTTTTCACTTAGGAGGGACTTTACATTCAAAAGAGGGGTTGAAACCCACAAGATCCAATCCCACACACTGCAAGACTGGATTCTAAATGAGTTTCAAGGGTTGAGACATCAAGGATACCCTCTTTTGTAAAGAATGTAGATAGAAAGATTGAACTAGGAATGCATGTGAAGTAGGAAAGACTCGCTTATAAATGGAGATAGGGATATGGGATGAAGCTGCAGACCTGAAATTAGCAGTAAAATGTCAAGATGATGTTGTTCTGCAAATTTGAGTGAAATTTGACGGGATGATGGCACCCGGAGTGCACACGGTCCTCCGAAAAATCCGCAAAACGAAGGGGGACCTGTTCATCTCTGCACAAGGATTCCAGATCTTCAATTATAGCCATGTACCTGCAACCTACACACAAAAAAGAGAGGATGATTGGGGGGTTAGGGATTAGGGGTTTTCCTTTAGGTCAAACCCCGGTTTTGGAATTAACCAAGAAATGAGAATGCTGTAAATGTAAATGTTTGTAATGTAAACAAGTACTGATACCTTGTTGTAAGAATGTTTGTATTCTTACATGCGAAGGTGTAATGAATGTTGTATTTTGTATGTTGTAAGTGATCTCCTCTTCAATGGTTGAATCCTTATCTTGAATGCAACACTTAGCCTTGAATGGAGACTTAGAATGCTCAATTGCTTGAAGGAATGCTTGAATGCTTGAATGTTTGAATCTCGCTTCCGCCTCTTGCTTGCATATATTTTTTTTTTCCCTCCTCTTTTGGGAGAGGGAATGTAGTTTATATACTTGTCAATTAGGGTTAGGAGACTGATTTTTCCAACCTTAGGCCGACCTAGAAGCATTATTTTCTGAATTGCAAACTTAAAGACCTGATGCCCAACAAGAGACCGGGCCCAAAATAGGGCCAAGGACCAGGGCGCTGGTTGCCATGGTCCTGAGGGACCAGGGTGCTAGGTGCCATGGTCTTGAAGGACCAGGGCACTCAGCGCCATGGTCCCACCTCCCAGGACAGCAGGGTGCAAGGAAGGATCAGGCCAAGGTGCAAAAAGATGCAGTTTTTGGTGTCGTAAACAGGTTTTGGGGTCTCCATTCAGGTTCAACGTTGTGCCGCCATCATGAAGACCCAAATGTAGTCGAAATTGCAAGTGTCACAATTTTAGGATGCTACATTTAGCCCCCACTCTAGTGGGAGTATAAGCATACGCCCATACTTCCGGTAAAGTACAAGGAAACAACATTGAAAGACTTTCACCACATCAAGGAGGCAAGATACACCAAGCCCCCAGTGGACTAAGGATCTTACGACTTAGATTGACAAAGTAAAAGGGAAGATCACAAGGGAGAACCATGACTATTAGTAGTAAGGTTCCCTCACTATGAGTCATGCAAAAAATATCAAAAATTTTTAAGGCAAAACTAAATTTGCCAAGAAATTTTCAAGTATCTTGAAAACATATGAATGGGATGTATGCCCCCCTACGTCAAAGCGATCGTACACACCTCATTGGGGGTGATTTCTTTAAGGTAGTGATACATATAGGAAATGAGAAAGGAAAGGAGCACGTTATCACAAGGATTTAGCCCCCAAGTGTGAGATAAACCCAGGGATAATAGACACAAAACACAAAGCACAAGGTGACTTCACTTTCCTTGGGGTCAGTATGCTATATGATAATTCATGTATATCATATGTATGTATGCATAATTGTTCTTCATTCCCCAATCAAGGAAGGTCACCTAGAAGAAGGGAACACATGTGTCTTTTGAGTCAACATGAGAGAGACCAAAAGAGATCTCAATGCTTTGCATTGTCCTCAAGTAAACAACACTAAGGACAACAAATAGAAGAATGAGAATAACACATAGAAGAAGTAACAAAAGAGATCAAGAGAGGAGGAGAGAGTCTGTTATGCTAATGAAACTAGTCTAGCACGTCATCTACCCCCCAATCTTTCTGATCAATATTTCGGGAAGGCAGGAAACACGCTAGAGGAGGAACATTCAACACAGCAGATGGAGCTATCACAAGATCCAAACAAGGGCTATGTTCATGTTCCAAGCCACGTTGTTCTTGTCTAGGAGCTAGGATAAGTGCTTTAGAAAATTCGTTAGATAAATGGTTATCAGTATCAACATATTCATATTCACTATCAGAATGAAGAGAAGTAACATTTTCATCTATATCATCATCAAGATTTATAAAAATAGGATCTTTAACTCGTACAGGATCAAGACCATCATGCATCTTATGTTTAGAAGATTTTGGCTCAATTTTCGGCTGAGGAGAAAATGGAATAATGCTAGCTGAAGGTGTTTTTGGGGATTGTAAAGTTTGAGAAGCAACTGCACAAGCTCTAAGACGACGCTTTCGTCGGTGTTCACGTGCAGAATGATTTTGTCTAGTCTTAGTAGGAAGTTGAGAAGATTGAGGAGGAGGAATGTTCTCATCCTTATCACTTGGGTGTTTGGGTTGTGGTCTCTTAGGTTGGATAATAGGAGAAGAGGAAGGTCTCTTCTCTCTATAAGAGGAAGGAGGAGGAACCGCTCCATATAAAGGAGGAATATCTGGTTTAGGAAGGAGACCAAGTCCATCATGACGAGGAGGTATAGGTCTACCTTTAAAAAGTTTATTAGACATAGACATAGTCACATCCATAGGAATGGGTTGGGAATCTTCTTGAGGAAAGACATTAGTTTTATCTTTCAAAGGAAGAACTTCCTTTTCAAGAATGATAGGAATATCAAGTTTGGGTGTTCTAGGTTCACTTAGAGATAAGATCATATCTTTTTTCCACTTTTGATAAGATTTGAAAAGATGATCACTTCGCGGTGGAAGAGATTGGAATTGTTTAGGCCAAAAATAATCAATAGGAACGCTAGAAGTTCTTTCAGCTGGTTTAAAGAGACTATGATTGACAGTAACAACTTCACCATTATGGGGAAATTTCAAACACTTGTGAATAGGAGAAGCAATAGCTTTCATGGAAGATAGCCAAGGATAGCCTAGCTTCACATGAAATTGTTCGGACGATGGAATAATAGCAAAGCTCACATCAAGGGATTTGTTATGGACCTCAATAGGTAATGTAATAGAACCAATTGTAGGAGAAGAAAATGCATCAAATAGTTTCACAACCACATTTGTTTTGTCATAGATCACTTGATTCAATTGCAAAGTAAAAAGAAATTCTTCAGTAATGATATTAACCATGCAAGAAGGATCAATAAGCACTCCACGACAAGGTGTATTCTTGACTTTTGCAACTATATATAGAGGACCATCAGGTGCCCTAATAGTTTCACTGGAATCAAATGTGATGGAAGGTTCTTCAGGGATTTTCTGCTGTTCCACAAAGTTAATCACATTCGGAGTCATAGACACAAGACTATCAGGTGAGAAAGAGGAACCATTAGTCTCAATCACATTAGAGGTATGAGAAGGTAATGGATTAGTAAAAATCTTAAGATTTTGGTTAGGAGGAGCTACAGATGTGTTGCCTTTATCATTCACACCTGAAACAGAGATAGTATTATTATCAATCAAATCTTGAATTTTACCCTTTAAAGAAAAATATTTTTCGGTATCATGCCCAGGTTGACGATGAAATTGACAAAAATATTTGTTATCAAAATAGGTTTAATTAATCTTTGTAGGATCTATTTTCTTTATAAGAGAGAGAGTAAGCACATTTTGTTCCAATAACTTATTCATAATACTATGCAATGATTCATTCAAAGGAGTAAACTTTCTTTCTTTCTTGAAAAACTTAGAAATAGGAGGCACACCTGATGCTGCATTCACATTATTGTTGATGATGTTTTCATTGAATTTAATGGACTTTCTGTTCGGTTTAAACTTCCCAAATGGTTGTTGACTACTATCACCCTTATCACTTGGAGCCATAGGATTTGCTTGTTCCATTTGACTCACAGTCAGTTGATAATTGTGAAGAGTTGCACACAACTGTTGGAAAGAAGTAAACTCAGAAAATAGAAGTTTTTCTCTAATATCTTTTTGTAAATTAGAAATAAAGATTCTTTGAATATCATTGTCAGGTACTGGAAAAGGAATTTGAGCATACAAATGCTTATATCTACCAATGAAATCAGTCACTTTTTCTTTAACACCTTATTTACAATGCATTAAATCAATCAAAGTAACTTTAGGACTTATATTGTTTTGAAATTGTTGAATAAAAGCATTTGCAAGTTGTTGGAAAGAAGTAATAGAATAGGAAGGCAATGAGCAATACCATTGTAGAGCCTTATCTCTTAATGTTCTAGTAAACAGTTTTGCAAGCAACCTTTGGTCATGAGCAAAATCAGTACATATTGTTTGAAAGGTCTTAACATGTGTTAGAGGATCACCTTTACCATTGTAAAGCTCCAATTGTGGGACTTCAACATGCTTAGGGGGAATAGCTCGAACAATGTCAAGAGAAAGTGGGCTCGCAACATCAAATGTTGGCACACTAAACTTAGATTGATTCATAGAGGCAATTTGTTGCTGTAAAGAAGAGACAGTTTGTGCAAGATTATTAATGGTTGCTTCAGTCGAAGAGTTCATATTAGACGTGTTAGATTGTGATGGAGGTATTATGTTGTTGAAAGAAGGTATTGATTGAGAGTAAGGTGGCGGGACACTATGATAGTTAGTCATGGGAGATGATTGGAAAGGAGGAACACTACAAGGAGGAATGGAATGGTTAAATGAATTGCCCCCTTGCGTCATGTTCATTTGTGGAGATATAATAGGAACACTTATTGAAGGAATGAATGAAGAAGAAGGATTGCCCCCATGACTGGTGATCATAGGTGGAATGTCTTGTATTGAAGTAGTCATTATGTTTGATGTAAAAGTAGGTATACTAGCAGTAGAAGTTGTCAAAGGAATAGAATGATTAACTTGAGTAGGAGGTTGTGTATAACCCGAAGTTTCAGCACAACTCTTCATAGGCATCACATTCAAATCCACAATGTGTGCAATACTACGCAAAATATCAATTCCATTCTTATCATTTTGAACCATACGTTTTAGACCCTCAATTAAGGGAAGAGCTTGACTATCAGGGTATTCTTGAGACATCCATTATCAAAAATCATCAAATTGGTTATCCAATTTTGAAAGTTGTTCTACAAAAACCTCATAGAGAGCTTCTTCATCATTAAGAGGATTAGAGGAATTACCCGTGTCCTCATTAAAAAGGCCATTCAAATTAGGTTCCATCTCCTCAGTAATTAAACCTTGGAAAGACTTAATTCTAAGGCTTCGTCTAACAGGAATAGTGTAAGTAGGGTTTATTATTGTAAAACTCATGCACTAGGGAGAGAGAGAGAGAGAGAGAAGATTTTGAATTTACAGGTAGCAAATTTCAATAAAATCAGCCAATCTCCTAGATTTAAGCTATTAAATACAATTAGGACGATCTCCCAAAATTTTGAAAAAAATGTCAGGGACCGTGGCGAACGGAGTGCACACGGTCCTTGCAACTTTTTTCGAAATTTTAAGGGATGAAAGTTATGATGATTTTAAAGCTAATCTAAAAAAATTGAGTGATTTTACGATCTGTAGATAGGCCAAATTAAAGTTGCAATCTCAAAATTGAACCCTACCAAGATTGTTGAAAAATGCAAAATTTGAATTTTGAAAAAGAGAGGGAAACTGAAATTTTGAATTTTATGATTTTAGAGGGAATGCTAAAAGCAATGCAGGTTTTGAAATTTAAAAATTGACTCAATTTCACGGAAAATTCAATTTTGAAAGTGGAAATCAAGGTTGTTGCAATTAAACATTTAATTTCAAAAGTCACAAAATGCAAAAATTTGAATAAAGCACTGAAATTTCGAATGAATGCCAACACACTTTTCAGATTTAGGATAGTAAGAAGCACAATTTTGACATGAATTTCAATTTCAACAATTTTTGAATGATTAGAAGCCTCAATCCAAGCAATCACTAGACCAACTTTGACTATAATTTTGAAAGTGTAAGAATTGATGAAATCAGCCAAAATTCTGAATTTTACTAGAAAAATACAGTAAGATCTGACTCCCGAAATTTCGGAAAAAATGTCGGGGACAATGGAGCTCAGGGTGCACACGGTCCACGCAACTTTTTTCCAAATTTTCAGGGATGAGAGATATTATGATTTTGTTGTGGAATCCAAAGTTACAGCCGATTTGGAGGTGTTTTGATCAGTGAAATAATCAGTCAAAGGCTGAATCAAGAGGGTTTTAAAAATTAGGGTTTTGACACTTAACCACTTAATTTTTAGAATTGAAGCACAAATACAAATTGACAATTTGCAATAGAAGGGTAGATCTGAAACAAGCATTAACAATTAAACATTTCACAAGCTCAATTACTAAAAAGAAAATTTAGGGTTTTGTGCAATTAACCTCTAAAATTTGCAAAAGATCAAACATGGAAATGTAATTAAGGAAGCAAATTTTTTTTTTTTTTCAGATCTAACCATGAATAATCAGAATTAGAATGTTCACGTCGGGCTCACCAAAATGTAAAGTGGAAAATCAAACCCTAGGTGTTCTCCTCCGCTCCAAGGAGAAAGGAGGTCACTAGGATTGACGGTTTTCACTTAGGAGGGACTTTACATTCAAAAGAGGGGTTGAAACTCACAAGATCCAATCCCACACAATGCAAGACTAGATTCTAAATGAGTTTCAAGGGTTGAGACATCAAGGATACCCTCTTTTGTAAAGAATGTAGATAGAAAGATTGAACTAGGAATGCATGTGAAGTAGGAAAGACTCGCTTATAAATGGAGATAGGGATATGGGATGAAGCTGCGGACGTGAAATTAGCAGTAAAATGTCAAGATGATGCTGTTCTGCAAATTTGAGTGAATGTTGACTGAACGATGGCACCCGGAGTGCACACGGTCCTCCGAAAAATCCGCGAAATGAAGAGGGACCTGTTCGTCTCTGCACAAGGATTCCAGATCTTCAATTACAGCCGCGTACCTGCAACCTACACACAGAAAAGAGAGGACGATTGGGGGGTTAGGGATTAGGGGTTTGCCTTTAGGTCAAACCTCAGTTTTGGAATTAACCAAGAAATGAGAATGTTGTAAATGTAAATGTTTGTAATGTAAACAAGTACTGATACCTTGTTGTAAGAATGTTTGTATTCTTACATGTGAAGGTGTAATGAATGTTGTATTTTGTATGTTGTAAGTGATCTCCTCTTCAATGGTTGAATCCTTATCTTGAATGCAACACTTAGCCTTGAACGGAGACTTAGAATGCTCAATTGCTTGAAGGAATGCTTGAATGCTTGAATGTTTGAATCTCGCTTCCGCCTCTTGCTTGCATATATTTTTTTTTTCCCTCCTCTTTTGGGAGAGGGAATGTAGTTTATATACTTGTCAATTAGGGTTAGGAGACTGATTTTTCCGACCTTAGGCCGACCTAGAAGCATTATTTTCTAAATTGCAAACTTAAAGACCCGATGCCCAACAAGAGACCGGGCCCAAAAGAGGGCCAGGGACCAGGGCGCTGGGTGCCATGGTCCTGAGGGACCAGGCCGCTAGGTGCCATGGTCTTGAAGGACTAGGGCACTGGGCGCCATGGTCCCACCTCCTAGGACAGCAGGGTGCAAGGAAGGATCAGGCCAAGGTACAAAATGATGCAGTTTTTGGTGTCGTAAACAGGTTTTGGGGTCTCCATTCAGGTTCAACGTTGCACCGCCATTGTGAAGACCCAAATGCAGTTGAAATTGCAAGTGTTGCAATTTTAGGATGCTACACCTGGATAATGATATTTTGATAAAGTGTTGGGCGATGGCCAGTGGTGTTTAATTTTGGATACAAAGATTAGGAGAAAAGATAGATAGAGGAGTTGTCCTCTCACAAGTAGCGCATATTTCTAGATTTCACCATTTGTTTTTATTGCACCTCTTTGTTTTTTGTATTTTTTTGATTTTTTGATATATTTTTTTAAATGGTTCACTTTTTCCATGCATTAGCCTGCTGAAGTTGTTAGCTGATAGGCGCTTGATCCATAGGATGAGATGATGATGTAGGGACCCAACCAGTTAGGTTCAAACTTCCCTTTCTTTTCTCGATCTTGTTGATTTCTAGGATTTTCCTTGAGTATGAGATCACTGACTTTAAAAATCCTAGGAATGACCTTGTGGTTGTAGCTTCGGCACATGCATTGCTGGTATGCTTTGAGGTGATTATAGGCATTTTATCACTTTTTATATAGAAGTTCTAGCTCTTTTAGTTTGTTTACTCAATACTCTTCATTTGGAATGAGGCCTTTCAAAGATACTCAAAGTTTTGGAATTTCTACCTCAAGAGGTAAAATTGCTTCTGATTCATTCACCAATGAATATGGCATAGGTCCTGTAGGTGTCTGGATGCTAGTTCTGTATGCCCAAAGTGCCGGATTGAGTTGCACATGCCAATCATTTACTGTCTTCTTGAGGATTCTCAATATTGTTTTATTTGATGCCTCTGCTTAACCATTCCCCTATGGGTAGTAAGGGGTAGAGAAATGATGTTGGATTTTGAATCGTTCACATAGTTCTTGCACATCCTGGTTTTTGAAAGGATGTCCATTATTTGTGATGATGGAACTGGGAATGTCGTATCTGTAGATCAGATAAATAAGGATAAAAGAGGCAATCTGTTTTCTAGTAACTGTGGTCATGGGGACCACTTCGATCCATTTTGTGAAATATTTTGTTGTAGTGATAATGAACTTGTGTCCATTTGAAGATGAAGGGTTTATTTTGCCTACTAAGTCTAGTCCCCACTGACAGAAAGGCCAGGATGTGGTAAATGGCTGCAATTCCTGTGCTAGTGCATGTATAAGATTGCCATGGATTTGGCATTTAGGACATTTCTTTGCAAAATGATAAGAGTTTGATTCCATTTTCGGCCAATAATATCCCATTCTTAGAAGTTTTTTTTCGAGAGTAGGACCACTTGAATGTGTGTTACAGATACCTTCATGAAGCTCTTGTAAAGCAAAGTCAAATTCATTTCGATCAAGGCAAAGGAGAGGAGTACCATCCAGACCTCGACGGTAAAGAGTATTAGTAGTTAGAGTGTAATGGGAGGCTTGCCAAATAAAGTTGCATTTTTTATTTTGAGATAAGTCAATGGGTAGGGTATTGGTTTTGAGATATTCATATATTGTTTCGTATAACAGAGAGTCTGAATCGGTTAAGGCATAGATAACATGGGATGCAGAATTGTCATAGGCTGGGGAAAATAGTTGCTCTACCAGAAACTCATAACAACTTTGTTGTTCTAGAAGTTGTAGTAGTGAAGTGATAGTAGCCATTGCATTAGCTGCTCTATTGTACAACCTTGGTATTTGGTCAAAGGTGATGTGTACAAAATACTATTTGAAATCATCCACCATTCGTTTGTATGGCAGCAACTTATCATCTTTTGTCTGATAGTCATTGTTGATATGATTTATGACTAGTTAGGAATCTCCATAGACTTTTAATTCTATGATTCTCCATTCCACGACCATTTTGATTCATGTAACCAGTGCCTCATACTTAGCAATGTTATTTGTGCATGGAAACATGAGTCTATATGATTTTGGTATGGTGTGTCCTTCAGGAGTGATGAACAAGATGCCGACACCTGAGCCATGTTAAGTGTAGGAACCATCAAAGTACAGGGTCCATTGCTTGGTGGTAATAGTAAGGATGTCGCTATCTAGAAATTTGATCTCCATTGGTTGTTTATCTGGTAGTGGTGCATTAGCTAATTGATCCACAACTACCTATCCTTTTATATCTCGACACTCTATGTAGTGGATATCAAATTCGCTGAGAATCATTACCCATTTAGCCAATCTTCCTGTGAGAGCTGCTTTGATGAGTAAATACTTTGGAGGGTCAATTTTTGCTACTAGCTTGATCGTGTGAGATATAATGTAGTGTTAGAACTTTTGAGAAGCGAATACGACTGTTAAACAAGCCTTCTCAATGAATGTATAATTGAGTTCATATCAATTTAATGTTCTACTGATGTAATAGATAGCTCATTTATTGCCTTCTTGATTTTCTTGTGCTAATAGTGCCCCCAATGATATGTATGTTGTTGATATGTAGAGAATAAGTGGCTTTCCTTCTATTGGGGGTACCAGAACTGGTGGGTTCATTAAATATTGCTTGATTTGATAGAATGATTCTGCACATTTAGCTTCCCATCTAAATGGTACATTCTTGTGTAGAAAATTATTGAATGGTATACTTTTATATGCTAGTTGGGCGATGAATCACCTGATTGACTAGAGTCATCCTTGTAGAGATCTGAGTTGGCTAATGTTTTTAGGTGGTGGCATCTCCATGATGGCTTGTACCTTTGCTGGATCTACTTCAATGTCTTTTGCTGACATGATGTAGCCTAATAATTTGTCTAATGTTACGCCGAAGACACACTTCTTAGGGTTGAGGCTGACTTGAAATTTCTCCAGTCTCTCAAAAAATTTCTCTAATATGCCTAGATGTTCTGCCCAGTTAAATGACTTAGCTAGTAAATCATCCACATAGTCCTCCATGAAGTAAATCATCTACATAGTCCTCCATGAAGGTATGCATCATATCATGAAAGATTATTGTCATTGTTCATTGTTAAGTTGCTCTAGCATTCTTTAAGCCAAAAGGAATGACATTCCAATAATAGGTTTCCCCAGGATAGGTAAACTTTGTTTTATCTTGATCCTCTGGAGCTATCTTGATTTGATTATAGCCAGAAAAACCATCCAATTAATGATAACATTGCATGGCTTGCTGTGAGGTCTATAATTATGTCAATACTCGGCTAAGGAAACTCATCCTTTGGACAGGCTTTGTTGACATCCCTAAAATCGGTGAATATCCTGATGTTGCCATCTAGTTTTGAAACTGGTACAATGTTGGAAATCCATTCAAGATAGTCGATAGGTCGGATAATCTGACATCTAATAGTTTCTTTAGTTTAGCTTTGACCATGAGTGCTACATGTGGATTCATCTTTCTCAATTTTTTCTTAACAGGGTTAGCTCCTGGAGCAATAGATAAGTGATGCATGATTAGGTGTGGATCAATCCCAGGCATATCTACATAGGACCAACCAAAATTGACTTTCTTTTCTTTGAAGAATTTGATAAACTCTGGTTTTTCTTCCTCTGTCAGAGATTCTGCTAGGTGTATGTATTTGGTTGCTTCTGTTGTACCAATGTTGATTGATTGAGTGGGCTCAATCAATATGGGTGATCGCTCTTGATAGTGTTCAAGAAGGGTGTCAAGTCTCTCATCTTTAGGTGCCTTAAAAAGGTTTTCACCCACAGATGTGTCCTTTATTTTTACTTTTTTGTGATCTAGTGCTGCCATTGACTGGTTTTCAGCAGTAGATCCTTTATTTCTTTCATTTTTGCGACTGAGAGACTTAGCACCCCTTGATTGCAGATGTTGTTACTTTGTTTGTTGGTAGATTTTGTTTCCGGGTTGATAGTACATAAGTAATGGATAATGGAATCATTATTTGGGAAAATAGGTATGTCATGATTTTTCAGGTTCATCCTAGTCTATGAGATCAGGAAAGACAAGTGGTAGAGAGTCATTGGGTGGGTCGAGTTCAGCTGCTATAAGTGTCATGATGGAGGTATCATCAAGGTTGGCTGGGATATTAAACAAGGTAATGATTTTGTCAAGGTCTTCGATGGTATCATCTTCCGTGTAGACTTGCTCATAATGTCATTGTTTATTTTCTTTGGCGTCATAGATATTTTGTGGACCAAATTCAAGTAGTCTAGGCTATGTGCCTTGTCCTTTTTGAGAAAAGGGTGTATGGCTAGCATTTTCAGCAATATCTTTAGTAATATTTGAACAACTGTCCCATTCATAATCATTTGAATCAGTCTCAGAAGTATTATCCTAGATTTTTCAGTGTTGTGGACAGGTATGTTGTAGGGTGAAAACAGGTACCTGATGATTGATACTAGTATGATAGTTTTCTCTGATTCTGTATCAGATCCCACTTCTACTCTTTGCATTTTCTCATATAGTGTCTCTCCTTGGGGAGTAGTGATGTTGTCAGGGGGTGAGTCTTCCTTGTGTGGACCGAGTTCTTGAACATGATGTACTTTTGCATAAGATGCTTCTCTTTGAATGGCCAACTCCTCGTGTTGTTTCTCTTGTTTCTGGTATTCACATTCCTTTTGTATTATTGCTATTGATTTGTATAGTGCCTCCTACCATGAGTCCTCCTTGTATTTCTATTTTTCCTTCCACTAAGGTTTTTGATATTTATTTGGTTTCTTCTTTGGGGGTAGAGTGTGTTCATAGCCAATCCTATTTTGTCTTTAGAAAACTGTGAAGGAGGATCCAATGGTTCTGTGACACCTTCATGATGCTTGCTGATAGGTCCTTTTCCATTGTATCCCATTTGTTGCATGATCAGGTAGCCTTTCCCATACAGTTGTGTTGGTATAGCTACTTCCATAGTAGCAACTTTGACTTCTTCTTCATCCTTGTATAGCCAACTATGGATGTCCTTCTCTTCTGACTCATGGGCAAGTGTGCCTAGTTGAATAAATTTGCCATCAAATTTGGTGAAGGGTTGTGTTGCTTGATGTATTGATGCCAAAGGTATCCCATGAGATTTAGACAATCCTGGTAAGTTGGTTAGACACATGGGTTCCAAAGAGTACTCTCCCATGCCTTGTTCCTTGATTTTCATCTTTTGTTTGAAATCCATGGATAAAGATTTAAGCTTTTCTTGCTGAGGATCTGGTGCTGAGGAAGTTTGTTTCTCCCTATTATATGGAACCAAGTTGTTTTGGGTTGCCGCCATAGGATTACAATGTTGAAAAGGGTTATTATCTGCTGATATAGAAATCTCCTGCCTATTGTATGGGAATTTAACAAACTGGTGGTAAGTTGAGGGTATTGCTTGCATTTCATGTATCCAAGGTTGACCCAATAAAATATTATATGTGAGGTCTATGTCTAAGACTTGGCACTTAGTTTCCCTTTGTATCGGTCCCATTTCAATTGGGAATATCATGGTTCCCTTGGATGATCTTTCTTCATCATCATATGCTTTGATAGTGATATTTTTGCATGGATAAATAGACTGCTCAGAGAAGCCTAATGCACGGATAAGTTTTACGGTACAAATATTGAGTACAACTCTTCCATCTACTAATACTCTTTTATCTCAATGTTTGTAGACCAAGACTTTGATATGAAGTGGATTATTGTGTGGATGGCTCGATGAGATATTATCATGCTCAAAAAAGGTGAGATTATGAGGCCCTGTCATGTGAACTACCATGGCTTGAAATTTGTCAATATCCAAATCCTGAGGTACATTTGTTTCCAATAGTGCTTGTTCCAAGATGGATTTATGCTTTGGTGAAAGTTTTAGTAACTCAAGTATGAATATTTGAGCATGAGTTTTGTACAGTTGACTGACCAGATCATATTGAATTTTGGGGATAGTGTTTTCTCTTGATGTATGCCCTTTCAAAACATATTTTTGAGCTCTGGTGGTTACATTGATCGATTCATGTTCGTGTTTATCCTTGATTTTAATGACATTGACTTGATTGTCATCTGTTGATATATGATTGATAGTGTTATTATATATGTGATTGATACGAGCTCCACATGTATCATTTTATGTTGAAGCTCCATCTTTGTTGTAATTTGGAAGAGGATTTTTAAAGGCGCCATGATCACCATTTGTTTTGAGACCATCGACTGTTAAATCACCTCTATCAATCATGTCTTGAACAATTTTTTTAAACCTCATGCAATCATTTGTTTCATGTCCTTTATTTCGATGAAAATCACAAAAGTGTGAGTCATTCCACCATGGTGGCTTGACTTGTGGTTCAAAGTTGTTTATTTTTGGTGATGAGATAATCTTGTTTGGTAGGAGTTCTTTGAATGCTAACTCTAATGATTGGCCTAATGATGTGTAAATGTGTTTAGGAAAGTTGTTGGTGTTACCACGTGAATTTGTATTAGGTCCTAGATTTGTGTTGTTGTTTTGGGTATTGTTGGTGTTGCTTGTATTTGGAGGTTCTTGATTGGTATTTGGTGCATAAGTGTTAGTGCCTTGGTTAGCACCCTTTTGATTCTTGGTAACCTGAGGATTGCCTGATAAGGCCAATACTGGTTGTTTGGACTTCACATCATTAGCCTCGTTTCCTCCTTCATTTCTAGTTTTTTGTTTTTGGTCCAAAACTTGGATTTGTCTAAGTTGTTGTTGTTGTTGTTATTATAATGAGATTTGGGTGAATTAGTTCCTTCTTTAAATAATTTCAATGTTCACTTTTTAACACATGCCTCCTCTACTTGGATTCCATTTTCAATTAGTTTAGCAAAAGAGGGTATGCATTGGATCTTGAGTATGTAACTCATCTCGCTATTCAAATTGTCAATGAAAATTTCCATCTTTTCCTTTTTGGGCACATCTTGAGGATATCTCGAAACCATCCACCTTCAATGTTGAAGAAACACCATGAATGTTTCATTGTTTTTCTATTTGGTATTGTAGACATCTAGCATGGTGATTGCATGTTGAATATTGTAGGAGTATTGAGTGATAAATTTGTTGACTAATTCATCAAAGGATTTGATAGGAGGTGTGATTTTGGATAACCATTCGATTGTTTGTCCTCCCAAGCTTCTCGGGAATAGCCTCATGGTGTCGTCATGGGAAAATTCCAGGCTCATGATACAAAATTCCTGAACATGATCACAAGGATCACTTTTTCCATCATATTTGTCAAATTTTGGAATGTCTGAATTCAGGGGAAAAGGTATCATGTATAACCTTCTGTCAAAAGAATAAGGACAAATTTCATTTAAGGAATACTGCATTATCATCCCCTGTTGCATATCCCACATTTGTCTTTGTAGCATTTGTATTTGTTGGGTGAGAGCAACCAAGGGTGCATTTTCTTGCCGAGGGAAGAGTTCTTCCCTCTCGTTATCCCTAGTTCGAGTATATGTGGGTTCTGGCATGTTTTGTTCAAGTATGTTTTGTTCAGAGTCAAATGCGTCTTCTTCTCTTTGCTGTTTGTATAATGTCGAGACCTTGTTCTAAAGGCGTTAGCATCAAAGTCTTCAGGAATCCTAATGTCTTTGTTTGTTAGTGTCGGCCTCTATGAGTCTTTCCATAAGTCTTTGAAATGAGGCACTTTCTTGACATTCTTGGAGGAGTTCTTTAGTAATCTTTGTATCTTCTAGATTTGGATACTCGAAGGGATTTGATAATCTTCGACCCATACTAGACTACTAGACTTTGGTTGTGGTTCGCTTTGTTTGTTTCATTGAGAGCGAGTGACAATGGGCATCTAGTAGAAACTTTCTATGACAAAGGGGATGAATTCCTCTTCTGTGTTTTGCTTGGGAGTTGGTGGTTCTAATCATGGTATGCTGTAAGTGATGCAAACTTCCGAGAAGAAAGTTGGATTGATCTTTCCTCCATGATTTAAGCGTTGGCTAAAAGCTTTTTTTTGGCAAAATGCTCTACTTATCAATGACTCCTTGTCAAATCCATTTGTCTTGTTTTGAAGATACAAGCACATATGACAAAGAAATGTGCGATGAGATTTGAAGAGTTGGCGATTGACGTAAAGAAATCTATTTCTTTTGGCAAGTTTCTGGGAACTAGGTTGTTGTTTCCTGAACTTAGTTTTATGATGAATAATTTTTCTTCTCAAAATATGAGGATTAGTCATACATACGTGATCAATGGTTTTCTTTGATTTGTTTTGGATTGAGATAGTTTGTTTGGAAACTTAAGTCAACTTTCATCAAATGAAGGTTTAGATGCCCCCTCACGACAAAGTGCATCAAATGTTATGGAATAAGAGTTGTCCTGATATGCAAACTCGATTCAAGAACTTTAGTTTAAACTAAGTATATTTTGAGGATAGAATCTGTTTGATTGGAGGACTTTTTGATGTGTGTGATGACGTTACCTAATTTTGATAGAAAAAAGTGTTTATCTTTGGCTAGTTTTGGACTTGCCAACTTTCATTTTAAGAATGTCTTGTTTTGATTGTTTTGGAATAGTTTTGACGCTCTAATTTGAATTTTCTCCTAATAAAGTTGAGTGAGGATCAAAAAGGGTCTCCCAAACTATTTTTAATTTTTTTCAAAAAAAGTTTATTTGCTGTCTGTTTTCATAGTTTTGACTATGCGGTAAGCTAGAGGCTAGATGTGCTAACAAATGATACCAATGCGCTATAGAAAGATCCCGATGCGCTAAGCTGCATTTGCTACTCACTAATTTGCACTGTTTTATTTTGACTAGTCTAGATGGGTTATGTGCTAATATGTTCCTTTTACACGCTACCTTTTGAGCTCAAAACGCTATTGTGTGCCCCCAACACGCTAAGTTGTTGTTCCAAAGCACTGATATGTTTTCAAGAAGCGCTAAGTTCTAGCTACCAAATGTTCAAATTGATTATGTGTTGTTTCTCATAATTGTTGCACTATGTTGAAGCTTGGACATGCTAAAGGATGGTTTCAAAGCGCTAAGTTTTGATCTATATGTGCTAGGATGTTGTTTTCATGTGCTAAACTGACTTGTTTCCTTCAGATTTGCTGATTTTTTAATGAATTTTTAACTTTTTCTCAACTTTTATGGATGATTTTTTGAAGTATGAAATGCAAACACAATATGAAAAAGATAATCATTTTTGCCTATTCTAAATAAAGAGTGTATATTTTGTGAGGATGTGTTCAAACCCCCAATGTTTTAACAGGTTTGGATACAGATAATACAATTCAATTAAACTCTTTATTCAAGGGTCATCAACAATATCATAGACCACTAGTCTCGATACTCCATCAACTCAAACAACCTTGTCACCCCCTAGGGGGCACCCATTTTTTTGCCTTATGCCAGAAGTTAACCCAAAGTGAATTGCTTCACAATTGAGTAGCTATCTTGGGAGATATATGGTGAGTAATCTTGGGGGCGGATTCTTCCCCACCCTTGCACTATGATATTGCCAATGTCTAGATACTGACTCAGTTCAAATATTTTAATGCTATTGTTCATAATCAGGCTTCCTGTTCGGCTGTCAGTGATAAACTCCCTCAAGAGGCTTCCCAACCTTTAGAACAAAGGCTTTATGTATCATAAAGATACTAGGGGAAGGCTAATTGTTGCACGAATCCATTGAAAGGGACTTTCATCACCCTCCACTTTTGATTATAGTGGGTTGGAACACTTGGCGTTAAAGTCATTCCCCACTTAGGTCGTTCCCCTCACACTGGCCAAAAATGGCTTTAAGAGTTTTTACCTCCTCGGGAGGGCAGGCCTGCTAAAGGACTTAAATGCTTTAAATGAAGAAAGCATAAGAGTGGTTTGGCTTTTTGATCACCCAGTTAAGGGGAGAGCATATACCTTCCACTTTCGAGACAAGGCAAATAATCTTTTTTTTAACTTTTCAATCAATGATTTTCTAACTTTTATTTGGAGATGTTTCTCCAAAAAAGCATGGTGTTCATTTTAGTTCCCAAATCAATGATTTTCTAAGCTATGTAATAAAATCTTGGTCAACAAAATGAAATCAGTAAAGGGGAAGGACTTCCCTCTTTTGATTTGCCTCAAAAACTCTTTAAAAAAATGAGGTTCTTTTAATTTGTAAAATAAAGTGAATCCTTTTAAACACCAAAGGATGGTGAGGTTATTTTTAAAATATTTGACAAAGTAAAGATTGTTGGTTCTTTTTACAGCTTCCAAAATAAAGTGTTTTTCTTCCTAAGAAAGCAAGAAATCATTCTTATTTGTTGTTCTTTTTAAGTACCCCAAAATGAAAGGTGAGTTCAATTTTACTAAACAAAGAAATGAAGAAAATTTAATACAACTAACTTAACAAAGTTAGAAATACAAATTAAAACTCCAAGCCTAAACTTTAGTAAAATAAAAGAAGCACATCTTCCAAGCCTTCCAAAGAATTTGTTAGTGACCTCTAGTAAAACCAGTTAGCAATTTAAAAAAAAGTGTTTTTGTGGACTTCTACAAGTCTAATTTAAGCCTCAGTTATAAATTTAATTTTTTGTCTGTGTTTGTTACGCGCTAAAGAATGGAACTAATGTGCTACAAAAAGGCACTGATGTGTTATTTGAAGGCCCCGATGCGCTACAAAATGGAACTAATGTGCTACAAAAAGGCACTGATGTGCTTTCTAAAGGCCTCGATGCGCTAAATTGTTGTCTGGGTGCGCTAGACCATTTTATTAAAGCGATGAGATCTACAGGAAACAACAAAAATGTTATTGGCTAAAATTAAGTATGTACATGCTAAAAGATGGTTCCAAAGTGCTAAACAACCCGCTAAATGTGCTAAAGTATAGACCAAATGCACTAGAGGATACTCACCACATGCTAATTCAGGTTTTCCGCATACCTGCACAGTTAGTCCTGTATCAAAAAAGATTTGATAAATGGGGTTATGCCCCACGGTGGGTGCCAAAAATGTATGCAGGAAAAAAGGTGCAATGAAACAAGAATTACGAAATCAATGACTTGTCCACACACCAATGGGACTCTTGCTGCAATTTATGGAGCTGCATGGAATAGCTCAACTTCCCAAGGGATGTTCCATTGTTCTCTATCTCACAAGACCCCTCAAGATAATGCCTTTTCTCTTAGATCACTGAGTAAAGTGACTTAGGGATGACAATCATGAGAATGAGGGATTCTTTTGATCAATCTAATATGAATGCAATTCTAACTATACATGATTTTAACAAATATGAATTAAACTAGTGACGATATGATGATAAGATGAAAAGATTAGCAAAAGAACTATCCTAACATGATATACTAGTTTATATGATTTATTTATGATGATAGAAATGCTTCTAAAATGTTTATTAGATTATTTCTATTTCAAAGAGAGACTAAATGCTTGATAAAAATAAGTATAAGTGTGATACTAAAGACTTGGATCATGATAATGAGGAAATGAGCGTTCTATTTATAGGAAAAACATGACAATGGATGGTCAAGATTGGATGATCCTATCAAGGGCCAGGATTGAAAGTTATCAATAGATGTTTACAATTCTCACCAATGAACTAGTGACAATTTTCAACATAAGACTGCTTGAGAGGAGATATAAGAAGCATCTAATGTTTGAGAAGACCTCATGGTTACCCTAGGAGGTAAGGGTTAAGGTTAGGTTAAGATTACCCATTGGATAAAGATTTTATCCAAGGGATAAACTCTTGTGTAAGTGTTAAAGGAATAACCACAGTCAAAGCAATGAATGCTTGATGAGACCCTATGGTTAGATGAGGATTGAGTTAGGCAAAAATTTTCTAACCATGCCACAAAGGGTTAGTTAACCATTAATGTTTTCGACTTTGGGGAAAAATTTGTAAGAGTCCTTCCAAATTTGGGGAAACTTAACAAGTTAGCTTGTTGAAGGCATAAAGGCTTTAATGTCTTTGGAAGACTTTACTCCAAATTTGAGAAGTGACATCCTCAAATTTAGGGAAAGGGGATAATTGAAGGGTTTAGGCTAATTGATTAGGATTAGATAGGTTCTAGAAGAATCTAGAAAGATGGTTAGGAGGAAAGTGGGAGATGTAGGAGAATGCAAGTGGGTGGGGAAAATAGAATTTAATTAAAATAAATTGCTTTATTTCAACAAAATAGATGCAAATGGGGGATTTAAATAAATTAGATTTATTTATTTGAAGTGAACAATTTAATTAAATGTAAATTTAATTAAAGGGAGAGAGAAGGGATTTAATTAAATAAAATGATTTATTCAAATAAATGACATGAAAGGCTTAGTTGAATTTAAATAAATAAATTGAATAATTTATTTAATCAAATAGAGGAATGTGGATGATTTAATTAAATAAGATTTAACTAAATAAAGGAATGAGAATAAAATTAATATTAAATATTCATTTAGGAAAGTGGTCATTTTTATATGTCTATACCTATAGCTCACTATTTTTTCTTATTTTGTTTTTAATTTCAGCACTCTACTTATTCAACTTACAAAAGAGCGTCAACCACATTCCAAACACAATCAATCTGCATAGTATTCAGTCCTTGTGTCATTTATGATTGGATCTACTAGATTCATCCCCTCTTTTGAATGTAACTTAGTTCTCCTAGTGAAAATTGACTTAGTGAATTCTCCTTTCCAAGTGGTGAATTTGCTAAGCCTCCAATTTTCTACTTTACAATGAGTCAATGATATTAGTGGAACGATTATTATCGTGATGAACACTAGATCGAATAGATATCTTTATCTACATGATTTCCCTATCATTACTTGCTTCATCTACATTAAGTGTAGGTTCAATATCATAATACATGCCTTATTGTGTGAGGGTTAGAGGGATATTACATGAACCAAGAAAAAGATGTTGTTTACCTAAATAATATGTGAGCATGAAAAGAAATTTCCTTGATAGAGGATTGTAAAATAAATTATGATTCAATGTAGAATTAGAAGTGCCAATCATACTAAGAAGTTGAGAAATTAGTCCAAAATAGTCTAGGATTATTGTCAAGAGAATGACTTGGGTTGAATGCAAATGCTAATGGCATCTCAAGAAGGCCAATATTTCTTTATGGGAACATGTATTAATTATAGTTATTTGGAAGGATTGACTCCCAATAAAGCAAATATTTTTTGAATTTGTTGATATTAGGATATACATTTTTCCTGTGCTTTGATTCTCTTACTTTTTTTTTTTAATCTAACTTTAAAGATACAAAAAGCCTTTAATTCTATATTTCTTTATTGCCAAAACTTCATAAAAGATCATACTTCTACATGCTTAAATTTAGTGTTAATGATAGTCCAAAAAATAAGCTACACAGGTCTTTTGATTCTTTCATATAATAGGTTCTCCATTCTCATAATATAGTCTACTATATTTTTATAATATTGAATTGAATAATCTAATGTAACTACACCAAATAAATTATTTGGAGTTTAAATGATTCACCCTTTGGGTGATCTAATGCATCACATGGAATGCACTTACATAAGAAGACAATCAACAAATCACCTTTTCCCTAAAGTTTTCATTGGTAGTGCAAGAAGTTGGAGCAATTTGATCGCTTAGTACATAGCTCAAATTCTCTCCCACATCTTTAAAATAACCATGGCACTCAAAACAAACCCTTGTTACTAACACCCACTAATCAACATTATTTTCCCAAAAAGTAAATATAGAGAATACAATTATAGGGTTTTGACTTGGAATATTTATCTCTCATATTATATTTATATCTAATAATTTCTATTATAAAATATAATACATAATTATAAATGTATCTATACTATTTTTAAACTTACATTATATAAAATATAGGATCGAATAATAATATAACTTATATTAGGGGGAGGGTATTAATAGCCACTATAGGTAGCTTTGTGTGAGGGAAATGAAGGGAGAGAAAGATAAAAATAAATATAAGAAGTGATATATAGAGAAGTAGAGAGTGTAGAGATGTAGGGTATAAAGAGATAGGGATATAATGAGAGGGGGAGAGATAGATGATTAGAGAGAGGGACATGTCTCTAGAGATAGAGAGATGAAGATAGAGGGAGAGAGGAAGAGTAAGAGAATAGATAGAGATATAGAGAGAGGTAGAGAGAGATAAAGATAGAGAGAGAGAGAGAGAGAGAGAGAGAGAGAGAGAGAGAGAGAGAGAGAGAGAGAGAGAGAGAGATAGGGAGGAAGAGAGAGATAGTGAGATATAGATAGTGGGTATAAGAGGGGAGAGGATAGAGAGAGAGAAATAAAGAGGTATAAATATAAATAGCATAGAGAGAGAGAGAGAGGTCATTATGGAGAGATAGAGAGTTAGGGAAAGAGATAGATATATAAAGGTAGAGAAATCTACATGGATATAAAGAGATAGAGTGAGGAGTGAGGGTGATCTATAGGGGGAGAGGGGGCAACAAGAGTTGGAGTGAAATAAGGTGATAGAGACAAGTGATAGAGAGAAAGGTATAGAGAGAGGGAGAGAGATAGAGGGGGGAAAGATAAATAGAGGGAGGTAATGGTAGAGATAAGGAGGGAGATACGAGGAGCATATGTTTATATGAGTGAGAGAGAGATATGTAGAGATAAAGAGGGAGGGAGCGGGAAGGATATAAAATAAAGAGAGGAGAGAAGTAAAGAGATATAGAAAGGGAGTTATAAGGAGAGAGGGTGAGACAGAGATAAAAAGGAGAAATATAGATATATATATATATATATAACTCAGGAATGATAGATAGAAGGAAAGAGTGAGTTAGTGAGTAAGAGAGATAAATATATAGGAAGTTAGTTTTAAATTTAGATTATATTATATAAGTAACAAAAGAAAAAATCAAAATATAATTATTGTACAGTAATTAATATTTTAATAAGGAATGTAATTATAAATTAAATCAAATCTAATAACTTGTTATTTGTAATATCATAAAGACATAAATAATAAATGATTTTGAATTTAAATCTAAATAAAAATCAAAATAGAATAAACTAAATGCAATCTAAAATATATATGTAAATCAAAACAAGAAATATTTATGTATCAATTGTCAAAATTAATTTAGAATATCAATATAATATATACTAATATATAACTATGTTATTATTCTAAAAATAAAATATTAGTTTTTAATAATAATTCTACTTCCAATATATTTAAAAAAAAAGATTATAAATTATAAATAAACATTAAAATCAAAACAATAAATATTTATCTATCCATTATCCAAATTAATTTATATTATATTAAGACTTTGCAATATATTAAAAAATAATAGAGGAGTAAATAGATTCAAAGAATTTAATACAAACAATAGCAAATAACAATGATACCAAGTTCATAATAAGTGACCATGAAATAAAACAATAAAACATACTTTAGAATATAAATTAATCATATACAATGTGAATTACATATATTTTTTATTAGTACTCATGCTAGTACTATTGTAATCGGTTGCACTCAATTTTCAATTTTTAAAAAGCAAATATTTAACAAATTATTTAGAATCTATATATCTACATTTTTTTCTTTAAATTTATAATTTTTTTAATCAAATTTTAATTTTATAATTAACAATGCAGTAATTCAGCAATATGTTTGACTTAATTGTATACAAAATAATAAACTCAATCCGGCAAAGGCAACATCTCTGAATAATATATTATTATAATAAACTAATTTAATTATAATTATAATCTTCGATCTAATTAAAATTATATTTTAAAGTTATACACCTTCTAAAATCAATTTAAAACTAATAATTGCAATTCAAATTGTATTAACTATTTCTAATTCAAAATATACATTATCAACCTTATTATCTCACCTTCACCACAATTTACAAATACACTATTAAGCAACTATTTCAAACAACCATACATATTCTTAAAATTATAATATTCTTCAAACGAACATACTTATTAAATTAAATTTATTGTTATTACTATAGTACGACAAGTACTTGCCACTAAGTGGCACTTGTTATATATTGTATTGTGTCCTACTATTTATAACTTTTAGTATATTGTTTAGAATTGTATTGTATGATCAACATATTCTTTACAACACCTTATTTAAATTGTCATAATAATAAGATAATTAATAATATAACAAAATGCAATAAACATTTTTTAGATGTTAAATTAATTTATTATGAATATATAATGGAAATAAAAACATCTAATAAAATATTTTTTATTTAATGTTAAGTAATTCATAATATCTAACTAATTAAACAAATACTATCATCTACCTAAGGTAGTAAGTAACAATGCCATAATGCATCAAAAGAAGTACACAACCTAGGCTTCAATGATAAGATGCAATACATGATGTGACGAGCACTAGTATATATGATGTGGGAGATGTTGTTTGTAGACACTTAAATAACACATTAAGTTTTGACTTCTAGGTTAAAAGAGTTAAACACTCAGAGTTGACTGACATTTTTGCTTTAATACATAGCAAGAAGTACATAACCAGACGTCAATGATATGATATAATACATGATGTAGGGAGCACACTACATAACCTAGGCTTCAATGATAATATATATGATGTGGAAGACAAACGTTTGTCTTATTTCTCTCATGATATAAGGAACACTAATATATATGATATGGAAGATGACATTTGCAGACGCTTAAATAACACACTAAGCTTTGACTTCTAGATTAAAAGTTAAAAGTTGATTGACATTCTTGAACTTAATAGGATGATATGAGTGATTTCTCTGGTTTGCGTATTGCATTCAACTATTCAGCCTTCTTTAAAGAAAGTCCACACTCATCGCTCACGTCCAACTCTTCACACTTTAATCCATCCGGCAGTATCCATACAAACGAATGAAGTAAAGAAGCCACAGCGAAATGAACTATGCGACTTGCCAATGGAAGCCGAGGACAAATTCTTCTCCCCAGAAGCTCAAAGTTTTGCCCCCAGTATTCTATCTTGCTATTCGGGAGTTCCAAAAGTCTCCCTGCCATAAATTCCTATGGATTCTTCCAAACAGAAGGATCTCTCCAATAGCCCACGCGTTCACCAATCCCCCGATCTCTCTGGAAAGCATCCTGGAAATGTAAACCGTGGTTCCATCATTATTGGAAACTGATTGACCTACATAACAAACCTATCCTAAGATAGAACCAATTAATCTAAATTTGACATTAGATTTTTAACAACTCTTAGAACTTATACAAAATTCATGATGGTGATGCAAAACTGATGATGGCGATGCAAAAGTAATGATGGCGATGCAAAACTGGCGGACTTGCATGTAAACATGATGTGGTAGCAATTCAATGTGACAAATGTCCAATGCAGTCTGCACAAGACCCACATAAGCCTACGGTCACCAGCGGCCTGTGTTCGGTAATTATGGTTGTGTTTGTTAGCGCATGCAAAACTGTCAGTCATGCAACACAGTCATCTCTGTGATCTGCGGATTGCATGCTTGCATGTAAGTTAATTACAGAGAACTACATTTCTTATCTTCGCCCCTTTCACAGCCAAGTTTGATATGGTTGTTATGCTTTTGTTTCCATCATAAATTATGTGATCATGCAGTGGTTGCTATTGTATAAAAGCATGCATTTGCATAATGTAAAAAATAATGGGTTAATACAATTCCTTTCCTTTCTCAATTGCTCTGTTTTATCTTTTGTGCATTGAATCTGCAAGTTTTGTTATCTCTTTCCTAGCTAGATCTGTATTTTTGCTTTGCAGAAAATACTACATGGTATCAGAGCAAGGTTGCTAGGAAGAAAAAGCTAAACACTTTTATTTGCAGGCACTGAAGATAGAGTTGTTTTAGATTGGAATAAGGTTTTGTTTTTGTATCTTTTTGGAGATATTTTTAAGGAGTGAATGATGTATATGTATAAGTATTGCAGATGCATGTATTGTGGGAGCAATCAACATGGGCATGAATGGTGTCCCCATTTCTCACATAATGTCTTTCTACTCTTTTTTGGGAATGCATCAGAATCACAAGCTACTCCTTCTCCACCTACAAAAATAGTTGATGTACCTTCACCTTCACCTGCAAGTTTGATAGAGATCTTGGCTTCTTTGAATGCTACTTCAAATTCTCTTCAGTAGGTTCATTCTTGTCCTCTTGATGAGTGAGATATCATCCTATCAAACATTTATCATTTGTTTGTTGAATCTCTCTCTGATCAAGATGACAATTTTGAGGACACGTATCTTTTCTCTAATATGGGCTTGCATCAAGTTGCATCTTCTTTTGGTTTGGATTCTCTTGTTTTATCTCAATCACTCCATGCTATTATCTTGACACATCTTTATTCATATCCGAACAAATCTCACACTTTAGTGGTAACTGCTCTGGAATCTTGTATGGCAGAGTCGCAATTCACCATCGGATTGGAGAAACATGAGTATTTTTCAGAACCATTCATCTTGATTCCTTCATACATTTCACTTGAGTGGGAATTCAACAATTTGATAGCTCGAGGTTTGTATCATCCAAAAGGAAGAGGCATGATTTGTTGCAAGGGAACCTACTACAACATTCTTTTTGCTACATTTTGTACTGACATTCTTTCTCTTCTTTGTGAAGGCACAAATAGCCACTTTCTGCAAGACCTTTTTGGGTTGCAAGACATTGTAGCGTATTAAGTGTCATGCAGAGTTAGTATTTATTTTGAGGGGGGGTTTTGTTCCCACTGGGTTTTCCCTCTTCCCTCTTTCCTTTCATTAGGTTTATCTCTCCTTTGTTAGACTTAAGGGGGGGTGTTAGCGCATGCAAAACAATCAGTCATGCAACACAGTCATCTTTGTGATCTGCGGATTGCATGCTTGCATGTAAGTTAACTACAAAGAACTACACTTGTTATCTTTGCCCCTTTCACTGCCAAGTTTGATATGGTTGTTATGCCTTTGTTTCCACCATAAATTATGTGATCATGCGGTCGTTACTATTGTATAAAAGCATGCATTTGCATAATGTAAAAAATAATGGGTTAATACAATTCCTTTCCTTTATGAGCTGCTCTATTTTATCTTTTGTGCATTGATTCTACAAGGTTTGTTTTCTCTTTCCTAGCAAGATCTATATTTTTGCTTTGTAGAAAATTCTACAATGTTCATCCTTGTTTCAGTTGAAAAGTTGTAGCATCTCTCTATTGTTTGCAGAAACACATGTAAAGAAAAGCTTGATAACCCTAATTGTAGTGTAAAAGATGACACAAATCAGGATGCCCTGGTACACTGGTGTCTGTCATAGGGTCAACATCTTATACATTTCCAAAACCTCTCATTTCAGCTCTGTAATGGCTCCATTCAATACCAGGGATGCCAAACAACTAAAAATTTCAAGAAATATGGAAATATATGGACAAATTTCATTGCTCTGGAAAAAGTGAACCTTGCGTTACCCTTATGGTGAGTTGTGACTGATTTGCAGCTATGTCCAAGATCTTGCTTTTAAAAACTTGGTGTTCCACATGGTCCTAACTGCTATATCTTCCCTTAAGCGATGTATGTAGCAGACCATGTTGCAATGTCTTGCCCACGATGGCTTTCCGTGCTAGGAAGTGTGCACCATGTTGTTAGACCCTTATCAATGGTACCAATCTCCTAATCAATGTTCAGGTTACATGATATATTAGACTACAGTTCAATGTTTTTATTTAATGACATTTGATGATTTGGGGCAGTCGCAACTAGATGTTATTCAATGATATCAATCTCTAAAATAAATAATTTGGTCATTTTTGTATTTTGAAAAATCCAATTTTAGGAATGACATTATGGAAAATTGGTGTAATGAGATGGGATATTTGTAGTTAGATAAATTTTGATGATATTTGTATTCAAATAATCATTTGGGTCATACTATAACTCTTGTTTGTTGTTTTTGACAGCTTCAGTCCAAGCAATACAAACCTAGCATTGAGGGAATTTGAAAAATGTGACATAATATTGAAACACATTCCAGGGCCAGGAGACTCCAACTGGATGCATATTTTATATCAAGTTAGTTATCCATCTTTGTTCTGCCTGGATTTCAATTAGGTGTATGTGTTTTTGATTTTTGAAAGGTACTGTTTAGTGGTCATTCTCCTGGTAATGTTGTTACATACAGAATAGTTGACAGAAATGATACTAAAATTTTATCAATGCAGTAAACTCATACATATCTGATGCAGGAGCACCTAGGCCTCATTTTCAACACAGGTTTGAGAGTAAGTTTGATTTTCATTAGCTTTGAGTGGGAATGGTTGTTTAAGTTGTTTTTGTGTTTCTTTAAGTTGTTTGGATGAGTTTTGAACTCATTATGTGGTTTTGATTTCCTGTTTTCATCTTTTGCTCAAAATTGCCAGTTTTGGAGTTGCCTGGCAAAATGTTGTAAAAAGTGAGTTTTTAATGTGATTTTGTTTTGAAAAGGTCTAGGCATGTTTTGTGTTTGGTTTGTAGGTGTGAGAAGTGTTCTTAGGTGTTTTGTGGGTTTTGAGTTCAACCCTACACCTTCTAGGCAAAAAAAAGTGTCATTTAGGTATCAAAATGTCAAATTTTAAGTGTTACTAGACATGTACCTATCCATACAGGTGGCTAACCAACCTAGAGTGGTATTTATTCTTCTGTTTGATCTATTGTAAGCGTTGATCATTCGAAATTATGAAGCATTTTAAGAATTTGCACTAAAAATTTCTTGTTTTTCATTATGGTTTGATTCCAAGTGAGCAGCAGTCCGTACACCTGCTGTACTTATCCATACTATTTTTGCATTTTCCAGTTCTTCTATGTTTCCTTAAGCTTTTCCCTTTGGTGGCATTGAATTTTATCAAGTTTTGAGTTTTGTGCAAAAATATTTGGTTTTGACAGTTTCATTGCCTTGTCTAGGAATTTGGCAAGGATGTTTGACCAACTTGGCTTCTTGAGGCCCTAAAATGCTCATGGCTTCCCAAGAACCAGTTGGTCAATTTGTAAGATGTGTACATACTTGTTTTGACTTCAAAAATGCAGGTGTAAAGAGGTTTGTGGCCATGAAGCCCTAGGCAAGTGTGCCATTTGGCTAGGGTCTTAGAAGAAGTTTGATGCTTTGCTTTCTCCATAGCAAATGCACTCATTGGATTATCAGACCTGTTTTAATGTTTAGATTTGAATGTAAAGACAAAGAGGCCTTCTAAGCCATTAAGAGGTTGATTGTATGTTTTAGTTGTGAAAATGATGTAAAAAAAATAGTGAGTCACTGTTTTAGAGTTAGTTTCTTGTCACTTGCTAAATAAGCCATGAAAAGACAGGTTTTACACCTTCCAAAGGTTAGGAAATAAAGTTTACAAAAAGTTGCTCAAAAGGCCTAGGCTTCATTTTCAACACGGGTTTGAGAGTAAGTTTGATTTTCATTAGCTTTGAGTGGGAATGGTTGTTTAAGTTGTTTGGATGAGTTTTGAACTCATTATGTGGTTTTGATTTCCTGTTTTCATCTTTTGCTCAAAATTGCCAGTTTTGGAGTTGCTTGGCAAAATGTTGTAAAAAGTGAGTTTTTAATGTGATTTTATTTTGAAAAGGTCTAGGCATGTTTTGTGTTTGGTTTGTAGGTGTGAGAAGTGTTCTTAGGTGTTTTGTGGGTGTTTGAGTGGCCATTCTGGTCTCAACAAGACCTTAGAGTTGGTTCAATGTTTTTATTATTGGCCTAAGATGCAAAGAGATGTCCGGAGGTATGTTGAACAATGCATGGTATGTTAGAAGGCCAAAGGTCATAGTACTAATGCTGATTTATATCAGCCACTTCCCATTCCTTCTAGGCCATGGGAGTGCATCAGTATGGATTTTGTTGTATGTTTACCAAGGACAAAAACAGGGCATGACAGTATCTTTGTCGTTGTTGACAGATTTAGTAAAATGGCTCACTTTATACCTTGCAAAACTACTAATGATGCTAGTCATATTGCTTTCCTTTTCTTTAAAGAAGTTGTTAGAATACATGGTTTGCCATCTAGCATTGTATCAGATAGAGATGTTAAGTTTTTGGGTCATTTTTGGAAGACTTTGTGGAAGAAATTGAGTACTAACTTATCTTTTGGCTCAACTTACCATCCATAGATAGATGGCCAAATAGAGGTGGTGAATAGAACATTGGGTAATCTACTCAAATGTCTCACCAAGGAGTATGGACAAAGCTAGGATCAGCTCATCCCACAAGCAGAGTTTGCCTACAATGACAGTGTAAACAGATCCACTAGTAAGAGTCCATTTCAGGTTGTTTAAGGTATGCATCCAAGAGGTGTTTTTGAGTTACATGATGTGACTAACTTGCAACATGTTAGTGGGATAGCATAAGACATGGCACAATCTCTCAAAGAGATACATGAACAAGTTAAGCAGTCTTTGCAGGATACCACCGTAAGAGTCAAGGCAAGGCTGGATGCTTCAAAGAGGGATGTCCAATTCATAGTTGGTGATTTTGTGATGGTACATCTCAACAAGTCTAGATTGCAAAAGGGAGTTCCTACCAAGTTACAAATGAGAAGAATTGGACCTTGCTGGATTTTGGCTAAGTATGGTCCAAATGCTTATAAAATTGATTTACCTGCTAATGTTTCTTTATCTCCTATCTTTAATGTTGCAGATTTGGTACCTTTCAAGGGGCAGCCTCCAGTAGAGAATCAAAGAGTTTCAGGCATTTCAAATTCCCTTTCTGATCTACCTCTCCCCTCTTCTTCTTCTCCCATTCATGAACAGGTACTTGATTCCAAAATCATCAAGAAGACTAGAAGGCATGACTACTTTGAACATTTGGTCAAGTGGAAAGATCAACCAGCCTCTGAAGCCACTTGGATACCTGAAACTGACTTCCACAAGACTGGTATTCCTCTCTCTTTTCTACCCAAAGGAGTCACATGACTTCTTTGTCACCGAGGGAGTATGGTGCAGGAGAACCTAGGCCTCATTTTCAACACAAGTTTGAGAGTAAGTTTGATTTTCATTAGCTTTGAGTGGGAATGGCTGTTTAAGTTGGTTTTGTGTTGCTTTAAGTTGTTTGGATGAGTTTTGAACTCATTATGTGGTTTTGATTTCCTGTTTTCATCTTTTGCTCAAAGTTGCCAATTTTGGAGTTGCCTGGCAAAATGTTGTAAAAAGTGAGTTTTTAATGTGACTTTGTTTTGAAAAGGTCTAGGCATGTTTTGTGTCTAGTTTGTAGGTGTGAGAAGTGTTCTTAGGTGTTTTGTGGGTTTTGAGTTCAACCCTACACCTTTTGGGGAAAAAAAAGTGTCATTTAGGCATCAAAATGTCAAATTTTAAGTGCTATTAGACATGTACTTGTCCGTATAGGTGGCTAACCAACCTGGAGTGGTATTTATTCTCCTGTTTGATCTATTGTAAGCATTGATCATTCAAAATTATGAAGCATTTTAAGAATTTGCACTAAAAATTCCTTGTTTTTCATTATGTTTTGATTCCAAGTGAGCAGCAGTCCGTACACCTGCTGTACTTATCCGTACTATTTTTGTGATTTCCAATTCTTCTATGTTTTCTTAAGCTTTTCCCTTTGGTGGCGTTGAATTTTATCAAGTTTTGAGTTTTGTGCAAAAATATTTGGTTTAGATAGTTTCACTGCCTTGTCTAGGAATTTGGCAAGGATGTTTGACCAACTTGGCTTCTTGAGGCCCTAAAATGCTCATGGCTTCCCAAGAACTAGTTGGTCAATTCTTAAGATGTGTACAAATTTGTTTTGAGTTCAAAAATATAGGTGTAAAGAGGTTTGTGGCCATGAAGCCCTAGGCAAGTGTGCCATTTGGCTAGGGTCTTGGAAGAAGTTTGATGCTTTGCTTTCTCCCTAGCAAATGCACTCATTTGATTATCAAACCTATTTTAATGTTTAGATTTGAATGTAAAGACAAAGAGGCCTTCTAAGCCATTAAGAGGTTGATTGTATGTTTCAGTTGTGAAAATGATGTAAGAAAACAGTGAGTCACTATTTTAGAGTTAGTTTCTTGTCACTTGCTTACTCTCCATCATACATTGGAGTTTTGTAAGGCATTGTACCTCCTTCTAATTGCTTGAAAAGAAGAACAAGGAGTGAATGTAGTATTTCCCATGGGTCAGAAAGTTGCCAAGATCAATTGATGGTCTTTGAGGTAAAATTTGTAATGCCCATTTGGTTGCCACAGTCAAGTATGATTGATTTTTACATGTTTGTTGAAGTTGTGCATGAATTTCTCCTCTCCAAGTTGCAGGTATGAAGGACATCAAGCATGAAAAGGAAGAGCATTGCTAAGAAAGCACAAAATAGATTTTCAAATAAAAGTTTTGTCATTGTAAAGTGCAGGTCCAAGGAAAAAAAAAATAGTGAAAAGAGGAAAGTGCAGTCATAAGTTCATGACTTAACAGTGAATAAACCTTTGTTTGTAATTGCCTAATGGATTTTGTGCAAAGCTAATGTGTTATTTGAGTGTCTTCAAAGATGTACATGTTCTCATGTTTTGAAATGTAATTGCTTTCATACTAAAAATGTGCTTGTAGACAACAATAATGGGAAAAGTTGTCAACATTGCATATGCCTTTTGAGCAACTTTTTGTAACTTTATTTCCTAACCTTTGGAAGGTGTAAAACTTGTCTTTTCATGGCCTATTTAGCAAGTAACATGGTAGAGCCAATTTTGTTTTGGTCCATATTGAAATTCTCCAACTCATTTGTCATTTGTTGCTACCAAAACCCTTGCAAACCCTCTTTCTTGCACCCATTTTTGGGACAGTCATGGAGAAGGCTTAAGGGACCCTAAAACTCAATAAATATTTAAGAACTCCCAAAAGGGTATCCATAAAAGTGAATCTTTCAGTTTGGAAGCCCATCGTTGGAGCAGGGTGAGTATAAAACCTCAAAAGGAGGGCTAATTGCTTGTAGCCTTTTTAGGCCTTAAAATTGGGTTTTTGTCAAATCGGGTACACAAATGGAGGATGTAAGACACAAAAGTCATCATTAATAATTGAAAAAAGTTGTCCTTACATGAATTTAACACTTTTTGTATGGTAGATTCCAAAAACTTAGTATTAGCACTTGAGGAGGACTTCTACATCTCAAAACGTAGAAGACAAAAGACACCATTGGGAGCAAAACATGGTATCAATGTGTAAACCAACAAAAGGAGACCTTGTGCAGTGAGGGAGCAGGTTAGGGATAGAGGAATGAAAGAAAAGAGGATGAATAAGGAGTTAGTTTACCAAGACAAAGTGATTATGGGGTTGAAGCCCTTGAGCAACCAAGAAGTCTTGTCTTAGGGAGGTGGATCAAGAGGAAGTTTCAGGTTGTCTATGAACCTTGCACTCTGATTACAGCAACAATACCTTGAAATTAGTAAGGACCTATACTTAGTGAACATACAAGTCACTTGAGCATTCCAGTTGCACTACCTGCCTATCAACATCATAAGCAACATGAAATTTAGGTAAATCTATTTGAAAATTAATGTGTATCTTTGTTATGGTATTGGTGACGGATGCTTTGCAAAAAGGATTAGAAATATTGTTCAATGACAACACACACAAGAGCACAAGAAACAAACTTTAGTGTTAGCAACAAAATATTATCCTAAACAGGCATATCAAGAGAGATATTAAGCATGAAACAGAAAGCATACAAACATAGATAGATAAACTATACTCCTCCAAATGCTAATCAAGATGCTCATAGTTGCTCCTCCCTTGCTCCTCTCCTCTCCAAGTTCCACATGAGTGTAGCTTTCAGCTTTTAGCACTAGCCATGGATGCCATATGGAGATTCAAGATGGTTGAATATGATAAACAAATGATATGCAAGTGTAGATAGTGATGCTATGAAAAAGCTCTATGCTAATACTAGTATAACAACAATACTCTAATGCTTCCTTCTTTGCTTGAGGAGAAGGGTTCTATTTATAGAAGAAATGGGGAAATGAGGGGTTAAGATTGAGGAATCTTAACAAGGGTTAGGATTGAAAGATATTCAATCCATGTGAGACTTTCAACCCAATCCCATGTTGACAAGTGTCACCATGAGGAGGCTTGAGTGGAGAGATAAGGAGCATTAAATGCTTGAGGGGACATGATGGTTGCCCTAGAGGGTTGGGTTAGGGTTAGGTTAATGGATATTCCTTTCATCCAAGGGATAAATGAATGTGCAAGGGTTAAATGGTTACCTTAGTCAAAGAAATAAATCATTTGAAGAGACCCATGAGTCAAAAGGATGGTTAAGTTAGAGGAAAGTCTCTAACCAAAGGTAAAAGGTGAGTTAACCATAAATGGTTATGTAAGAGCCTTTAATGGTTTGGAAGACTTTAGAGGTTAACCATTTGAAGACATAAATCCTTTAATGGTTATTGAAGACTTTGGAGGCTTTTGAGAAGTGACTTCCTTTTATTTAGGAGTGTGACAATGATTAGGATAGGGTTAGGCTTGTTAGAAGAGTTAGAAGAATCTAGAAGGGATTTAGGCATGCAAGTGGATTTTGTAGGAGAATGCAAGTGGGAGGAATTTTGGGATTTTCAATTAAAATAAAATCATTTATTTCAATTAAATGGTGTAATTTGCATTTGGATAGATATTTAAATAAATATTAATTTATTTAAATGGGAATGTGAATTTTGGATTTTATTTAAATAAATCTTAATTTATTTACATGAGAAAAAGGAAGATAAAGCTTTAAATGCTTGAAGACTTTGAGGGAAACCATTAAAGGCTTAAGAAGACTCTATAAAGAAGCCATTAAGTTTGAAGACTTTAAGGGAAGCCATTAAAGGCTTAAGAAGACTCTAGAAGAAAGCCATTGAGTTTGAAGACTTTAAGAGAAACCATTAAAGGCTTGAGAAGACTCTAGAAGGAAGCCATTAAGTTTGAAGACTTTAAGGGAAAGCATTAAAGGTTTCAAGTGGGTGAGGATAAATAGGATTTTAAATAAATAATTTATTTATTTAAAATAGTTGTGCAACTTGCATTTGTAGGAAAATACAAGTGGGTGAAGGATAAAGATGATTTAAATAAATGTTAATTTATTTAAATGTGAGAGATGGGATTTTGGGGGATTTAAATAAATATAAATATTAATTTATTTAAATGTGAGAGAAGTTTTAATTAAACAAATATGATTTATTTATTTAATTAATGGTTTGAATTTGGTTAAGTGAATTAAATCAAATAAATTGAATAATTTATTTAATTAATAAGAGAAGAGGGTTAAGATGAATTAATTTAATTAATTATTGATTGATGGTTAAATAATCAAATAAATACTAAATATTTATTTAATTAAGTGGATAGATTCATGTGACTACAGTGACTATGCAAGTTTTTCAGTTCAACTTCCCGTGATTTATTCGGAATTTTTTGAGCCATATTGAAGATGAAACTTATAGCCTACATGCAAGTCATCACACAATTGTTTTACTAATGCTACTTGAATATAAACATGACCCCAAACCCAAAAAAAGAAGATGATTTTTTTTTGTGTATCTAGATTTCACCATTGATTCCGATGCTCAATAATCTATCTCAAATCATTACAAATTAAATCTGATATCCAAGAGACTACCACTGTGTAAGTGTAAAAGATTCTACATTAAAATAAGACATTCTTGCAAGGAGTCATCTGCCATAATTAAAATTGAGTTTTGTTGCAGAGAGAGGCAGCGGAGTAACAACCTGTTAATGTGTTTTTATGCACATGCAAACAAAGAGTAAAATACCAAGGTATCTTATCTTCTCTTGAACAAAGTTTCCCCGAATGCAGAAGATTTCACCTAACGATCAATAGAGGCAACTCCAAGGTTCTAATCTGTAGGTTCTCTACATGTGGATAAGCTCTTCATGGTATGATGTGATTTTGCTGGAATCACAAGGGGACTTACTTTTGACAACCTGAATGTCTGATTTACTGAAACTGAAGTCCTGTCTACTGGTTGGAAGATAAATAAATGGCAAAAGGTACTGAGTTTAGAGAGTCTACTCTAAGACCTAGAATGCAAGATGGATGAACGACTAGGTGGACTCCTACTGGGTTGGGTCTCACCATCAAGCTTGAACAATCCGACACCAACTTAGTGCGATCTTATGAGGGATGCTTCAAATATATTCAAAACAAATACTATTAGATACTGATCATTATTTAAATTAATGCATGAACAATAGACGTGTATCAGTTTGAGATTAAGCTCATTCTGTGCCAGTTGACCACACAAGGTGCACTTACAGTCAGCAAGAGGCTACTGGTTTGGACTAGGAGAATTCCATGCGAGTGAATTCAATAACTTCTTTCATTCAATATAATTATCTATCATCTAAAATGAAGATTCAACAAGAGATCATTCATATTGCAAAGAAACAACACACTTCACCATAACTTCAATGAAAATGGAGTTTATTTACAATCAATGGCAACAATTTCTTGCCTTGTCCTCCTAATCTACTCTAATTGCTATTCTATCAGCTGACTATTCACTATTTCTAACTATTCACCGACTATTATATATTAACCAACTATTAACCTTTACAAATGAGGAGTTCGGGCTTTATATAGAGAATCCTTTAGAAACAGATGACTCTGATTGATTTAGAATCAATGGCTAGGATTACAGGATAGAAACCCTAATTAGGGTTTGTTACAAAAAACTTCCTTAGCCAATGAGAAAATTATATTCCAAGAGTGAGGACCAATAGGAAGCAGGGGTAGGTGCCTCAAAGTTTGTGTCATTCTCGATGAGTTAGGTGCATTGAATCTGCACATGTTGAGGTGGACCAATCCGACTGGAGGAGAACTAAATGGGAAGTCACCTTGTCTGACGTCTGTGGGATGGGGTTTGGGATAGACTAGCCTAGTCTATGCTCCTGGATCCTTCCCTGGGATCACTTGGTGTTGTCCTCACACCCTAGGGTCTCTAGGACTTCCTTTTCTTGAGGAATCCCTTGACCTTGCCCAATCCACCCACCAATGAGTTGCTATGCTGCTCCTAAGGTCTCACCTACTCATGAGACTCAAAACTCCTTACTATGTCTAATAAGGGCTAAGGTTTGTTTCACACTTTCCAAGGTCTTAGCAAGCTCGTATTAGGTCTTAAACCATGTTTTTTATCCCTCCATGTGCTCCCAAGAAGTTGCTACCTTCATCCTTTCTACCGATTTCACTATTTTGTGTTTTTGCTTACAAAACAGGGCTATAAGGATTAGGACCAATTAGGCCTCCTACCCGATCCTTTAGGGCTTTCTCTCACAAACTATGCATACACAACCCAAACTCTGAAAATGGACTGCCAATCAATTGGCAAGGACTCAAGGATTTTCTAGGTTCTGGGCCTCCAAGTCGCCATATAGTGCCTAGGGTGAATTTTGGGGGTTTATAAGGGTTTTGTGAGGGTTTTGTGGTCTGCTTGGGTCACAGTGAAGGTTTTGTGTGTTATCCACATTTTTTGGATTTGTGGAGGCTCCTCCTTCACACCAATGATGCTCATAACACTCCTCTACACCTCCTCCAGAGGATCTACTCTCCTTTGTCCAACCTTTCTCTCCAAGACCTCTGCAATCTAAGCTCTCCTAACTGGGCACTGTCCAATCTCACCTAGGAGTAGGTCTTTGCTTGGCCTTCCTACATTTTCAAGGGCCTTGCTTATTTTTCAATATGGTACAAGGTCTGCACTCTCATTCCCCATGGTTTCAGGGTGGTTCCACAATGGGGAATGGAGTTAAGACTTCATTTACACAATCCTGTCCAAAACTGGACAGTAAGAAGACAGTTTACAAACTATTTACAAACACTTACAATATGCAAATATAAACCTAAACTAATTGCTTGAAATGAAAGTATCTACACCATGAAAAACATTCAACACAGATTTGGACATTTCTCAATCCATTAACTTGCTTGTTTTCTTCATTCAAATTGACTGGTAACAGTTTTACAATCTCAGTCTGATCTCTTTGCTAGGGTCGTACAATGTCTGCCATCCAACCCATGAATTTAGGGTTTGCAAGTACTTATACTACCTATAACTCAGTCTGTGTACCCAAACTAGGGTTTTCCATGCTAACCTAAAGAACTTGACATCATGGTGGAAAAGTTGCTTGACAACTTTTAAAAGTTGTCATGAAACTTTTGCAACTTTTGAGCAACTTTCCCAATGTTGCTTTTTATGACTCCTAGACCCACATTGGGCCAACCTAAGAACCCTACCATGTTATAAAATACCCCTAAACACTTCAAGGACACACATACCCTCCATTTTCAAGAAAATCACAATCTTGACTCATGACCCCTAAGATCTCCACTAGGACCCTAACTAGGACCTCGTCTAGCACACATGAGCTCATAGGTCTTATTCATGTATAATGGCTTCATAAGAAGCATAACACCAAAAAAACAAAGAAAGAGAAAGAGTTTTGAAGGGTGCTCCTACACCATACTCCCCCTCTGCACACAACTTAAGAAATAGAAGAAGAGATGAGGGTCGGGTCTATTCCAAGTGCCTTGAACTTGCTCTCCTCCACCCATGTAGCTTTAGATACTGGTTGATCTACCCATTTCACTAAGTGTTCCATGTAGACCTGGTGTCTAGTTGACTTCTTTTCCCTTGATTCCAATATCTCCTCTACTTTAGGCTTCTTCACCTGTGGTAAGACATTAACACCAAGGTCCTGCAGTACCTTGGCTTGGTTCTTAGTCTACCGTGCTATCTCACCCTTGCATATGATCAAGTCAGCTACATTAAAGACTGGTGATATAGCAAAATCTGAAGGTAGGTCAACTTTGTAGGAATTCTTACCATATTGCGATATGATTCTACAAGGTCCTACCCTTCTCATCTGCAGTTTGGTATGCTTACCTCCTTGCATCCTAGCTTTACTCAAATGTACCATCACATAGTCACCCACCTTAAATTGAACTTCTCTCCTCTTCTCATCCACTTTGGATTCAAGGATGGCCTTCTTAACCTGCTCTTGAACTTCCTTGATGGTTTGAGTGAAGCCTTCTTCTTGCCCACTCTTCATTTCCAAACTACCAAGGTCTCTCAACTCACATACTTCTCTTGGATGTCTGCCATACACCACCTCAAAAGGACTTCTACCAGTGGTTCTATTCACACTGTTATTATATGCATACTCTACTTGAGAAATGATTAGGTCCCATGTCTAGCCATATTCCTTAGTTAAACACCTCAACAAGTTACCTAACACCCTATTGATGACCTCAGTTTGACCATCTATTTGTGGATGGTAAGCTGAGCTAAATGACAAGTTGGTTCCTAGTCTCCTCCATAATGTTTGCCAAAAATGACCCATGAACTGTTTGTCCCTATCTAAAACAATGCTTAAAGGGAGTCAATGGATCCTAACAATCTCTTTGAAGAAGAGATGTGCAACATAGCTTGCATCATGTGTAGTCTTACATGGGATAAAATGACTCATCTTGGAAAATCTATCTACTACCACATAGATGTTGTCCATACCTATTTTTGTCCTGGGAAGTCCTACTACAAATTCCATGCTTATACATTCCCAAGGTCTATTAGGGATCGGTAATGGTTGATATAAACAAGCATTGCTTGATCCACCTTTGGCTCTTTGGCATACACCACACTGTTCTACATATCTTTTCACATCCCTTGGCAACTTTGGCGAATAGTAGTACCTCTGTACTAAATCTAAGGTTTTGTTGACTCCAAAGTGTCCACTTAAACTGCCATTATGTTTCTCTTGGATGAGGTTCTCCCTCATGGATCCTCTAGGTACACACAACTGGTTACCCTTGAACAAGAGACCATTTTGGAGAGTGTAATCTGCATACTCACCAAGGAAATGGTTCTCAAACTCTTTGCAAACCTTGTAAGTTGTTGACAAGTCTTCATCTCCTTCATAGAGGTCTTTGAAACCTTCTATTCCTATGCTCTACAATTGTAACTCTTGAACTGTCAACAACTTCCTACTTAATGCATCTGCCACCTTGTTAAGCTACCCCTTCTTATACTTGATGGTGAAGGTGATGGATTGGAGGTATTCCATCCATTTCAGATGCCTATTGCTTAGCTTCTCTTGAGTTTTTATGTAACTCAATGCCTGATTGTCTTTGAATACTACAAATTCTTTTGGAAGTAGGTAATGCCTCCATTTCTTTAGAGACTGCACTAATGCATACAACTCTAGGTCATAAGCCAAGTACTTCTTCTTTGCTTCATTAAGCTTCTCACTAAAAAATGGCACAGGTCTTCCCTCTTGACTCAACACACCACCTACTGCAACTCCACTTGCATCACACTCCAAGTTGAATAGCTTATCAAATGTAGGTAGGAGAAGGATGGGTTCTGTGGCTACTTCTTGCTTCAACATTTGAAATGCTTTGTCTGCCTACTCAGTTGATTCAAACTTATTTTTAAGGCCTCCTTTTATGGTGTCAAGGACTAGTGCACATATACCACTAAAATTCCTCACAAATTTCCTATAGAATTGGGCTAATCCATGGAAACTTCTAACTTCAGTCCCTGTTTTAGGGGCAGGCCAATTCAAGATTGCCTCCACTTTGCTTGGATCCATCTTCGAGGTTCCCTTAGACACCACAAATCCTAAGTAAACCAGCTCTTGCTTCAAGAAGTCACACTTCTCAAGGTTGATGGATAATTTCTCTTCATGCAACCTTTCTAAAACTAACCTCAAATGCTCAAGGTGCTCTTCCTTAGTTCTGCTATAGATGAGAATGTCATCTAGGTACACTACCACAAATCTGCCCGTGAAATCCTTCAACACCTCATTCATCAACCTCATGAAGGTGCTTGGAGAATTTGTAAGCCCAAATGGCATCACAAGCCATTCATACAATCTATCTGTGGTTTTAAAAGTAGTCTTCCACTCATCACCCTCCTTAATTCTTATCTGGTGATAACCACTTTTAAGGTCTAGCTTGGTAAAATACATAGCCCCTCCTAAACAATCCATTAGATCCTCTATTATAGGAATAGGAAACCTATACCTTATGGTAATCCTATTGATTTCTCTTGAGTCAGTGCATAGTCTCCACTTACCTCCTTTTTTTGATGCTAGCACTACCGGGACTACACATGGGCTGATGCTCTTCTTAATCAGTCCTTGTTCCAATAACTCCTACACTTGCCTTGCTACCTCCTTATTCTGATCAGGTGTGAGCTTATATGCAGCCTTGTTAGGTAAGGATGCACCAGGAACAAAGTCTATTTGATGACTTATAGACCTTCTTGGTGGGAGTGTTGTAGGTGCTCCATCACTCACTATATCCTTATACTCTTGCAACATTTTCTTTACCTCCTTGGGTATTTTTGCTTGCAACTTGTCTACTTTCTCCTTTGGCTTCACAAAGATGGCACACTTCACTATCTCCTCCTCATGTAGCAAATTTAAGAACTCTCTACCAGTAGCCATTAAAACACTAGGTGTTTTTGAAGTGCCCTCTTCATCCTCTATCAAATATTGAATCTTGAAAGTCTTGTTATCCTTCTTGAATGATATGGAGTTCTCCTCTCCATCATAGATCACCTTCCTATCAAATTGCTAGGGTCTTCCTAGCAATAAGTGACATGCATCCATAGGTAGCACATCACAAAGGATCTTATCCTTGTATCCTCCAATTGAAAACTCTACCCAAGTCTTCTCATTGAATAGCACACTCTGTCCTTTGTTCAACCAAGTCACTTTGTAAGGATTGGTGTGGGGTATTCTTGTGAGTTTTAGCTTCCTAACTACCTCTTTTGAGATGATGTTGTCAGTTGAGCCTGTATCAACTATCACCTTGCACACTTTACCAAGAACTTTGCACCTCACCCTAAACAATGCTCTCCTATGTTTGGGTTCCTCCTTAACTGGCTGTCTGATCAAAATCCTATTGAACATCAGATTCTCACCAACTTCTGATTCAATCTGGTCCACATCCAGTGTCTTGCTACTTGAAGAGTCTTCTTGTGCATAAACAACTCTCTTTCCACTATTTGATGAGGTAGGCTTGTCAGGGCATCTATATGTCAGGTTTCGCAATTGTCCACAATTGTAACACTTCATAGTTGCAAAATAGGAGTTACCTCTGCCAGTATCTCTACCCCTATTTGGACCACCTTGTGCACCTCTTCCTCTAGAGTGTCCTCCTCTAAGATTGGTTTCACTACCATGCTCAGTCAACATGGCTTCTCCTTGGTTTCTCTGCTCATTTCCTTTGCTTTGGTAACCACCTCGGTGATTCACTTGGTCCCTACCTCTGCCTCCACCCCTTTTATTGGAGTCTCCTTTCCTTTTGTTCCTCTCTTCTACCTTGATAGCTAGCTGATGACATTTCTGAATAGTAGTAGGAGTCCATAGGCTTATCTCCTCTTGTATGTTCCACTTTAGGCCGCTTAGATACCTAGCCACCTTAATAGATTCATCTTCTTGGACCTTTGATCTAAGACAAAGTTTTTGGAACTCTTCGGTGTAGGAAGTTACATCAAGATCTTTTTGCTTCAATCCTTGTCTCTTCTTATGAAGTTGGACTTTATAATCCTTTGGTAAATAGTTCTCCTTAATCTTACTCACCATAGCTTTCCAATTTGCAATAGGTAGCTTGCCCATGCTAACCCTTTCTTCTTCCAGGTACTTCCACCATGTCAAAGTTGCTCCCCTTAATCTTGATTTGGAAACTTTAACCTTCTGAGCCTCTGTCACTCCTTCACACTCAAAGTGGTTTTCCATGCCCTCAATCCATTCCATAACAGTGCCTATGTCCATTCTTCCACTGAAATGTGGCAATCCTTCAAAGGCTTTGGTGTTCAAGGCCTTAATAGCCTTCACAAAAGGTTCTTCATTAAACAAGGGATCAGGTTCAAGGATAATATCATCTATATCTATAGTCTTCTTTCCTTTACCCTTGGTGTCTTCATCCCAAGGTTCATGTATCCTCTGATCCACCACTTCCTATAGTTTATCCCTTATCTCACTCTTAGCTGCTTCAAGGAGTCTATTCTTCTCCTTCTGCTCTTCTACTTCACTAGCAAGCTCTGCATTAGTAACCATTCTACTTTCCCCTACTGATTCACTAGTATATAGAGACATACACAGTCCAATAAGTCTTTTACTGTGCTTTGATACCAATCTGATGGGATGGGGTTTGGGATAGACTAGCCTAGTCTATGCTCTTGGATCCTTCCCTGGGATCACCTGGTGTTCTCCTCACATGCTAGGGTCTCTAGGACTTCCTTTTCTTGAGGAATCCCCTAACCTTGCCCAATCCACCCACCAATGAGTTGCTATGCTGCTCCTAAGGTCTCACCTACTCATGAGACTCAAAACCCCTTACTATGGCTAATAAGGGCTAAGGTTTGTTTCACACTTTCCAAGGTCCTAGCAAGGTTGTACTAGGTCTTAAACAATGTTTTACATCCCTCCATGTGCTCCCAAGAAGTTGCTACCTTCATCCTTTCTACCAATTTCACTGTTTTGTGTTTTTGCTTACAAAATAGGGCTACAAGGATTAGGACCAATTAGGCCTCCTACCCGGTCCTTTAGGGCTTTCTCTCACAAACGATGCATACATAACCCAAACTCCCAAAATGGACTACCAATCAATTGGCAAGAAATCAATTATTTTCTAGGTTTTGAGCCTCCAAGTGGCCATACAGTGCCTAGGGCAATTTTTTGGGGTTTATAAGGGTTTTGTGGTCTACCTGGGTAATAGTGAAGATTTTGTGTGTTAGCCACCTTGTTTGGATTGCTGGAGGCTCCTCCTTCACACCAATGATTCTTTTAACACTCCTCTACACCTCCTCCAAAGGATGTACTCTCCTCTTTCCAACCTTGCTCTCCAAGACCTCTGCAATCTAACCTCTCCTAATCGGGCATTGTCCAGTCTCGCCTAGTAGTAGGTCTTTGCTTGGCCTTCCTGCATTTTCAATGGCCCTGCTTTTTTTTTAGTATGGTACAAGGTCTACACTCTCATTCCCCATGTTTTCATGGTGGTTCCACAATGGGGAATGGAGTTAAGACTTCATTTACACAATCCTGTCCAAAACTCGACAGTAAGAAGACAGTTTACAAACTATTTACAAACACTTACAATCTACAAATAAAAACCTAAACTAATTGCTTGAAATGAAAGTATCTACACCATTACAAACATTCCACATACATTTGGACATTTATCAATCTATTAACTTTCTTGTTTTCTTCATTCAAACTGACTGGTAATAGTTTTACAGACTCAGTCTGATCTCTTTGCTAGGGTCGTACAATGTCTACCATCCAACCCATGAATTTAGGGTTTGCAAGTACTTATACTACCTATACCTTGATTTGTGTGCCCAAACTAGGGTTTTCCATGCTAACCTAAAGAACTTGACATCATTGTGGAAAAGTTGCTTGACAACTTTTAAAAGTTGTCATTCAACTTTTGCAACTTTTGAGCAACTTTCCCAATGTTGCTTTTTATGACTCCTAGACCCACATTGGGCCAACCTAAGGACCCCACCATATTATAAAAGACCCTTAAACACTTCAAGGACAAACATACCCTCAATTTTCAAGAAAATCACAACCTTGATTCATGACCCCTAAGATCTCCACTAGGACCCTAGCTAGGACCTCGTCTAGCACACATGAGCTCATAGCTCTTATTCATGTACAATGGCTTCATAAGAAGCATAACACCAACAAAACAAAGAAAGAGAAAGAGTTTGGAAGGGTGCTCCTACACCGCTTTCTTATTGTCAAGTCTTCCTTCTCCGATAGCATACTTTGCCTTGAAGTGTTAGCAAAGCCTTTCTTTGTCATCTTGTGGTAGAATGAGGTCTTGAGACTAACTTGAACTCCTTGAACACCCCTAGTCTTCCAATGCTTCAAAGCACCTTGATTCCTCCCTTTGTGCATGTGGAACATCCTTGATGATGATGGACTGGAAGAGGTCATCCTTGCCCTGGTCTAGTCTTCTTCCATCTACAAAACCAACCAAAAGGCGATTAAGGACACATAATGAATTCATTCTAACATAGCATTTCCTACCTTAAATAATCAACAAGAAGACATTAAAATGAAGTTTGCTCAAGATTCTCCCCAGGGACAAGCCCTATAAAACTTTCACTCTAGACACTTTGGAAGGGTCAAGAGCGAATTTTGCATTCCTGGCCTAAATTCTTCTCACTTTGTGACCATGCGTTCTTAGATGCATGTCTAAGAATCCCTTTAATCTCAACCAATACCAAGTTTGAGGTAAAATTGGAGCAAGATGGAGTCTTTAAAGACTTCACTCTGGACCCTCTAGAAGGGTCAGGAGCAAAATTCTTGTTTAGGCTCAAGTTCTATCACTTCTCCACTCTGAAATGTCTCCCAAGGCAAGCATACACATGGCTAGGGATAGGACCGATAAGGGATTTCGCCCTCGACCCTCTAGAAGGGTTAGGAGTGAAATCCTTGTCCAAGCTTAGAATCTTCATTTTTGGAGGCAACAATCCATTCAAGTGAAATCTTAAGGGCATCTCCCACCTTGGTTTAGGCCTAGCTTGGCATTAAAATGAAAAGAAAAGGGTGTTTTAAGGAATTTCTCTTTGGACCCTTTGGAAGGGTCAGGAGTGAAATCCATATTTGGTTCTTATTCCTTCATTCCTCTCACTTCAATTCATCTTCAAAGGCAAGGTCACACCACTTCACACCCATCCAAGCCATAAAATCAAAGACTTGACTTGTTCTGAAGGGAAAATATGTGATTTTAAGAATTTCACTCTGGACCCTTTGGAAGGGCCAGGAGAAGAATTCATGTTTTTTCTCAATTCCTTCTAGTTTTAAGATCACCAACAAGTCAAAGTCATTCCTAAAGACATCTCCCATCTTAATTTACCTTATCCCACACTTGACTTAGCATGAAATTGAGAGAAAAGAGTGGTTTTGTGAAATTTTGCCCTGGACCCTTTAGAAGGGTCAGGAGAGAAATTTCCCCCTCTAGGACAAAATCTCCACCTTTTATTGCTTTCAATCAATCCCCAGAGCAAGAACATATCCATATTTCTTCCAACATGCCTTGGACACTAAGAACTTGGCCAAACAAGGAATAAAATGAGGTCCATGGAGGTTTTCACTCTCGACCCTTTAGAAGGGTCAGGAGCAAAAATCATGTTCTAGGATTCATTCTTTATTTCTCCAACTCCAAACCACCTCAAAAGGAAAATACATGTTATCTCACTTCCATCCACACCATAAAGACCAAGGACTTGACCTCCTATAAGGGAAAAATAGGTAATTGCAAGAATTTTGACCTGGACCCTGTAATATTCTGAACCTGTACGGTGTTGATCTACTGCACAATGGAAGGGACACCCATATGGTGACTAGGTGACCATATGGTAGGAGAGGGAGAGTATGATGTATGGTGTAAGTGTTGTACGGTGGAGTGAGGAGCGGCGTACGGTATAAGGGTCATACGTTGATGTCAAGTGGGTCATACGGTGGAGCCCAAGAGGGTTGTACGGTGGTGAGGAGGGTGCACGGTGTGGAAAAATGAGGTCGTACAGTGGTGAGGGAGGTGTACGGTGGGGGCCAAAGAAGGCTATATGATGGTGAGAAGAGGAGGGGTGGTAGTATGGTGTGTGGCTGTGAAGATGTAGAGGTATGGTGAGCTTCAACAGTTGTGTGGTGACCTTCTAGAGTAATGGATTCTGAATATTAGGGGTCCTCCTTATGCATGTGAACCAAATTAATAGAGACCTAGAGAAAGTAAACAATAATAAAAATTCAAGATTTTCCAGATCCAGAATGAGTACAATGACAAAATAGGGTGAGAGGTGAACCTCACCGAAACTGCAAATACCAAATAGAGAGGGTCTTTCACCTCCAAAATGGTGGATAATAGAACTCCAGCAAGAATTCGCACAATAGAGAAAAGATACTGAAAATTTGCCCCTTACAACTATGATAGACTCGGCCATAAATATGGACTCCAGAAAACTTCTCGAAGGGTTACAAACAGGCCGACATGACCAACCAAAACTTGCCTAATCTAATTAAATAAAAGGGCCCGAAAGATTTGTTATTAAATTTGGGGCCTTACAACAAGGTAATTAGATTTATTATTTAATTATATCGGGGACATCACAGTCCTCCCAGACCAAAAGTTACTTGCCCTCAAGAAATTACAGACTTGGATGTTCAAGAATTTTCTTCTAGCGTATAAGGAACTCTTTGATTCTGTGTGTTCTCAACCTCTTTTCTCTGACATCGACGATCTCCACCGGCTCCAGAATTAGTTTCCCTTCTTTTTCAATGGGTGGCAGATCTCTGGACACTGTGATGCACTGCCCAACAGACTTCTTCAGACATGACACGTGAAAAATATTATGAATCTGACTCCCCTCAGGAAGCTCCAATTCGTAGGCAATTTCACCCACTCTTTGAACCACCCTGTAGGGTCCATAGAAACGCAGCTTCAACTTCTCCTTACCACTTGTCTTCAAGGAGGATTGTCTGTGCAGTTGAAGTTGGAGGTAAACTAGATCACAAACCTCAAAATTCTGCTCAATACGGTGTTGGTCAGCATACATCTTTTGCTGGTTCTGAGCCCTCTGTAGGTTGTCTTTGAGAGATGTCAGGATGTCTAAACTCTCCTCAAGTTAATCTTTGGCCATTGGTGCACGATTGTCTCCCAATACCAGGTCAACAAATGAAGAAGGTTCATAACCATACAGTGCTTTGAAAGGTGGCATGCCTATCGACATGTGATAAGTGGTGTTGTAACAGTGTTCACCCAAGCCTTCTATTGCACTGAGATGTAGTTCCTGAGATAACCCTCTAGCCATTTGTTTATAATCTTGGTCTGTTCATCTATCTGTGGATGGTAGCTCATGCTGGGTGACAGCTTGGTTCTTGCCAACTAAAATAAATCCATCTAGAAGGTACTCATAAAATAGCTATCCCTATCACTGACTATGTTTGCGGTAAACCATGTAGGTAGAACACCTCACGGAAGAACAACTCGACTACTTGAACTGCTCGATATCCTATGGGGATGGCAAAAAAATGTGCATACTTGGTCAATCGGTCAACTATGACAAAAATGAATTCATTTCCTTGCACTCTGGGGAGTCCCGTAATGAAATCCATCGAGATGCTATCCCATTTCTGGTCAAGAATTGGCAGTGGTTGCAACAGTCCAACCGATAGGTTATGCTTTGATTTGTTTTGCTGATAGGTGGAGCATTCTCGCACATACTGTAGGACATCTTCCTTAAGCCCCTTCCAGGAAAACCTTTCATGGATCTATCTGTAGGTTTTCAAGTATCCCGAGTGTCCAGCCAAGGGAGAGTCATGCAATTCCTTCATAACCTTTTCCTTCATCTTGGATTCAGGTACCAGATAAATTTTGTCCTTGTAAAAAATGATGTTGTGAACCACCTTGTATTGGTCATCTTTCACTTGACCATCTATTAGTTCGTAGGCAAAAGTGTTGTTAGAGTATTCAACCAATAGGTATTCCTTCCAATCTATCAAAATCTGAGATAAAGAACATATGGTAGGTCTTCTTGACAGGGCATCAGGGACCACATTATTCTTTCCCTTCACATATTCAATGTTGAAATCAAATTCCTAGACTTTGCTCACCCATTTTTGTTGTTTTTCATTTAGATCCCTCTGCTCCAAGAAGTATCGCAAGCTATTGTGGTCCGTTCACACAACAAACTTTTCTCTGATGAGGTATTGCTGAAACTTCATCAGTGTGTGTATGATGGCGGGCATTTCCTTATCGTAGATGGAATATAATCGCTCAACTCCCGAGAGCTTCTAGCTCTCGAATGCAATGGGGTGATGGTCTTGCATCAACACCGCTCCAATGCCTTTACCCGAGGCATCACACTCTAGGATTAAAGGGCAAGTGAAGTCTGGTAGTGCTAGAACCAGACACGTACTCATAACTTCTTTTAATTTGTCAAAGGTTTGTTGTGCCTACGCATTCCAATGGAAGGATCCTTTCTTTGTCAGATATGTCAGTGGTGCCCCAAGCTGTGAAAATCCTTTCACAAACCTTCTATAATAACTGCACAAACCAAAAAATCTGTGCATCTTTGAGAGAGTCTTGGGTGGAGGCCAATCCAAAATGGCCTGAATCTTCTCCTAGTGAACTTGTACCCCCTAGGCACTGATGACGCGACCCAAGTACAGGATCTCCGTCATTCCAAATTCACATTTGGACCTTTTGGTATACATTGATTGTGATTCCATAATTCCCAATACTTCATTCGAATGCCCCATATGTTCCTTCCAGATCTTGCTATAGATAAGTATGTCATCAAAGAATACCAATAGGAACTTACATAGTTGCTCATTGAAGATGTGGTTCATGCAGGACTAAAAAGTGGTCGGAGCATTGGTTAATCCAAATGACATGACCAAGAACTCATAGTGTCCATAATGGCAACGAAAGGCCATCTTTTCCGCATCTTTCTCCCTCATACGGATCTGATGGTAGCTGGAATGGAGATCAATTTTGGAGAAATAGATTGTGCCATGTAGTTTGTCTAATAGCTCATCGATCCTGGGAATGGGGTACCTATTCTTGATAGTCTTCTTATTTAGTGCACGATAATCGACACACATTCTGAGAGTCACGTCCTTCTTCTTCACCAGTACCACTGAGGATGCAAAGGGGCTAGAACTAGGTCGGATCCATCCCTTATCGAGGAGTTCCTAGATTGTTTTCTCTATCTCATGTTTGAACTTCTTCAGGTGGTGATAGGGTGTGGTGATAACGGGTTTTGCTCCCTCCTCCAACTCGATGGTGTACTCAAACCCTTGGTTTGGGAGTATACTAGGTGGAATATCAATGAAGACCAAACTATGCCCATCTAGAACCAACTAAAGTTCCCCATCTTGATAGTAAGTTGGTTGCCCTTTCATAGGTTTTGTTGAGATTAAGCAATGTGTTGCTCAAACTACTTCATCATGTCTGAAGATGGCTTCCGTCCTTTTGGCAGAAATCTCCCTCAGGCCACCATTGGATTTTCCCCTAATAACTACCTTCCTTCCGTCCACCTCAAATGATAACTCCATCCTTTTGAAGCTCTGTGTGTACTAGTCAAGGGTATCCATCCATTGAATGCCCAATATGACATCTGTGTCATCCAGATCCACGAAAAAGAAATCATCAGTCACTGTGTAATTTCCCATGATGATACTCAGTTGTGGAACTAGGTGAGTGCATGATAGGAGATTGCCTCCTGCCACCTTGACATCAAACCCTTCATGTTCCTTCATACACAAGCCCCTACAGTTGACGAGTGATGATTTTATGAAGTGGAGAAAGGCTCCACTATCGAGCATAACAAGATCTCATTGCCCTTGGAGTGTACCACATACTCTAAATACACTATACCTTGGGGTACCCACCAATGTGGCAATGACACCCACCCTCCGTACCATTGTGGACATTCTCTCCACCAGGCTAGTTTCTTCGGTGAATTCTTCCCTTGGGGTTTCACTTTCTCCATGCCCCTCTTCTCCATCGAACATCACTTCAATATTGTGAATCTTTCATTTGTGCAAACATTGATGTCCTAGTTCCCATGGTTGTTTGCAGGTGAAACATAGCTTCTTCCTTCTGAGTTCCTGCCTTGTGGCTTCATCTAGCGATGGCCCCTTTGGATAGGGTTTATTATCCTTTACCATCATAATGAAAGGTGGTTTGGTATGTGCAAAACTTCTGGAAAAGGAAGATGTTGCCATGTTATGGACCTTTTTTATTGCTTCAGGGAGTGTGCTGGGGTTGAATCCTTTCACCCAACCTTTCAGTGGATCCATCAATCCATCTATGAACAAGACCACCAACCTCCACTCTGAGATGTCAGTCACCAACATAGATAGTCTCTGGAATTTTGTGATGTAACTGCCCACAGATCCCAACTACTTTAGTTGTGCCAACTCCTTGAAATTGAGTTCTGGATCCTTCCCATCAAACTGATCTATGAGCTTCTCTATGAATTTGACATAGGAAGTTATCTAGTCATGGCCAAGAGTGATCATTCCATGATGCCAACATTCATGTGTGACCACTTCTAGGTGGAGTGCTGCAAACTTGATAGCTTCATCTTCAAGCATAGGGTTGAGTTGGAAGTAAGTATCTGCTTTTTGAACCCAGGCACATTTCAAGGTCACTCTAGCCCCATCAAAGGATGAAAGGTTGATCTTACTGACCTTCTACTTGATGTCATTATTATAGTGTCCATAATGGCCCCGACTTCTACCACCCGAGTATTTCATGTAGAGCAACACATAATTCTTAAAGGATATGTCCCCCTCAATATTTGCATCACTCCAATCTTGACTCAATTGTTCTTGCATCTCCTAAAAGGTGGGTTCTTGCTCCCCCCGTGGTGCTTCTAATTTTTTAGGAAAAGTCGCTATTAGCGGCCGTGAATGTGAGTGTTGGATGTTTGAGCTTCCTGTGATTGAATCATCACCCTGTCCATTTTGATCTCCATTTGTTTTTCCCAAGACCAATTGTCATAAGGTTTCCTCGATGATTTGTTGTCATTACTCTCCTCTGGTTAGGGTGTCATTGAGTTGAGCTTGGCTTTTGGTTAGCTCCCTTAATAGTGCCATGACTTCTCTTGTAGGGTCCTGTGGTTCTCCCATTCGATCAGCTGAAAGGTACCTCCTTTTGGTGTACACTTGCATCCACAACATGACAGGCTGGTAAGATAAAAAGCTCTGATACCACTATAATTTTCTGGACCTGTACGATGGAAGGGACACCCGTACAGTGACTAGGTGATTGTACAGTAGGAGAGGAAGACCATATGGTAGGAGAGGGAGAGTACGGTGTATGGTGTTAGTGTCATATGGTGGAGTGCGGAAGGGCTTATGGTATAAGGGTCATATGGTGATGTCAAGCAGGTCATATGGTGGAGCCCAAGAGGGTCGTACAATGGTGAGGGAGGTGTATGGCGGGGGCCAAAGAAGGTCATACAATGGTGAGAAGAGGAGGGGTGGTAGTATAGTGTATGCCTATGAAGATACAGAGGTATGGTGAGCTTCAACGGTTGTGTGGTGACCTTTCGGAGTAATGGATTCTAAATGTTAGGGGTCCTCCTTATGCATGTAAACCAAATTAACAAAGATGCAGAGAAAGTAAACAATGATAAAAATTCAAGATTTTCCAGATCCAGAATGAGTACAATGTCAGAATAGGGTGAGAGGTGAACCTCATTGAAACTGCAAATACCAAATAGGGAGGGTCTTTCACCTCTAAAATGGTGGATAACATAACTCCAGTAGGAATTCGCACAATAGAGAAAAGATACCAAAAATTCACCCTTACAACTTGTTGATGTGTCTTTTGTACATGACCAAACACAGAATAAAATACCTAAAGGGTACCTTATCATCTCTTGAACAAATTTTCCTGATTGCTGAAGATCTTACTAAAGGATCAATCAGAGTAACTCCAAGGTTCTTGTATGTAGGGTCTCTACGTGTGGATAAGCTTCTTGCAGTATGATGTAATTTTGCTGGAATCACAACGGGACGTACACTTGATGACCCGAGTGTCTGATTTGCTTTGGATATTACTGGAATGTGGAATTTCACTGGCCCTTGATTTTGAAAAAAAGGAAAAAGGATAAGGGTTGGAACGAGATCTATTTCTAACACTAAGAACGTAAGAGCAATGAATGACCTTTGATGAAATTCTAACTAAGTCATGCTTTGACATCCTAGGATCATCTCCACAAGGTTAGTGTGATCTTCTGAGGAAAGATTTATGATGTTTAGATCACTACTACAAGCATGGACACTGTCAGATTGATGCATATCAGTGAAGAAGTGATAATTGAAGTTAAGCATAAGCTGAATGATTCTAGTTGACTACGCAAGGCAGGTCTACAATCAACAAACCACTAGTAGTATGGATATATGAATTTCACCATTGGTCATACAAATTTCTTCCATTCACTTGATAACATGAAATCAAATTTGCGAAGTATAGAGACCATGCAAATTGTTGAATCGACCCATAGAATTCACCATTTCTTCAATGAAGTTTACAAGTCTTTTGCCTTCTCTTTCTACCCTACTCTAACCATTTCCTACTTTCTGACTATTCACTATTAGCTAACTATTAATCATTACAAACAAGGAGCGAGGGCTTTATATAGAGAACCCTTCACAAATAGATGGCTCTGATTGACTTAGAATCAATGGCTAGGATTACAAGATAGAAACCCTAATTAGGATTTGTTACAACAAACTTCCTTAGCCAATTAGAAAATTATATTCCAAGGGTGAGGACCAATAGGAAAAAGGGGTAGGTACATCAAAGTTTGTGCCACCTCTATTAAATTAGGTACATTAAATCTTGTCATGCTAAGGTGGACCAATCTAACTGGAGGAATGATGACTGGGATGCCACCTTGTCTAGTACTTGCTAGTTCCTCTTTTAATATTCAATTTAATGATTCTCAAAAGTTAACTTTGATTAACTCTTCTGAAACTATCTGCTTCTTCAACTTACCCTTGCATTGACCTTGGTTGATCCTCCTTTGTCTTTAATGTGCTTGATGAACGATGTGCCTTTCTTTGACTCCCATGTGTCTGATGAGGTTTCCTGACTGCCAAGTCTTTCTTCTCCGGTAGCGCACCTCCCCCTGGAAGTGCTAGCAAAGCCGTTTCTTTGTAATCTTGTGAAAGAATGAAGTCTTAAGGCTAACTTGAACTCCTTGAACACTCCTAGTCTTCCAATGCTTCAAAGCACCTTGAGTCTTTCCTTTTGCCTATGGAATGTCCTCGATGACAATGGACTGGAAGAGGTCATCCTTGTCCTAGCCTGGTCTTCTTCTATCTGCAAAATAAACCAAAAGATGATTAAAGATACATAATAAATTCATTTAACATAGCATTTTCTACCTTCAATCATTAATGAGAAGACATCAAAATGGAATTTTCTTGAAATCCTTCCCAGAGAGAAGCCCCATAAAATTTTGCCCTGGACCCTAGCCAAGGACAACACCTATTTGGGATTTTTGCCTTGGACCCTTTGGAAGGGTCAGGAGTGAAATTCTTATTTAAGCTCAAATTCTATCATTTTATTGGTTCAAAATGCCTCCAAGACAATCATTTTCTATCTTTTACTTGTCCAAATCCTAGGAATCCATGTCTTGACCTTCATCATGAGCAAGTTAGGTAAAATTGAGAATTTCACTTTGGACCCTTAGGAAGGGTTAGGAGTGAATTTCTTCCCTTAGCTAAAAATACTCACTTCTGTCACTCACAATCCCCTCTAAGGCATGCTTGTGGCAATATTTAAGCCCAATCTACCTTGATCATGGTCTTGGCCTAACACAAATTTGGAAGAAAAAGGAGATTTTTGTGAATTTCACTCTGGACCCTCTGGAAGGGTCAGGAGCGAATTTCTAGTTTCAGGCTTGATTTTACACTTCCTTTACCTCAATTCATCTTGCAAGGAAATAATACCTCACTCCACCTTCAACCATCCCACAAGAATCAATATTTTGGCTTCACCCAAGGAGAAAATGGTGGATTTGAAGAATTTTGCTCTAGACCCTTTAGAAGGGTCAGGAGTAAAATTCATGTTTTTCTTATTTTCCCTCACTCAACTCCATTCCTCTCACTTTTCCTCTCACCTCTGGATGTGTCTCTTAACTTTATTGATAATTTTTACTTCGCCTCAAAAATGGCTAAGAGGAGAATTTTGCTAAAAAACCATGGCTAGGGACAAGACCTATAAGGGATTTTGCCCTGGACTCTGTTTAAGGGTCAGGAGGGAAATCCTTGTCCAAGCTTAGAATCTTCATTTTTGGAGGCAACAATCCACTCAATTGAAATACTAGGGGCATCCCTCACCTTTTTCTAGGTCTGGCTTCACACAAATTTTGGAGGATAGGATGGGTTTTAGGATTTTCGCTTTGGGCTCTTTGGAAGGGTCAGGAGTGAAATCGATGTTCTAGGAAAAATTCTACCATGCTTTTCACTTCAACTCACCTCCAAGGTCAAGGAAACTTTTCTTCATTATTCCCTAAGCCATAAAAACCAAAAGCTTGACTTGATTTGCAAGGAAAATAGGTGATCTTAGGAATTTTGCTCTGGACCTAGGCCAAGGACAGGTCCTCTCATGAGCAAAATTTCCATACTAGGTTGATTTTCACCATTTCATCGCATCAAACCTCCTCTCCAAGGAAAATATGCATCCAAGTCTTCCAAACCATGCCTTAGAAGCTCCAAACTTGGTCAAGTTAAAGAGAAAAATGGAGAAAAAATGAATTTCACTTTGGACCCTTTGGAAGGGTCAGGAGCGAAATCCATGTCTTAGGTCAAAACCTTCATCTTTTAATGTGTCCAACAAACCTTTCTAGGTAAGAACAAACCAATTCACTCTCTAGCATGCCTTGGGCACTAATAACTTGGCCAAACAAGGAAGAAAATGAGGTCCATGGAGATTTTCGCTCTAGACCCTTTGGAAGGGTCAAGAGCGAAATCCATGTCTTGGGTCGAAACCTTGATCTTTTAATGTGTCCAACCACCTTTCTAAGAAAGAACAAAGCAATTCACTCTCTAACATGCCTTGGACACTAAGAACATGGCCAAACAAGGAAGAAAATGAGGTCCATGGAGATTTTCACTCTGGACCCTTTGGAATGGTCAGGAGCGAAAATCATGTTCTAGGTTTGATTCTTCATTTCTCCAACTCCAAACCACCTCAAAAGGCAAAGAAATGTTATCTTACTTCCATCTACACCCAAGGAACTAGGTTTGTGTGCAAACAAAGAGGAAAAAAGGTGTCTAGGGAGAATTTTTCTCTGGACCCTTTGGAAGGGTCAGGAGCGAAATTCACATTTAGGCTTGAATCTTGACTTCATTTCTCACATTTCTTCATCCAAACAAGTGTTTTTCCCTCAATAATGTCTAGGAATGAGTTAGTTCTAAGTTTGGGTCAAAGTATAATGTCTTATAGAGAATTTTGTTTGAGACCCTTTGGAAGGGTTAGGAGGGAAATTCAAATTCGATTTGGACCCTTTGGAAGGGTCAGGAGTGAAATTTGACATTTTGGTCTCTCCATCAGGATTCATATATGGAATATAACATTTAAGTATAAGTGACATTTCCTTCTATCTTTCTTATACTTTAAGTTATATTCCATATATACTATCAGGATGTTTGAGAGTGGTTTCGGACCTCTAGGAGTTATAATGCAAAATCTAGTTTTTGGAGGATTCTTCAATTTTCAAGACAGTCAATTTCAAGATCACAAATGAAATTCCAGACTTAGCCAAATTTTAGGAAATTTGAAGATAAGGATGACATTCCAGAATTCATCACTCACCAATTTTACCTAAATCATACCTTCAAAGATGATATTCACTCAGCAAGCTTCATCAACCTCCTAAAACTCAAACAAGACACAATTAACAACAAGGGCAAAACTTGGCCTAAGGGAGACTTTCAAAGAAACCCTAACCTGGAGCAGCCACTGACTCCCCCTGGCTCAAGTAGAGCCTACCATTTGGGTAACACTCAGCATGCAAAGGCTAATAGACAAAACCCTAGAAAGGGGTGATGTGTGAATACGTCACAACATCTAGCGCCACCTTGAATAAAAGTTCTGGAACATTTCAGAGTTAAAGACTCAATTGACACTTAGAACCTCCAGAAAATTCAACCCAAGTTATCAAGAGATTAGAAAATATACTCAAAGTGGAAGGAGGATCCTTAACAAAATCAAGACACTTAGTCTATGATTACTCAAGTGTGTGCAAGTGTATTCATTCCTCTCGACAAGACAACTATGACCTTCATGTTCGCTTGTGATCGGCTACATAGTATATCTAAACTTCATAAGCATCCTTGATAGAGCCTCGCTCCCAATCAGATGTCTATAGTCTCGACAAGGTATTCACCACAATCTCATGAACATTTTTGCATTCCCAGCCAAGTGTCCATAGCCCCGATGGAGTTACTCGCATATTCTGATTAGCCAATTTTGATATTTCATTTCATTTCATTTTTTCTTGATTTTTGTCTTTCATTTTCTCATTTTTTCTTTTTGATATTGCTTTTTCATTTTGTCAATTCCTTTGGCTCGTAAGCAGTGAAGCTTACTAGGGTTTGAAGATTGCGGTGGCGCTGAAGTCAGATTTTAGATTTTTCACTAATCACAGCTTTGCCTGAAAACCATAATGTCTCAGAGTCTATTAATGTGTAAAGATATAGTAATCAACAGACGTCGGTATCAAGACACAAAAAGTGGTTCCCTTACGGGTCAAGTAAAAGTCTTGATCAGATGAATAGATATCTAAGAAATGAGTCTAACATAAGATCCAAGATGTTGCCAGTGCGCGAGAAACAACACAGATGCCTTTCTCATGAATGGAGGCTCCCACTCAAGACACCTAAACTAAAGCAAATGACTAACCCAAAAGCAAACTAAGCTAAAGTGCTCACCAAAAACAAAACTTTTGAAGAAAGAAAACAACTGAACTACTTGAGCCACTCAAGATCATGAGTCAAATGACTCAAAGTAGTTTAAGAACAAGGCTCAAAAAGACCTCTAATCTAAAACACATGAAAGGAAAACCTACTCTAAACCTATATACAAGACTCTCAGACTCAACATGACTCAAGGAAGCGAAATATGTACATGACTTTACATGGTTGCTCAGGTTGTGCAACAGGAGCATGGCAAAAGTGATGGTTCCTAATCTAGTAAATTCATCCTTAAACACAAAAAAGCAAGCTCTAACCATGCATCTCTCATATTAAGGGAATTTTTCACTTAAAATGATCAACTGAGGTAATTCATTAGAACCATGATCAATCTAGATGCAAGTTGTTTTCCCAAAACCCCCATAATCAAAATCATACAACCTAACATATTTCAAGCTCAAATGGAATTGTATTGTTGGAAGTGAGGTCACCAGTTACTTCAGGAGGTCTCCATTGATGATGAACCATTCCATGAGCATTCACAATATTTTGACCTTGATTTGGAAAGTCCTCTTGAAACAAGCTCAGTGCCCCTTTGAATAGCTCAACATTATTTGTTTTCATTGAGGCATCTTGCATAAACCAGACATCTTCATGAAATTTTATTAGCATATCTTCAAAAATGAGAGTCTCCTTGATGGATTGAGCTTCAAACATCTCCTCTAGTTGATCAAATATAATCTCTAGTGGCCTTTCTTCTTCAAGCATAGTCTTAGGAGGTCAGAGCTAATGATGGATCATATCACTCATAGTAACTTGGTTGTCTTGAAAAACATTTGGTAGTGATTCCATTTGTACTTCTTCCATGAGACCTTTCAGTGCCTCCTCAAATATCATGATGATAATGGTGTCTTTGAGAACCCCCTCAAATTGTTCTTCATACTTGGGCTCACTTATGATGATTTGTAGCTCTTTGTTCAACATCTCAACTTGATTATCTTCTTCATGGATGCTATTTGAAACCTCTTGCAATTCAATCTCAAGGATCTCCTTTTGTTGCATGAATGAAAATTCCTCATGGAATGATTCCTTTTCTTCTTTGATTGCTTGTTCAGCTCTTGAATCTTCCTTTATCACTGCTGGAGTATCTTCAACTGATTCTTCAACTTTTGTTTCATGATATTCCTTTTAAGGTGCAAGGCATGGTGAGCTCTCCACTGTAATACATTGTTCCTTGGGTGCATTTGTATCATCAACGTACAACTGATCCTTCTCACAATTAGATGTTGGAGCAATGTCTTGTTCATAGGTTCTCTTGAATTTGGTTGTGAGATGTGCACCCCGAGATTTGTTCACAATACACTCTTCCTTGGACAAAGTTGGCATTCCAAACTGATTTCTGACTTGATTGATGGCCATTTCATGTACTGAGAAAGTAAATTCAGAGTGAGGTGAATTGTGAATCCTACAACACAATTGAATTAATGCATTCTCTAAATGCATTTCACCATTCAAAATAAGTTGACTCTCGAACATCCATAAGAAGCTTAGAAGAGGATCTTTGGTTTTTGGGACATTGGAATTGCTTTATTCTGCCACTGGACTAGGGAAATCCCAAAAGAAGATCTTTCCCTGCGCGGCCGATTCTATCCTTGATAAGTATTTCAAGCAATGCATTTCATCATGTTCATCTGTCTCGTGGATTCAACACTGCCCTGGCCTTGCAAATTCGGACAATCTGTGTGGATAAAGTTGTGTATTAAATCTCCACAAAAGTTGAGGAAAATCAACTTGTTTCTCTTCGCGAAACTATTGCCACTCCATTGAGAAATCTTTCTTTTTTGATTTTTTTATTTTTCACTTTTTTGGGATTTTCTATTTTTTCACTTTTTTTGGATTTTTTGGTTTTTTAATTTTTTATTTGTTATTTTCTGGAATAAGAGAGATCTTGAATATCTCAGTTTCAGTTTGAAAGCTCAATTGGTTCCAACTTGCTTCCTTCTTTTGTAAGTCCAACTGACGATCCAACAATCACGTTCCTTCCTCTGCATCACTTTTGGCGAGCGTTGAAGATGGCTTTCCACTGATCTTCCTTGGATTCAAGAATTCGCATTCGCTACCAGGCACTCTTAATTCTATCAGTTGTTCAAGCATTTATCGAGATCAAGCCCTCCTTCTAGCACCAATTATGTTGAGCGTGGAGTAGGGTAAAAACTTTGGATATATTTTCTAAATATGACTTGATAAGTTCCACTGATCACGGATTGACAATGATCAACCCTCCTTCTAGTGCCAATTCTATTGATGTGTCTTTTGTACATGACCAAACACAGAATAAAATACCTAAAGGGTACCTTATCCTCTCTTGAACAAAGTTTCCCGACTGCTGAAGATCTCGTTGAAGGATAAATCGAAGTAACTCGAAGGTTCTTGTATGTAGGGTCTCTACGTGTCGATAAGCTTCTCACGGTATGATGTGACTTTGCTAGAATCACAAGGGGACTTACACTCGATGACCTGAGCATCTAAATTGCTTTGGATATTACTAGAACATGGAATTTCACTAGCCCTTGATTTTGGAAAAAAGGAAAAAGGATAAGGGTTGGAACGAGATCTATTTCTAACACTAAGAACGTAAGAGCAATGAATGACCTTTGATGAAATTCTAACTAAGTCTTGCTCTGACATCCTAGGATCATCTCCACATGGTTAGTGCAATCTTCTAAGGAAAGCTTTATGATGTTTAGATCACCACTACAAGCATGGACACCATTAGGTTGATGCATATCAATGAAGAATAGATAATTGAAGTTAAGCATAAGTTGAATGATTCTAGTTGACTACGCAAGGCAAATCTGCAATCAACAAACCACTAGTAGTATGGATATACAAATTTCACCATTGGTCATACAAATTTCTTCCATTCACCTAATAACATGAAATCAAATTTGAGAAGTATAGAGACCATGCAAATTGTTGAATTGACTCATAGAATTCACCATTTCTTCAATGAAGTTTACAAGTCTTTTGCAACAATATCTTGGCAAAAATCTTTGCCTTCTCTTTCTACCCTACTCTAACTATTTCCTACTTTCTAACTATTCACTATTAGCTAACTATTAACCATTACAAATGAGGAGCCAAGGCTTTATATGTTAGGTCCCGGAGACAACTGAGAGGGGGGGGTGAATCATTTGTCTAACAAATTTAAACCAAAACCATTTAACCAACTTAATGTTGTTGGTATTTTGGTATGGTTTTGTCATTGATGTCAACACCTACTGAAACACTAGCACTTTGGAGATCCAGCAACATTCACCAGCAAGCAAGTAACTATTGCATAGTTACTGGTATATGGTTCACCAGCAGGATATAATGTTCACCGGCACTTGGAATGATATGGAAGACACTTGGTAATGTTGAAGACATCATGTGGACACTTTGTTTTGAAGAATTAATCATTGGTATATTCATATTTGCATATTTGCTTTTACCGGCAAATAGGTCCAGGGTTACCTAGGGTTACACCAATAGGTTTATCTTTTCCAGATCAGTATGGCACGCTATGGAGATGATTTATTATTGTTGTAAATGCATTAAGCCGACATGTTCAATTAGTTATTGCATCGGATATTATATTATTTGTAAAATGTTTTTATTGTCATATCTTGTAGAGCCGACCTACAAAAGTTGGTCTTAGGTTATGATATAAATGTAAGATCTTATTTGTAAGATCGAATGTGGAATGCGAAGAAGAATATTGAGAAGGTATATGCGAGATTAAGCAGAGGTATACATGAAGACATCATTTGAAGGTGAAGCTAGGTTTTTGTAGAAGCATATCAGCATTAAACTAGTACTGAATCCAGCATATGAAGATGCTATTTTGTGCAGTACATTCTTATTGGATTTAACCATCCAATTGTAGTTAGTGTGACTCCCATTTTGTGATTGAGCAGTGAGCTCTAGGCTGTTGGCCTTTCTGCATGTGCAGACCCCATTTATGTACACTTACTATCTGCAGTAGTATCATCTAATTGTGGGTAAGGTTTCCCACCATGGTTTTTCCCCTTACAGGGTTTCCATGTACAAATCTTGGTGTTATGTGTTGTGGATGACTTTATGTTTATGTTTCATGCACTAATCTTTACCGGTATAGCAATTTACTGTTAACACTGTCTACCAACATACTTAACTAGTTTACCGATATTAAGCATTAAGTTGGTTAAATGGTTTTGGTTTAAATTTATTAGACAACTAATTCAGGCCCCCCTCTCAGTTATCTCTGGGACCTAACAATTGGTATCAGAGCCTAGCCCTCTTTTGGAGAAGTTTAACAACTGGAGGAGATCCAATGTCTACTAATTATTTTAGGAAGGACAATCCTAAACTTGATGGAACCAACTATGGGATATGGAAGGTCGGGATGGAGACACATCTGAATTGCATTGGTAAAGATATCTAGGAAGTTACAAAGAATGGTTATACTGCTATTGCAGCTAGTCAGACTGCTCCAACTACCTTAGCTAAAGATGAAGAGAATGATTGCAAAGCAAGAGAAACACTTTTAAGCACATTATCAGATCAACAAATCATGGGATTATCAGATAGGTCTACTGCTAACGCTATTTGGGATCATTTGGAAACAATGAATGAAGGAGATTCCATAGTCAAGATTGCAAAACTTGAAAGCTTCTGAGTTAGGTATGAACATCTAAAAATGGAAGAAGATGAAAGGATTTCTTCTTTTATGGAAAGAGTAAATGAAATTGTTTTGGGTATTAAATGTTGTGAAGGAACCTTGAGTGAGGATGAAATTGTTTCAAAAATCTTAAGAGGATTTCCACCGGCATATAAAATGAAGGTTACTACTATAAATGAGTTGAGAACAATGCCTAATACATCAGTAACTAGGGATACATTGATTGGAAAACTTTTAGCTTTTGAAATTGAGGAATTTGGTCCTGTTGCTACTATAAAGATAGATTTGGCCTTTAAAGCATCAACATCATCTGCTCCATCATTTGACAAATCAAACTGGAAAGCCTTTTATGCAAGAGAACTTGAAGAAACCAGGAAGGAGAATGAAGAGCTTGAAGAACTCGAAGCACTATTTGCAAGGAAAATGATGAAAGGTCCAGTTGGAAGTAAGTATGAAGGTAAAGCACCCTTTAAATGTTTCAACTGCAATAAGATTGGTCATATGGCTTCGAGATGCCCTAATAGACATGCTAGATTAAGAGAAGAAGCAAGAAGAACATACAAGCCTAATCCTAAATATAAGAGATACAGATTTAAGAAGAACAAAGACAAATCTTGTTACATTGCTGATGAAGGTGTGACTGATGACTCTAATGAGGATCCAGCAGACAATGGATGGGTTTTTGTTGCTATAACAGAAGATCAACTGGCACCTACTACTCAACCGATAGAACAAGCCCTAGTAGCTAAAGTTGAAGTAAAGGATGAATGGATCATTGACTCAGGATGCTCACATCATATGACATGAGACAAAGGTAAATTCTTGAACTTTCAAGAATACAATGGAGGTTTAGTAAGATTTGGAGATGACAAAACCTGTTCAATCAAAGGTAAGGGTTCAATATCTCTTGATGGTAAGAATAACACTAACAATGTCTACTATGTTGAAGGATTAAAGCATAATATTTTAAGTGTTGGTCAATTAGTTGAGAAGGGATTTCAGTTACAATTTAAAAATGGAAAATGCAAAATCATGAATAGAACTGGTTTGGAAATTGCAACCGGTAATCAGACTAGAGGTAATATCTTTCATTTGAACAACAGTGAAAAGGCATGCTTGATTGCACATATAGATGAGAGTTAGTTATGGCATAAGAGACTATGTCATGTAAACTTTGATTGCATGGTTAAAATCAGTACTTCTAAGGCATTTAGAGATCTACCTAAAATTGTGAAACCTCAGAATACAATTTGGAAGGAAAGTCAATTTGGAAAACAAGTTAGAGATAGTTTCAAAAGTATTCTGAAAAAATCCAATAATGCTCTTGATTTGATTCACACTAATTTATGTGGTCTAGCTAGAACTAAAATTTTACAAGGTGATAGATATTTCATGCTAATTATTGATGATTATTCTAGAATGTGTTGGGTTACTTTTCTCATAGAAAAATCAGAAGCACTTGGAAAGTTCAAACTGTTCAAAGCAATGGTTGAAAATAAACCGGTAAGAAAATGAAATGTTTAAGATCAGATCAAGGAGGAAAATTCACATCTAAGGACTTTAATACATTTTGTGAAGTGAATGGAATCAGAAGATAGTTATCAGCACCTCGGACACCACAACAAAATGGAGTTGTTGAAAAGAAAAACAAAACTATCTTGGATGCAGCAAGAAGTATGTTATCTGAAGCAAATTTACCACATGTATATTAGAGAGAAGCAGTTAGCACTGATGTCTATACATTCAACAAAGTTCACATCAAAGGTGAAACTGGTAAGACCCCTCATGAACTATGGTTTGGTAATACTCCTACTCTTAAGTATTTCAGAATTTTTGGAAGTAAATATTATATTAGAAGAGATAAGCATTTTGGCAAATTTGATCCTAGAAGTGATGAAGGAATATTTCTTGGTTATTCATCTAAGAGAAAGGCATATAGATGTTTTAATAAGAGTTTGTAGAAAATTGTTGAGAGTACAAATATAAAGATTGATGAACAATTCAAAGGAACTTCAAGGTATATAGACTCTGAACTGGCAATAGAAATTGTGACAAATGAATGTACACTAAATCAACTGGTATAGAATGAAGATCTCGTTACCCCGGTACCATCAAAGGATTCCACAGTAATTGAAGAACAACAACAAACTAAGACACCCCAGTATTTAAGATTGAATCATTCTGAAGATCAGATAATTGGAAACAAATTTAAAGGAGTTATGACAAGAGGAAGATTGGCAAATGAAGAGGTATGTCTTATTTCTCAAATTGAACCATCATCTATCAATGAGGCATGCGAAGATAAATTTTGGATTAAAGCTATGGAAGAAGAATTAGGACAAATTGAGAAAAATAATACTTGGACATTAGTTCCCTAGCCTAAAGATAAAAGTGTAATTGGAACCAAATGGGTATTTAGAAACAAACTTAATGAAGATGCTAAGGTTGTCAGAAATAAAGCAAGACTAGTGTGTAAGGGATACTCTTAGAAAAAAGGAGTTGATTACAATGAAACCTTTGCACCAGTAGCTAGAATTGAGGTAGTCAGATTACTCTTGGCTTTTGCAGCTCACAAGAACTACAAAGTTTATCAAATGGATATTAAATGTGCATTTTTGAATGGAGATCTTGAAGAGGAAGTATATATTGAAAAACCTGATGGATTTTCTTTGACAAATGACAATGATATGGTTTGCAGGTTAAGAAAAGCTCTGTATGGATTGAAACAAGCCCCAAGAGCTTGGTATGCAAGGTTGGATAAGTATCTTTTGAAGATTGGTTTTACTAAAGGAAATGCAGACAATAATTTATATTACAAAATAACTAATGATGAGATCTTGATTATAGAAGTATTTGTTGATGATATAATCTTTGGAGGAGAAGATGGATTATGTAAAGAATTTTCTATTAAAATGCAGTAAGAATTTGAAATGTCTATGATTGGAGAAATAAAATTCTTTTTAGGATTGCAGATTTCACATATTGATAGAGGTATATTTTTGAGTCAATCCAAGTACTTGAAAGAATTGCTAAAGAAATTTGGGATGGAAAACTCTAAACCAGTAAGCACACCTATGACTACAAATGACAAATTATCTCAAAAGGATGAATCTACACCTGTTAATCCAACTAGATACAAATCTATGATAGGAGGTTTACTGTATTTGACACAAACCAGGCCTGATATTATGAATGCAGTATGTATTGTTTCTAGATTTCAAATTAATCCTAAGGAAAATCATGAATCAATGGTAAAAAGGATTTTCCGGTACTTACAAGGCACTGCAAATCTTGGATTATGGTATCCTAGAGATGAAAATTTTGATCTATGTGCATACACAGATGCAAATTGGGCAAGAGATGTGGATGATAGAAAAAGCACCACCGACAGAGCATTCTTTCTTGGAAAGAGATTATTTTCTTGGTTGAGTAAGAAACAAAGTTGTACATCTTTATCAATAGCAAAATCAGAATATGTTGCAGTAACAACTAACTGTACATAGGTACTATGGCTTAAGCAAATGTTGAAAGACATAAAGGTAAAATGCAAGGAACCTATTACTATATATTGTGATAACACTACAGCAATTGATATATCTAAGAATCCAATATTACATTCTAAAACAAAACATGTTTCTATCAAACTGAATTTTCTAAGGGAAAAAGTTGAAGAAAAAGAGATAAAACCGGTTATGTGAATACTAAAGAACAGCTTGCAGATATTTTCACAAAACCTTTGCCTAAGGAGACTTTTGAATATCTCAGAGATCAGCTTGGAGTCATACCACCACCGGTAGAGAATTAGAGAGTTAATGATTGTCATCAACCGGCAGAATTGAAAGACAAATCTTCTACTCCGGTCTTTGATGAGGAAGTTACTTCTCAGGGGGAGTAGTTAGTATATTGAATTGATTGGTATTTTGTATATGAACTTTGGCATTTGATGTCAAAGGGAGAGAGATATCTATAGAAAAACACCTTATCTTTTGAGGAGAGATTGATAGAGAGATTAGTATTGAAAATAAAACTTTGGATAAACACATGTTGCTCCCAGGGGGAGAGATTGTTTGTTTTTGGTATTTGGCATTTCTATTTTGGCACTTTGATGGTTTTTCTATCTTGTGTTGCCATCAATGACAAAACCATACCAAAATACCAATATTATATAGATAACCCTTTACAAATAGATGGCTCTGATTGACTTAGAATCAATGGCTAGGATTACAAGATAGAAACCCTAATTAGGGTTTGTTACAACAAACTTCCTTAGCCAATTAGAAAATTACATTCCAAGGGTGAGGACCAATAGGAAGCAGGGGTAGGTACATCAAAGTTTGTGCCGCTTCCAGTAAATTAGGTACATTGAATCTGTTCATGTTGAGGTGGACCAATCTGACTAGAGGAATGATGACTGGGATGCCACCTTGTCTAGTACTTGTTCGTTCCTCTTTTAATATTCAATTTGATGATGTTGATAAGTTAACTTTGATTAACTCTTTTGAAGCTATATGCTTCTTCAACGTACCCTTGCATTGACCTTTGTTGATCCTCCTCTATCTTTAATGTACTTGATGAATGGGGTGCATTTCTTTGACTCCCATGTGTTTGATGAGGTTTCCTGACTACCAAGTCTTTCTTCTCTGGTAGCACACCTTCGCCTAGGAAAGCCCTTTCTTTGTCATCTTGTGAAAGAATGAAGTCTTAAGGATAACTTGAACTCCTTGAACACTCCTAATCTTCCAATGTTTCAAAGCACCTTGAGTCTTCCCTTTTGCTTGTGGAACATCCTTGATGATGATGGACTGGAAGAGGTCGTCCTTGTCCTAGCCTGGACTTCTTCTATCTACAAAATAAACCAAAAGATGATTAAGGGTACATAATAAATTCATTTAACATAGCTTTTTCTACCTTAAATCATTAATGAGAAGACATCAAAATAGAGTTTTCTTGATATCCTTCCCAAAGACAGGCCCCATAAAATTTTGCCCTGGACCCTAGCCAAGGATAGGACCTATTTGGGATTTTCATCTAGGACCCTTTGGAAGGGTCAACAATGAAATTCTTGTTTAAGCTCAAATTCTATCATTTTATTGGTTCAAAATTCCTCCGAGACAAGAATATGCTATCTTTCTCTTTTCCAAAGCCTAGGAATCCATGTCTTGACCTTCATCATGAGCAAGTTAGGTAAAATTCAGAATGTCACCCTGGACCCTTAGGAAAGGTCAGCACTGATTCTCTTCCCTTAGATCAAAATACTCACTTCTTTCACTCACAATCCCCTCTAACGCATGCTTGTGGAAATCTTTAAGCCCAATCTACCTTGATCATAGTCTTGGCCTAGCACATATCTGGAGAAAAGAGGAGATATTTGTGAATTTTGCCCTGGACCGTCTGGAAGGGTCAGGAGAAAATTTCTAGATTTAGGCTTGATCTTACACTTCCCTTACCTCAATTCAGCTTGCAAGGAAACAATACGTCACTCCACCTTCAACCATGCCACAAGAATTAATGTTTTGGCTTCACCCAAGGAGAAAATGGTGGATTTGAAGAATTTCGCTCTGGACCCTATGGGAGGGTCAGGAGCAAAATTCATGATTTACTTATTTTCCCTCATTCAACTCCATTCCTCTCACTTTTCCTTTCACCTCTGGATCTATCTCTCAACTTGCTTGACAATAGTTACTTGGCCTCAAAAATGGCTAAAAGGATAATTTCACTAAAAAACCATGGCCAGGGAAAGGACCTATAAGGGATTTCGCCCTGGACCCTCTAGAAGCGTCAGGAGCAAAATCCTTGTCCAACCTAAGAATCTTCATTTTTGGAGGCCAAAATCCACTCGAGGGAAATCCTAGGGGCATCCCTCACCTTGGTCTAGGCTTGTCTTGGCACAAATTTTGGAGGATAGGATGGGTTTTAGGATTTTCCCTCTGGACCCTTTGGAAGGATTAGGAGCAAAATCCATGTTCTAAGACAAATTCTACCATGCTTCTCACTTCAACTCACCTCCAAGGTCAAGGAAACTTTGCTTTATTCTTCCCTAAGCCATAAAAACCAAAACCTTGACTTGATTTGCAAGGAAAATAAGTGATCTTAGGAATTTCGCTCTGGACCTAGGCCAAGTATAGATCCTATAGAGAATTTCATTCTAGACCCTTTGGATGGGTCAGGAGCGAAATTTCCATTCTAGGTTGATTTTCACCATTTCATCACATCAAATCTCCTCTCCAAGGAAAATATGCATCCAAGTCCTCCAAACCATGCCTTAGAAGCTCCAAACTTGGTCAAGTTAAAGAGTAAAATGGAGAAAAAATGAATTTCACTCTGGACCCTTTGGAAGGTTCAGGAGCGAAATCCATGTCTTAGGTCAAAACCTTCATATTTTAATGTGTCCAACCACCTTTCTAGGAAAGAAAAAACTAGTTAACTCTCTAACATGCCTTTGACACTAAGAACTTGGCCAAACAAGGAAGAAAATGAGGTCCATGGAGATTTTCGCTCTGGACCCTTTGGAAGGGTCAGGAGCGAAATTCATGTCTTAGGTCAAAACCTTCATCTTTTAATGTGTCCAACCACCTTTCTAGGCAAGAACAAACCAATTCACTCTCTAGCATGCCTTGGACACTAAGAACATCACCAAACAAGGAAGAAAATGAGGTCCATGGAGATTTTTGCTCTGGACCCTTTGGAAGGGCCAGGAGTGAAAATCATGTACTAGGCTTGATTCTTCATTTCTCCAACTCCAAACCACCTCAAAAGGCAAAGACATGTTATCTTACTTCCATCTACGCCCAAGGAACTAGGTTTGTGTGCAAACAAAGAGGAAAAAAGGTGTCTAGGGAGAATTTCACTCTGGACCCTTTGGAAGGGTCAGGAGCGAAATTCACATTTACGCTCAAATATTGACTTCATTTCTCACATTTCTTCATCCAAACAAGTGTTTTTCCTTGAATAATTCCTAGGAGTGAGTAAGTTCTAAGTTTGGGTCACGAGCAAAATTGAAATTCACTTTGAACCCTTTGGAAGGGTCAGGAGCAAAATTTGACATTTTGGTCTCTCCGTCAGGATTCATATATGGAATATAACATTTAAGTATAAGTGCTTATACTTTAAGTTATATTCTATATATACTGTTAGGATGTTTGAGAGTGGTTTTGGACCTCCAGGAGTTATAATGCAAAATCTAATTTTTGGAGGACTCTTCAATTTTCTAGACAGTCAAATTCCAAGATCAGGATGTCATTCCAAACACCCAAATTTTAGGACATTTGAAGATTAGGATGACATTCTAGACTTCATCACTCACCAACTTGACGTAACTCATATCTTCAAAGATGATACTCACTCACCAAGCTTCATTGACCTCCTAAAACTCAAACAAGACACTATTAGCAACAAGAGCAAAACTAGGCCTAAGGGAGACTTTCAAAGAAATCCTAACCTGGAGCACCTATTGTGTCACCTTGGCTCAAGAAGAGCCTGCCATCTAAGTGATCCCCCTGGAAACACTCAGCATCTAAAGGCTAATAGACAAAACCTTAAAAGACCTAGAAAAATAAACCCCAAAAAGCAAAAAGTAAAGGTCCCCATTTGCAATTGGGTGATGTGTGAATACATCACAACATCTAGTGCCACCTTGAATAAATGTTCTTGAACATTTCATAGATAAAGACTCAATTGACACTTAGAACCTCTAGAGAATTCAACCTCGGTTATCAAGATATTAGAAAATGCACTCAAAATGGAAGGAAAATCCTTAACCAGATCCACACACTTAGTCTTAAATTACCCAAGTGTGTGCAAGTGTATTCATCCCTCTCGACAAGACAACTATGACTTTTAGGTTCCCCTGTGATTGGCTACATAGTATCTCTAATCTTGATAAGCATCCTGGATAGAGCCTCACTGCCAGTCAGATGTCTATAGTCTCGACGAGGTTATCGTTGCAATCTCATGAACATTGCTCCATTGCCAGCTGGGCGTCCATAGCCCCGATGGAGTTACTCACATATTCCCATTAGGAACTTTGATATGTCATTTCATTTTATTTTTTCTTGATTTTTCTCTTTCATTTTCTTATTTTTTCCTTTTGATATTGCTTTTTTACTCCATCAATTCCTTTGGCTCATAAGAAGTGAAGCTTACTAGGGTTTGGGAATTGCGGTGGCATTGAAGCCAGATTTTAGATTTTTCAGTAATCACAGCTTTGCCTGAAAACCATAATGACTCGGAGTTTATTAATGTGTAAATATATAGTAATCAACAGATTTCGGCATCAAGACATAGAAATGGATTCCCTTCTGGGTCAAGTACAAGTCCTGATCAGATGATAAAGATTGAGAGGAACAACCTCAAATTCCAAGCACTTAATGAATAGATATCTAAGAAATGAGTCTAACATAAGATCCAAGATATTGCCAGTGTGTGAGCAGAACAACATAGATGCCCTTCTCATGAAATGAAGGCTCCCACTAACGACACCTAAAGTAAAGCAAACTAAGCTAAAGCGCACACCAAAAAGCAAACTATCTAAAGAAAGCAAACAACTGAACTACCTGAGCCACTCAGGATCATGAGTCAAATGACTCAAAGCAGATTAAGAACAAGGCTCAAAAGACCTCTAATTTAAAACACACGAAAGTAAAACCTACTCTAAACCTATATACAAGACTCCCAGACTTAACACGCTCAAGGGAGCGAAATATGTACATGTCTTTACATGATTTCTCAAGTTGTGCAACAAGAGCATGGCAAACATGATGGTTCTTAGTCAGGCAAATTCATCCTTAAACACAGAAAAGAAAGCTCTCACCATGCATCTCTCATATTCATGCAATTTTTCACTTAAAATGATCAACTGAGGTAATTCATTAGGACCATGATCAATCTAGATGCAAGTTGTTTTCCCAAAACCCCCATAATAAAAATCATAATAACTTACAAGGCTAGGATTAAGGAAAGAGACAACCTGACATATTTCAAGCTCAGATGGAACTGTATTGTTGGAAGCAAGGTCACTAGATGCTTCAGGAGGTCGCCATTGATGATGAACCATTCCACTAGCATTCACAATATGTTGACCTTGATTTGGAAAGTCCTCTTGAAACAAGCTCAATACCCCTTTGAATAGCTCACCATTCTCTATTTTCACTAAGATATCTTGCATAAACCAGGCATTTCTATGAAATTGTGTTAGCATATCTTCAAAAATGAGAGTCTCCTTGACGGATTGAGCTTCAAACATCTCCTATAGCTGATCAAATATAATCTTTGGTGGCCTTTCTACTTCAAGCATAGTCTCAAGAGGTCAGAGCTGATGATGCATCATATCACTCATAGTAACTTGCTTATCTTGAAAACATTTGGGTAGTGATTTCGTTTGTGTTTCCTCTACAAGATCTTTCAACACCCCTTCAAATATCATGAGAGTGAGGGCATCCTTGAGTGCCCCCTTAAATTGTTCTTCATACCTGGGCTCACTTATGATGATTTGTAGCTCTTTGTTCAACATCTCAACTTGATTGTCTTCTTCAAGGATTTTATTTGAAACCTCTTGCAATTCAATCTCAAGGACCTCCTTTTGTAGCATGAATGAAAATTCCTCAAGGAATGATTCCTTTTCTTCTTTGATTGCTTGTTCAACTCCTGGATCTTCCTTTATCACTGCTAGAGTATCTTCAACTGACTCTTCAACTTTTGTTTTATGATATTCCTTTTCAGGTGAAAGGAATGGTGAGCTATCCACTATAATACATTGTTCCTTGGGTACATTTGTATCGTCAATGTACGACTGATCCTTCTCACAATCAGATGCTGGAGCAATGTCTTGTTCATAGGTTCTCTTGAATTCGGCTATGAGATGTGCACCCCAGGATTTGTTCATGATGCACTCTTCTTTGGATAAGACTGGCATTCCAAATTGATATTTGACTTGGTTGATGTCCATTTCACATATTGATCAAGAAAATTTAGAGTGAGGTTCATTATGAATCCTACACCACAATGGAATTAATATATTCACTAAACGCATTTCACCATTCAAAAAAATCTGACTCTCGATCATCCACAAGAAGCTTAGAAGAGGATCTTTGGTTTCTGGGACACTGAAATTGCTTTCTTCTACCTCTGGTCTAGGGACAACCCAAAAGAAGATCTTTCCTTGCGCTGCCGATTCTATCCTTGATAAGTACTTCAAGCAATGCATTTCACCATGTTCCTCTGTCTCATGGATTCGACATTGCTGTGGTCTTGCAAACTCGGACAATCTGCATGGATAAAGCTATTTATTCAATATCCACTAGAGTTGAGGAAAATCAATTTGTTGCTCCTTGTGAAACTATTTTTGCTCCATTGAGAAATCTTACTTTTTTAATCTTTTTTGGATTTTTTGGATTTTTTTATTTTTTACTTTTTTTTTTTGGACTTTTGGTTTTTTGATTTTTTTTTTGGATTTTTAGGAATAAGAGAGATCTTGAATATCCCATATTCAAATTGAAAGCTCAACTAGTTCCAGTTGTGCAAAGCTTTTCTTTGCAAGTCCAATTGATGACTCAGCGATCACCTTACTTCTCTGTACCACCTCTGTAGAGTGTTGAAGATGACTTTACATTGATCTTCCTTGGATTCAAGAGTTTGCACTCACTGTCAGGAACTACTAATTTTTTTGAGCATGGGAGAAGGGTGAAAAATCCTTAAAACCCCCGAACAGAAATTGATAAAATTTGGATATCAGTTGTTCAAGCATTTATCGCGATCATGCCCTCCTAGCGCCAATTCTGTTGATGTGTTTTTATGCACATGCGAACACAGAATAAAATACCAAGGTATCTTATCCTCTCTTGAATAAATTTTCCCCAAATGTTGAATATTTTGCCTAAGGATCAATCAGGGCAACTCTAAGGATCTAATATGTAGGTTCTCTATTTGTGGGTAAGCTCCTCATGGTATTATGTGATTTTGTTGGAATCACAAGGGGACTTACTCTTGACAACCTAAATGTCTAATTTACTATAACTCAAGTCCTATCTACTGGTTGGAAGATAAATAAATAGAAAAAGGTAAAAAGTTTAGAGAGTCTACTCTAAGACCTAGAATGCAAGAAGATGGATGAACGACTAGGTGGAGTCCTACTAGGCTAGGTCACCATCAGACTTGAACAATCTGACACCAACTCAATGTGATCTTTTGAGGGATGCTTCAAATATATTCAAATCAAATACCATCAGATACTGGTCATCATTCAAATTTATGCATGAACAATAGACGTGTAATGAATTGAGATTAAGCTCATTTTGTGCTAGTTGACCATGCAAGGTGCACTTACAGTCATCAAGATGCTAGTTGTTTGGACTAGGGGAATTTCATGCAAGTGCATCCAATAACTTCTTTCATTCAATCTAATTATCTATCATCTAAAATAAAGATTCAACAAGAGAAAATGCATATTGAAAAGAAACAACACACCACCATAACTTCAATGAAAATGGATTTTATTTACAACTAATGGCAACAATTTCTTGCCTTGTCCTCCTAATCTACTCTAATTGTTATTCTATCAGCTAACTATTCACTATTTCTAACTATTCACCGACTATTATCTATTAACCAACTATTAACCTTTACAAATGAGGAGCCAAGGCTTTATATGGAGAGCCCTTTACAAACAAATGACTCTAATTGATTTAGAATCAATGGCTAGGATTATAGGGTAGAAACCCTAATTAGGGTTTGTTACAACAAACTTCCTTAGCCAATGAGAAAATTACATTCCAAGAGTGAGGACCAATAGGAAGTATAGTTAGGCTCCTTGAAGTTTGTGTCATCCCCAATGAGTCGGGTACATTGAATCTGGCCATGTTGAGGTGGACCAATCCGACTGGAGGAGCAATGACTAGGATGCCACCTTGTCTAACGTCTGTGTCTTGGTTGATATCTTTTCTGTCTCAATTTGATGAATGATGTGCCTCTTTAATTCCAAAGTTCTTGATGAGGCTTTCTTATTGTCAAGTCATCCTTCTCTGGTAGTATACCTTTCCTTGAATTGTTGGCGAAGCCTTTCTTTGCCATCTTGTGGTAGAATGAGGTCTTGAGGCTAACTTCAACTCCTTGAACACCCCTAGTCTTCCAATGCTTCAAAGCACCTTGAGTCCTCCCTTTCTGCATGTGGAACGTCCTTGATGATGATGGACTAGAAGAGGTCATACTTGCCCTGGCCTGGTCTTCTTCCATATGTAAAACCAACCAAAAGGTGATTAAGGACACATAATGAATTCATTCTAACATAGCATTTCCTACCATAAATCATCAACAAGAAGACATTAAATTGAGTTTTTCTCAAGATTCTCCCCAGGGATAGGCCCTATAAAAATTTCACTCTGGACCCTTTGGAAGGGTCAGGAGTGAATTTTGCATTCCTAGCCTAAATTATTCTCACTTTGTGACCATGCTTGTTGGGATGCATGCTTAAGGATCCCTATAATCACAACCAATATGAAGTGTGAGGTAAAATTGAAGCAAGATGGAGTCTTTAAGGATTTTGCTATGGACCCTCTAGAAGGGTCAGGAGTGAAATTCTTGTTTAGGCTCAAGTTCTATCACTTCTCCACTCCAAAATGTCTCCCAAGGCAAGCATACACTAGTATTCTCTCCATCAAGGCCTGGGAATCCATCTCTTGACCTTCATCATGAGCAAGTTAGGTAAAATCTAGAACTTCGCCCTAGACCCTTAGGAAGGGTCAGGAGTGAATTCCTTCCCTTAGCTCAAAATACTTACTTCTTTCACTCACAATCCCCTCTAAGGAATTCTTGTGGCAATCTTTAAGCCCAATCCACCTTGATCACTATCTTGTCCTAGCACAAATTTGGAAGAAAAAGGACATTTTTGTGAATTTTGCCCTAGACCCTTTGGAAGGGTCAAGAGCGAATTTCTAGTTTTATGCTTGATCTTAACCTCTCTTTACCTCAAATCATCTTGAAAGTCAAGAATACCTCACTCCACCTTCAACCATGCCACAAGAATCAATGTTTTGGCTTCACCCAAGGAGAAAATGGTGGATTTGAAGAATTTCGCTCTAAACCCTGTGGAAGGGTCAGGAGCAAAATTCATGTTTTGCTTGTTTTCCCTCACTCAACTCCATTCCTCTCACTTTGTTCTAACTTTCTTCTCACCTCTAGATCTATCTCTCAACTTGCCTGACAACATTTACTTAGCTTCAAAAATGGCTAAAAGGAGAATTTCACTAAAAAACATGGCCAGGGACATGACCTATAAGGGATTTCTCCTTGGACCCTCTGGAAGGGTCAGGAGCGAAATCCTTGTCCAAGCTTAGAATATTCATTTTTGGAGGCAACAATCCATTCAAGGGAAATATTAAGGGGCATCCCCCAACTTCTCCCACCTTGGTCTAGGCCTAGCTTGGCATAAAAATGAAAAGAAAAGGGTGTTTTAAGGAATTTCACTCTAGACCCTTTGGAAGGGTCAAGAGAAAAATCCATATTTTGAGCTTATTCCTTCATTCCTCTCACTTCAATTCATCTTCTAATGCAAGGTCATGCGACTTAACACCCATCCAAGCCATAAAAACCAAAGACTTGACTTGCTTTGAAGGGAAAATAGGTGATTTTAAGAATTTCGCTCTGGACCCTTTGGAAGGGTCAGGAGCGAAATTCATGTTTTTGATCAATTCCTTCCAATTTTAAGATCACCAAAAATGTTAAATTCATGTCTAAAGACATCTCCCATCTTAATTTACCTTAGCCCACACTTGACTTAGCATGAAATTGAGAGAAAAGAGTGGTTTTGTGAATTTTCACCCTAGACCCTCTAGAAGGGTCAGGAGCAACATTTCCCCCTCTAGGACAAAATGTCCACATTTTATTGCTTTCAATAATTCCCCAAGGCAAGAAAATATACATCTTTCTTCCAACATGCCTTGGACACTAAGAACTTGGCCAACCAAGGAAGAAAATGAGGTCCATGGAGATTTTCACTTTGGACCCTTCGGAAGGGTCAGGAGCAAAAATCATGTTCTAGGCTTGATTCTTCATTTATCCAACTCCAAACCACCTCAAAAGGAAAATGCATTTTATCTCACTTCCATCCACGCCATAAAGACCAAGGACTTGACCTCCTCTAAGGGAAAAATAGGTGATTGCAAGAATTTCACCTTAGACCCTTTGGAAGGGTTAGGAGTAAAATTCTTGATCTTGGACAAAATATTCACATTTTGATTCTTTTATTCACTTCCTAAGGAAAGAACATGTCAACACCTTCTCAATATGCCTTAGAAACTAAGATCTTGGTCTAGTCAAGGAAGAAGTGGGTGTCTTCTAAGAATTTCGCTCTAGACCCTTTGGAACGGTCAGGAACAAAATTCAAGTTTTGGGTTGATTTCACACCTCTTTCCTCCTTAACTCACTTCAAACTTGATTTAAAAAACTTCTTCTCACCACAATCAAGGAAATCCACCATCAAACTAGCTCCAAACTAGGTCAACCTAGGGCTTAAGGCAAAGAGAAGATCAAATGGAGGATTTCGCTCTGGACCCATTGGAAGGGTCAAGAGTGAAATTTTTCTTCCAGGTTGATTTCCATTATTTTATTGCTTAAAACCTTCTCTCCAAGGTAAATATGCATTGAAGGCATTCAAATCATTTGTTAGAAGCTCCAAACTTGGTCAAGTTAAAGAGCAAAATGGAGAAAAAATGAATTTTGTTCTGGACCCTTTGGAAGGGTCAGGAGCGAAATTCTTGTTTTGGTCAAAAATCCTTCATTCTTTCACATTCTATCACCTAAAAAGGAAAAGACACATCATTCTCCTTCCAACTATGCCCAAGGAACAATGTTTGTGTGTAAACAAAGAGGAAAAAAGGTCTCTTCTAAGAATTTCACTCTAGACCCTTCGGAAGGGTCAGGAGTGAAATTCTTGTCTTGGACAAAATCCACATTTTCCAATGCCTCCAATCATTTCCTAGGGCTAGAACATACCAATTTACCCTTACCGTGTCTGAGTAACAAGACTTTTAGTGCAAACAAGGAGAAAAAAGGTGTCTAGGGAGAATTTTGCTCTGGACCCTTTGGAAGGGTGAGGAGTGAAATTCACATTTAGGCTCAAATCTTGACTTCATTTCTCACATTTCTTCATCCAAACAAGTGTTTTGCCCCCAATAATGTCTGGTAATTAGTTAGTTCTTAGTTTGGGTCAAAATAGAATGTCTTATGGAGAATTTCGCTATGGACCCTTTGGAAGGGTTAGGAGCGAAATTGAAATTCGCTTTGGACCTTTTGGAAGGGTCGGGAGGGAAAGTTGACATTTTGGTCTCTTCATCAGGATTCATGTATGGAATATAACATTTAAGAAGGAAATGTCACTTATACTTTAAGTTATATTCCATATATACTATCAGGATGTTTGAGAGTGGTTTCGGACCTCCAGGAGTTATAATGCAAAATCTAGTTTTTGGAGGATTCTTCAATTTTCCAAACTTAGTCAAATTTCAGGATCAGGATGACATTCCAGACTTAGCCAAATTTCAGGACATTTGAAGATCAGGATGACATTCCATACTTCATCACTCACCAACTTGACCTAACTCAGATCTTCAAAGATGATATTCACTCACCAAGCTTCATTGACCTCTTGAAACTCAAACAAGACACTATTAGCAACAAGAGCAAAACTAGGCCTAAGGGAGACTTTCAAAGAAACCCAAACCTGGAGCACTTGTTGTCTCACCTTGGCTCAAGCATAGCATGCCATCTGAGTGATCCCCCTGGCAACACTTAGCATGTAAAGGCTAATAGACAAAACCCTAAAAGACCTAGAAAAACAAACCCCAGAAAGCAAAAAGTAGGGTTCCCCATTTGCAATGGGGTGATGTGTGAATACGTCACAACACAACCACATGCTAATAAGGTCCAAATAGGATAACTCACTGATAAAATCTTTGTTTCCCTAGCAATTTAGAATTCTATGCTCATGCCCTAGGTATTGATTTTTCTTGGTGTAAACAGAGAAAACAAATCTCATATTTGCATTCAAAGATGGTCCCTAGTGACTCCTAGGTTGAATTGATACAAGTCATCCAAACTTTGTATCTATCCCAGTAGCTTATGCTCTAACAAATAATTGCTAGATGTTCTATATTTGATTCAAGTTTCTATTACTTTATTCAATAGTACCGTTACAAGCCATCCGTGGTATCAATGTGTTGCTTAGATGGATCTTCAATCTTACTTTTTGATCATTTCTTATTATAAGCAACTCATCAAGTTCTATTGTTCATTGTGTGCTTTTCTGGTGATGGACCCCTACCCCTTGACTTTATGTAGAGATTATATATTTGTGAATACTAAAATATGCATAACTTTTATGTGGGACAGGAACATAATTTCCAAGACAAGAGCCACTGTCGTTGTCCTTTTTTGTTCTAATCTCTGATTAACTAGCAATCACTCTTTTCCTTGTTTTCCTTTTTTACTTCAAGCCTTGCTTCCTGCTTCTCTCTTCTCTTTTGCTAAGAAGACAACCAAAATGTTAAATTTTTGCCCATATATATTTAGCAGATAGGTGAATCCAGTTATGGACTGCTCTGATGGTTGTCCATGGCCACAGTGTCATTTTACTCTATTCGATATCATCTGATGGGATTTATTATTACTGAACATTGCTTTTATGGGCACCATGATTAATGTATCTTTACATCTGATCCAATTTAAGTTTAAATTCCATTAAACTTGAATATGACATTTGTATGAATATAATTTTAGAAGTTTAAATTCCATTAAACTTGAATATGACATTTGTATGAATATAATTTTAGTTCATCACTAATCTATTCTAAGAAAGTCTTGATGGATCTATGATGCCGATTCTTATAAGAACCTTCAAGGAATTATGTTGGTCTCAAGACACAACTTACAATTTTTTATTGTTTTACCTAAAAATTAAAGGCTGCCCTTGTCAACCATGTGTATGATACACCCCAAGACCAAAACTAATAGAAAACTTCAGCACTAAAGTAATGCATTCTCGTGCTTCTCATGACATGAGTTATCTACATGGACTGATCTGTATTAACAATTTACAAAATCTAATGTGTTACAGATGGGGATGGTTCTTGGAATTTTTTTGGGTGTGGTCCTTGCTAGAGGCATGCACATTATATCGAGATTGTTCCCCAATGATATACATGTATTGAATATGACCTATATTGAGATACCAGTGAGTATTGCTTATCCAATATGTATTAATTAGTGTTTGACAATGGGACTATTTACATATGGGCTGATATCATCCTTCTCTACTTGCAGTTTGATGCTGCCACTCAACCACTCAACTCTTTGGCATTTGTTTTTGATGGCATTAATTTTGGAGCTTCTGACTTTGCCTATGCAGCATATTCATTGGTATATTGTTGGCCTAATGGTTGAGCTTATCATTGATTGCATCTTCTTAGGTTTCTCACGTTTTACTTACTTTGTAGGTTTTTATCTCAATAATTACCATTGCATGTTTATTGAAACTTTCTCCACACTGGGGCTTTCTTAGTGTATGGATTACATTGACAATTATGTTGACATCCAATGAAGAAGTGAAAAAAATTGATTTCTTGCTATAGTGGGTTTTGTAGCCAAACAGGTTTGCTGCATGCTGAAGATTACCTTTGGTTGGTCTAGAACATTTCTAGGAAGTTGGAAATTTGAAGAGAAGATGAAAAAATGAAGGATTTTGTCATTGGTGGTGAAACTGCCAGATTTTAACATAGTCATAGTACAATAATGAAAACTTTCTTTAAAAACTCATCACTCTTTTCACTGCAACTTTGACAAAAGCATCCAAAAGAAAAACCATTCTTACCACTCTTTGGTAGGAACTTCACTGCTCTGCAACCCTTAGTTTTAAGTTGTTATGTTGCTCCCATAAGCACAGTACAATAATGCTAACTTTCTTTAAATACTCATCACTCTTTACCTTGCAACTTTACAGAAGCATCCTATTGACGCGGTTTTGATGACCACGTCTAACACAAAATAAAGTCACCGATGGTCACCTTATCCTTTCTTGATCAAGATTAATCTGTATGCTAGGATTGCTTAAACTTCAAATGGCTAATCCTAAGGTTCCTTCAGTGCATGGATGTGACTCAGATGTTTGATGGGTTTGTTGATAACCCAAGGGGCCTTACGTGTGTTCAATTGGAGAAGACTCATGCAAGCTCAAACATTACTGCACGAATGATTTGCAATGAAAGCTCTAGTTTTGGATCTTTTGGATTTTTTGAATTATGTGGAAAGTAAATAGGAGTAGGGTAGATGAAATATATGCTAAGGATAATTTAATCCTAAGAACAGGAGACAGGATTACTTATGCAAAATCAAACCACTCTGTGTTTCACCAGCAAAGCACAACTACACAAAGGTGGTGCAATCTTCAAAGGGTGCATGGAGGCTTTTCAGATCATCAATATAGACCATTGGATTGAACAATCTCTACTGATGACCGAAGTTAAAAGCATACACATCAACAGGCTCAGGCTAACTTTGCATGGCGTACAATAATCAACTACACACCAAAAGTATGGGCTCAGATTCTACAATAGGTTCTCCCATCAAATCCAGTTCTTCTAACAACTCATAAGCAAATCTAATCTAATTGAAGAGAGAAAGACCATGCAAATTGCCAAAGTAGAACAAGAATACACCATCAAATTGAACAATGCATTAAGTTGACTACTTCACAATCCTGATGAAACAATCTCAAACAATAATCTCTTTCTCCCCTACAAATGAGGGGGGTCACCCCTTTATATAGGCCTCGGGCCATGTAAACCCTAATTAAGGCTAACCCTAGAAGATTCCCACTCAAGGTACAACAAGGTGGGAATCGGCAATTAATAACCCATTATGCTCATGTACAATTAATTCAAAGAGCCAAAAATAGTTCTCATTAGCACATTAAATGTGCCCCATGATATTGATTATGCTCAGAATATAGTGAACACCTTCATAAATGCCCATCATTCTCCTAGTGACAACGACATGCACAGAGAATCTGTCATAAAATCATAATGAGAAGGTGACATGCAAGAAGATTCCTTATCTGATGGCAGCATGCATTGACTTGACCCATGCCTAGTCAAAGTTCCTTCAACAATAAGTACGCCACTACTATTCAGCCAAAAGACTTTTGTCCAAAAATGGACGACCGCTATCTCGTTCATTTATAGCACAACCAATGAATCTACCGACGATAGCTTCCAATTCTCTGATGGACACACTTCTCACATTTTCAATGTTAAATTCCATCAAGGCAATTTCTTCCTCGCCATTGGAAAAGAAGCTTTCCCACTCCACCATGACTTCTTGCGTCTTCTTCATTATATTAGAGAATGAAGAAACATTTGCAAAATGTTCCTTAGAGAATGAACCTATGAAGAAGAAATCGTGCAACTAAGATTTAAGGGAGTTCGTTGTTATTCCTTCGTCATTGAGTTTCTTTGCAAATAATGCTTCTATTGCACTAAGTATTTCTTCCTGTACCCCTCTGATAGACTCCTTCAAAGTGACAGAGTCAATGCTGAATTTGTCAAAGGTGTTCTTTCCTGAGGAGCTAGCATAGAACCATCGGAGAAAGTCATAAGCTTCATTTTCTTGGATCAGTTTCCCATCCACCAACGTTTGCCTCAAAGTTTTTGTTAGAGCCTTGAGTCACAGAATGGTCAAGTCTTGGTAAATATTCACATCCTCCCATAATCCTTCTATTGTCTCCAATTTCTTTAGGAGGGCCATGAACTTTGAATGAAGTTGAGCTAGATCCTCAATGAATTTTCCTGCCTCAGCATAAACATCCTCTACCCATTCCTGGGAATTCTACATCATTTCTCTAATAAGCTCTGCATCATCAACCACTTCTTTGGGAAGGGAGGAAGGAGGAGTGAATGAAGGACCTGCCTCCCTGAGGGGTTTTTTGAAACTCCTGACATATTCACACAAAATTCTATTTTCTTCCCTCAGCCGCTTACATTTTGCCTTAGATTTCAACAATTTCTCCTTCATGGCCAAGGAATATTCTTCAAAGTCTCCCATTACTTGACCCATGGAAGCATTGCCAAGATCAATCTATCTGGTGACATAATCCTCTTGCCTGATCTCACTTCTATCTTTATCCACTGTAGGCTCAACAATGTGCAAGGTCCGGGATCCAGATTCTTCCCTAACAACCTTCGATAATTTTCGGGGGGCCTTTCTTTCCATTGGCCAATCCATCCTCTTCAATAATTCTTCCAACTCCTGAGCAAGATTAGTTTCTCCTTCTACTTCATTCCCCACCCTTCATATCAACCAGTCTGGAGTAGGGATGGAATGGCTATGATCTTCTACATATTCTTCTTCCTGAGATTCTTCTTCCATTTCTCCAAGGATAGCCTCCACGAAGCTATCCTAGCGAGCTTCTTCCTAGTGTAGGGGACTTTCTTGCCTCTTACTTCTCGGTTGACAATGTCCTTGTGAAGCATTGATGCTGAGTATATCGAGTGCTGGAATGCTCCCTAGAAGTGGACCTGTGGAATGTGGAAACATCTCTACTTCCTGCACACTCGAGGAACTAACTGGTGAATGCTCCCTTTTTGTCCATGCTCTCTTTTGTGGAGGTTCTCCTTGTTGGGCTTCCTGTTGAACCTCCTATAGGATTTCCTGCTGGGTGTCCTTCTTGTTTGTTGTCCTTGGTCTCTTTGGAGCATTTTTCCCTTATCCATCTGGGGTTCCCTTCCTACATGAACCCATGAAGAGCTTTTAGTTACCTCACTGTGAGAATCTAGATTTCCCATTAGTGTGTATGTTAGATTAACATTTTCTTCCACCAAATTTCTTATCTACCTATCAATCTAGTGCTTAGTGAATTTCAGCACTGGTCTAGCTAGGATATTCAAATCATCCATCTCGAGTTCTGACCAATCCAGCAACTAAATAGGTTGATCCTTTACCTTCTTGAATTTGGGTTGTATCAAATCTGCATCCTCCTCCACCTGATCTTGCACCTGATATATTTTACTTATCTTGATGGTGTCGAGGGGCAATCTGGAATGCATTCTTCTTTGTACCTCAAGGTCATCCTCGACACTTGCCCAGTAATCCTCCAAGTGAAACTTGTGTATAAATTTGATGCCAACAACCTTCCTAATTTGGCTGTAAGGATCATATTGGGTCCTGGATGTATAAAATGACAGATGATAAAATGCCAATTCCCCTACTGCACTTTCAGGGGCTTCCAAGCCTGGGCATATTTCTATGAAGTTCCCCAAGACAACTGGAAATTCAATTGATTACTTCTTCTTCTTCTTCTTCTTCTTCTTCTACAGCTAATCATAGGTCATTAACTGCCTCATGAGCTCAAGTAATACAAGCTTGTCTGATGGATATCTGGGGAACTTGTATGGCTGGAAGGAGAATCCTTGCATCCTGATGTAGGTGAATTCAGGGAATTGTAAGAATGCAGCTCCATACAATTGATGTGTCTTTTGTACATGACCAAACATAGAATAAAATACCTAAAGGTACCTTATCCTCTCTTGAACAAAGTTTCCTGACTACTGAAGATCTCGCCGAAGGATCAGTCGTAGTAACTCCAAGGTTCTGATATGTAGATTCTCTACGTATGGATAAGCTCTTTGCGGTACGGTGTGATTTTGCTAGAATCACAAGGGGACTTACTTTCGATGACACAGACATCTGATTTGCTTTGGATATTACTGGAATGTGGAATTTCATTGGCCCTTGATTTTGAGAAAAGGAAAAAGGATAAGGGTTGGAACGAGATCTATTTCTAACACTAAGAACATAAAAGAAATGAATTACCTTTGATGAAATTCTAACTAAGTCTTGCTTTGACATCCTAGGATCATCTCCACAAGGTTAGTGCGATCTTGTAAGGAAAGCTTTATGATGTTTAGATCACTGCTACAAGCATGGACACCGTTAGGTTAATGCATATCAAGGAAGAAGCGATAATTGAAGTTAAGCTTGAGTTGAATGATTCCAGTTGACTACTCAAGGCAAGTCTACAATCAAAAAACCGCTAGTAGTATGGATATAAGAATTTCACCATTGATCATACAAATTTCTTCCATTCATCTAATAACATGAAATCAAATTTGATAAGTATAGAGACTATGCAAATTGTTGAATCGACCCATAGAATTTACCATTTCTTCAATGAAGTTTACAAGTCTTTTGCAACAATATATTGGCAACAATCTTTGCCTTCTCTTTCTACTCTATTCTAACTCTTTCCTACTCTCTGACTATTCACTATTAGATAACTATCAACCTTTACAAATGAGGAGCTAGGGCTTTATATAGGGAACCCTTTACAAACAGACAACTCTGATTGACTTAGAACCAATGGCAAGGCTTAAATAATAGAAACCCTAATTAGGGTTTGTTACAACAAACTTCCTTAGCTAATGAAATAATTACATCTAATTTTGAGAACCAATAGGAAACAGGGGTAGGTACACTGGAGTTTGTTCCATCTCCAATAAATTAGGTACATTGAATCTGGTCATGCTGAGGTGGACCAATCCGACTGGAGGAATTATGACTAGGATGCCACCTTGTCTAATGCTTGTGACTTGGTTGATCCTTTTCTATCTTTGACATGATGAATGACGTACTTCCATTGCTTGATGAGGCTTCCTTATTGTCAAGTTTTCCTTCTCTAGTAACATATCTCACCTGAAAGTGTTGGCAAGACCTTTCTTTGTCGTTATGTGGTTCCTTTGTGTGGCGAAATGAAAGTTTTGGAGATAGCTTGCAATTCCTTGAACACTTGAAATCTCCCAATGCTTTTCTCGAACACTTGAAGTCTTCCTCCATGCATTTGGAGTGTCCTTGATGATGATGGACTGGAATAGGTTGTCCTTGCCCTAGTTTGGTCTCCTCCCATTTATAAAATAAACCAAAGGATGATTAAGCACATATAAAATATTCATTCCAACATAGCATTTTCCACCTTAAATCATTAATGAGAAGACATCAAAATGGAATTTCGCTCAATATCCTCTCCAGGGATAGGCCCTATTAGATTTTTGCTTTGGACCCTTTGGATGGGTCAGGAGTGAATTTTGACAAAGTTCCTCAATCAAACCTCATTCTCAACATTACCTCACCAAGATCAAGTCATTAACCTCCAAAATTTCCAAGGAATAGGTTTTTCTCAAGGAACTAGGCAAAATATTAGACCACTTAGGAATTTTTCTCTGGACTTAGGCCAAGGACAGGACCTATTTAGAATTTTGCTTTGGACCCTATGGAAGGGTCAGGAGAGAAATTTGCATTCATGGCTCAAATTATTCTCACTTTGTGACCATACTCACTTAGATGCACATCTAAGGAAGCCCTCAATCTCAACCAACACCAAGTTTGATGCAAAATTAGAGCAAAATGGAGTGTTTTAAGGATTTCGCTCTGGACCCTCTGGAAGGATCAGGAGTGAAATTCACATTCTAGGACAAATTATATTATTTCTCAACTCCAAAATGTCTTCCAAGGAAAGCATACACTGGCCTTCTCTCCATCAAATCCTAGGAATCCACCCCTTGACCTTCATTATGAACAAATTAGGTGAAATTGAGAATTTCGCTCTAGACCCTTTGGAAGGGTCAGGAGTGAAATTCAAGTTTTAGACTTATTTATTTACTTCCTTCACTTCAATTCACTTTACAGGGCAAGAATACCTCACTCCACCTTCAACCATGCCATAGGGATAAAATTTTTGGCTTCACTCAAGGAGAAAATAGGTAGTTTGAAGAATTTCACTCTGGACCCTTTGGAAGGGTTAGGAGGGAAATTCATTCCTTTGTTTTTTTCTCTTGCTTAGCTCCATTATTCTCACTTTGGTCCCCCTTGACTCTCCCTTTGGATCCTTCTCTCATGCTTGCAACACTTTGTTTGACCTCAAAATGGCTAGAAAGGAGAATTTCACAAGAAATCATGGCTAGGGACAGGACCTATCTAGGATTTCTCTCTAGACCCTTTGGAAGGGTTAGGAGTGAAATCCTTGTCCTAGCCTAAAATATTCATCATTGGTGGCCACAATCCATTTCAAGGCATGCCTAGGGGCATCTCCCAACTTATCTCATCTTGATCAAGACTTGTTTTGACACAAATTTTGGAAGATAGAATAGGTTTTAGGATTTTTGCTCTGGACCCTTTAGAAGGGTCAGGAGAAAATTCCTTGTTCTTGAGCTCATTCCTTCAATATTCCACTTCAATTTAGCTCAAAGGTCAAGGAAATGTTACTCCATTCCTATCTAGGCCATAAAAACCAAAAATTTGTCTTGTTTTGAGAGGAAAATAGGTGATCTTAGGAATTTCACTCTGGACCCTTTGGAAGGGTCAGAAGCAAAATCCTAGTTTTTGCTCAATTCCTTCAAATTTCTTGATTACTAGCAAGTTAAATTCATGCCTAAAGACATCTCCAATCTTAATTCATCCTATCCCACACTTGACTTGGCACAAAATTGAGAGAAAAGAGTGGTTTTGGGGAATTTCGCTCTGGACCCTTTGGAAGGGTCAGGAGAGAAATTCACACTCTAGGCTTGATATTTCATCTTTTCAACTCTAATCTTCTTTGCAAGGTAAAAATGCATCACTCTTTGCCCAAGGAACAAGGTTAGTAGCCTAAGCAAGGAAGCAAATGAGGTTTATGAAGAATTTCACTCTGGACCCTTGGGAAGGGTCAGGGGTGAAATTCATCCTTTAGGCAAAATATTCATCTTTCAATGCTTTCAACCACTTCTCAAGGAAATAAAATATCAATCCACCCTCCAAAATGCCTTAGAAACCAACACTTGGCCAAAAAAAGGAAGGAAATGAGAGCTATGGGGATTTTTGCTCTGGACCCTTTGGAAGGTTCAGGAGCGAAATCCTCATTATTGGTTGATTTTCCACTTCATTTGTCCAATTCTCTCTCAAAATTGATCAATTTCAAGGTCCTTTCATCATATCCAAGGTAATCCATCATCAAACTAGCTCAAGATAAGGTCAACCTAGGGCTTAAGGCAAAAAGAAGGTCAAATGGAGGATTTCACTCTGGACCCTTTGGAAGGGTTAGGAGCAAAATTCTCCTTCCAGGTTGATTTCCATCATTTTATTGGCTAAAACTTTCTTTCCAAGGAAAATATGACTCCAAGTCCTCCAAACCATTCCTTAGAAGCTCCAAACTTGGTCAAGCCAAAGAGCAAAGTAGAGGAAATAAGAATTTCGCTCTGGACCCTTCAGAAGGGTCAGGAGTGAAATTCTTGTCTTGGACAAAATCGACACTTTCCAATGGCTTCAATCACTTCCTAAGGCTAGAACATATCAATTTTTCCTTACCATGTCCAAGGAACAAGACTTTTAGTGCAAACAAGGAGAAAAAGGGTGACTTCTAAGAATTTCACTTTGGATCCTTTGGAAGGGTCAAGAGCGAAATTTCCATTTTAGGTTGACTTTCACCATATCATTGCCTCAAACCTCCTTTCAAAGGCTAGAACACCTCAAGGTCACTCCAATCATGCCTTAGAATTCCAAAACTTGGCCATAACATGGAAGAGAATGAAGATTATATAATTTTTCTCTGCACCCTTTGGAAGGGTTAGGAGCGAAATTCTTACTTGGGCTCATTTCTCACCTTTTTCCTCCCTTTTTTGGCTTGAATATAACTTATTAGGCCTCCTCCTATCATCATCAAGTCCAATTTCTCTCAAAGTTGCATTTATTTCAAGGTCTTAGTGAGGAAAGAAGGTCATTCGATAATTTCACTCTAGACCCTTTGGAAGGTTCAGGAGTGAAATTCATATTTAGACTCAAATCTTGACTTAATTTCCCACATTTCCTTATCCAAAGAAGTGTTTTGGCTCTCAAAAATGAATGGGACAAGGATTAGTTCATAGGTTTAGGCAAGGTAAAATGTCTTATGAAGGAATTCGCTCTGGACCCTTTGGAAGGGTCAGGAGTGAAATTTGTGATTCTAGGCTTGATCAACTTTGGAATTAACTTGACTTTTCCCTAGACTCAACCCTTGGTGCATATCCTTCTGTATCCTTTCCAATTCGATCAACCACTCTTTGACTTAAGTGAAATCTTGGGTCCTTGGTGAAATTTCACTCTGGACCCTTTGGAAGGGTCAGGAGCAAAATTCAAGTCTCGCTCAGGTTTCTTGACCATTTCATCAAATCATCATGTCTGGACTTGTTCAAGGTGTCTCCAAAGGATAGATAGGTCAACTACTCATCAGTCAACACCCAACACTTCATCACTTACCATTTTGACCCAACTTAGACCTTCAAAAATGATATTCACTCACCAAGCTTCGATGACCTCTTCAAAAACAAGACACAATTAGCAACCATAGCAAAACTTCACCCTAAGGAAGACTTTCAAAGATGACCCTAACCCTGAGAATCCACTGACTCACCCTACCTAAAATAGAGCCTGTTATCTTAGCGATCCCCTTGACGACACTCAAAATGCAAAGGGTGATAGACAAGACCCTAAAAGACCTAGAAAACAAACCTTAGAAATAAAAAAGGTAGGGGTCCCCATTTACAATGGGGTGATGTGTGAATACGTCACAACACATACCTCCGGAGCAAGGCACTTTCTTGCAGTGACATCCTTACGTGCAACTTCTTATGTATAAGCCACATCAAGAACATGGTGAAGGTGTCATTCACCAACCTATAAAAGTTAACATTGTGGAGATGCAGCTCGGGATAACATTCATGCACTTTTAACTTAGTTGGTCCGCAACCCATGATTCCTCTTGCTGGTAACCCATCGAATCCTCCTCTTCACGCAAGCATATAGAATGGGTAGGAGCTCATAAAAAGGGATTGGGATCTTTTCTCTTTTATGTTCTTCAACTACTCATGCAAGTAGTGACTGATCAATCTGTCCTAGTCGATCAACATATTTGAATTCATGATCTCACCTTTGTAGAAGAACATTCAGGCCTCAAAGTTCACAAAATGTGGGCATCCCATTACTCTGCTTAGAATTTTTATTAGGTCTACATACTCTTGCTTGAACTCAAAGATGGTGAGAGTTTTGGGCATCTTGGAAACATGCACTCTAGTCTTCAACAACCACTGTTTATTAAACAAATCAGCACACTTGGCAGGACCTGCTTCATATATTTCCTAAGCTCCACTGCTGGTCATGTACGTCATGGAATAATGTGAAGGAATTCTGAAAGCCTCACCAATTGACTCTAGAGTCAGTGTTGCGAGTATCTTGCCATCTGGCGTTGAGATTGTTTTTCTCTCTAGATTGTAATGTGTTGCACATTCCAAGACCAGGTCTGGGCATTGAATAGTAGGAGGAAAACAAGCTGCCGCAACAATTCCACTTTTCACAATTCTGACAGCTGTCAGGGATGGATTGTACCTTGGTGTTCCAAACATTCGGATCTGGAATGTAGCCAAGTTGAATGTGCCTAGATTAGTAGTGCTAATTTCATCCCATCTCAAATTCAACCGAGAATGAGGGAGAAAACTTTTCATTTCCACCTTGATCAATGCCTGCCTAGAGATAGTAGCTACCTTGCTTGATTTTGCCATCCTAGAAGCACCTTGGAAATGATAAAAAATAGAGACTAAGTATGACTATTCTTCACTTCTCCACTTCTTCTTTCCTAAATCTTGCACGTGAGAAATGAAATGCCTTTCCAAACTTATATAGAATTCTTAAGAGGCATTAAATTAGCAATTGCATTCATCATGCGTCATACTTTCCTCAATTACTACACCATGCAAACTTCCCATGTGAATGAGTTTGAATTTAGAACTTTCCTTAAATGCTCCAAGTCATGCATCATACTTTGAAGATTCTCTTCGCCAACTCATTGATTCTCATTCTTTCCAATTTTGGAGGGAATTCGAAGGAATCTCTTAGTATTTCCTTGATTCCATTCTAACTTGTCATCTCCTGCTTTTGAAGGAACTTCCATGTCTCTTTTCAACATCCCTATTTTTTAGGGATCCTCCTAAAATTTAGGAGTCGGGTTCATTAGATGGAGAATTTCACCTGGATTTCGAATGTATAAAATTTTCCACACTCCGTCAAGATTCGGTGTCTAAAAATAGCAAATTCAAAAAAATTTCCAAGGGGATTTTGCTTTTTGATTCCTCCTTGACGCCTTGGCTTCCATGCCTTAGGAAAATTTTTAAATTTTTAGCCTCAGCATTGAATTCACTGTCCCTTGGAATTTTCACTTTTTACACCTTCCATGGAATGCCCCTTTTGGCACCCAATCACTCCCTTGGGCAAAATTTTCACTTGGGGAAGGATTCATGGAATTGTCCTTCTCTCCTTGGACATGCCACTTTGGCACTTCCCTCATGTCTAGGTGCAAATCACACTTGGCCAAGGTTTTTTTCATTTATCCATCCATCCTTGCCTCCTCCATTTTGGCGCCCAAGTCCACATTTGGGCGGATTTTCCCATGGGCCAAGGATTCATGAAATTTGTCCACTTATCCTTGCCTTCTCCACTTTGGTGCCCAAGTCCACATCTGAGCGGATTTTCCCATAGGCCAAGGATTCATGAAATTTGTCCGCTTATCCTTGCCTTCTCCATTTTGGCGCCCAAGTCCACATCTAGGCGAATTTTCTCATAGGCCAAGGATTCATGAAATTTGTCTGCTTATCCTTGCCTTCTCCATTTTGGTGCCCAAGTCCACATCTAGGTAGATTTTCTCATAGGCCAAGGATTCATGAAATTTGTCTTCTTATCCTTGCCTTCTCCATTTTGGTGCCCAAGTCCACTTTTGGGCAGATTTTCTCATAGGCCAACGATTCATGAAATTTGTCCACTTATCCTTGCCTTCTCCATTTTGGCGCCCAAGTCCACATTTGGGTGGATTTTCCCATGGGCCAAGGATTCATGAAATTAGTTCGCTTATCCTTGCCTTCTTCATTTTGGCGCCCAAGTGCATCCTTGGGCATTGTTTTCACTCTTCCATGGATTCATGGAATTTTTCTAGTTCAACTTTCCAAACTTAGGATAATTTGACCCTTTTGCAATTTTGAAATGACTTCTTGAACGCTGGTGAATTCCTGAGCTTTCCATTTTAGGCATAGGCTTCTAGCACGTGATCAATTTTCTGGCTTTCTCTGTTTGATGTCTGACTTTCTGGAATTAGAAATGTTTGTGAACATCTGATCCTTGTCACTTTGTCTTATTGACCCTTCCAGTACTCACTTTCCAAAAATAGAAACCTTCAAAGTGTCAGCGTTAGACCCCTACAGAGGGTGCAGGAATGACTTACTATAAATAGAAACTTACTAAAAATAGTATGTTTGATTTTTGGCAAAATGATGACATTCTGGGTCTCGAATAAATCCCTAAAAAATAGGGACTTTCTAAAAATAGAAAGTTGCTCTGTTTGGGCTCAAATTTTACTAGGAGGTCCCTTGAAGGGTCCTGATTCTAGTTGTATGTTTAGTTTTTCCAAAACCATAACAGAAACCCCTAAAATCTAGGACAGAAGGTGGAAATCCTAAAAAGGGACAAAACAGGCCCTAGGCTTCATAAAACTTGCTCGACAGAAAAGCAAGTCAACTCTAATTGACCCTCGAACATCCACAAGGCGAAGAAATTGACAAGATTGCCACCAAAACACACACAAAAAAAGACCAAATGACCAAAAGGGGCCAAAAGCTAGGGGATCCCTATCTGGGATGGGGTGATGTGTGACTAGGTAACAAAACATCCAAAAGCAAAACCATTCTTACCACTCTTTGGCAAGAACTTCACTACTCTGTAGCTCTTGTTTCAAGTTGTTATGATGCTCCATCCATTCTTTCTCTATCTATTCACAACCCTGAAAAGGGGGATGTGTAGTACCCCTCCTCTTTTGAACTTATTAGACTCATATTTTACTATTGTTTACTTTCAGTGGATACATTACCATTATGTGTTATTCAAACTTATATGACATAATTTCATGTTTTATCTGGGTATGAAATGCATGATTTATTTGCAGTATTTCAGTACTAGTTATTTGTGGTATTTTATGGATTATTGTTATGTACTAACACTTTACTTTATCTATGCAATGTGTAATTATATGGTGCGTGTCTGTGAGTGTATTGGATGCGAGGGGATGATTTTCCTTCACTCACTCCAGTGAGACAAGGAACGTCGCAATTCTCCTTCATCGGTGTGTGTAACGTGTATTTTATATTTGTATATATGCATATGTGGTTTGATGATGCAGGTCATTGTAGGTACAAGTACCGGGTAGGTACGAGGTATCGTCTCCACCTGGCTCCATAGGTCTGAGTGTGCCTTACTTGTCTGATGGGAGTGGAGGAGATTGTGGTTGACCCTAATTGTACCTTAGTTACACTCTTGTGAGTGTCATCAGTCGGTCGTCCCTTTTGGTTTTGTTCGGTCGTCGAGTCGGTTTGTTCAACTTTTTCAGTCTTTGTTTGAGTCTTCTCAGTTTGTGTGCCCTAGTAGATTGGATTAATTAATTTAGTTTATGGCATCACTTTATAGTTAGCATATTTAATTTATGAATTATAATGGTTTAGTGATTATGAATGTAATTAATTAAATGAAATGATTAAATTTAGTTGGAAATTGCATTATATTAGAAATATAATTTTATTTAAATTTAGTAGAAAATAAATTAATTCCATTTATTGTTCTCTAGATTTTTTTTTAAAATAAAATTTCCTTCCTTTATTAGTTTGCAAATTTCATGATTTTAGAAATATAATTTTATTTAAACGTTAGTGGGTAAATAAATAAAAATAAATACATTTGTTGTTCTCTAAATTTCGAAAATAAATTAGAAATAAATAAAATCAAGAAGATTTACTTTCCTTCGTTATTTTTTTAGAAAGTTAATCAAATGGGAATGAGAAGAAAAAAAAAGGGAAAGTGATTTTTGGGAAATTGCATTTTTATTTACTTTTTGTGGGAATTAGGAAATAAAATAAAATCTTTTAGGTTTTCAAATGGATATATTATATTTTGGAGAGGAAAAATAATTGCAACCTAAAAAGGGTTAGGTTAAAGATATTTTAAGAAAATTCTTTTTGGAGTTCACAGGAAAGAGGCAAGAGTCTGTAGGAAAAACATTTCAAAATTTTATTGGATGCATGTTGGAGAAGTGAGGATTGGCGTGGATATCTAATTATAGGAGCTCTTCCTTGAGATCACCAAGGAAAGCTTTCCAAGGTTGGATAGCTTTTGTCTGGGTTATTTATTTCTTTTATATATTAGCTCAAGTATTCCTCCTTTCTTTGTAGTTTTCTGGTGTGTATTGTAAAAGAAAAATATTTTTGGTTGAGTCTTGTTTTTGTTTATGTTTAAAACTTTATTTATTTCCTTTCTATATTATTTAGCTTGATATTGTGAAATTATTGGGGGTTATGGTGACAAAACTTTGCCAGATTTACCCTCCTTTGTTCCATATAATTTTCTTTGTGTGTTATGCGATTATGTGTTCTTCTAGGTTGTGAAAAATAAAAATAAAAAAAATAGGGGATTTAGAAATCTGGGTTAAATTTTTATTTCTCATGTTCTATGTAAGAAGTTTTTCCCTTTAAAAGAAAATTGGGTTAGAGGGAGAGATTTTATTAATCTTTGTTTTTTTTTTATATAAGATAAAAAAAAATTCAATTGTAAATATATATATATATATATATATATATATATATATATATATATATATATATTAGGAGGAGGCGACAACCTACTACCCCAAGGTAGCGCCTGCTACCATAAGGTAGCAGTGCTACACCAAGGTAGCACCTGCTAGCGTATGGTAGTAGTGCTACCGTGAGTTAGCACTTGCTGCCGTATGGTAGCAGGCTACCCTGCGAGTAGCCAGGGGTAGCATAACAGACTGTTACCTTATTTGCCTATCGATATTGCATAATTCGGTTTTTGTTTAGAATGTTTTAAAAATATATGTATATATATATATACAGTCAAATAAGGTAACAGTCTGTTATGCTGCCCCTGGCTACTCGCAGGGATTTTCTTGGTTAATATGTTATTGTGGAGTATTTAAAGTTATTTTATTGAAAAATAAATTATTCAAATTATTATATATATTTAAATATGATATAATTATATGGGTTATATTCGAAGAATATATACTCATGTAATTATATTATATTATTATATATATTTCTAATTTGGAATTTTAATTATGTTATTGAAAACATTATTTGGGGGCATTGTAAATTATTCTTGAACATATGATTAGAGAGTTAAATTTTAATGTGGTCTTATTTAACCTTTTTGGACAAATGACAACTCTACTATTCTTTTATCAAAGATGTATTTTCTATTTTTCTGAAATATCCATATTTACAAGTAATTAATGCTTTTTACTATTTTAAATAGATTACTTGTTATAGGATCTCTAGAGTAAATGGTATTTTCTACCAAAAGCATATTTCATGGTAAATTTGTCTTTGAGTGGTTATCATATTGTAAAGGTTGTTTATACCCCTTGGTCAGGTGTTGTTGTGTAAACCTGTTGATGTGAGCCATTTTGTGTTTAATTCTAAATGGTCAATCCTGGGTTTATGATTTATGTATCTTTCATCTATAAATCTGTTAGGATTAGTTATGGCTGTCAGTTTCACCATAGATTTCTCATAGAGAGACCATTCCTGTTAGTGTCCTAGGAGAGAGAGTGTCTTTTGAGCAGGGGCCATGCCCGAAGTGGATGGCAAGATAACCTCTCAAAAGTTAGTTAAGAAGTAATAACCTAATAATTGATTAGGGGGTGGGTAGCTAGAATATTAAATTAAGATAATGTGTCTCACACATGGTTGACTATTTGTATAGGCTCAAAATATGGTGAGAAGGCCTGGAATGACAAACCTACCACCTTGTCTTTATGAAGGGATTGGTAGGGTCTGCATGATGCTTAGATGGAGCCAAGGGTTTAGGAGAGGTTACCAGGATAACCCAGGATGGGGGTCGTGACCTATGGAGGCCTACCTAGGGTAACCACCTTAAGTCATGCGATGACACTCTCTCCTTATGGTCACTAGTGTATGTGAGTTGAGTCACATGGGTTTTGTAGAGTCATGTTATATTGTTGTATTTGTCATGTTTTTCTTTCTTGAGGGTCTTCTGCTATCTCCCAGCATGGTGGGGTGGTTCCACTTTGGGATCACATGGCCGGGTGGTAGTGCCACTTCCCATCAAATATATTTGTTCATACTTTCATGCGAGGATCGGCTTTGCTGGTGTTTTCTTGGTTCATGACTCTTGTATCAGCTCTTGTTCGAGATTATTGTATATTTGAGACCCTGTGGTCATTGTATTAGTAAACTATGTAACCTTGGCATTGTAACCTATGTATTTCATTTGTATTATTGGAAGCCATGCAATTATTGAATATTGTAATCTTAATTCAATAGAATGTATGTTTATTTCAGTTATCCTTCTTCTTATGTGTAAATGATTGATTGAAAATAAATGTATTGTAACACTTTAAATCTTTCAATATGGAATTCAGTTTTATAAGAATGGTTTATTAATTGCAATTGAATTTCTTAATTAGATGGATAATTGGATTAACCTGGTGTACTTGTTTAGTTTCAAAGTAATCTTCGTTAGTAACCCTTAGGAAAATCATGTGTTAGACTTCCACTATGTTAATAAATGTGCAATGTTATAATTAATGCACTCAATCTTTTAAAAAAAAATTATTCCACCTTTTAGATGCCTAGATGTATTGTTTTACTTTAGGGTTCCTAGCGGGGCATTACGTTTGGTATTAGAGCCCAAGTTTCAACACTGGGTACTCTGGGTTTGTAGTGAGCCCATTCAGCTTGACCTTTTTGCTGAGGTCTTAATGTTTGTGTTTCCCTTGTTTTATCCTTTTCATAGATCTAGACCATTTTCTCTTTTGTAGTGCTAGGTCATGGCTAGGAAAGCCAGGGGAGGTGGTCATATGGGTGGTCGCAATAGTGGCAAAGGTGGAGGATGGGGCCATGGTTCTAACCATCTTAGTCCTTCACCACCACCCATGCATGTGAGTGTCAATCCAGAATAGTATGTTCATAAGGATTCACAGCATGCAGGAGAGCAGGTTCCCAAAAGGGAAGAGTTGAGACAGATGTTTCAAAAGGTTCTGGCCAGGTTAGGCCCCAAGCCTGAGGTTGATCAGCCTATTTATGCTCAAGTTGAGGAGTCGCATCAAGAGGTTCTAGAGAGAGAGAGAGAGAGAGAGAGAGAGAGAGAGAGATCACCCAGGAGGAGGGAGATCCTAGTTGACTGAGATCTAGCTTCCTTGGGTCACATAAAGGACTTGATGAGGTCCAACCCTCCCTTCTTTGATGGTAAGGGTACCGGTCTTGAGGCAGAGACCTGGCTTATTAGTTTGGATCGATATTTCTCTATGTTCCCATACAGTAGCAACACCAAGGCGAGATGTACTATCATGCATCTCGATAGTTTTGCTTCGATCTCGTGGAGATTAGAGGAGGAGAAGCTCAGTGTGTGCATTAACACCGTATCATGGGAGGTATTTCTGGAGAGATTCAAGGCACGATTTCTCTCACCCCAATGGAGGCAGACTCGGGCAGATGAGTTCTACGCTCTGCATTAGTATGGTTTGTCAGTGGACTAGTTTGAGCATAGGTTCTATGAGCTTAAACAATATGTTGGGATTGGTAATGATGAGGTAATGCTTGTTCAACACTTCTTGAGGAGTGAGAGTGTTTGAGCTAGGTTCAGTTGAGGTAGTCGTGGTGAAAGCTAGGTTGGTAGAGAAGAACCTTAGTCGTGCACATGATGGTTAGTCAGGAGTGTAGATTGGTAGTGCACCTTTCAGTGGGCCTAGAGTTTGTGGGAACCAATCCTAGCTAGCTGCACCATATAGGAGTCCTCAAGCACCATTTAGGAGTGGAAAATAGCAATAGCATTAGCTACCGAGATTGAAACAGTTCCAGGGCCAGCAGGTTGGCAATTCTCAATATAGGAAGAACAGGAACTAGTAGAGGAGTAGGCAGGGTCCTTCAGGGCAGTCCTCAAAGGGTGCATCTCACGCCCCTAGCAAGGGAAACTTCTAGTAGTCCAGTGGGTCGATGGGAAGTAGAGGACCAGGTAGGGGAGCTTGCTTCTCTTGTGGGCAGTTTGGTCATATAGTCGTGCAGTGCCCTCAACGTTCTCACCAGATGGGTAGTCAGAAGCTAGCAACATCAAAGCCTACAGTAGGGGATGTAGGTAGATCCCATAGAGTGTTTGCAGCAATTGATGACCACCAAGATGATCATCAGGGTACAGTTATTGAGGCAGCAGGTGTGTTGTGTGGAATCCCTATCTCTGTACTCTTTGATTTTGGTGCTTTGGATTCTTTCATTTCTTCATCCATTATGGAGTGGTGCCGACTCGCGTCTTCTAAGCAGGTGGATAGATGGCAAGTAGAGTTGGACCTAGGAACAATAGTTACCTCAGTTTACCTTCAGGTCATTCCTTTGGGTTCTTATGGAGTTGTGTTTGGGATGGATTGGCTTTCATCTCATAGTGCTCAGGTAGACTGCCGCAAGAAGATAATGGAGTTTTTAGATGACCTTGGAAGAGAAGTGGAGATTGTTAGAATTCAGAGACCGATATCCCTATGTATCATTTTTTCTATGCAACTTAAGCAGTGCATGCGTAGAGGGTGTCACCTTTTTGTAGTTACTCTTGAGGATGTGGATGAAAAAGAGAGTCTCTAAATCACTCTTGATGGTTACCCTATTCTTTGAGAGTATGCTGATGTGTTTCCGTTGGATATTCCTGGTATGCCTCCAAAGAGAGACATAGATTTTAGCATTGATTTGGTTCCTGGTGAGTTGAGTGAGTTGAAGTTGTAGATAGAAGAGTTGTTGGCCAAGAGGTTCATTCATCCTAATGTTTCCCCTTGGGGTGCACTTATTATCTTTGTTAAGAAGAAGGATGGTTCTCTTTGGTTGTGCATTGATTATCAACAGCTGAATAAGGTAACCATCTGGAATTGATATTCATTGCCTCATATAGATGATTTTTTTGACCAGGTAAAGGGAGCCAAGGTGTTCTCTAACATTGATCTCAAATCTAGGTACCATCAGTTGTGCATTCAGGATGCAAATATTCATAAGATAGTGTTTTGTACTCATTATGGACACTATGAGTTCATAGTGGTGCCATTTGGGTTGATGAACACACCTTCAGTTTTCATGAGCCTCATGAATGGGGTTTTTCACACCTACCTTGATCATTTTGTCCTTGTGTTCTTGGATAACATACTGATTTATTCTAGATCTATGGAAGATCATGAGGGTCACTTGCGACAGGTGTTATAGTGCATGAGAGAGAATCAGCTTTATGCCAATTTGGCGAAGTGTGACTTCTTCCAGTCAGAGGTGAACTATCTTGGTCATGTGGTTTCGTGAGAAGGTGTATCCATGGATCCTTCAAAGATCCAAGCCATTGTTGATTGGCCAACACTGACCAATGTATCAGAAGTTTGAAGTTTTATGGGTTTGGTCGGATATTATCATTGCTTTGTTCAGGGCTTTTCCCGAATAGGGCACCCAATTACTTCTCTTCAGAGGAAAGGGAAGAAGTTTATTTTGTCAGAGAAGTGTGAGTGATCTTTTCATACCTTGAAGGAACTCCTTGTCAGTGCTCTGATTTTGGCAGTTCCTAATCCATCTAGAGATTTTTTGGTATGCACCGATGCCTCTTTAGAAGGTATGGGTAGAGTGCTTATGCAAGATGCATGTGTGGTTGCCTATGAGTCTCACAAACTCAAGAACCATAAGTTAAACTATCTAGTTCATGATTTGGAGTTGGCAGCTATAGTGCATGCTTTGGTTAGATGGCGCCATTTTCTATTAGGGCATCAGTTTGAGCTGCATAGTGATCACCGCGTTTGCAGTATATCTTCACGTAGTCAAACTTGAATGCTCGACAGTGGAGATGGATGGAATTCCTCTATGACTATGATTTTTAGGTTTGTTATATTCAGGGGAAAGAGAATATTATGGCAGATGCTTTGAGTTGTAGGCAACATGAAGTGTCAGCATTGTCCCTTGGAGTAGACTTGAGAGGGAGGATTCTTGGAGTTCTTCCTTAGGATACTTGGTATCAGGATGTTAGAGTCGTGATGGAGTTCGAAAGGCCTTTAGAGGATAGATTTTTTGGATATAACATTGAGGCAGATGGACTTCTTCACCACCTTGGATGGATCTATGTACCTCCTCTGGATGGTCTTCATATTTTGATCATGACTGAGGCCCATCGTGCACCTTATTTGTCACATTTAGGTGTCAAGAAGATGCACACAGATCTTAGACAGATTTATAATTGGGCTGGTATGAAACGTGACATTGCTGATTTTGTGTTGAAGTGTTTAGAGTGTCAAAGGGTGAAGGCAGAGCATTAGCACCTGACAGGGCTTTTACAACCTAATTTGGTACTGGATTCAAAATGGGATATCATTTCCATGGATTTTATTATTGGGTTTCTTGTCTCTTCACGTCATCATGATGCCATCATAGTCATTATCAATAGATTGACAAAGGTTGCTCACTTTGTTCCTATTCAAGCTTCTTATACAATAGTAGTGGTGGCACAAGTCTTCCTAGAAGATGTGGTGAGATTGCATGGGATTCCAAGGCGGATCATTTTTGATAGAGATCTTGTCTTCACCTCAGCATTGTGGACCTCACTTCAGCATCTTTGGGGACTTGGTTGAACTTTAGTTCATCTTATCACCTAGAGACAGATGGTTAGATCGAGTGAGTGAATCAGGTTTTGGAGGACATGCTTCGCATGTATGTTATGGACCAGCAGTCATGCTAGGAGGATTATATTTATCTAGTGGAGTTTTCTTATAACAACGGATATCATAGCTCCATTGGCATGTCCCCCTTTAAGGCATTGTATGGTCATCCTTGTCGTACTCCTTTGAGTTGGGATCGACTAGAGGATAGGGTGCTTATAGGACCAGATAATCTTCTAGAGATGGAGTAGTAGGTTGAGTGGATTCATGAGCATTTGGTAGCTACACAAGATAGGTAGAAGAAGTATGCAGATGCTCATAGGGTAGATCATCAATTTTTTGTTGGTGACCATGTGTTCTTGAGAGCGCGTCCGCAGAAGTCCATTCTATTATGGAAAGTGTTCTAAGTTGGCACCTCATTTTGTTGGCCCTTTTGAGATCCTTGAGAGCATAGGACCTATTGCCTACCATCTTGCCTTGCCACCAAGTCTATCCCACATCCATGATGGCTTTCATATTTCAGTTCTTCGACCTTACCATCCTGATGTGACACATGTTCTTGATTGGAACTCTTTGCAGGTCGAGGATGGGCAGCTTTCCATGGAGCTCGTGCACATTCTTCAGCGTCAGGATTTGACCCTCAAGGGTTGCACCATCAACTAGGTAAGGGTCCTATGGGACCCAAATGATGAGACCTCGATGACTTGGGAGGATGCAGCAAAGATGAGAGAGCTCTATTCTTATCTGTTTTAGGCTTCCAGGAGTGAGCCTAGTTTCCCCTCCTCAGTTGAACTTATTAGACTCATATTTTACTATTGTTTACTTTTAGTTGATACATTACCATTATGTGTTATTCAAACTTATATGACATTATTTCATGTTTTATCTCCATATGAGATGCATGATTTATTTGCAGTATTTAAGTACTGGTTATTTGTGGTATTTTATGGATTATTGTTATGTACTAACACTTTACTTTATCTATGCAATGTGTAATTATATGTTGCATGTCTGTGAGTGTATTGGATGCGAGGGGACAATTTTCCTTCACTCACTCGAGTGAGACAGGGAACATCATGATTCTCCTTTATCGGTGTGTGTGTCGTGTATTATATATTTATATATATATGCATATGTTGTTCGATGATGCTGGTCATTGCAAGTACATGTACTAGGCAGGTATGGGGTATCATCTCCACCTGATTCCACAAGTCTGAGTGTGCCTTACTTATCTGATGGGAGTCGAGGAGATAGTGGTTGACCCTAATTGTACCTTAGTTACACTCTTGTGAGTGTCGTCAGTCAATCATCCCTTTTGGTTTTGTTTGGCTGTCGAGTCGGTTTGTTTGACTTTTTTAGTCTTTGTTTGAGTCTTCTTGGTTTGTGTGCCCTAGTAGATTAAATTAATTAATTTAGTTTATGGCGTCACTTTATAGTTAGCATATTTAATTTATAAATTATAATGCTTTAGTGATTATGAATTTAATTAATTAAGTGAAGTGATTAAATTTAGTTTCAAATTGTATTATATTAGAAATATAATTTTATTTAAATTTAGTAGAAAATAAATTAATTGCATTTATTGTTCTGTAGATTTAAAAAAAAAAAAAAATTCCTTCCTTTATTAGTTTGCAAATTTCATGATTTTAGAAATATACTTTTATTTAAACCTTAGTGGGTAAATAAATAAAAATAAATACATTTGTTGTTCTCTAAATTTTGAAAATAAATTAGAAATAAATGAAATCAAGTAGATTTACTTTCCTTAGGGTTTTTTTTAGAAAGTTAATCAAATGGGAATGAGAAAAGAAAAAAAAAAGGGAAAGTAATGATTTTTGGGAAATTGCATTTTCATTTACTTTTTGTGGGAATTAGGAAATAAAATAAAATCTTTTAGTTTTTAAAATGGATATATTATATTTTGGAGAGGAAAAATAATTGCAACCTAAAAAGGGTTAGGTTAAAGATATTTTAAGAAAATTATTTTTGGAGTTCACGGGAAGGAGGCAAGAGTCTGTAGGAAAAAAAATTCAAAATTTTCTTGGATGCATGTTGGAGAAGTGAGGATTGGCATGGATATTTGATTGCAGGAGCTCTTCCTTGAGATCACTAGGAAAGCTTTCCAAGGTTGGATAGCTTCTGCCTAGGTTATTTATTTCTTTTATATATTAGCTCATGTATTCCTCCTTTCTTTGTAGTTGTCTGACATGTATTGTAAAAGAAAAATATTTCTGGCTAAGTCTTGTTTTTGTTTATGTTTAAAATTTTATTTATTTCCTTTCTGTATTATTTAGCTTGATATTGTGAAATTATAGGGGATTATCCTGGCAAAATTTTGTCAGATTTACCCTCCTTTGTTCCATATAATTTTCTCTGTGTTATGCGATTCTGTGTTCTTCCTGGTTGTGAAAAAAAAATAAGGGGATTTAGAAATCTGGGTTAAAATTTTATTTCTCATGTTTTGTGTAAGAAGTTTTTCCCTTCAAAAGAAAATTGGTTTTTTTTAATCAATCTCATTTGTGTCTTAGAGTTTTGAATCTTTTGGCAAGATTTGCCAATAAATGTTGTGGAAGAAATTTTGATAAATTTTAGAAAAACAAAAAAAATGAAATTATATTCTTGTTGTGTTTTATTAAACTCTGTTGTCTTAGAGTGGAGGAAGAGATTTTATTAATCTCTCATTTTTTTATATAAGATAAAAAAAAAATCAATTGTAAAAAAAAATACATAGAATTTTTTTAAAAAAAATATATATATTAGGGGGAGGCGACAGCTTGCTACCCCATGGTAGCAGGTAGTACCGTAAGGTAGCCGCTGCTACCCCAAGGTAGTGCGTGCTACCGTAAGGTAGCACCTGCTACCATATGGTAGCAGGCTACCCTGCAGGTAGCCAGGGGTAGCATAATAGACTATTACCTTATATGCCTACCGATATTGCATGATTCGATTTTTTTTTCAGAATGTTATATATATATAGTATTTTCTTGGTTAATATGTTATTGTGGAGTATTTAAATTTATTTTATTGGAAAATGAAATATTCAAATTATTATATATATTTAAATATGATATAATTATATGAGTTATATTCGAAGAATATATACTCATGTAATTATATTATATTATTATATATATTTCTAATTTGGAATTTTAATTATGTTATTGAAAACATTATTTGGGGGTATTGTAAACTATTCTCGAACATATGATTAGAGAGTTAAATTTCAATGTGGTCTTATTTAACCTTTTTGGACAAATGACAACTCTACTATTCTTTTATCAAAGATGTATTTTTTATTTTTCTGAAATATCTATATTTGCAAGTAATTGATGCTTTTTACTATTCTAAAAAGATTGCTTGTTGTAGGATCTCTAGAATAAATGGTATTTTCTGGCTAAAGCATATTTCGTTGTAAATTTGTCTTCAAGTGGTTGTCATGTTGTAAAGGTTGTTTATACCCCTTGGTTAGGTGTTGTTGTGTAAATGTGTTGATGTGAGTCATTGTGTGTTTTATTCCAAATGGTCAATCCTATGTTTATGATTTGTGTATCCTTCACCTATAAATCTATTAGGATTAGTTATGGTTGTCAGTTTTGCCATAGAGCTCTCGTAGAGAGACTATCCCTGTTAGTGTCCTAGGAGAGAGAGTGGATTTCGAGCAGGGGTCGTGCCCGAGGTGGATGGCAAGACAACCCCTCAAAAATCAGTTAAGAAGTGATAACCTAATAATTTATTAGGGGGTGGGTAGCTAAAATATTAAATTAAGATAATGTGTCTCGCACACTAGAATGGAAAACCTACCACCTTATCTTCACGAAGGGATTGGTAGGGTCTGCATGATGCTTAGATGGAGCCGAGGGTTCGGGAGAGGTTACCAAGATAACCTAGGATGGGGGTCAAGACCTATGGAAGCCTACCTGGGGTAACCACCTTAAGCTATGCGATAACACTCTCTCCTTAGGGTCACTAGTGTATGTGAGTTGAGTCACATGGGTTTTGTAGAGTCATGTTATATTGTTGTACTTGTCTTGTTTTGCTTGCTTGAGGGTCTTCTACTATTTCCCAACACGGTGGGGTGGTTCCACTTTGGGATCACATGGTCAGGTGGTAGTGCCACTTCCCATCAGATATATTTGTTCATACTTTCATGCGAGGATCGGCTTCGCTGGTTTTTTTTTGGTTCGTGACTCTTGTATCAGCTCTTGTTCAAGATTATTATATATTTGAGACAATATGGTCATTGTATTAGTAAAATATGTAACCTTGGCATTGTAACCTATTTATTTCATTTGTATTATTGGAAGCTATGTAATTATTGAATATTGTAATCTTAATTAAATGGAATGTATGTTTATTTCAGTTATCCTTCTTCTTGTGTGTAAATGATTCATTGAAAATAAATGTGTTGTTAAACTTTAAATCTTTCAATATGGAATTCAATTTTATAAGAATGGTTTATTAATTGCAAATGAATTTCCTAATTAGATGGATAATTGGATTAACCTAGCGTAGTTGTTTAGTTTCGAAGTAATCTTCATTAGAAACCCTTAGGAAAATCATGTGTTAGACTTATACTGTGTTAATAAACGTGCAATGTTATAATTAATGCAGTCAATCTTTAAAAAAAAAAATTATTCCACCTTTTAGTTGCCTAGATGTATTGTTTTCCTTTAGGGTTCCTGGCGGGGCATTATATGATGTGGACAGTGTCTCGAAGCAGCCATTCCTAGAGTTGCCAAAGGGACATGTTTCTTCCTCTGGCCTTCGCCTATCCACAACACTCATTGCAGAGAACTATAGATGATGTGGAGAGTTTCTCCAGGCCTCTAGCACTTGAAAATAATTGATCTACAATGACATCAAAGTCTAGAAAAGGAAAAATATATTTGTAGGACTTTAATGTTGTTGTAGATCACTTCTTTTCAGGTGTCAAAGGCTTGGATAAATTCTCCACATCAGCTTTTGGCTCTATAGTTCTCTATGATGATAATTGTGGATAGGTGAAGGGCCAGAGGGAGCAACATGTCCCTTTGGCAATTGACTGAATGTCAGCTTGGAGAAACTCTCCATGTCATCTTTTTCAGGGTTGTGAATAGCTAGGGAAAGAGCAGAGGGAGCGACATAACAACTTAAAACAAGGGTTGCAGAGCACTGAAGCTTGAGTAGAGAACAAAAACAAAGAGAAAGGTTTGGTTATTGAATGAAGTTTGAGTAGATAGCAAAAACAAAGACAAAGTTATGGTTATAGCTATGGCAGGCCACCAAAAAGTTGTAGCCATTATTTTTGTTACATTTATTTTTGATGGAATGTGTAATTATATTGAGAATTTTCCACCGATTGCATACTAAATGTTAGGTCTATGACATATATGGATTTAAAATGTTATGATATTTATTGCAAAAAATAGAAATATAGCAAACCAGTTTTAAAGGGTGACCTTCAATATTCTAGATAATAAAATATGAATTCAGTAAAGAATAATATTATGATGTGGGGGAGATTTCTCTTCATTATTTATAAGATTAAATACGTAAGGACATACCCTTTCATCCTAATTAAGATGTAATAGTGTAAACAAATATTTATATTAGGGTTAAGCATGCTAGAAGTACTTATCCTGATTATAAATATAAATGCATAATATCTACTTAGAAATATATCATATTGGGATCATAACATAAAACCAGGTGGTCATAGACCCTATGGAAAAATTAGTTGGTGATTCTCCTTTCTTAGTACTATAAAAATGTTCTTGGATAAGAGATGTATTATAAACACTACACGTAACTAATTCATTCAAAGATACAAATATATCTTTCCAAGTAGAGTGTTAATTATCAATTAAATTTGTTAGCCACTTCTTAGCCTCACCATACAATGATTTAGTAAAAAACCGCATCCACATATCTTCATCAACAAAATGGAATCAATTCAAAAAATTTAAAATTCTTTGATGTACTTGTCTACCCTTGAACCCGTGTGTGCATTAAAATTGGGCATCTGATTATGAACTTCCATTTTCATATGATTGAAGTTATGGGTCACCTAAGATAGGTCTGATTGATTTTTATAAATATTAAGGTGAATTTTCAAGAGCCGTGAAGTCTAGAAATCATGGCCCTAAGGAATTGATGTATTAATATCTCAATATAAATATATGTGGGACTTCCTTGAAACATGAAGCTATTTGTAATATTTTTTTGATCATTCATCCACATTATAACCTATTGTACAGTAAATTGTATTGCAATTAAATCCAACTTCTCTTTCACTTTCAAATGTTTTATTGTTTTATTTTATATCATATCTACTTGTCCTATTCAATTAATACTTCTTCATTGCCATATTTTCCTCGTATCATTTTAGGATTTGAATATCTTCATGGTAGTTTGGCTACAACTATTGACATTTTTTGTTGAGATAATTTTCTTCATTTCTCACTCTAGACTATATATCTAATGAAGATGTTCTAAGATTGTCAACGCCTATAGATGCAACACTTTTCATCATAATTTTTTAGCTTATTTTTGATACCTTTACCATATCATATGCTTGTTACGGCTAGATTTGATTGGTATTAAAAATGGCTTCATCATATTTTTGGCAATTACTATAGCCTACAAGTCATAGTTGGCGGGTGGTGGTGATGTAAATGCAATGCTACGTGCAGCCATGGCATTACAACTTGTTGGTTGAAAATTTTGTACACTTGGGGAAATATACAAAATTGTGGTTTCAACCACAACACATGAGTAAAAACTCTCCTAATTAAGGGAAGGCTCCCCCTATCTAACTAAAACTAAAATAAAAATAGGATGGTGTAGCAGTCTTCCTTCTTTCTTCAAGAAAGACAATATCCTTTTCTCTTCATAGAGAAGGATAGCAATTGAATATGAATAGCAATAACCACTTTCAAGTAAAATGAGAGAAAGGAAATGAAGTTTCCTGAAAGCATAAAGACTTCCATCACTTTCTTCGAGATGGGACAACAATATCAAGCTCAAAGACTTCACTATTGGAAGTCCTATCTATCCTTTGCTATACTAAATTTTACAATGAATAAAAGACAACAGCTCAAAGACTAGAATAATTTATTCTTTTAACACAAAGACAAGAACTAATGCAAGCTCAAAGACTTGCGACTATTTCTTATCAAACAATATTTTTTCCTCAAGAATAGACGCAAGCTTAAAGACGTGCTGCTCCTTCTAGAGATTTCCTATTTTAATTAATCTTCTCTACTTGCAGCTCAAAGACTTCAAATCAGATTGGACTAAGCTCCTTTAGAAACACTTTGCATAGAAGAAATAAAAAGAGTCAAACTCAAACATGTAGCTCAAAGACTCAAAACTTGAGTAATCCTTCTTTATTATTCTTCTAAAACCTTCAATTCACATACATAAGCTCAAAGACTTCTTGCTGTAAATTTGGCAGAGTTTTTGCTTGCTTTCCAAAAAGATATCGATTACAAAGGACCCTCTCTTCTATTTATAGGAGAGGAGCCTTGAGAAAAAGGTGGGAGGATCCTAACTAACTTGAGAAATTACGTCAACCACCAAGACCTATTCAACAACTAATTATGACTTCATTAACTAACTAAGACTTATTCCAACTACAGTCCTAATTGGACACAACTTGTAGTTGCCTTACAAGTAATTACAAAAGTGCAAGTAAGGAGTTAACTTGCAATTACAAAAATGCAAGTGATAACAACTTGCAATTACAAAAATGCAAGTGATAACAACTTGCAATTACAAAAATGCTTTTACAAGTAAACTTGTCGAAAGGGAAACTACAATTATGAAATTATAATTTTAAAATTTTACAACAAGTGTTAAAAACACTTAAGTTGTACCTCTTGAAGATATGAACAATTCAAACTTCTGAATAACTTTCTGCAATTCATCAGGATCTAGTTCATGAGTGTTCATAGCCACCACCCTAGTCTTTACGACAACATCATAGCATTGGCATAGCATGGAGTTGCCCTTTTCCAATGTGGACCGGATTTCCTGCAACTCAGTTTGATACTTAATCAATATTTGAATGGAAGTGACTAGAATTGCTCACTTCTCCATTCATCATGAATCTTGAGTTGCAGATTTGCAAGAACTTCTTCCTCGGGCAACAGCTCATCATTTTGATTTAAAATGTCACAGGATGCCTTTTTACAATGGGAGGTAACATCTTGAAAGATTGCTTCAAGCAACTTTAAGGTCTCACCAATTTCCTCAATGAGTGACTTGAGAATAAGAGATTTGTTCTCTAGAAGTTCCTCATATTCAATGTACATGACTCTGGAAGGAATTACGTCATGCACCTGAAGAACGCCCAACTGATGTTGAGGCATATTTTGCCAAGAAAATAAATTTCTCTCAACCTTCTCCAAATTTAGTTTGAAAGCACCCAAGATTTGTTTCAACTTATCTTCAATGGTTGCCAATTTAACCATTGTTTCAAATACCTATTCTTATGACTTGTGAACATAAGTCATGCAATTGATCAACCCAGGTATCTAAGGCTTGAACCTTTTGGGTGGCTCTCTTGATACCTTGGATTGGTTCACCAGCCTTGGAAGAAACAAGCACTTGGCCTTCTCCATTTGAAGGTAGAGTAATACTTTGGATGGCTACCATGAGTCTTTGATTCTTTACTTCTAATTGATCTTTTTTGGTCAAAACCTTATCATACCATTGTACCAATGTAGCCACTGTTTGTTGAGAATCATGTTTGACAACCTCATGAGTCTGCTTACCCAGTTGTACTTTGGTGATCCGATAATCAGCTACTTCCATTTCTTCAAGTGGTTGATCTGATATTGGTTCAGCGATTTTTGCCACTCCCATCTGATTTTCATCAACAATCACCCTTGAAACTGTCTTTTCCCTCTTAATAGCTTTAGGTTTTGATTATTTCAACTATTGGTAATCAAAGGCATCAGGTGAGATCACCTACTTCTTCCTCTTTGTAGTGAAAGAACTGAGCCATGGAGGTAAAGCCATTAACTCTAATTCTGGGATAGAGGGAGAAGCAGTTTCTGTTTGAACAATTATGGTTATCTTGGGAGAAGTGTCCGTCTGGATAGCCACCATAGTCTGCTAAGTGATGACAGGATGTGATAAAGATGTCATGAACTCATCAAAATAGGTCATAGAAGTATCAATATCAGACACAGGTACATATGAAGGATCATCTGAAAAGATATTCAACAAATTTTCCTGAGAATGACCTTGAGATGGTTCTGCTGCTAAAAGTGGAAGGACATTCTGTGGAGATTTTGAAACTGAAGGGGCAAATTGAGAGCTCACATCTATCACAGGAGGAAACATGGGTACCTCAATAGGAAGTGAAGAAAGAGAATTATGTGGGGACTCTATAGAAAGCGACTGAGGAGCATTATCAGATTGAGTTTCTTCCTCTAAAGATTTAGGATCAATCACATGAATTTCCAACTTTGGCTTCTCCTTGCCTTGAACTGTTATTTCCTGAGGAGGAAGCACCATTGCACAGCTGACTCGCAATTTAATCCTCATACTAGAAGAGGATGCACTTTCTTTATTTTCTAGTTGTAATTCGGACTTCCACCCAAGAGGACCTGTAGAATCATCTTCTTTCCCAACCTTAATCTTCATGAGCTTGACATCATTGTTCTTAAGCTAGATATTGGTATTGGCAAGAACTGACTAAAATCTATCCAAGATAGAAGTGCCTTCCTTATGGGACCAGTGGATAGAAGGAAGTGGAGCCTCATCAACATTCTGATTGACAAACTCAGGATCAAGAATGTTGCCATCATCAATCATCCCTTGTGGCACGTTCACGAGGTTTAGATCCATAATCTGTTCTGTAGTGAGTTGGCAGTAATCCATCTTGTGAATCTCCTTTTTGGTTCGGAGATCAACCCAAATATCTTCTATTTGATGTACATGGATGAAGGTCTTCTTGATCTTCTCCTTCATGCCTCGGTAATCAAAATCATCTCTAGGTTTGAATCTTTTGAGTCTAATTTCCTGCAACTCGATCTCCATAGCCCTGGCCTTCATTGAAGTCATTAGAGAATATTGACCAATCTTCAATGGGTTGTTGGAAGAAATACCCATGCCAACCTTGTGCTTAACTGACTGATGTGTATGCACAGCCATGATCTGCCTTCCCAATTCCATGAGAATAATCTTATCTATCATGGGAGCATGTAAGGCTGCCCGCCATAGCATCCAACTCTCATGTAGGTAAAAGTTGGAAAATGGAGATACAAACAACCATATCCTTTCACCTTTTCCCATGCTTCATCTGAGACTCTTTTGTTCTTCAGGTTCTTGTCAAATTGACACAAGTAATGACCAAAGAAAGCATCTTGAACCCTTCTGAAATGAGACCTACTTGATCTTAGAGGCATCTGATCATAGTATTCCCAAACTGGTATAAGCATGTGGTCACCCTTGGTAGAAAGACCTGGGAAATGTCTAAGTGACACAACAATATACATGAGATATGAATTCATGTAGAAGGTGAAAGTAGTAGGGACGACTGCAAGTTGTTCACACAAAGAATCACTAATGATCTCACCCCAATAGATATGCTAAGACTGCCTTATTAACATAATAAATTGGTACATCCAGGGTTCAAAAACATTGGAATGCTCCAATTCCATCATACGGCTCAGAAGAGTAATAGTATCACCCATCTCATTCTTGAAATCAGATCAATATAACTTTGCCCATCTAATAAGCACAGTACGAGGTTCATGAATCCATTTGTTGATATGGCACTTACAGTCTTTCTCCCTTTTGGCAAAGTATTCAGCTGCACTTTGCTTGGAGATCTCTATATAAATGGTTTTAGAAGGTATTTTGAAAACCCTCTCTATAGCTTCTACATCCAAGCGAATGATCACTTCTCAATCATCATTTTTAATAACTCGTGTCTCTTTATCAAAAGGCACATGATAGAACAAATTCTAGTTCAAGGGTAGCAACTAGAAAGGATGCGACATGATGGATATGGTTGTCCAACAATTGTTGCATATCTCCCTCCTTCGAATCTTCAATCCTTTGTATGAATTCAAACATGTCAACATGCCCTATCTTAGTATCCTTGATATGATCAAGGGAGGAGGAAACCTGTGACTGTGGAACTTCATTTTGGTATTTTTCATACCTGTATTTCATCTTTTTTGGAGTGGGAGATGATGGTACATCTGTTATTTGATAAAAATTGGGAATGTTGCAATGTAGATCTAAGAGTATCAAGGCAATATAAAAGTTAGTACCTTTAGACATTTTCACTCCTCCAAATGGGAAAGTTCAACTTTCATACTTTGGCTTTGTGAGAGGAAATATAAGAGGTGGAAAAATAAGCTTTTGACTTATTTCGGGTTTTGAAACATGTTTTGTAAGTACACAAGAGGGAAGTACAAATGTGTAATTGGGTTTCCAAATTCCGAATGCAATTATACTTGCAAAACACAAAGCATGAATAAATGGAAGGAGAATGAATTTTCAGTTTGGAAGTTGGGAAGAACACATTTGCAATTGGTTTTCTAAATCCAAATGCAAACTTATTTACAAATTGAAAATTGAAGGAATGGATGAAAAAATAGTATTTAGGCAAGTAGGAAATGGCAAGGATGATAAGTACAGATGAGGGAATGGGAAAGGGATAGGTAAAAATGAATTTCAAGAAGATCACTTGGAACTTTATCATGCCAAAATGGAAAGAACTTTCAACTTGCAATCCGGATTTCAAAACCCAAAATTGGGAAGAACTTGATTTTTTCGTCATTGAAACTTGATTTTTGGACTAAAGAAGGTTAATTCTTTGTCCAAAAAGGGGAGAACACATCTTGAGGTAGAACTTTCACACTTGCAAATTTCTTTGCAAATTGGGAAGATTGCAAATTGGGAAGAGCACATCTTTCTTATCTTGAAACTTGATTTTTTTGACCAAAGAAGGTTAAGTCTTTGTTCAAAAAGGGGAAGAACAGAAATTTTCCTCTTACTTGCAATCAGGTTTCTAAAACTCAAATGCAAGTAAAGAAGGAGAATTACAAAGGGGAAGAACAACTTTACTTTACAAATTTCTTTGTAAAATGGGGAATTTCCTCTCATAAACCTGTTATGAACATGAACAAAACTAAAACTAAACAAGAAAATGCAAGGAAAGAAATAAGAAAGAAAAACAAAAATAAAAATTACCTTGCAAGGTTGAAAAGAAATCGAAACTCGGAGAATCAACCCAACATGGAAGATGATGCCCTTTAAATAGAATTTAAACAATGGGAAAAACTTAGCCACGCATTGTGACAAAAGAAAAACCGATTTTCTATAAAAATGCCATGAAAAAATGCCAAGGAAGTAGTTCAAAACTGATTTAATTCATCATTAAATACAAGACAAAGAAAAAATGATTTAGGATTGAAAGCATACCTTATAGGCGAAGAATGCATTTTTGGCAAAAAACATGACTGGTTTTTAGGGCCTTTTTGCAAATCCAAAACCAAAAATGCACATAAAATGGTTTGATAAATGCTTAGAATCCAATGCATTTATGGTTGAGTTAAAAACGCCTTACAAATAGATGGATTGAAACCCCCAAACCATGGCAAATCGCATAAATGCATGATTTAGAAAAAAACACTTTGAAGAAGACAAATGGCAAAAAAATGGTTTAATGAATGCGTAGAAAATGGGTTTGAATCCTTCAAAGTTGTAGCAAATCCACACTTGGAAGGAATCCCTACATTTCCTCCAAAAAATTCGAACCCAAATCAACTTGCAATGGCATGGAAGAATTTTAGGTTTTGAAAACAAAACAACAAGTTTTATAAAATGTTCATATTTTTTCCTCTAAGGCAAATTTCGGGTTTTAGAAAAGAAATTACAAGTTAAATTACTTGTAGTAGGGAAATAGAATTCTCTTTACAAGTGATTTCACTTAAAACATGCAAAGGGGTTTTAAAATCCCATTTACAAGTTTTATTTTAACTTAAAGTCAAACTACTGGTAATGGGGGTTTTAAAACCCTCATTACAAGTTTTATAAAAACTTGCAGTTGGAGAAAAATTCCCCTACAAGCCAAAAAGCTTCAAGGGGGTTTTGAAAAACAAATTACTAGTTACTGGTAATTATCAAAAATTTTCCCTACATTGAAGCAAAAACATAGAAAACAGACTCGAAACATAGCTTGGGGATGGATCAATGATCGATCCAGTCCAAGGATGGGGCGAATTTCTTCCTTGGGAAGCATGCCATAGAGTAAAAATTTTCATTTTTTAACAAAAATTTCTATATGATAGTCCAATTTTTGAAATCAAAAATTGAGGACAACACAACTTAAATGCATTTTAAGTTGTTAGACTCATCCATCACAACTCTCCATTCTCTCTCCAATGCTCAAGAGACACAATGGAGGAGGAGGAAGATTACTAACAACAGTACAACCAAATGATGTTGAAGAGATTAAGCTAATATTGATTAGAGTGATAACATTTTTATTACAAAAGTTTGATAGCCTGCACTATATCAAAAGATCAATAAATAGCCTTGTATTTAATAGTGTTTTGCTTTTAATAGATACAATTGAAATGTTGTTAATGGCAACTGTGATTATCCTATAAGTTATACAAACTTGATAGTATTAGTTACAGTTTGAAAAAATTTAATACAAAATCCAATAGTTTTTTTTATGTTTTGCAAAAAGCTCTTGATGATGTGGAAAAAAGGAAAAAAGGGACTCATACATTCTTAGCATATCTTTCTTAGAAACTATAAAGTGATGCTCATCTTTGCATATTTTGGTATTGAAAGTGAAACTATACTCATTCTAGTTAAAAATTATGGTTGTATTTGACAGGTAATTTGTCAGTTGTAGAGGTCTAGTTGAGTCTTAAAAAAGACAGCTTCTAGTAGCTATAAGCAATTAAGTTTTCTGAAATGTGAAAGGAGGCTTCTGCCCTGTTCTGGTTGAGATTTAATTGTTGTTGCACCCTGAGTGTAAAGATGTAAATTAAGAATAAGGCCTAATCTACTCTTTATTCATAAATAAACTCAAATTTCAAACAATAAGTTTATTTCATACAAAATATAGGGAAACATCAAATATGGATATAAAAACATTCATAGATATATCATTATCATGTAAATGAATAATACAAATTTCTCAACATATAAGTCCTTATTCCCTACTTAGGCTTTTATATTGCCTTAAGTATATACAAGAAAAATGAAGGTGAGATGCATCCGTCGATCTCCATTCTGAGTCACTTCCTTCAGTCCTTTGAACGAAGACAAGAACAAGAATCAGGCCCTTTTTCCGCCCAACCTTGAACCTTACACTTCCCAGAAATTCTTGTTCAATAAAGAATACCCGACTCTGCATGAATTGTTTTAACCAAAGAATTCAAAAGCAAAAGGGGAATCTAGTGCATGCCTAGATAATATATGCATTTTTATTTTCTACTTCATTCTAAGCAACAAGCATTCACTATTATTCAAGGATGTGGTAGAGAGCATAAAATGAGGAATTTCCATCATTTTCTATGGATAATTCAAATAATAACTTGGCTGAGTATAATGTCATGCACAACAAAATAATAGTTGGAAAAAGCAACTATTCCCTCTAAAAAAAAGACATCCACATTTGGCACCCGTCCCGAAAGGTAATTTCCTAACTCAAGCCAATCCTTAGCTTGGTTCCCTCAAAATCAAATACAATTGAGAATACAATCTTTCTTTTTTAAACAAAAATAGAAATATCATTCTCCTTACTAACATTATTTTGTCTAATTCATCTAAATGAAAAGAATCTTTCATAATTTGAAATAACACTAAAAATTTCATTAGCAAAGTAGTTTCATAATCTATCTTTCAACTAAAAATAATACATTCTATAAGAAGGTGTTATACATGCATGAATTTAGTTTCATATATGAACAAAAAGGGTATGCAAACATGTTCTTAATTGGAATACAATCTATTCATTTAGACAATTTACACTACTATAGAAATTAAATTGACTAACATCTATTTCTCTATGATTTCTATTTTAAACTATTTATAATGCTTTTCCAATAAACAATGACATATGCAAAATCATAAATAATAATCGTACTCTATACCTAAACTTCTAATTTCATGCTTTCTTATACCAAATAATAACCAAAATAAAAGAATTTCGACCTCTTCTAAGCTTGGACCGGTTGTACGACTTTGATGCTCTTTTGTCAAATAGTGTTACACCTTGCTCGCAAATCTAACTCCAAACTATCCCAATCTCTTATCTCAAATTTATCTCTATCTCTCTTCGATACTTTAAAAATGTATTCTCTATTCCTCTCTTCTATTCTATAATTCTATTCACAAATCTATCATCCTTCCTTGCTTGCAAATGAATGTCTTTTCCTCCCATCTCCCACCTCTATTTATCCAATTATTCCCTATGATTTCTCCCTATTCAAAGGCTGGGTGATTGTAATTGTTTAGAATTCTTTTAATTTCATCTCCTCTGACTCTTCGACGTCTAAGAGAGATGGCATCCTTTGTTAAATTTTCTGCTATCATTGAGCAAGATTTAACACTATGATAGAAGTGTATCTCCACATGATCTCCACGAAATGAGTTCATCTCTAAGTTATCTACTGCTTCTACTCTCCTTGATCACGATTACAATAGATCTTATCAGTCGAATGGAGAGGTTGGAAGGTGTACAAACTCTTATGTGTTTGTATTCAACGATTTTCTTGTTATATCTGCCAGGTCTATGCCTTAGCATACACGTTGAGGCTCACTTTGCTTGGTTTATGCCACCACTAGGGTTCTTCCTCTGGCTACGTGGAATGGAGAAGTAAACCTGCAGTTATCATGCATTATAGCAGATATATTGCTCATATGAAGTGGTTGGCATCTGAGACTTGTCCTCTATCATGGCGAGTTTAATGCCCATGCTGCCAGATCTATCCAAGGTCTCCATGTTCCTATGTTTATGATGCCACTAGTCTATGTTTAGTTATAACTTAGTTTAAGATGTTGCATGCTATTTTTCAATGTTAGAATCATCCAATTTATGCATTTAATCGCTGGTTTAATGGTCTAGTCCATCACTTTTGCCTTATGCCACCAATCGACTCTTAGTAGTCATTGTTTTTAACTCCAAGTTGTTTGGCCACATGCATTTGTCGACTGGAGTCTAAGCAACCACCTTTTGGTCATGTGACATAGTTGCTTTTCAAATAAAAACTAACCCACCACCTTTTAACATGCGACTATAACATAATTTTCAACGTAAATAATAATATTATATGTTTAAAGTTACAATATATAATTTACGTATATGCCATATAAATACGTTTTATGAATAGTCATTTTTATAGCTTATGACAATATTCGTATTAATTAAATTTACAATTTCACCTAAAAATCTATATATACGAATATGTGTAATCGACAAAAATCAAGTTGTCTACCATCTATATAACAATGACTAATCATTTTATATACTAGGTCATAGAATTCAATTTATTCAACTACTAATTAATCATATTCAAATATTCAAATAAATTAACATGAACTATACTCACTTTTGAATAGACAAGTTTGTAATTGATTCCTAATCCATACAACTAAAATGTAGTTCCGAAAACCAAACATAATCGATAATTTCCACACAAGGAACGAGAAATTATAGAATCACTATATAATTCAAATCATTAATCAATTTTTCATCCTATATAGTAAAATTAACATAATATTTCACTTATAAATGTAGACATAAATGTATGTGCATATTTTCTGTAATGTGGTCTGTGAGATTCCCTTTTCCATCGAAGTCATTTAGTTAAAAACAACTCTACCTGAGTCGTGTTCTCGCCTTCAACCTCGTTCACCTGATCCTGCATCACTTGCACTTGATAGTTTATTAGTATTGACAAACCCAAATTAAAGAATTCTAAATGTCAAATTTCATATCAATTGCAGGAATAAAATGAATATAATATTTTCTCACAACTAGATTATGAATGCTCAAATCTATTTTAATTTCAATGCATACATAAAATCACATTAAATTTTTAAAATGCACATTATTAAGAATACAATTCGTGTCATCCTTCCTCTCTTGTAAGAGACATCGTCTCGATGTCTTGCCACTCATAAATAATCACATAACAATAATATCTCATAAAAATGTCAACCATACATCAACTAATAATATTAATACTAATAGAACACATGCTATCCAAGTTTACATCATAAAATTTAAATCATTGTTTCAAAATATCCAAAATAAATAGAAGTTATTTCCTAAGAAAGCAAATGAGGAAAATGATGGTCAATCATCTCAGCATCCTCCCATGTAGCACTATCCTTAGAGTATTTGGTCCCACTGAACCTTATACTGAGTGAAATCTCTACTACGTAGCTTCACACTATGCTGATCTAGGATTCGGATGGGCTCCACTAGCACCACCCCTAGATCCTGAACTTGTAAAGATTGCCAATCAAGAATGTGAGATGCATCAACATGGTAAGGTTTCAATAAAGACACATGAAACACATTATGGATTCGAGCTAGAGTAGGGGGTAAAGCTAATCTATAAGCAACTAGATTGATAACCTCCAGTACATCAAAGGGTCCCACATATCTTGGAGCCAATTTTGATGATTTTCCAAACGAGATAGAGCTCTTATGAGGTTTGACTCTCAAAAAGACTTTATCTCCTACAACAAATTGCTTGTAAGTTCTATTTTGGTCTGCATAACTCTTCTGTTGGTCAGCTGCTTCTTTCAACCTACTCTTAATCAACACCATTTGCTCATTCATTTCCTTAAGTAAATCTGAACCAATAATGATCCTATCCTCTAGTCTATCCCAGCTGATAGATGTGTGACACTTTCACCCATAGAGTGCTTCAAAAGGTGTCATCCCTAATGATGCATGAAAGGAGTTGTTGTAAGCAAATTAAACTAAGGGTAAGTACTCCTCCCATTTGTACTGCTGATCCATGCAATACATTCGCAAAAGATCCTCCACTACCTAATTAACCCTTTCTATTTGGCTGTCAGTCTGAGGGTGATATGCTAAGCTAAAATTTAGCCTTGTTCCCAATGCTGTATTCAATGGTGTCCAAAATCTAGAAGTCATCCTGGTATCCCTATTAGATATTATGGTTTCTGGAACACCATGTAACCGAAAAATTTCTTGCACAAATTTCTTGGCAAGAACAAATGATCCATCCTTGAGATTCCCAAGTATGAAATGTGCAACTTTAGTCAACTTATCCACCACTACTAAGATAGTGTCATTTTATTCTTGCTCATTGGTAATCCTTGGATTAAATTCATACTGATTACCTGCCACTTGTATTCTGGTATAACATGTTGGAATAGAAGTCCTGTTGGATGAACATGTTCATATTTTACTCTTTGACATTCCAAACATTGTGCTACATACTCAACCACTTCTTTTCTGAGTCTAGGCCAGAAATACAAGGATTTTAGATCCACTACCATCTTTGTTATTCCAGGGTGTCCTAAATAAGGTGTATTGTGCATCTCATGTAATATCAAGCCACCTTCTCTGTCTTGCATTTAGGTTAGGTTGTGTAAAAATATACTTCAATCCTAAATGATCCATTTTTAGCTCAAAAGGCTTCCCTAAAAGGTAATGCCTCCACATTTGCAATGCATGCACAATAGCTAGAAGTTCTAAATCATGTGGAGCATAATTCATCTCATATTGCTTTAGCTTTCATGATTCAAATGCAACCACCTTTTCTTCTTGCATCAACACTGCTCCCACACCTTCACTTGAGGCATCTGTAATTACTACAAAATGTCCACTGGGATCTGGTATTGTTAATACTAGTGCTGTTGTCAATTTCTGCTTCAGGAGTTGAAATGATTCCTCACACTTCTCAGTCCATTCAAACCTTTTTTCCTTTTTTTGTAGTGAGGTAATTGGTGCTGCTATCCTGGAAAACCCTTCCACATATTTTCTATAATATCCTGCAAGTCCCATAAAACTTTGAACTTCTTAAACATTCTGAGGTTTTGGCCAATCTACTATTGCTTCTATCTTTGCAAGATAAACTGAAATTCCTTCAGTGGATATGACATGACCTAAGTATTACACCTTTTCCTAAAAGAAGGCACACTTAGAGAATTTCCCTTAAAGCTTATGATCTCTCAATCATTGCAAAACTATCCTTAGGTGCTTCTTATGTTCTTCTTCATTCTTAGAATAGATCAATATGTCATCAATGAAGATTAAAACAAAATCATCCAAGTATTCTTTGAAAATATTGTTCATGAGGTTCATGAATGTTGTTGGGGCATTGGTTAAACCAAATGGTACAACTGTGAATTCATAGTGCCCATACCTTGTTCGGAATGTAGTTTTAGGAATATCTTCATCCTTAATCCTTAATAGATGATATCCGGATTGAAGATCAATCTTGGAGAATATAGATGCACCCTTCATTTGATCAAATAATTCATCTATCCTTGGTAGAGGATATTTGTTTTTGATAGTTACTTTGTTCAACATCCTATAATCAATGCATAACCTCAAAGTACCATCTTTCTTCTTTACAAAAATCATCAGTGCACCCCATAGGGATACACTTGGTCTAATAAAACCTTGCTTAAACAACTCTTGTAATTGAGCCTTAAGCTCATATTGTTCTATTATTGTCATTCTGTATGGAGCTTTAGATTGCGGCTCCATTCCAGGTAAGAGTTCTATAGAAAAATTGAACTCTCTGTTAGGTGGTAACTTGTTAAGATCTTTTGGAAAGACATCTAGAAACTCTGGAAGGACAGGACAATCTTTAGGACTTTTTTCTATATTATTCAAATCATTAACCATGACAGCAATGATGGAACATCCTTTTCTTTGGGCCTTCTTGAGTTGCATTGCCGAAATGTATCTCAATTCAAGAGGATTTTGAGATCCAAAAATTTCAATGGAATTCCCAAAATCATCAATGCAATTGATGACCTTATCTTCACAGTTCACTATGGCTTTATGTTCAATCAACCAATTGATACCTAAGATCACATCATATGATCCTAGTGGTGCAACATAAAGGTTAACTTGGGTTTGGAAACTGGGAAGTTCTAATTCACTGCAAAATAGACAAGTATCTACCCTCTTTTCTGCTCGATTTCCATACTAAACCATCCATGAATTTGAAATATAACAAGGTTTAACAAATATTCTAGAAATTACGTTTCGATCAATAAATCATTCAGTAGCTCCTGTATCTATTAAAATAGAAACTGATTGTCCAAAGAGCTTACCCGTAATCTGGATAGGTGCGGCTTGGAAATCAACTTGACGATTGTCGACCACAACGTGAATCTGATGTTGAGGGGCTCCTTGCTGATATGCTCCTCTTTGTATAGGGGTAATTTGCAGACAATTGGAGGTGTAATGACTCCCTCCACAATTATAACACCCATTCCTAGGTTCGGGATGGCCACCTGACCTTCCTCTATCCACATTTTGCTGGGCATTGGTGTTATTGTTTGCCTTCTTGATTCCATCCTAATTCACTCTTCCTCTTTCCTGAGTGTTGGGTCCCCTCTTAAGATTTCTTATCTACTGATTGTTGCCATTATTGTTCCTTTGGAAGTTCCTATTTCCAAAATTTGGTCGATTGTTCACATTCTTTCGGAAGTTCCCCAACTGTTGTAACTTTTGCTCTTTCTTAGTCACCTTCTCAAATACCTCCTCCATAGTTAATGGATTATGGATATCCACCTCTGCTCCTATATGGGTTCTTAAACCCAAAATGAACCTCCAGATGCAGAATCTTTCATCCATAACTAAAGAGATTAAATACCCCTATTCACTATTATAGGGAAACTATATAAAATTATAATATGGCAATATTAGATAATTTTCAAATCCACTTCATTCGAGATTATAACATAAGTTAGGTTCAAAATACATATATATATATATATCATTATAGGAATCTTACAAGACAAACATAATATTCAACTCAATTTTATAATAAAAAGGAAGAAATCTTTAGTTATTGATAATAGAAGGAAGACATCTTTATTTGATAATAGAAATGTTGTAACACATTACATCACTCATATGGAGGAGTCAGGGGAGAGTATTCTTCAGACTCACTAGGACTTAAAGGAGTATAACCTTCAGATTTAGTCTCACTTAAAGGGGTATATCCCTCAGATTCATTATCACTTAGAGGAGTATATTCCTTGGATTCTTCAGAACTTATGACAATTGGCCTTATGGGTGAGTATTCTAACTCAAGCTCTTTTTCTTCTACAAGAATAGTCTTCTCAATAAGACATTTAGTAGGGTCTTTTTCTATGACAACACTTTCTTCAGGGGCTGGTTTCACTTCAGAAGGAACATCATCCAAAATTGGCTTTACAGCAGATTGAGGATCCTTCTTGACCCTTAGGTAATGGGCGTACCTAGCTAAGGACTTTCGAGCTGTCTGCTTAATATGCACCATTTCTTTAATGTTTCAACATAAAGCTATTAATTTCCAAATTCATCTTAGCAAAGTGACTCATATAGGTCCTAGTGTTATAAAACCTAGGCTTTGATACCAAAATGTAAAGACATAAATTAAGAATAAGACCTAATCTACTCTTTATTCATAGATAAACTCAAATTTCAAACAATAAGTCTATTTCATACAAAATATAGGGAAAAATCAAATATGGATATAAAAACATTCATAGATATATCATTATCATGTAAATGAATAATACAAATTTCTCAATATATAAGTCCTTATTCCCTACTTAGGCTTTTATATTGCCTTAAGTATATACAAGAAAAATGAAGGTGAGATGCATCCGTCGATCTCCATTATAAGTTGCTTCCTTTAGTCCTTTGAATGAAGATGAGAACAAGAATCAGATGCTTTTTCCACCCAACCTTGAAGCTTACGCTTCCCCAGAATTCTTGGTCAATCAAGAATACCCGACCCTGCACGAATTGTTTTAACCAAAGAATTCGAAAGGAAGGGGGAATCTGGTGCATGCCTAGATAATATATGCATTTTAATTTTTCTACTTCATTCTAAGAAACAAGCATTCACTATTATTCAAGAATGTGGTAGAGAACATAAAATAAGGAATTTCCATCATTTTCTATGGATAATTCAAATAATAACTCGGCCGAGTATAATGCCATGCACAACAAAATAATAGTTGGAAAAAGCAACTATTCTCTCTAAAAAAAAACATCCACATTCAGCACCCATCCCAAAAGGTAATTTCCTAAGTCAAGCCAATCCCTAGCTTGGTTCCCTCAAAATCAAATACAATTGAGAATACAATCTTTCTTTTTTAAACAAAAATAGAAATATCATTTTCCTTACTAACATTATTTTGTCTAATTCATCTAAATGAAAATAATCTTTCATAATTTGAAATAACACTAAAAATTTCATTAGCAAAGTAGTTTCATAATCTATATTTCAACCAAAAATAATACATTGTACAAGAAGGCATTATACATGCATGAATTTAGTTTCATATCTGAACAAAAAGGGTATGCAAACATGTTCTTAATTGGAATACAATCTATTCATTTAGACAATTTACACTACTATAGAAATTAAATTGACTAACATCTATTTCTCTATGATTTCTATTTTAAACTATTTATAATGCTTTTCCAATAAACAACAACATATGCAAAATCGTAAATAATAATCGTACTCTATAGCTGAACTTCTAATTTCATACTTTTTTATACCAAATAATAAAAGAATTCTGACCTCTTCTAAGCTTGGACTGGTTGTACGACTTTGACACTCTTTCACCAAATAGTCTTACACCTTGCTCGCGAATCTAACTCCAATCTATCCCTATCTCTTATCTCAAATTTATCTCTATCTCTCTTCGATACTTTAAAAATGTATTCTCTATTCCTCTCTTCTATTCTATTATTCTCTTCATGAATCTATTGTCCTTCCTTGCTTGCAAATGAATGTCTTTTCCTCCCATCTCCCACCTCTATTTATCCAATTATTCCCTATGATTTCTCCCTATTCAAAGGCTGGGTGATTGTAATTGTTTAGAAGTCTTTTAATTTCATCTCCTCTGACTCTTCGACGTCTAAGAGAGATGGCATCCTTTGTTATATTTTCTGCTATCATTGAGCAAGATTTAACACTATGATAGAAGTCTATCTCCACGTGATCTCCACGAAATGAGTTCATCTCTAAGTTATCTGCTGCTTCTACTCTCCTTGATCATAATTACAACAGATCTTATCAGTCGAATGGAGAGGTTGGAAGGTGTACAAACTCTTATGTGTTTGTATTCAACGATTTTCTTGTTATAACTACTAGGTCTATGCCTTAGCATACACGTTGAGGCTCACTTTGCTTGGTTTATGCCACCACTAAGGCTCTTCCTCTGGCTGCATGGAATGGAGAAGTAAACCTGCAGTTATCATGCGTTATAGCAAATATATTACTCATATGAAGTGGTTGGCATCTGAGACTTGTCCTCTGTCATGGCGAGTTTAATGCCCATGCTGCCAGATCTATCTAAGGTCTCCACGTTCCTATGTTTATGATGCCACTAGTCTATGTTTAGTTATAACTTAGTTTAAGATGTTGCATGCTATGTTTCAATGTTAGAATCATCCAATTTATGCATTTAATCGCTGGTTTAATGGTCTAGTCCATCTCTTTTGCCTTATGCCACCAATCGACTCTTAGTAGTCATTGTTTTTAACTCCAAGTTGTTTGGGCACATGCATTTGTCGATTGGAGTCTAAGCAACCACCTTTTGGTCATGCGACATAGTTGCTTTTCAAATAAAAACTAACCCGCCACCTTTTAACATGCGACTATAACATAATTTTCAACGTAAATAATAATATTATATGTTTAAAGTTATAATATATAATTTACGTATATGCCATATAAATACGTTTTATGAATAGTCATTTTTATAGCTTATGACAATATTCGTATTAATTAAATTTACAATTTCACCTAAAAATCTATATATACGAATATGTGTAATCGACAAAAATCAAGTTGTCTATCATCTATATAACAATGACTAATCATTTTATATACTAGGTCATAGAATTCAATTTATTAAACTACTAATTAATCATATTCATATATTCAAATAAATTAACATGAACTATGTTCACTTTTGAATATACAAGTTTGTAAATGATTCCTAATACGCACAACTAAAATGTAGTTCCGAAAACCAAACATAATAGATAATTTCCACACAAGGAACGAGAAATCATAGAATCACTATATAATTCAAATCATTAATCAATTTTTCATCCTATATAGTCAAATTAACATAATATTTATCTCATAAATGTAGAGATAAACGTATATGCATATTTTCTCTAATGTGTTGTGTGAGATTCCCTTTTCCATCGAATCCATTTAGTTAAAAACAACTCTACCTGAGTCATGTTCTCGTCTTCAACCTCGTTTACCTGATCTTGCATCACTTGCACTTGATAGTTTATCAGTATTGACAAACCCAAATTAAAGAATTCTAAATGTTGAATTTCATATCAATTGCAGGAATAAAAATGCATATAATATTTTCTCACAACTAGATTATGAATGCTCAAATCTATTTTAATTTCAATGCATACATAAAATCACATTAAATTTTTAAAATGCACATTATTAAGAATACGATTCATGACACTGAGAAGTTGCAGATTTGATTATTTCATGGAGTTTGACCCTTGCTAGCCATAAAAGGGGCCTATCAAGTGAAGAGTAGCATGGATAGAAAACCACTTTGACATAATCTGTCAAAATTTAGATTAACAGTAATGAAATTAACCTATTATAGCTATAAGCTTATAGCTTTTGGAGATTCATCATAATGGGTAGTGCTCTATTCACACGACTTGTAGAATTTATAAATATGAGTACTAGGTTCTATATGCCCCTCTTGATCATATTTCCAATTCCATTGAATCGCTCCTAAAATGATGGCTCTCCTCTTTAGAATCTTCTCCCAAATTGCATGATTGTAGCTTTTTAGGTCAAATCTGATAAAAAATCATGCCCAGATTGCCTTGGAACTGCTGCAAATTGGCTGTTAGTGGGTCCAAAATGCCTCCTAACTGATACACCACCCATGTGGGAGCTCTAACAAATGTAGGACTGTTGTATTTGCTTTAAAACTTCCATCTTTTAAGCCTTGAATTAATGCTTGAATTTAAGACTCCACCTCCTCTCTGAAAACTGATGTTTTTAACTGATTGCTTGAATTGGGAGCTTGTTAACTGATTGATAAGACTATAAAAGCTTGGGGTCGGATACAACTCATTTTATGCAATAAAAACACTTGAAAAGCTTTAAAACTGAAGCATTTTGGCTCTAAACTACTCCTAATGCACATCCATACCCATATGGTATCATTAATACATGTTGAAAATCCATTTAGGATCAAAAATATCTTCTTTCCTACCCAAACTGATGTCATTGATTACATGATACCATGCATTACCTTTATGAAGACATTCACCAAATCATACACCTCTGTGAAAGTTGTTTTGAATGCCCTTTTGACTTAGGGTTTGGACTGCACTTTTGGTAGAAATTTCTTTGCTTTTTCACTATCTCCCACCCCCTTGAATTTATCATGCTTACTATCATTGATATCTCTGATTATCTTTCGGATATTCTGTCATGTGGATTTGGAAGGACTGTTCTTTTGGGTGGAACCTCTTTTGTGATCTTCTCTTCATGACTGTATTCTATAGAAAACTCATCACAGAGCTGCTTGATTGCTGATCTAGTACTCATGAGTTAATGTCATACTTTTCTACTACCTCCTGACTATCCTAAAGGAGTTGGAGGCCTTTCCATTTGATATCTTACACTGACTTCTTAATGACTGCCAACATCTTTTAAACAGTGGTTTAGGACTATCATTGGTGACTGCATTCATGGGGAATTGTTGATTTCCAGAGGCACCATTGCCATACTTAAATTTGCTACCTTTTTTTTAAGCTCTTTGATCTTTGATGATGTCAACAATCCATGTCTTTTGCCAATGAATTATGTCTTTATTACCTTCTGAGATCAGTGTTTCCTTTGTTCTGGCTATGATAAACTATCAAAATGTTTCATCCATTTGACTAATTTTATATATGTGTTGTATCATCACCCTAACACAATCAAACACTCATGATTTACTCTTTTCACTATGTATTGTTATTGACAATTTTTCTGTCAACACTCCATGTTGTGGCACTGTACCTTTGACATATTGAATACTCATGTCTTGGTAGCTCTGTCCTGTGATGGCCTACTTAGTGATCACATTTCCTTTTGTTTTTCACTAGACACTATCAATACTATTTCTTTTTCATTATTATGCTCCCAAGGGGACTGCCCTTAAAGATTAGGACTGCATTATCTTGTTGTTGTCTCATGGCATGAATTCATTTCATTTTTCTCTGTATTCATGAATAGCTATCCTTCTATGAACTATGAATGTTATTCCTCTTTGATGGCTGCATTATTTGTAACAACGAAGCACTTCATAGGAAATCTTCCATCATGACCTTGTACAAACTTTGAATGTCATTGCCCATAGTCTCAAATAATGCCTTTGGGCTATTCATCCATAAAAATCTAATCACTGCTTACTGATTTTATACTTTCATAGCCATTTATGGTGAGCAAAGCTAAATGCAACTCTCCAACAATTATGGGTGTGTACTTGGAACCATTCAAATTCTCCACTTATTCTATATTTAGATCTGTTATTTCCTTGAGAATTTGGACTGTCATTGTCCCTGCTAAACCTTCATGTTGATGCTCCTTTGTTTTAACTAATAAATCACTAAAACAGTTGTAGGGACGACCTGCTAAATTTTTTATGATATTGTAGCCTTTTAAGGCTGTTACAATCTTGATCTCTGACCCTTATATCTTTTAGCTGTAACCTTATTGCTTGTGTCTACTATCTGTGCATGCCTCTACGGGCTGCTCTAGGGTCATGACCTTATAAAGAATAAGGGTTCTTATATTCTGGAATGCTGCTATAATGTCTTCTCTGAAAACCCTACCCATATACTTGATAATTTCCTTCTAATACTATCTTGGAAATGAGCTCACTGTCCTGATTTTGCAGCGAATGTTATTGCTCTTGAATTCTCACATAAGGTCACATCTCTTCTCCTCTTCGAGCTACTAATCATAAATTTTGATGTTTACCTTCACTGTATTTGTCCTTTGTCTCATTAGATTTTAACATTGACCTCCTATTAATGACCTGATCTCTGTCACAGTGTCTACAAGCACTATTTTTATTGCTTTTAATCTAATCTATTAGCTATCTCAAGATTGCCTTGAACTATCCTTTACAATTGATAATTTGCTCTTTTTACTTTGAGACCTAGTCTCTTTGTTGGTAGAAGGGCTCAAGCATTTCTTCTCTCTATTTGCTAGGGTTTTGAATTTGGATAAACATCTTCCTTCTGTCATTATGATCTATTGAGTTGCAATACCTCTCATTTCTGTCTTTGAGTACTGGAAGACTTTCATTGAATCTTTTTTTGTTTGATCATGACCCTAAATTACCTTGATAAGAGTTTGACATAACACTTTTATCATTTGGAGAGACAAAAGAAAAAGACTTCACAGTCGCTTATTAAAGCCTTTTCCTATCTAGCACTTCTTTTTGTTTTTGAAGGAAATTTTGGTGGCCCTCTGACCTTGGGGAGTTGCTCTCTTCAAGACCTCTGACATTGTATTGCCTTTCTTTTGGAATGTCTTTTCATGGCAGGGGCTTTATGCTCTGCTCTTGGAGTGTTACCCTCAATCTGAGGTATTGACTGTCACACAAATACATTCATGTCGCTTGGCTTTATGATGATGTTCTTCCTCAATATTTGCAACCTATTATAAACTTAACAATTTCATTGAATGTGGTTTTGACTTGGCATGAATGCTTTTTCTATTGGTCCCTTCAAGACCTCTTTGTCTTTGATAATCTCTTGTTGCCTTATGCCAAATTTGGGACCGTTGTCAACATTTACAAAATTGTTTTATCACTATCATTACTTTCATCACATCCATGGCAAGATTGTGTCATCACTGTCACGGTCTTTATTGCCATAGGCTGCTACTCACTGATTGCATTCTCTATTTCTGGGACTATCTTTTGACTCGTTTAGGCATTGTCATTATGATTTGGTCTATCTTGATGATATCTTGATAGTGATAAGGGCTGCTATTTCCTTTTGTCTGTCTCACAAATCTTTGTTTCTCTATCGACTTAGGGTCTGCCTTAAACATTCATGACTGCAAATTTTTAAAATCTGCCCTATCACTTCATCAGTGTTGTTGGTTTCATTCAATGAGTGCTCAATTTATTGCTTCTTGTATTTTTCTATTGCTGTAGCAGGGTGTTTAAGTTTTTCCTAAGAACTGAGTTGAATGAAGACCTCCTCTCTTGTGAAACTAGGACCCATTCATGTGCAGATTTGAGCAAAACAGGTGATTCATGCATGATAAAACTTCATGTAATCTTCATTAAATGCCTCTCTTAACTCACACAATGGAATGTTGGTATTTTGGTATGGTTTTGTCATTGATGTCAACACCTACTAAACACTTATCAACTCTGGCATTTTGGAGTATCAACAACATTCTCCAGCAAGCAAGTGGCTTATGCATAGTCACCAGTATCTAGTACACTAGTAGGATATAATGATCACTGACATTTGGAATGATATGGAAAAAACTTGGTTATGTTGAAGACATCGTGTGGACACCTTGTCTTGGAGTTTTGTTTATTGGTATATTCGTATTTGCATATTTGTTGTTACCAGCAAATAGGTTTAGGTTACATTAGCAGGTTTATCTTTTCCTGATCAGCATGACACGCTATGAAGATGATTTATTATTGTTGTAAATGCATTAACCCGACATGGTGAATCAGTTATTGCATTGGGTATTAATTAATTTGTAATTTTATTTTATTATAATATCTTGTAGAGCCGACCTACTAAAATTGGTCCTAGGTTATGGTATAAATGTAAGATCTTATTTGTAAGATCAAAATGTGGAATGTGAAAAGGATTGTGTGAAGGTATATGGAAGAATAAGCAGAGCTATACATGCAGACATCATTTGAAGATTGAAGGAGGGTTTTTGAGAAGATAATCAAAACTACACCGGTACTAAATCCAACATATGAAGATGCTATTTTGTGCAGTACATTCTTACTGGATTTAACCATCCAATTGTAGTCAGTGTGACTCATATTTTGTGATTGAGCAGTGAGCTCTAGGCGCTTGGCCTTTTTGCATGTGTAGACCCCATTTGCATACACTTACTATTTGTAGTAGTATCATCTGACTATGGGTAAGGTTTCCCACCATGTTTTTTCCCCTTACAGGGTTTCCATGTACAAATATTGGTGTTATGTGTTGAGGAAGACTTTGTCCTTTTGTTTCATGCATTAATCCTTACCGGTATTGCAATTAACTATTAAAACTGTCTACCAGCATATTAGACTGGTTTACCAATATTAAGCATTAAGTTGGTTAACTTATTTTTGGTTTGAATTTATTTGACAACCTATTCACCCCCTCTCAGTTGTCTCCGGGACCTAACAATTGGTATCAGAGCCTAGTCCTCTTTTGCAGAAGTTTAACAGTTTGAGGAGATCCAATTTCTACTAACTATTTCAGGAAGGACAATCCTAAACTTGATGGAACCAACTATGGCATATGGAAGATCAGAATGGAAACACATTTGAATTGCATTGGAAAGGACATCTGGGATGTTACAAAGAATGGTTATACTGCTCCTACTCAGAGTCAGCCCAATCCACCCAACTTGACTAAAGATGAAGAAAATGATTGCAAAGCAAGAGAAACACTTTTGAGCGCATTATCAGATCAGCAAATCATGGGACTATTAGATAGATCTACTGCTAAAGCTATTTGGGATCATTTGGAAACATTGAATGAAGGAGATTCCATGGTCAAAATTGCAAAACTTGAAAGCTTCCGGGTCAGGTATGAACATCTAAAAATGGAAGAAGATGAAAGGATTTCTATTTTTCTGGAAAGAGTAAATGAAATTGTTTTGGGTATTAAATGTTGTGGAGGAACCTTAAGTGAGGATGAAATTGTTTCAAAAGTCTTAAGAGGATTGCCACTAGCATATAAAATGAAAGTCACTGCTATAAATGAGTTAAGAACAATGCCTAATACATTAGTAACTAGGGATACATTGATTGGAAAACTTTCAGCTTTTGAAATTGAAGAATTGGGTCCTATTGCTACTATAAAGATAGATTTAGCCTTTAAAGCATCAACATAATCTGCACCATCATTTGACAAATCAGATTGGAAAACCTTTTATGCAAGAGAACTTGAAGAAAGCAGGAAAGAAAATGAAGAACTTGAAGCACTATTTACAAGGAAAATGCCTAAAGGTCTAGTTGGAATTAAGTATGAAGGTAAAGCACCCTTTAAATGTTTTAACTGCAATAAGATTTGTCATATGGCTTCAAGATGCCCTGATAGACATGCTAGACTAAGAGAAGAAGCTAGAAGAACATACAAGCCTAACCCTGAATATCAAAGTTACAGATTTAAGAAGAATAAAGACAAATCTTGTTACATTGTTGATGAAGGAGTGACTGATGATTCTGATGAGGATCCGACAGACAATGGATGGGTTTTTGTTGCTATAAAAGAGGATCAACTGGCACCTACTGCTCAACTGGTAGAACAGGCCTTGGTAGCTAAAGTTGAAGTAAAGGATGAGTGGATCATTGATTCAGGATGCTCACATCATATGATAGGAGATAAAGGTAAATTCTTGAACTTTCAAGAATATAATGGAGGCTTAGTAAGATTTGGAAATGATAAAGCTTGTTTGATCAAAGGTAAGGGTACAATATCTCTTGATGGTAAGCATAACACTGACAATGTTTAATATGTTGTAGGATTAAAGCATAATCTTTTGAGTATTGGTCAATTAGTTGAGATAGGATTTCAGTTACAATTCAAAAATGGAAAATGCAAAATCATGAATAGAACTAGTTTGGAAATTGCAATTGGTAATCAGACTAGAGGTAATATCTTTCATTTGAATAATAGTGAAAAAACATGCTTAATTGCACATATTGATGAAAGTTGGCTATGGCATAAAAGACTCTGTCATGTAAACTTTGATTGCATGGTGAAAATCAATACTATTAAGGTAGTTAGAGATTTACCTAAAATTGTCAAACCTGACAATACAGTATGTAAGGAATGTCAATTTGGAAAACAAGTTAGAGCTCGTTTCAAAAGTATTCCAAAAAAATTCAATAATGCTCTTGATTTAATTCATACTGATTTATATGGTCTAGCTAGAACTAAAAACTTACAAGGTGATAGATATTTCATGCTAATCATTGATGACTATTTTAGAATGTGTTGGGTTACTTTTCTCAGAGAAAAATCAGAAGCACTTAGAAAGTTCAAATTGTTGAAAGCAATGGTAGAAAATGAAACCGGTAAGAAAATCAAATGTCTAAGATCGGATCAAGGAGGAGAATTTACATCTAAGGAATTTAATACATTCTATGAAGTAAATGGAATCAGAAGACAACTATCAGCACCTCGGACACCACAACAGAATGGAGTTGTTGAAAGGAAAAATAGAACTATCTTGGATGCAACAAGAAGTATGTCATCAGAAGCAACCAACCATATGTATATTGGAGAGAGGTAGTAAGTACAATGATCTGTACATTCAACAAAGTTCACATCAAAGGTGAAACCGGTAAGACCCCTCATGAACTATGGTTTGGTATTACTCCTATTCTTAAATATTTTAGAATTTTTGGAAGTAAATGTTATATCAGAAGAGATGAGTATATTGCCAAATTTGATCCTAGAAGTGATGAAGGAATATTTCTTGGTTATTCAGCTAAGAGAAAAGCATATAGATATTTTAACAAAAGATTGCAGAAAATTGTTGAAAGTACAAATGTAATGATTGATGAACAATTCAGAGGAACTTCAAGGTATATAGACTTTGAATCAGCCGTAGAAATTTTGACAAATGAACCTACTCTGAATCCACCGGTATAGAATGAAGACCCAGTTACCCCGGTATCATTTGAAAATTCCATAGTAGCTGAGGAACAATAGCAAACAAAGACACCCCGTTATGTAAAACTGAATCATTCTGAAGATTAGATAATTGGAAATAAGAATAAAGGAGTTATGACAAGAGGAAGATTCACAAATGAAGAGGTATGTCTTATTTCTCAAATTGAACCATCATCAATTAATGAGGCATGTGAAGATAAATATTGGATTAAAGCTATGGAAGAAGAATTAGAACAAATTGAGAAGAATAACACTTGGACATTAGTTCCCTGGCCTAAAGATAAAAATGTAATTGGAACCAAATGGGTATTCAGAAACAAACCAAATGAAGATGGTAAGATTATTAGAAATAAAGCAAGACTAGTGTGTAAAATATATTCTTAGAAAGAAGGAAGGAATTGATTACAATGAAACCTTTGCACCGGTAGCTAGAATTGAGGCAGTCAGATTATTTTTGGCTTTTGTAGCACATAAGAACTACAAAGTATATCAAATGGATATTAAATATGCATTTTTAAATGGAGATCTTGAAGAAGAAGTTTACATTGAACAACCTGATGGATTTTCTTTAACAGATAACAAAGATATGGTTTGCAGGTTAAGAAAAGCTTTGTATGGATTGAAGCAAGCCCCAAGAGCTTGGTATGCAAGATTGGATAAGTATCTTTTGAAGATTGGTTTTTCTAAAGGTAATGCAGACAACAATTTATATTATAAAGTGACTAATGATGACATCTTGGTTATACAAGTTTTTGTTGATGATATAATTTTTGGAGGAGAAGATGGATTATGTAAAGAATTTTCTATTAAAATGCAGCAAGAATTTGAAATGTCTATGATTGGAGAAATAAAATTCTTTTTAGGATTGTAGATTTCATAGACTGATAAAGATATATTCTTGAGTTAATCCAAGTACTTAAAAAAGTTACTAAATAAATTTGGGATGGAGAACTCTAAACCAGTAAGCACACCTATGACTACAAATGACAAACTATCATAAAGGGATGAATCTACACCTGTTAATCCAACTAGATACAAATCTATGATAGGAGGTTTACTATATTTGACACAAACCAGACCTGATATTATGAATACAGTATGTATTTTTTGAAGATTTCAGAGTAATCCTAGAGAAAATCATGAATCAATAGTAAAAAGGATTTTCTGGTACTTACAAGGCACTATAAATCTTGGATTATGGTATCCTAGAGATGAAAACTTTGAATTATGTGCATACACAAATCCAAATTGGGTAGGAGATGTGGATGATAGAAAAAGCACCATCGGCGGAGCATTCTTTCTTGGAAATAGACTAGATTCTTTGTTGAGTAAGAAACAAAGTTGTACATCTTTATCAACAACAGAATCAGAATATGTTGCAGCAACAACTAACTGTACATAGGTACTATGGCTTAAGCAAATGTTGAAGGACATAAAGATAAAATGCAAGGAACCTATTACTATCTATTGTGATAACACTGTAGCAATTGATATATCTAAGAATCCGGTATTACATTCTAAAACCAAACATGTTTCTATCAAACTAAATTTTCTAAGGGAAAATGTTGAAACAAAGGAAATAAAACTAGTTTATGTGAATACTAAAGAGCAGATTGTAGATATCTTTACTAAACCTCTGCCTAAGGAGACTTGAGAATATCTCAGAGACCAACTTGGGGTCATACCCCCACCGGTAGAGACTTAGGAAGTTGATGATTGTCATCAACCGACACAATTAACAGAGAAATCTTTTACTTTGACTTTGATGTGGAAGCTACTTCTTAGGCGGAGTAGTTGGTATACTAAATTGATTGGTATTTTGTATATGAACCTGGCTTGGTAATAACTTTGGCATTTGATGTCAAAGGGGAAGAGATTGGTATGGAAAAATACAAGGAAAACACATGTTGCTCCCATGGGGAAAGATTGTTATTTGGGTGAGATTATTACTCTCTGTATTTGTATTTTGATTTCTGGTTATGATTTTTTTTGGAGTTTGTTGATTTTTGGTATTTAGCATTTTTGTTTTGGCACTTTGATGGTTTTTCCATCTTGTGTTGCCATCAATGCCAAAGGGGGAGATTGTTGGTATTTTGGTATGGTTTTGTCATTGAAGTCAACACCTACTAAACACTTATCAACTCTGGCATTTTGGAGTATCAGCAACATTCATCGGCAAGCAAGTGACTTATGCACAGTCATCGGTATTTGGTACACTGGCAGGATATAATGATCACCGACACTTGGAATGATATGGAAAACACTTGGTTATGTCAAAGACATCGTGTGGACACCTTGTCTTGGAGTTTTGTTTCTTGGTATATTCATATTTGCATATTTGTTGTTACTGACAAATAGGTCTAGGTTACATCGGCAGGTTTATCTTTTTTAGATCAGCATGACATGCTATGAAGATGATTAATTATTGTTGTTGTTATCACTGATTAAAATTGGGTTTTTCTTTTCCCATAATTGGCTATAGTTTGTTGAAATTTTTGAATAGGGTGTAGTTCCAAGTGCTTCAGCTTCGTTCTAGCCTTTAAGGGTTTAAGGGTTTTTGATTTTAGATCCTATCTTATTTGTTTTAAACCCTCTGGTTTCTAATCTATTGTTACTTTATTCACTTAAGTGATGGGTCGTGGGGTCATAAGATGTGTTCCCCCTTTTTTATTTGCCTAGGCGGGTTATGTTGATTAATCAAAAATTTTATGCCTCGTGTATTTTTCTTCTAAAGTTGTCAGGCTCGGTAACTAGTGCGCATCTCACGGATTAATCCACGGCTCGCGCTATTTCGCTAGGTGAAGTTGCACGTAGTTTAAAACCCACGAAGTTGCAAAAACCACATGGCATGCCACATAGATAGTCCAGCTGGTTGTTGACAGCGAGTAAAATGGCGGCACATGGCATTTGAAGAAAACAGTCAGCGGGTCAGGATTAAAAAGCTGAAAGGTGGGCCCTGGAGGTGAGTCAAGCCGCAGATGGAGATGACTTGGCAGGTACAGCTGTTAACAATTTATTGGGGCCCCCGTGGTTTCCTTCTGGTGAATGACAGAGTGACAAGTCAGCTCCACAGGTGACTGGGTGCCAGGTGTTCGTGACGAGTCAACGGGCCCACCATCCCTGAGAGCCTTCTCGGAGGATTAAATGCCGATCAACTTCAGAGATGATCCAACGGCCGGTGCTATTTCGCAAGGGTAAAGTGCTCACTCTTTATGCCCGCGAAATAGTGAGAATGAACAAGAACCATCCACGTGTCATGATGATGACCTAGACTATAGGGCTGTTGAGATGAAAGTGGGGCCCCCGTGGTTTCCTTCTGGCGAATGACAGAGTGACAAGTCAGCGCTGCAGGTGACTGGGTGCCAGGTGTTCATGACGAGTCAGTGGGCCCACCATCCCTGAGAGCCTTCTTGGAGGATTAAATGCCAATCAACTTCAGAGATGAGCCAACGGCTGGCGCTATTTTGCAAGGGTAAAGTGCTCACTCTTTATGCCCGCGAAATAGCGAGAATGAACAAGAACCGTCCACGTGTCATGATGATGACCTGGACTATAGGGCTGTTGAGATGAAAGTGGGGCCCCCGTGGTTTCCTTCAGGCAAATGACAGAGTGACAAGTCAGCTCTGCAGGTGACTGGGTGCCAGGTGTTCGTGACGAGTCAGCGGGCCCACCATTCCTGAGAGCCTTCTTGGAGGATTAAATGCTGATCAACTTCAGAGATGATCCAATGGTCGGCGCTATTTCGCAAGGGTAAAGTGCTCACTCTTTATGCCCATGAAATAGCAAGAATGAATAAGAACCGTCCACGTGTCATGATGACACGTGGTCAAAGAAGAAAGTGTGGGCCCGCCAAGGTGGAAATGTCGGTATAAAAGAAAGACACGCGGCTAGTATCAAGTAGAATGCGAAGGGAAATTCAAGGCCAATGATTCGATGCCATGTGGTATTATGCAGCCAATAAAAAAGAGGGACCTAGAAAAAGGTTAAAGCCGTCAGTTAATTTAATGTTCGATCAAGTTTCTTTTGATCGAACGGTTGGCGCTATTTCGCAGGACTAAGCTGCCCAATGGTTATACTTCGCGAAGTTGCGAAAGAGAAAAATGGAACACTTGCAGGAATGTTGTGACCCGTTGGAGCGAAAAATATGAATTCTCGTATGAATTCAATTTCGAAGGGACGGCCGGAGCATGTGGAATCAATGTTACAGTTAAGGCCCTGAGTACAAATATTTGATTTCATAACTACCAAGTGAAGATATCTTTTAAAAGATTTTGCAGAAGAGTAGACGTAGAGTTATCTCCTTCATATCCAGAGCAAGATGGTTCAGTTGCAGAAAAAAATTCCTTCAAGCAAAGATCAATGCATTTTCAAAATGGCTCCTAAAAGGGAATTTTTCAGCAAGGTTAACTATTTAGAAAGAAGTGTATGTGACGATTTTTTAGAACAGTTGACGTTATCAACCAATCAGGCATTAAAGGCCAAGGAGTTAGTGCCCAGGGCTTCCCATCTGAAAATAGGAGAAGGATTGTATGACAAAGGTAATTGGCTGAGAGACCCACAGGTTGGGCTGTCCGGGTTGGGGTTGTTTAAAGTTGGATTTGGAATGAGAAATTCTCCTGCTCCTCAAAACAATATCTGGGAACTAGATGTTGGGAAGTTAGTAGTCCTAGGGGTATTCATGGATACAGACCTGCTAACCCAAATGGCATTAAATTATGATCCAGTAACAAGATGCATCCGGGATGTAAATGGGAAAACCCTTGTGGAAATTAATGCTGAAGAATTTAGGACAGCATTTGGACTTAATGAGTTCACAAATTTCCTGGAACCTATTAATTTCACAGCATTAGCCCAAGTTTACGGTGCACAGAGGAGTCATCTTAGGAATGGGCCTCTCAAGGAACTTTTTCTGAAAATAGGAGGGCTAGCAGTTGTAGGACCCAACATGCAAGAGCCTTTCTCATTAAGTATGTTTACCCTGAGGGCTAAAGGGATGTATTGGACACTTTGTCAAGTTTTAGGAGAGGATGTTGAAGTAGATATGCCCAATCATTACTTGCTAATGATTGTTCATATTTTGAATCCTTCTCTTGCTATCACATTTGATTATGCCTCTTTCATTGCCGATGCTATCCATGGAGGGTTGATAGGAATAAAGAATGGAAAGGTGGACAGACCTTTCAGATGGTATTCACTCTTAATGCACCTTTTTCTCTTCAAAGGTGGTGATTATTTTGCCAGTGGACTAGACCTGGTTAAGGAGAAGGAAGGAGAGAAAATGCCAGTACAATTATGGAGTACTGTGTTGTCATGGGACAGAGAGGATGCTAGTTTCCTAAAGTTTGATAAATATTTTGCATCTAAAATAAGGATTCTCCTCTGCTCTGATAACCCAAGAGTCCCCAAGCTTCTTCTAGAATTCATAAGGCCAAAAGAATTCGCAGAGAAGATCAAAATTGTTCATAACTGGGGTGACATATATTTATATCCAGTCTCCACAGTTTTCAGAGTTTTTGGTTTCAGGGGTACTCCATTTTTGTTACCTTACCAGGTCCCTCTCAAAGTGGGAATAGCGAAGATCCTTAGACAAATTGGTGGCCTACAAGAGGCAGAGTTTATAGGCAGAGGTAAAGGGACTATTTTCCCTGTAGCTACCATAGCCCACCAATTCGTAATAACAAAGGGAGGTTGGAATTGCTTTGAGGATTTCCTCAAACCTTATCATTTATCCACTGCAGTATCCAGGTGTGTTGATCCAGAGGACTTCTTCAACGGTGTATTTAGGAAGAAGGTAGCATGCAGAGGTAGGCCTCATCAATTCCAATTTCCTGAAGACCTCATCAGAAATGAATTTGATCTAGATGAGCAGGAATTAAGGAAAGAAAAGTGGGTGGCTTATAAGAAAGCCTTGGATTTTGTGCATCAGTTTGATGCTAGCTATGACCCATTATCTAGCTTCTTCCCATTGGAAGAAAAAATAAAATTTTTGATTGTTTGCTTTGAAGATGTGATGCAAACACTGAAGGAGAAGAGGGAAGCTGTGATTAAGAGCAACCCTGAAAAAGCTAGAATGATCCTAAGCAAGTCAGCTTCCAGCAAAGCAGTTCCTCCTAGTGATTACACATTGCACAAGAAGTCAGGTTACAGTATGCTAGTGCCTACAACAGGGGAGCCCTCTACATCCAAAGGAAAGAGGAAGATACAAGATGTCATTGACATCTAGGACAGTCCAAAGAAGCAAAGGGTGGGGAAGGAAGTGCAATCAGATACACCTTTGTATTCCCCATCCCAATCCCCTATCCATATAGGAGATGAACAAGCAGCAGCTGAATACCTCTTGCAGTTGGGTAGCTTAGGTGAAATCACATACACTTATGATGAAGTGGAGGAAGGAATGCTAGAAGAGCCCATTGATGTTGAAATGGACATCACCTCTACTGAACTTAAAGGCCAGGAGTGGGATCCTGAGATAAAAAAGGCAAGTAGTGCCTTTTTAGCTGATGACAACTTTGTCACATCGGAAGCATTTATGCAATTCATTTGGAAACAACATATAGATAGATATAATGCTAGATGTGAGGCAAGAAAGGCTGAGCAGCCCAATAAAGATCCAGCCTCAGTGGAGGAAGAAATAAAACAAGAGATGATGGAGGAATTCAAAACCATCACCCCTGAGCAAGGAAGGGATATGGTAGCACAAGCTGGAGTGCTAATCTTACCAGAGTGGGATATTGCAGATGCCCTGGTGCTAGATGCAGTAAGAAAATAGACTAAACCCATGGAAGGAGTTACCTTCAATAAGGATAATGTTGCACTAGTTATGTGGTCTCTCAAGAGAAATGAGAGAAAAAAGGGCAAAGACACCCCAGGGTCAAGTTACCTTGGTGGAATGATGGTAAAAAGAGTACAGAGTATAGGGGTAGTAGAGGCTGCTAGCACTATGCTAGAAACTGCAAAATTCAGTGTTGTAGTGGCTGAGAAGGAAGCCAAAGAAAAGGAGGCCCTCCAAATTAAGTTGGAAATAGTTTTCAAGGTCTATAACAGCACCAAGGAGGAGGTGAGAGGTAAAGATAACATCATTGCTAAATTACAAAGCCAGTTGATGGGACAACACCAACAAGGTGAGTCTTCACACTGATGATTTCCTCTTCTCCTGCAAGACCTCCACCTACTAGCCCTATCATCGAATTTCCACCATCTCTAGCACCCTCCAGCTCTCAAATGATTGAGATTACTCCTCAAGAACTAGAAAACCTGAAACAAGCTCAGGCCTTATATGCAGGGAAATATGAGGAAAAGGTAAGGGCCACAATTTCCAGTTTTGCAGATATGATAAATGCCTCATTGCTTTACAACAATGTGGGAAAAATTATGGAGATATGGAATGAGCTGAGGAGAGATAAGGCCATTTTGACACCCATTTTTGATAGATGGAGGCCTAGGGAGAAAGACCTAGAGTTCATGTGTGTATCCTGTGATGAGGCAAGAGCTAATCAAATCCACTTCTAATGTCACTAAAGTTTTAATGCAATTGGCAGGAGAAGTAGATAATGTGGATAGAAAGGTTAATTTGTGTAAGAAGGAATACACTGATCAAGTTTTTGAATTGCTCCTAGGAATTTTTGCTAATCCGAATCAGTTAAAAGACAAGCGAATATGGCTTAAGGAAATAGAAGCTAAATTGTCAGCAAGGGTTAAAGGCATCATTGATCTTGATGATACTTCTTTCTTTGTTGTGACAATATAAGAAACAGAGAAAATTAAATTACATTATGGTTTTCTTAATTCAGAAGTCAACAAACTGAGAAATTCTTGGAAAAGGTTGACTAAAATTAAAGATGATGTGATTAATTTTTCATGGACGACAGAAGAGATGTATGGTGAGTGGGAAATTAAGTATGCCACCCATGATCCGGAACAGTTGGAGAGTGCCCCTGAAAAGATAGAAGAGGTTGCAACCGAACAGCCTATTGAACAAACTATAGAGGCTGAAAAGAGCTCGTAACTGTTTTTTGCGAAAAATTTGTAACCTCTTAATTTTTGAAAAGAAATAATTGTAACAAACTCTCCTCGAAAGGTTCGAAGCTTTGTGCATCCATGTTGTTATAAATGGATACCAGGACTAGAGGAAAAGGGATCACAAAATTTTGTAAGAAAACGCTGCAGAAATTTATCTGAAGCTTTTCTAAGTTTAATGGAGAATCAGAATTTATTGTAACATTTCTTGAACTGAATATCAATATACAGGCCATCGGTTTTGAGTAAAGCTTTGTGTTGTCTTCAAGTTCTTTCATAATTTTATTTACTGTTTTCATTCTGAATAATCCAGGGCTGTTCCGTTTGAATGGAATTGCTAAGCAATTTTAGTATGTGTTTGTTAGCTTTTCTCTTTAGGAGGGAAATTAAATACGCGAGATCACTCATACCAGTAATTTCTTTGGGAGGAACTTTGAATTTTGAGGACCATAGCCTAATTTGGAATGCTTGAATTCTTGTATGTGTCAGGCATATATAAGGATTAATAGAAACCAAACCGATAGGAAATATAAAGATGTGTTGTTTAAGGAGTTTTATTTGAGTTTAGATGACTCTGTGACCTTGGATAAGACACTGGTATTAATTGGAGTTGTTTATTGCATGCTTTGTTGATCGAAATGCTGAAATTAAGTACAATTTCCATCCTTTGTTTTCAGTTGATTTCAAGGTGAATAAATCCACTGGTTTTCTGGACTGGTTTGCTGTGGGTTTATGTTTGAAAGTGTGAATTTAATTCACAAAGGTATACCCACCTGGGTTCCGAGGAAGCCCGAAGTGTAGAAGGTCTATCCAAACCTTGTCATATGTTGTCTTGAGAATTTCCTTATCTTTGATATCCCTTGAGCACCAAGCTTTATACCACATAAATTTGAGGATATTAAAGGAAATCAGGTTTTGAAGACAACAAAAGTGGCGACTCTACTGGGGAGAGTTATAACAAAGATATAAATACTAATCTGTGCCAAGATTTGTAAAGAAATTTGTTGTGTTTGGGGGTAAGATTGCTTGTTTTCATTTTTCCCATAGTTTGTGGGTGGCGACTCTGTTACTATTGAACCAGTCCTTGTGAGATACAAATTTTTTTAAAAGAAGACAAGCGAGATGCAAGGAAACAAGAACACAAGATCATTTATGAAGAAACATCCTCGTGAAACCTTGCAAGAAGGTTTACCAGAACAGTCACGAAGAGGTCAAAAGAGATCTGTGTTGCATGAGCCATCAAATGCTACGTGGGTGCAGAAAAGCAATAATACTGGTAAGATACCTAATCGACCTGTCTATGCAAATTCTAGTTCATCTTCTAGAGATTCGGAGCATGATATTTTAGGTTTTCATTCCAGATTATTTAGAAATATTGATGATGCACCTATTTTAAATCAAGATCTATCTCATGCTAGTGTTTCTGCAAAAGATAGAACCAGTTCAAATGCAATTAGGCACTCGGTTCCTAGGACAATAGATGGGAACATTAGTCTAATTGACATAGATCAAATTAATGCATCTGACTCTGAAGAAAACTTCCCTAATGAGGATAAGATGTCTCAAGAGATCGAGGATTTGAATGAAAGAGTCTATCATCTAATCTCCCTAAGAGCTCAGAAGGAGGCAAATAAGGAGAAGAAAATCAAAGCCAAGTTAATGGAAAGATATAGGCTTCTTAGGCAAATAGCTGATCTTGAAATGCTTACTAAAGAAAAGGAAAAAAGTGATGAGGAAGTCCCTATGATTAGGGAAATCCTAATCCCTAAAAATAGACAAGCTGGTAAGTTAGTAGCCCAGCCAATTAGGGAAGTATTTAATGACCCCCAACCTCCTAAAGCTAATTTAGATAAAGGAAAACAGAAATGGGTAGATGATGGAGTGGAATCTAAAGCTGTAGAAGAGATCTCTCATAGGATTCTAGCACATGAGAGAGAGATGGAAAGGATGAGGAAAGAAAAGGAAGACCTCCAAATGGAACTGGAAAAGGCTGAGTTGGAAGTAGCGAATCAGGAAGTTAAAAGAAAGATTAATTATTTAAAGGCTCCCCCTATTACATTCCCATCGGAAGATCTTAGCAAGCCTAATCCCCAACACATTTCCATTCCTCAGGTCAATACCCAACCTACAGTGCATGCTAATATTGCCTCAGTAAGTCAAATACCCTCGAATAAACGGTACACCCAAGCATCTCAATCTCCAATCCCAAAAGCTAAAATGACCATGGGATGTAATAGTGCTATTGCCCCTTTTCAAAGAAGGCCAATCAATCTAGAACAATATAGGAAATTGTTTTTTGATGGGATCCCAGGATATCCAAATCATGTTCCTACTGAGCTAAGAGACAAACTCCATAAGTTTGCCAGGAACAATGCAATTAGTGCTGAGGAACATCTGAAGTGTTTTGGGGATTTAATAAATGATTATGAGATAGCAGATGAAGATGTTATTATGAAGCTGTTTGTTCAATCTTTGGTTGATGATGCAAGAGATTGGTACAAAGGTCTTCCAGTAAATAGCATAGGTTCATGGGATGATTTTAAAAATTGTTTTCAAGAACAGTATGGTGACAAGACTAATGTGAGTTTCATGCTGAATGAGTTCAATAATATTAGAAAATCTAAAAATGAAATAGTCACTGATTTCAATGTCAGATTCCAGAAAGCTATGCACAGGCTGTATCAAGTGATGAGGCTAGATGATAACATGTGTCTTAATACATACTACAATGTATTTGATTCCAAAATGGCCTATATTTTGAGAGATAAAAATCCTCATAACTTGAGGGATGCTTTTAGAATTGCTATAAATGTAGAAAGCAATAGAAAAGCATCTGGAAAATTAGGAAGAAGGACAGATGGTAGATTATGGCATGAAACCAAATAGCAACCTAGCAAAGTTGCTAAAGAGGATGATAAAATGGAGAAACTGGTTACTGCTATGAAAGATTTGACTGCCAAGGTTAGCAAAAATGATAAGCCCCATTATAATTGGCAAGATAGACCTCCTAGATTACATGATATGCCATACAATACAAATTGGAAAGATGGTAAACCCCAAATTGAGAAGCCCAAAATTGCCCAAAGTCAAGACACACCGGATCCTTTAAAAGGAAAAGCTGTTAATAATATAGAAAATACTCCTTGGTGTATTGCTTGTGATGGACCACATTCTCCTCATCAGTGTGCAGTGGCTCAAGCTTTGGAAGAATCTATGAGACCAGAAGCAGAGCCTGACATTAATATGTTTGAAATTATTGTAGAAAGTAATGAGGAATCTATGCAAAGTGAATACAGTGATGTGTTGGACAGTGAAAGGTTAGTGCAAGGACATTTAGCCTTAGGTTGGCATCCCACATTGAATGTGGTAACAATTGAAGATGAAGAAGTTCATCTTAGGAGGCCTAGTGAGGAAGAAGTTAGAAATCTCACTAAGGTTGCAATTGCCAAAGCAAAACACAACTATAATCTGAGAAGCACCAAGAGAGATACTGATCAGGGTGAGCTAGGGTCTATGTTTGTAAAAGAAGTCACAAAAAAGGGGGCATCAAGCAGTGCTTCTACTATTCCCAAGGTTAGTCAAGAAAAAGATGAACCAGTTAAAGATTTACCCAAAGGCATAGATGACAAAACTGTTGGTGATGTACAAAGAGCAGAGACAGTAAAAAAGGCAAGCCACTTCAAAACAGAAAAAGTTAAGGTTAATACTGAAAAATGTAATAATTCTACATTTGATATGGCCCAAGCTTTAACTCAAATGAAAGTCACTGTTCCATTAATAGAATTGCTAAAGATTAAAGAACATAAGGATGCAGCTTTATCTTTATTCTCTAGTATATCTGATTGTTACACAGTATTACCTACTGGTTTGGCTAAAGTTGGAAAGGATCAAGAGTTCCAAACCCCAGAGGTCTATGTTGGAACCACTATCACTCAGGAGCCTTCTCAGGTAGATCCCTTCTATGTTACTTTGCTAGTCAATAACCGGTTGATTAAAAACTGCATGATAGACTCAGGAGCTGCTGCTAACGTAATGCCCTATGGTGTTATGAAAGAATTAGGGTTATCAGTAACCACTGTGTATGGGAAATGTTATGCCATGGATAATAGAGAAGTGCTTGTGATAGGTACAATGAGAGATGTAGAAGTAAAAATAGCAGCATTTCCTGAAGCCACTTACAAAATGGATGTTATTGTTACTGATACTAAACCCCATTATGGTATGTTACTATCCAGGTAGTGGGCTGCAGCAGTAGGGGGAAATGTCCAACTGGACTTATCTTATGCTACTATCCCTATTGGTGGCAACCAAGTAAAACTATACAGAGAGCCGCGAGCTCCTAAGGTAATTGAAAATGTGGACCCTAGTATGCTTAACTGTATGATTGATGTAGATTTAGATAACTTCAGACTTCAACCAATTTCACCTCAATTGAAGAATACTGACCCAATTGTAGTCAAGTTACAAGCATAGCAGTATGGATTGTGGCAGATGTATTTTGATGGAGCTTTCTCCAAAGAAGGATCTGGAGCAAGAGTTCTTTTTGTGTCCCCGTCAGGTATAACTTTTAAGTACTCATTTCTATTGGCATTCCAGTGCACAAATAATACTGCAGAGTATGAAGCTTTGTTACTAGGACTTGAGGTTGCAAAAACGCATGGAATTCAATTGTTGAAAGTAATGGGGGATTTAGAATTGGTTATCTCTCAGGTGAGATCTAAATATGCATCTAAGAATGGTAGATTGAAGCAATACAAGCATGCTATTTGGGATGTTATTGAGCATTTTGATGCATTTTCTATCAATTGGATAGAGTGAACCAAAAATATTATGGCAGATTTCCTAGCTAATGCTGCTTTGAAAAATGATGATGCAACACTAACCGGTATTTCCACTGTGGAAATAAAATCTAGGCCTGCTATCCCTGATAATTTGTACAATTGGCAAGTTTTTGCTGATGATGAAGACATTCTTAGGTTTATCCAATGTGTTGATGATTATGATGGACAAAAGATTGATTGCAATGCATTGGTGGAAGTGGTTGATAATAGAGAGATAGTGTTTGGAAATGATATTGTCCAGTTGGAAACCAATGAGATACCTAAAGGGTTGGTGGAGCTGGAGAGCATGTTTAGTTATAATGATAGTCATTTACACCAGCAATCTACCACCAAGTTAGAAGAATTAGAGGAAGTAAACCTGGGGACAGAATCATTTCCTAAGCTGGTATATATCAGAAAGAAATTACCCCCTCATGTTAGGACTAACCTTATCAATTTATTGAAAAGGTATAAACATGTCTTTGCTTGGTCTTACAAAGACCTAAAGGCGTATAGACAAGATCTCTTTTAGCATGAAGTTCCCTTACTTCTAGATGCTAAGCCTTTCAGACAGAAACAGAGACCTATCAACCCCTTATTAGAAACTAAAATGCAACAAGAGTTGACCAAATTGAGAGAAGGGGGAATTATCAAACCAATAAGGCATTCTTCATGGGTCTCCAATTCGGTCCCAGTAAGGAAGAAGAATGGAGACATCAGATTGTGTGTAGATTTTAGGAATCTGAATGTTGCTTCCCTAAAAGATAATTACTCATCTCCAAATATGGAAGCAATGTTACAAAGAGTGACAAATTGTGATCTTTTATCCATGATGGATGGTTTCTCAGGATATAATCAAGTGTTGGTAAAGGAGTCTAAACAGTTTAAAACAACTTTCACTACTCCATGGGGAACCTATGTATATGTTAGAATGCTATTTGGATTAAAAAATGCAGGAGGTACATTTCAGAGAGCTATGGATGTGGATTTTAAAGAATTCATAAATATTATCATGGTGGTTTACCAAGATGATCTAACTTGTTTCTCAAAGAAAGCTGATGATCATTGTGGACATCTAGAGAAGGTGTTTGATAAAGCCCTTTAATTTGGTGTGTCATTGAATCCAAAGAAATGTCATTTTGGGGTCGCTGAAGGAAAGTTATTGGGACACATAGTTTCCAAGGAAGGGGTAAGAATAGACCCTGAGAGAATTGAAGCAATCAATAAGGTGTCTGAACCTAAAAGTGTGGAAGGTATCCAATCTTTTCTAGGCAAAGTAAATTTTGTCAGGAGATTCATTGCAAACTTCACGGAGATAGTGAAGCCTATTGTCAAATTGCTTAAGAAGGACATGAAGTTTCATTGGGATCAAGAAGCTTCAAAAGATTTTGATGAGATTAAGAAGGCAATCCAAGAGGCACCAGTGTTGAAATCCCCTGATTATAGTAAGCCTTTTTCTCTGTTTTCTTTTGCTTCATATCACACGGTGGCTGCAGTACTATTACAAAAGGACAATGAAGGATATGAACATCCCATACCCTTCTACAGTAAATCTTTGCAAGCAGCAAAACTGAAATATGAGACCATGGAGAAACAAGCTTATGCCCTAGTAAAGGCTGTTAAGGCTTTTAGGCCATATTTAGTTAATGAAGTAGTAAGCTGGTTAAGTTGTTTTTGGTTTGAATTTATTTGACATCTGATTCACCCCCCCCCCCCCCCCCCCTCTCAGTTGTCTCTGGGACCTAACAACATCACTGTTGTTGGTTTCATTCAATGAGTGCTTAATTTATTGCTTCTTATATTTTTTTATTGTTGTAGCAGGGTGTTTCAGTTTTTCCTAAGAACTGAGTTGAATGAAGACCTCCTCTCTTGTGAAACTAGGACCCATTCATGTTTAGATTTGAGCACAACAGGTGACTCATGCATGATAAAAATTCATGTAATCTTCATTAAATGCCTCTCTTAACTCACACAATGGAAAACCACTCAAATCTGATCGTTCAATAGAGATATTTTTAAAGAAAATCCTAAAATAGAGAGATATGTTGAAGAAGAACCCAACCTACCTTTCGTTACCCTCACACACATGGGTTTTGAACATGTCATGTCCCCCATTTATAGCAGAAATAATTAATATAAATTTTGCCATATAATATGTTAAATCATGTTAAAATTATATTATACTATATTACATTGATATAAAAAAAAAATCATATTATCAATTTACATTGAATGATGTTATTATATTAATAATGTACATTAATTTATATTTATATATTGAATAATGTTATTATATTAATAATATACATTATATTAAAATGGTGTAACAATATATATATATTAATAATATACGTTATAAATTTATATACATTAACAATATGGAATGATGCCATTTTATTAAAATATATATTATATTTGTTGACTAGTCCCCCATAGCCATCCCTCTAAAATGATGGCTTGATTAAATGGAGGATCTCATCAAGTGTGAGGGTAGCAACCCTTCAGAAAAGGGTGCAATCAAATAGGAAGCATCATGGCTTTCCACCACAATGAGGGGTTAGGATAAATACCTTCCCCTCGTGCCAATTTGGAGAAAAAATAGGAGAGAATTGGTCTAAGCTTGCCGATAAGGATAAGTGGGAAGCACGAAAGGAATTACCCAAGTCTGCAGTAAGGATAAAGGAAGGCGGTTAGAATTAGTGATAGGTACATATTTATATGAATTTCTGAATTAATGTTAAAGTGTATTTCAGCCATCGTGTTACATATGTCTGATTCTAGACAGGACTATAAGTGAATGTAAATTGAATGTAATTGTTCTTAATCAAAATTAATAACAATTAATATACTATTAAGTTAGAAGGACAAATTGTATTATTCTGACATCAACAAAATAATAGAATTATTTGACAGTACATATAATTAAATATCTGCACATGATTCCAAGAAATCATAACATAATTCAAATTACACAAATGATGATAATTCTGATATAAGGAGTAACAAACTGATGGTAATGGAATAATGACAATAAAAAGTAACACTAACAGGAAACTTTGATGACAATCCAATACACAACACTGTTGAAATGTAATATAAAATTATGATTATGTCAGATGTAATTGATTATCACAATGTGATAGATTGAATAAATATAATAAATGGTTCATTGTAAAGAGGGACTCTCTTTTAAGTATGCCACTCCATAGTGGATGCCTAGCACCTATCACTTGGAGTCAAGAGGGATGAAGCATCTACTCTTGGGCTTAAGAGAGAAGGTGGTTGTGATGAGGGGGAACATCGATAGTGCCTAACACCTACCATATGGAGCCAAGGGGGATATGGTATCTGCCCTTGGGCATAGGAGGAATGGTTTCTAGGACACCCTATCCAACTAGCCTACCCTGATGGGCTAGGGAAATTGGCTGGCAACTGACTTTATATAATAAATTGATTATACCCAACAAATTATATTTCTAAATAGTAACTAATATAGTAGAATTGATATCATTTAATATAATTTCATTGTTATATGTTTCAGTTTTACAAGTATTATTTCACGTGTTCTCTAATCTTTGTTGCAGGAAACCAGTATACAAAGTTATGCCCATAAACCTTAATTACCTATCTTTTAGATTTGGGAAAATTTAGGTTAATCTAAAGTATAACTAATTAGGGGACATTACAATGGTATCAGAGCTTGATTCTGCCAGCCTGTTGGACAAACCTACTTTAATGACTATTCAGTTAGAACCAATTATTCAGCCCTCTTCTTAAATAAATTAAAAATTGAATTGATCAGGCCAATCTTGTGAGCGTGCCTTTAATTACTTCATGTCTAATTTGTGTTTTGATCATGCCTACTCCATGGGTGTTTTATATGTACACTTTCCTCATCTATAGCTTGTGTTTGCACCATGTCTAGCATGTTTTCATAATATGTGTTTTATATCTTATGTGTATTTATGTGTTACTTCATGAATAGGTCTTTTCAACATGTCTACTCCATGAATACCTTTCTCATGTATGCTTCATGACTAATGTGTCTTCGACATGTCTACTCCATAAGTACCTTTCTCATATATGCTTTTACCTTATGTTTACATGTATGATTCACGTCTTCCATATTCATATGTATGATTCATGTTTTACGTAGCTATTTCATGCCTTATGTGCATTACTTCATGCCTTATGTATATTCATGTGTGTTGCTACTTTCCTTACATGTGTCTATTATTTCATGTCTTATGTGCATACTTCATTTCCTATGGCATTTATGTGTGTTACTTCATGCCTCATATGCATACTTTATGCTACGTGTGTTCATGTGTATGCTTCATGCCTTAAGGGAATTCATGTGTATTCTTAATGTGTTACGTGTATTCATGTGTACACTTCATGCTTACATGTTTTCATGCCTTATGTGTATACTCCATGTTTTATGTGGATGGTTCTTGCCTTATGTGCTTTCATTTGTATACTTTGTTCTTTACACCTTATGTGTATTCATGTGTATGATTCATACTTGTCATATTGGATTCATGCATACCTTTCCCATGTATTCTTTGCACCTCTATGTGTATTGCTTCATGCCTTACATGTCTGATGTTTATGCTTGTACCCCACATATATTTATGGGTATTATTTCATACCTTATTTATGTTTATGCTTCAAGATTTACATGACTTCATGTCTTGTGTGCATTTGTGTGTATTACTTCATAACCTGCATGGATGCTTCGTGTCTTATATACATTTTATGCTTCATGTCTTGCATGTATGCATTTAATTTCTTCATGTCTTCCATGTGTTTATGTCCATGCTTCATCCAGTGATGCATTTTGTATCTCATGCAATGGCTTCATGTATTTTTAGCATGAATGCTTTTTGTCTTGAATGGATGCTTCATATCTTAAATGTTTCAACATGATTACATCCTTTGTGTGTGCGTGTGTGTGTATGTTCCTTCCTTGAATATACTTGGTTATTGGTTATTCTATCAGTATACTTTATGAGTACTATACCCTAGATGAGGTGCATGTTTTAAATCACCAAGGCCCTTCTTTTGCAAACATGAGTCTCATACTCATAATAACATGGGAAGGGCAACATAGGGATTATTGAAACATGACCATACTATGAAAACCTATATGAAGGAAGAATGTGTTTGAGTACAATTGCTCAAACCATGAAGTGAAAAGTATAGAAAGTTGCCTATAAATTGTCATTAAAGGAGAAAGGAAACATGTTTAGCCATTCAATATATTTGTGATACATATGATCTCAATCTACCAATAAGTTTACCAATACATTAGTATTCAACCATAGCAATCTATATGCATACAAACCATATGGCAAAAAGGGGGTGATGCTAGATTTTTGTAATTAAGAAATTGAAATTTTATTCATTACTCACTTCTATTTAGTAACTACAATGTCCATGATATTCACACTATCAACTAAGATTTCTCATTGACTAGTTATACTCCAGCTATTGATGTTGAGTTAAGTATAGCTATTATTAACCTTTTCACATTGTCACCTAGACCTACTTAATCAAGATCAAATATCTTTTACATTCTACAAATACAACCTTTATACGTTTTGAGAAATTTATCTCATTAAATGTCTTAACTATTGACTTAGACATATTCCTCCAACAACTTATAAAGCAAGAAATTTAGACATATGTATTCCTCTCATGAACAATATGTAATAATGGAGTAAAATCTATCATTTGGGGCTTCCACAAAATCACTTCCGCAATTGTAAGTGGTATTTAACTCTTTGTACCAAAAGATCTTCTATTCTCCAACTGCTTCATATAGAGTATGACTAAATGATATCAAGCTTCTTTACAAATGGTATAGCATTTTACTCTCTTCCAAACAATTGTGTCAGGGTACAACTATTATATAAACAGTGAGATTCAGTGAACTAATTCCTAAAGGTCTCCAATTTATATGGCATAGCCAACATGGTCATTACATAATTGAGGTCATAGATGTGTGTCATGCTTCTAATCCTCTTCTCAATAGATGGGAAGTTCACCTTTGCTTGTCTCAAAAGATAGCCATAAGAATAACCAAGACAGCTCTTACAAATACAATTGATGAGAGAAAACTTGTCTTAAGACTACAAATATTCAAGAGCTAGTTAGGGATCTTCACATTGAAAAGATTTAATTAAAACGATCATTGCTTGAGGACAAGCAATCTCGGGAAGGGAAGATTGTCATGTCCCCCATTTATAGCAGAAATAATTAATATATATTTTTCCATATAATATGTTAAATCATGTTAAAATTATATTATACTATATTACATTGATATCAATTTAAATTGAATGATGTTATTATATTAATAATGTACATTAATTTATATTTATATATTGAATAATGTTTTTATATTAATAATATACATTGTATTAAAATGGCGTAACAATATATATATTAATAATATATATTATAAATTTTTATACATTAACAATATGGAATGATGCCATTTTATTAAAATATAAATTATATTTGTTGACTGGTCCCGATAGCCATCCCTCTAAAACGATGGCTTGATTAAATGGAGGATCCCGTCAAGTGTGAGGATAGCGACCCTTCAAAAAAGGGTGCTACCAAATAGGAAGCATCGTGGCTTTCCACCACAATGGACGGTTAGGATAAATACCTTCCCCCATGCCAATTTGGGGAAAAAATAGGAGATAATTGGTCTAAGCCTGCCAATAAGGATAAGTGGGAAGCACGAAAGGAATTACCCAGGTTTGCTCTAAGGATAAAGGAAGGCAGTTAGAATTGGTGACAGGTATGTATTTATATGAATTTCTGAATTAATGTTAAAGTATATTCCAGCCAGCGTGTTACATATGTTTGATTCTAGACACAAGAATAAGTGAATGTAAATTGAATGTAATTGTTCTTAATCAAAATTAATAACAGTTGATATACTATTAAGTTAGAAGGACAAATTGTATTATTCAGACAACAGTAAAATAACAGAATTATTTAACAGTACATATAATTAAATATCTGCACATGATTCCAAGAAATCGTAACATAATTCAAATTACACAAATGATGATAATGCTGATATAAGGAGTAAGAAACTGATGGTAATGGATTAATGACAATAAATGTATAACATTGATACAAAGTAACACTAACAGGAAACTTTGATGATAATCCAATACACAACACTGTTGAAATGTAATATAAAATGATGATTATGTCAGATGTAATTGATTATCATAATGTGATAGATTGAATACATATAATAAATGGTTCGTTGTAAAGAGGGACTCTCTTTGAAGTACACCAGTCCATAGTGGATGCCTAACACCTTCCACTTGGAGCCAAGAGGGATGAAGCATCTTCTCTTGGGCTTAAGAGAGAAGGTGGTTGTGATGAGGGGCAACGACGATAGAACACCTCGCTGGGTACGCCACTCCATGATGGATGCCTAACACCTGCCATATGGAGCCAAGGGGGATATGGTATCTGTCCTTGGGCCTAGGAGGAATGGTTTCTTGGATACCCTATCCACCTAGCCTACCCTAATGGGCTAGGGAAATTGACTGGTAAGTGACTTTCAATCTTACTTTATATAATAAATGGATTATACCCAACAAATTGTAATTCTAAATAGTAACTAATATAGCAGAATTGATATCATTTAATATAATTTCATTGGTATATGTTTTAGTTTTACAAGTATTATTTCATGTGTTCTCTAATCTTTGTTTCAGAAACCAATATACAAAGTTATGCCCATAAACCTTAATTACCTATCTTTTAGATTTGGGAAAATTTAAGTTAATCTAAAGTATAACTAATTAGGGGACATTATAGAACATGACTTCTTCAACTAATCTTGCACACCTAGAGCATTTAAACTGTTATCTCATAATTACTTTGTTTGCCATTATAGCTTCAAACTTTAGCTGGAACATCATGTTCAAAGAAAAATAGGGCTCATGGGGGCCCCTAAAAATCTATGGTAGGCCTCCCACCCACCCTGATTATCCTCTAACACCTACTTTTATTTCTCACCATTTTGAAAAGTGTATCATTTATCTCTACTCCAATTGATTCATCTGTCACAGTTCTTGTCCCAATTGAATGTTGCTTTTGAACTAGCAGCTTCACTTGCACCACTAAGTGTTAGAACAAGCATAAGTACAAGAGGCCCTACAATTCTATGGGGCAATCAGGGTGGTATGGAGTGTAGCAAGCATAGAGCTGCAAAAGCAATTGATCAAACAAATTCACCACCATGTCCCAAGTTTACTTCGTTTGGTTACAAATTCTGGATATTCCATTGCTAGCATCTTGCCTATAGATCGGAACTTTGCAATATATTCTATCAGTCGAGTGAAAGCATAAAAGGAATTGACCAAGGTAGCATGGGCAACATCCAACCAAATTACATAAGCAACATAGACACCCATTGAACCAGATATAGGCTCGTGAACCAGCACTAATTGATCTAGTTATCTGAGCATGTTTGAACCAAGTCCTATAAGAAACATATCCAATCCCAAGGCCATAGCCCGAAGGCTAAATACATGGTTAAGGCACTCTTGCGAGGACATTAGGTGAATATAGAAAATCCTCTGGGCAGATGACCCAATCAAATCCTCGGGTGAATACTATTCCCACCCACTTAATTAATCAACCTACTAGAGTAAAGATGGAGTGACCTCTAGCCTAATGGGGGAAGAATCCAAGGAGAGTGAAGTAGGAGATCAAATAGATACCGTATGGGCATTCTTTATATCCGGTCTAGTCTGAGTAAAATATAGCAGACCTCCAATCATAAACAGTTCAAATAACTGGAAGACAACTAAGAGGGGGGTGGTGAATTAGTTGTCACCAGATTACTGAAACCTTAAGGAATTAAAACTTTAATACCAAAACATATAAGATCAATACTGAAATACATAAACCAATTACCAAAATAGTAGATATACCAATTAAGTGCAAGCAACAATTAGAGAATAAATACCATCCACATGACACCAAGATTTGTACGTGGAAAACCCGGTAAAGGGAGAAACCATTGTGAGAAGCCTACCCATAGTTAGATAATACTTCTGTAGTATGTGATTACAAATTGAGGGGCCTTCACTTCCAAAAAGGCCAACAACCTAGAGCACACTACTCATTACAAAAGGAGTCTCACTGACTACATAAAAATCCAGAAGGATGAATGAACTGCAATAATAGTATCTCCTATGCCTGAGTATAGTTTTGGTTAAGCTCAATACCGAAGGACTTAATCCTCTTACATAAACCCAATTCGATCACCAATGATCGACCAAATCCTCTGCATGAATGATTATTACATTATCTGCTTGCATACCCATACCATATCATGATCTACAATGAGATCATACACACATATACAAACCTTCAACCATAAACAATAAGGTCGGCCACCAGACAATAAACCAATTACATAATTACAAAACATGTTGGCTTGAGACCAAACAAATATCATCCAACCCATAAGACATCCTGTAAATACATAAAGAACATGTTACAATAAGCCGGTCCATAACCTAGATAGAACCAGACCCAATTTAGGTCCACACAAGCTAAAGAAATGATCCCAATTAGTTAAGTCTCGAAGACGATCACCATCAGCATCTTGAATCCATACTAGAAGCTACACCAACACCACTTATGCATAACATCAAAAGATCTTCAACAAAGCTTTGCTAGTGAAACCCTCATTGGATCAACAAACCAGACTTACCAACACATAAGATAGCATCTGATCACCAAATCAATACCAACTAACTAAACATGTATCTGAGTAGCATGAATAGCAGATCTAAGCCAATTCCATAAACCAAAGCATACTAGAGTATACCATATCATCATGATCTAACCAACCAGAAACCAAACAACTTACCGGGACCAAAAGGATATTGGTAAAGCAGCCAAAGCAACTAGTGTTGACATCAATGACAAAACATCAATGCAACACATAATCAATTCCTCCAAATTGCCAATAAATTCTTCTCTTATACATGCACCTTCGAAAAAAAGTAAGAGCCATTAGATAGTTTAATAATGATCATTTTATAGCTCCATCATAAGAATGAGAATTCAAATTGAATATCTTGGTTAATCCTTGATGGTATAATAATGATCATTTTATATCTCCATCATAAGAATGAGAATTTGAATTGAATATCTTTGTTAATCCTTGAGTAATACATAGGATATGCAATGCAAAATAACTTGATCAAAATGATATAATAAATATTAAAGTTCCTTTAAAGGAATAATTAGGATATGTTTGAATTCTTATCATTTCTTAAACGTATTGATTTAATACAAATAGTTAATTAATCAAGCTTTAAGATCTTAGAGTGATTAGTCCTAGTAGCACTAAGGATGGAAAAAGTCTAACATTTAACTAGGGTAACATAGTTTATAGAAATCCATTGAGTTATATTACTAAAGGCAAGAGACTTGTGGCATGAGGATTGAGGATACCCATTTTGACATACCAAAAGGAAAGTGCATTAGAGCAAACATAAACTTGTGAATCTCAAAATATATGCACTATAAAATATTAGAGTCGGAGTTGCAGATACTTGATGAATTTTTCTTAAAGGGATTTTTGAAGTGTATGTTTTGAATTATTTTCATTGCTTAGATGTATTGATTTAATACAAATAGTTAATTAATCAATCTTTAGGATCTTAGAGTGATTAGTTCTAGTAGCACCAAGGATGGAAAAAGTCTAAAATTTGACTAAGGTAACATAGTTTATAGAAATCCATTGAGTTATATTACTAAAGGCAAGAGAGTTGTGGCATGGGGATTGAGGATAACCATTTTGACATACCAAAATGAAAATGCATTAGAGAAAAGATAAACTTGTGAATCTCAAAATATAATTCACTATAAAATATTAGAGTTTGGGAGTTGCAGATACTTGATGACTTTTTCTTAAAGGGACTTTTGAATTGTATGACCAAAGCATTAATCCTAAAGAAAGTGTTACAAGAATAATATTTTGAGAGATAATGGTAAGGAACAATCTATAACCGCATTCTTAAATAAAATGAAGAAGGATGTATCCACATTATTGATCCTAGAAGGATATACAAAGTTTTTTTAAATTTTTTTTTTTCTGAATTAGGGATGATAGTTACAAAAAAACTCATGTCACAATGTACTAAAAAAAGAATATGTTTGAACTAAAAAAACCAAAACTTAATGCAATGCATAATTTCAAGGTTAAATAATTAGGGGTATATTATACTCCATCACAAATGAATCTAAAAATAACAAAAATGAAACCATGGACCAAACAAAAAATCTTAGGCATTGGGATTAGGCATTGAAAAGAAGATACAAATTTAACATTAAAAATACTTCACATCAATAATTATAGAATATACATAAGTTGTAAAGGGTCTAGAATTGTAAGGAATATGTGCCACAAGGAATTCAAAAAAAATGATGGTCAAAATTGTGACTTTGAGAGATATGAAAAAAGTCTAATTAAGTGACTTTGGGATGAAGGATCCTAAATAAATCATCCTTGAAACAAGGTGGTAGAACAAATTTGGAAAGGAAAGAACTAAAATGGTAGAGCTAATTAGATGTTCCGATCTATTTCTTTCTTTTAATTTTTTTTCGAGATTAATGCCACCAGAAACCTTACATACCCCACAAAAATTTATCTATTTGCTTCAACTACTAATTTTGCATTCACTTCTCTAGGTCTAATTCATCCTAATAATGAATCATGGAGTATGATTTGAAGAATTCATTTTTATGTAAAAAATTGTCAGAGTTAAAATATAGGAATATCATTAGATTATGTTATGACTATACAAATTTCATGTTGTTTAATCACGTCATAGTTATTGCAAGAAGGGAAGAACTATAATGAAGCTTCTATACTCCTAGAAAATAAGGTTCAAGGAAAACATAAAGATGAATAAATTCTTTATAATTGTTTGACAAAATACTAATTTGATTTTCTATAATCAAATATTATTGAAATCAATAATGTGGAGAAAGAATGGTTATCATATTGAATGAAGCTGGGGACATGGTTTCATGTATTGTTGACATGTATACAAATGTCTTGATATCTCAAGCCAAAAGCATTTGTAGATGCCTAGATTTAATTAAACTAATATTTAATTAATTTAGCTTTTTCATATAATTAAGTATATTAATTGTGCCAATCCCCCTTCTTCTTAAAATTAATTAAATTAAATTTTAATTAATTAAATCACTTTAGCCTTATAATTAATTTATTAAAATTAAATATATTCCCTATTCTTCTAAAATCATTTCAGTCCCCAATATTATCTTCTAAATTATAATTATCTAATTAATTCCAATTAATTAACTAATCTCCTAATTCCTACAAATCCTCTCCTTTAATTCTATCATCTAGCCTAATCATGCTTATCATTTTCTCCAATTTTATATTCCTCCACTTATTCTCTCTCCTCATGTCCCATCCTCCTAACTTTCCTACTCAGACTCTAATCCCTCATTAAACCACCTAATCAGTCCTCCTAATCATTTGTGTTAGGACCCAGAGGAAACTGAGAGTGGGGGGGGTGAATCAGTTGTCTATTTATTTCAACCCAAATATAACTTAATCAAACTTGATACATAATACTAGTAAATAAAACTTAATGTCAGTTAACAAATTAACAGTTAATATTAATATTGGTGAAACTTAATGCATGAAACAGAAAGAGAAACAACATCTACAACACATAACACAAAGATTTGTGCGTGGAAACCCTATAAGGGTAAAAACCACGATGGGAAACCTTACCCACAATCAGATGATACTACAACAGATAGTATGTGTGTACAAATGGGGTCTGTACATGCAGAAAGGCCAACTGCCTAGAGCTCACTGCTCAATCACAAGATGGGAGTCTCACTAACTACAATTGGATGATTAAATCCAATGATAATGTACTGCTCAAAGTAGCATCTTTAATGCTAGATTCAGTACTGGTTAAGCTCTCATAATCTCCTTCAAACCTTCCTTGAACCTTCTCTATGGTCTGCTTATATGATCTTCAATATTCGCACATACCATGTTACAATACCATAACCTTACATGTCATGTCTCTTCATCTCACAATTGAGATCTTACATATATACCAAAACCTAAGACCAAATGTGTAGGTCGGCTCACTAAGAATATTACAATTAAATTAATTACAAATAAGTCAATATGGGATGCATCATGCCGGCTCAACAACAATACCAATTGATTAAGCCATCTCCATAATGTGTCATGTTGATCTGGAATAGACAATGCATGCTGGTCCATAACCTAGACCAATTTGCCAGTAACAACAAATATGTCAACCTGATTAGACCAATAATAAAATCACCAAAACCAAGTGTCCAAACCATGTTTTCAACATAACCAAGTGAACTCTAGAAGTTAACATGTCATCCTAAGTACTGGTGAACAATATAACTTGTCAGTGAACCAAATACCAATGATTGTGCATAAGTCACTGAACTTGCCGATGAACATAACCAAAGATCTCCAGAAGGATAAGTGTTGACATCAATGACATAACCAATGCAACATATCCATAATACCAACAATCTCCCCCTTTGGCATTGATGGCAGCACAAATATGGAAAGACCATCTAAGTGCCAAAGCATAAATGCCAAAAAACAAAAACCAACAATCTCCTGAATAGATCAATACCAGAAATAAAAATACAAATGCAGAGAATAAAAATCTCTCCCTCAATGAATAATCTCTCCCCAAAGGATAATATTTTAATGTTTTTCCATAGATATCTCTCCCCCTTTGACATGAAATGCTAGAGCAATACAAAGACCAGATTCAACCAGTTCATAGAACCAATTACAAATGCCAACTATTATAACAAAATACTCCAACTACTCCCCTTGAGAAGTAGATCTCCTTCATCAAAGATGGAAAAAGATTTCTCTATAAATTCTGTTGGTTTGATGCCAAGCATCAACTATCTAAGTCTCTATCGGTGAGGGTATAACCCCAAGCTGCTCACTGAGATATTCAAAAGTTTCCTTAGGCAAAGGCTTAGTAAAGATATCTACAATTTGCTCTTTAGTATTCACATAAACCAATCTTACTTCTTTTGCTTCTACATTCTCTTTTAGAAAATTATATTTGATAGAAACATGATTAGTTTTAGAGTGAAATATTGGATTCTTAGATATATCAATTGTTGTTGAATTATCACAATAGATGATTATAGGTTCTTTGTATTTTACCTTTATGTCCTTCAACATTTCCTTAATCCATAATACCTGAGTACAATTAGTTGCTGCTGCAACATATTTTGATTTTGCTGTTGATAATGATGTACAACTTTGTTTCTTGCTCAACCATGAAATCAATTTGCTACCAAGAAAGAATTCCCTACCGGCAGTGCTCTTTCTATCATCTACATCTCTTGCCCAATTTGCATCAGTGTATGCACATAAATCAAAATTTTCATCTTTAGGATACCATAGACCAAGATTTGTTGTGCCTTGTAGATACCAGAAAATCCTTTTCACTACTGATTCATGATTTTCTCTAGGATTACTCTGAAATCTTGAAATAATACATATTGCATTCATTATATCAGGTCTTGTTTGTGTCAAATACAGTAAACCTCCAATCATAGATTTAGATTTTGTTGGATTAATAGGATCTGAATCATCCTTCAATGTCAATTTATCAGTTGTAGTCATAGGAGTACTTACTAGTTTGGAATTTTCCATATCGAATTTCTTCAATAGTTCTTTCAAGTGCTTTGTTTGACACATAAATATACCTTTATCAGTCTATGAAATCTGCAATCCTAAAAAGAATTTTATCTCCAGGCAAGTGCAAGGTAATGAGTCACAAATTCGTGGAAGTCCACACGTTGGAAAACATGCTCTTATAAATGGGGACCCGTTTATGCTTCGAGCTCCCGAGCCAAAAGGTAACGAGGGTCCGAAGAAAAAAAAAATAGGCCCCCATTTTGTTCTAAAATGGGGGGCGTTTTGTTTAAAAGCGGGCCCCCATTTCTAAATGGCATTTTTCCTTTTTTTTCCACAAGCCGCCCTTGTTTGAAAACAGGGGCCACTTGGCTCGGGATTAGGCCCAAGATAGGCCTGGGATGGCCACACCTGAGACATGGACCTGCAAATTCAAATCTCCATGAATGAAAGCACAAATATGAACTTCAGAAATAGTTTATGCACCTCTAATCAAAGAATTTTTATACGAAATTAAAACCCATTTCAGATTATACTGTCTAGATTCTAAATATATAAATTTATCTAAAAATTGATTATTTTAAACATTTTTCATTTAATTTATACTAAATCGGGTCCATAAATTTAAAATATTAACTAATTTTGTTAATTTAATAACTTTTTTATTTTAAAGAATTTTGGAAAAAAAATTATATGTCATCAATCTACACAAAATTCTTTTGTATTTAAAAAAAAAAAATCAAAAAATGTTAAGTTTACATCAAATTATGTGGGTTGTACACATCAAATTTTTAAAAAGATAATTACGACCATTAAAAAATTAATTAAAAAAAATATTAGAAAAAAAAATACAGAAAAATATGCTCATCAATCTTTAGTGTGTCACAAACCATTTCCCAAAACGGTTTGAGAAAATAATTTTAATTGTGTCAAAAAGTGTGGGTCGTACACATGCATGGTATGGTCTTGAAACAGGCATTTTTAAAACATAGTTTTCAAAACTCCATTCAAAAAGTTATTTTTTATTATGTGGGTATTAAAATAAATTATATATTTGGAAAGTAAACTCAGAGGGCTATCTTTTATATTACTGACTTTTTCCAAGATTCAATCTCTAAGTGTTTCAAAATTTAAGCTCAAATGAGACAAAATCTAAAAATCAGGGAAAACAGTTCCACTTTTTGGCCAAAAAGTGGACTCATCTTCTTGCACTGACCCCTCCCTAATCATAGACATTTCAAATTCTTCCTGCATCTTATTAGCAAAGTCTTAACATAATCCATCTTCTCCTTCAAAAATGATATCATCAACAAAAACTTCAATAACCAAGATGCCATCATTAGTCACTTTGAAATATAAGTTGTTGTCAGCATTACCTTTAGTGTAGCCAAGCTTCAAAAGATATTTGTCCAATCTAGCATACCAAGCTCTAGGAGCTTGCTTCAATCCATACAAAGCTTTCCTTAATCTGCAAACCATATCTTTATCATTTGTCAATGAAAATCCATCAGGATGTTCAATGTAAACTTCATCTTCAAGATCACCATTCAGAAATGCACATTTTACATCCATTTGATATACTTTATAGTTCTTGTGAGCTAAAAATGCAAGAAATAATCTAACTGCCTCAATTATATCTACCGGTGCAAAGGTTTCATTGTAATCAATTCCCTCTTTCTGTGAATATCCTTTACACACTAATCTTGCTTTTTTTCTGATTACCTTACCATCTTCATTAAGTTTATTTCTGAATACCCATTTAGTTTTTTGTCTTTAGGTTGGGGAACCAATGTCCATGTATTGTTCTTTTCAATTTGTTCTAATTCATCTTCCATAGCTTTAATCCAATGTTTATGTTCACATGCCTCAATAACAGATGCTAGTTCAATTTGAGAAATTAAACATACCTCTTCATTTGTCAGTCTTCCTCTTGTCATAACACCTTGATACTTATTCCCAATTATCTAACTTTCAAAGTGACACAGTCTTACATACTTGGGTGTGTTCACTTGCTATTGTTCTTCAGTCACTGTGGAATTCTCTGATGATGCTGGTGTGACTGGATCCACACTTTGTATTAGTGCACTCTATAGAGGTTCATTTATGATCATCTCAACTGTCGGTTCAGAATCCATAGACCTTGAATTTCCTCTAAATTGTTCATCTATCTTCACATTCGCACTCTCAATGATTTTCTGCAATCTTTTATTAAAACATCTATATTATTTTCTCTTAGATGAATAACCAAGAAATATTCCTTCAGTAGTTCTAGGCTCAAATTTACCAATATACTCATCTCTCCTAATATAGCATTTGCTTCCAAATATTCTAAAATATTTAAGAGTAGGAGTATTACCAAACCATAGTTCATAAGGGGTCTTACTAGTTTCACCTTTGATGTGAGCTTTGTTAAAAGTGTAAACCATTGTGTTCATTGTTTCTCTCCAGTACACATGAGGTAGATTTGCTTCTAATATCATGCTTCTAGCTACATCTAGAATAGTTATGTTATTCCTTTCCACAACTCCATTTTGTTGAGGTGTCTGGGGTGCTGATAGTTGTCTTCTAATTCCATTTACTTCACAAAATGTATTAAACTCCTTAGATGTGAATTCACCTCCTTGATCTGATATTAAACATTTGATTTTCTTACCAGTTTCATTCTCTACCATTGCCTTGAATAATTTGAATTTCCCAAAAGCTTCTGATTTCTCCTTGAGAAAAGTAACCCAACACATCCTAGAATAGTCATCAATGATTAGCATAAATTATGTATCTCCCTGTAGACTTCTTGTTCTTGCCGGACCACACAAGTTAGTATGGATTAAATCAAGAACATTATTGGATTTCTCAGAAATACGTTCTAACATGCTTTCCCATTTGACATTCCTTACATACCAGATTATGAGGTTTTACAATCTTAGGTAAATCCCTTACTGCCTTACATGATCTGATCTTTATAATGCAATCACAATTCACATGACAAAGTCTTTTATGCCATAACCAACTTTCATGAATATGTGCAATCAAGCATGTCTTTTCACTGTTATTCAAATGAAAGATATTACCTGTAGTCTTATTACCAATTGCAATCTCCAAACTAGTTCTCTTCATGATTTTGCATTTACCATTCTTGAACTGTAACTAAAATCCCTTTTCAACTAATTGACCAACACTCAAAAGATTATGCTTCAAACCTTCAACATAATAAACATTGTCAGTATTGTGCTTACCATCAAAAGATATAGTGCCTTTTCCTCTGATCAAACAAACTTTATCATCCCCAAATCTTACTAGACCTCCATTGTATTCCTAAAAAGATAAGAATTTACTTTTATCACCAGTCATATGATGTGAACATCCAAAATCTATAATCCATTCATCCTTTTCTTCAATTTTAGCTGCCAGGGCCTACTCTACCGATGGAATAGTAGGTGTCGGTTTATCTTCTTTTATTTCAACAAAATCCCATCCATTGTCTATCAGTTCTCCATCAGAATCATCAGTAACTCCTTCATCAACATAGTAACATGATTTGTCTCTATTCTTCTTAAATCTATATCTCTGATATTCAGGGTTAGGTTTATATGTCCTTTTAGATTCTTGTCTCAATCTTGCATGTCTATCAGGACATCTAGATACCATATGACCAACTTTATTGTAGTTAAAACATTTAAATGGTGCTTTACCTTCATACTTGCTACCAATAGGACCTTTAGGCATTTTCCTTGCAAATAGTGCTTCAAGTTCTTCCAGTTCTTCATTTTCCTTTCTAATATCTTCAAGTTCTCTTGCATAAAGTGCTTTCCAATCAGATTTGTTAGATGATGATGATGATGTTGCAGATAATGATGCTTTAAAGGCTAAATCTATCTTAATTGTAGCAACAGGACCAAACTCCTCAAGCTCAAATGCTGAAAGATTTCCAACCAAGGTATCTTTAGATACTGATGTATTAGGCATTGTTCTCAACTCATTAATAGTAGTTACTTTCATCTTGTATGTCGGAGGCAATTCTCTTAAAACTTTAGAAACAATTTCAACTTCACTCAAGGATTATCCACAACATTGTATTCCCAAAACAATTTCATTAACCCATTCCATAAAAGCAGAAATTATTTCAACTTCTTCCATTTTTCAGATTTTCATACCTGACCTGGAAGCATTCCCATTTTTCAATTTTGATAGTAGTGTCACCTTCATTCAATGTCTCCAATTTATCCCAAATAGCTTTAGCAGAAGATTGGTCTAATAATCCCATGATTTATTGATCTGATAAGGCACTCAAGAGTGCTTCCCTTGCTTTGCAATCATTCTCTTGATCCTTACCCAATGTTGGTGGATTATGTTGATTCGGTGTAGGCCCAACATAGCCATTCTTTGTAACATCTCATATGTCTCTTCCAATGCAATTCAGATGTGTCTCAATTCAGATATTCCATATACCATAGTTTGTTCCATCAAGTTTCACACTGTCCTTCCTGAAAAAAGTGTGTTGCCATAGAATCTCCTCAGGCTGTTAAACTTTTGCAAAAGAGGACTTATCTTTGATACCAATTGTTAGGACTTAGAAGCAACTGAGAGGGGGAGGTGAATCAATTGTCAATTAATTTCAACCTAAATATAACCTAATCAAACTTGATACTTAATACCGATAAACCAAACTTAATGTCGGTTGATAGATTAGCAGTTAATATTAATATCGGTGTAACTCAATGCATAAGATAGAAAGAGAAACAACATCCACAACACATAACATAGATATTTGTGCGTGGAAACCCTATAAGGGGAAAAACCATGGTGGGAAACCTTACCCACAATTAGATGATACTACTGCAGATAGTATGTGTCTACAAATGGGGTCTGCACATGCAGAAAGGCCAATCGCCTAGAGCTCACTACTCAATCACAAAATAGGGGTCACACTGATTACAATTGGATGGTTAAATCCAATGATAATATATTTCTAAAAGTAGCATCTCCAATGCTAGATTCAGTACCGGTTAAGCTTTGATAATCACCTTCAATCCTTCCTTGAACCTTCTCTATGGTCTGCTCATATGATTTTCAATATTCGCACATACCATGTTACAAAACCTTATACCATATACCATTATCTTTCTTCTCCTTACTTACATCATCTCACAAATGAGATCTTGCATATATACCAAAGCCTAAGACCAAATGTGTAGGTTGTCTTACCAAAAATATTACAATTAAACCAATTACAAATAAGAAGATGTGATGCATCATGTCGGCTCAATACATTTACAACAATATCCAATTTATTAAATCATCTCCATAACGTGTTGTGCTAATCTGGAATAGATAATGCATATCGGTCCATAACCTAGACCAATTTTCCGTTAACAACAAATATGTCAACCCGATTAGACCAATAACCAAAATACCAAAACCAGGTGTCCAAACCATGTCTTCGACAATACCAAGTGATCTCCAGATGATAACAAGTCATCTTCACTGTCGGTGAACAATATAACCTGCCGGTGAGTGATATACCAGTGACTATGCATAAGTTACTGAACTTGCCGGTGAACATAATGTGCTAGTTCAACAAAACCAAAGATCTCCAGAAGGATAAGTGTTGACATCAATTAAAAAACCAATGCAACACCTCCATAATATCAACAGAGTATAGATCCAGTTCTTAGTATTCAATGGATTTAGTGAATGAGCAAATCGCTAGAGATTTTAATCTTGAAAAATGAATGAGATAAATTCTCATCAAATTTTTAAAAAATAATTTACCCTCGTATTTATAACAACAAGAATGATATAGTTTCACTTACACTAGTAAATTCATCTCAATATTCATATAAGATAGTTGTTAGCATATAAATTCACAAGAAAGTATTTAAAAGAACAATATAAGACAAGAATATATTGAAACCAAATCTCAAATCGGACCAAAATTTTCATTTAACAAGTTGCAAAAACAACTTCAAAACAACTGAACATTTCTTAGCCCATGCCTAAAAACAAAATTCAACTTGCAATTAGTATTCTCATTTAAAAGGCTGCAATTTTTTCCATTTCAAAAACTTAGTAGCTCTAAAACTTGTATTATTTGTAGATTATTGACAATGGGCGTCACTCTTGTTATTCCGAAGTGCAATAGGGAATTGACTGTTGGATACAACCATAGTTACCAGGTTTAATTAGGTTGGGGCATGAATCGTTGTACATAGATTATTAAAAAACCAATTCTAGATAATTGAAGAGATTCTTGTGCAATTCCAATGGCAAATATCAATTTCAATGTACTTGATGTGACTTTCAGCCTCATTTCGGCCTCAACCATAACCATGTAGTCATTTTCACTTACAATTTCCATTTTGGTTACTATTCAACAAATCTATTTTGTATTGCCTTTGATGAGATGATAACTTTTTGATGTGATCTGTTAAATGGTTCAAGTGCCTTGTCTCTATTTTTTTTGCTTTCCAAGGTTAAAATAAATCTATCATCTAGTTTCCAAGGGTTATTCCTTAAATCTCACTAGAAATGTTCTTTAGTGCATATGCACTTCTATTGGAATAAACTTAAAGGATTTATATTTTGTAGTCAAGGATATAAGTCATAATCAAATTAATCAATCAGTTATTTGTATCCAACATATTTTATCTATATTGGGATTTTATTAGCTATAAAATTAAAAAGGATTATAAAAACTAAAACGTTGAGTTTTGGTATCTAGGAAGTTGACAAGTGATTTTAAAGGATATTTATAATCCATACATTGTTAGAAAATAAAAAAATAAAAAAAATATCACATCTAGATTTACTTAAGACTGACCTAGGTTACATTGTGGGCCCATAACCCATAGGCCTTAAGATCATTTTTGAAATTGGTAAAATACTTTAGCTACTAGAATATGCTAGTTAAATAATACGATGGCTTAAAAGTTTTAGAACTAAAATTTTCTTATTACCCTTAGACATGGGGACATGTACAATTTTTACAGGGGGAGAAACCACCTCTAAAATAATATATGTGGGATAGATTTATCAAATATATTTAGAACTTCATTTAATGATATTCATTTTCAAGATTTTATGGTAGAAACAATATAGAAAGATGCAATGAAGCCCTTAACTTATCTTCAAAACTTAGAATTCATCACAAAGCTAATAATATTGTGGTATTTAATCTAATGATACAACTAAATTTACAAACATTGTGAAAGCAATGGTAAACCCAATAAATAAACATTATATGGATCATAGAAATTACTAGGGATCACTAGTTTTCTTGTGCTTCTATAATTTTTATTATGATTTTCCTATAAAATAATATTCTATAGCCATCATTAGATCTCAATGATCTTGTTTTAGATCTCAATGATCTTGTTAAGTGTCATCTTCTAGGACACGGGTCTATGAAAATCATCACTGTTATACACAAATTATCAACTTTTTAATTAAACCAACCTTCACCCTTGGATTTTAATAAATTACAGGTTACACCTAATGTTTCCCTATGAAGTGCTCAATACATGTTAATAATTTGATATTCTTTAGGTATTGTTAAAATGCTCGACAAGATTACCATGGTTTATTTTACTAGATACTTTGTTATTGGACTTGATCAACCCAATAATATAAGTTATTGTATATAAAAGACAATTGTGTATTTGTTTTGCAAAGAAGATATTCATGTAGTTCGGAATGCATGAATACCATCTTAGAATGTATTTGAGTATATAATTATACTTTTATAATTTACGAGTGACTATATATGAGTAATTGTTGTATGATAATACTTTTATAAAGATCAAAGTAGTTAAAAGATTAAATAAAGTGATAAACTTAAAAAGATAGGAGATTGAAACATATATTTATGATACGTTTTTATGAAAATATTATCATTGGAAAAATGATTATGGAGCTAGTGAAATTTGTCAAATTGAAAGATGACAAGTATATATATGAATTAAAATAAAAATGGAAATACAATTAAGTATGCACATATTCAATGTTAGTAATTGATTTATTGATCATAATTTTTGAGTTGTGATGTAGATACATCTCTTGCTACTAAGGACAACAGTTAAATTACAGGGGGAGAAATGTTATGGGAATTTTTCCCATGGAATGGAGTTATAATAAATTGTATTAACTAAATATAATTATGGACATTATAATTGTTATGAAGAGTTATGAATTTTGTTACTACCCTTGAGGCATTATTTACAACCTACGAATCAATAAAGAAAGACAGAGAGGGAGAAAATAGTAGAGGAAAAAGAGAGGATAGTTAAGGTCTAGTGGTTGGGCATTGGGCATTGAAGAAGGGGAATACAATGTGTGTCCAACTCAGGGTACAATGTACACCCAGGAGTGTCCTGGATAGGGTTGGTTTTATTTCATGCCATGAAGCCATCTGGGGTTCTGTGTAAGAACTGTGTCCTCCCAGAGTGCTCCCTTGCCTGGAAACCCTATACCTATAACTTATCCTCTGCGTTCAGGAAAGAAGCCTCTCTATGATTTATAGATATGTATTAATCAATTTCATATAGTCATTTCCCTAATGTTTCACCATTACAAATCATTATCTCGATGTTTTATATATTCTGAGTAATTATTTTATCATTACTTGAATAAATTACTTTGATACTTTATTAAAATAATGTTTAAATACTTAATAATAAATAGTGAATTTAACACCTTAATATTAAATTATCTATCTTAGGTAAAAGGTTAATCCACTACTGATACGTAATAAATCATAAGGGAAAAGTACCATTACAAATCTTCTCACTGGGTGAATGCACATCATCATGCACATTAGTTAAAGTTATAAGGGGTAATACCCCTAACTTCTACCAAAGATACTCAAAAGTATCTTTGCACAATGCCTTAGTGAAGATATTTCCAATCTACTTCCTAGTAGGTACATACTCAAGTTTGACTTCATTGTCCAAAACTTTTTCCCTCAAGAAATGGTACCGAATAGTTATATGCTTCATTTTGGAATGTTGTACTAAATTCCTTGAGATGTTTATTGCACTCATCATGTCACACATGATTGAGATGGGGTCATCAAATTTCACACCAATGTCCTTCAAAGTCTACTTCATCCATAAGATTTGTGTGCAATATAAAGATGATGCAATATATTTTTCTTCTTCTATAGATAGAGACACAAAGTTCTGCTTCTTACTCGACCAAGAAACCAATTGAGAGCCAAGGAAGAATGCTCCTCCACTTGTACATTTCATATCATGAACAATTTTGACCCAGTCTACATCTGTATAAGTTATCAAGGTAAAATAATTTGAATTTGTGGGATACCACAAACCAAACTCTTATGTGCCTTTCAGATATCTGAAAATCCTTTTTACTACTACAACATGTGATTCTTTTGGTTCTTGCTGAAATCTAGCTGCCAAACAAAATGCATTCTTGATATCCGGTTTGGTAGTAATCAAATATATAACAACCCTCCAATCATTAACTTGTACTAACATGCATCTGCCTTAGGATATTTATCTTCTTTAGGTAACTTTCATCTAGTGGTCATTGGTGTACACACTGGTTAGCAATTCTCCAGCCCAAACTTCTTTAACAACTTTTTGATGTACTTAGGCTGAGAAATGACAATTCCTTTATCATTCAAATTAACTTGCAAATCGAGGAAGAAATTTAACTCACCAATCATAGACATCTCAAATTCCTTATGCATATCATTAGAAAATTTTCTACACACACTTTCATTTCCTCCAAAGATTATGTCATCAACATACAGTGCAACAATTAGGATTTTACCCGAGTCAATCTTAAAATATAAGTTTCTATTTTTTGATCCTTTTTGGAACCCTTGATCAATCAGGTACTTTTCTAGACTTCCATATGAAGATCTAGGGGCTTGTTTCAGTCCATACAAAGCCTTCTTCACTCTATAAACAATGCTTGGATCATCTCTTAACCTGGAACCTTCTAGTTGTTCAATATAAACTTCTTCTTTCAATTCTCCATTCAAGAATGTTGATTTCACATCCATTTGATAAACCTTGAAATCCTTAAATGTTGCAAATACCGAGAACATCCTAATTGCATCCATCCAAGAAAATAGGGCATAAGTCTCATCAAAATAAATTCCTTCAATCTAAGTATAACCTTTGTAGATTAACCTTGCTTTGTTTCTTACAACCTTTTCATCTTTGAATCTAGCTTGTTTTGGAATACCCACTTAGTTCCAATCACATTTTGTCTTCTGGTCTGATAACTAATTCTCATGTCTAATTTTTATCCTTCTGATCTAGCTCTTCTTTCATTGCCTTCATCCATCTCTGATCACTACAAGCAACTTCCACTATCTTTGGCTTAGTTTTAGATAGTAAGCACCAAAAAATCTTGTTCTTCAACCGCTTTGCTTCTTGTGATGATACCTTTGTTCTTTTCTCCAATAATCTAATCTTCTGAATGATTGTTTTAAACATATCTTGGGGTCTTGGATGTACATTTCAGAGCATCTTGATTATTCTTTTATTCAATTTTGTTTTCCTCTTCCTTTTTCTTTTCTCCAGACTAATATCTATGAGTCTTTTGAAGTACTTTCATCAACTTTCAAATTTGCACTTTCAACAATCTTATTTAGCCTCTTGCTGTAACACTGGTATGCCTTGCTATTTGTTGAATAGCCTACGAATATTCCTTCATCTTCTCTATTTTTGAACTTTCCAAGATTATCCTCATCTCTCCGGATATAGAACTTGTTTCCAAGTACTTCAAAATATTTAACTGTTGAAGTTCTGACATACCAAAGTTCATAGGATGTCTTCCCATATTTCTTTCGATACAAAAATTTGTTAAGAGTGTATGTTGTTGTGTGAACTACTTCTTTCTAGTAGGCTTTCGATAACTCTATTCCTTTCATCATAGTTCTAGCTGTCTATTATATATTTTGGTTCATTATTTCTACTACACCATTCTATTTTGGTGTTTGGGAGGCAGATAGCTATCTTTTAATGTCATGTTTCAAACAAGAATCATTACTCATCATAAATAAATTCTCTTTCCTTATCAAATCTTAAAATATTGATTTTCCTATCAACCTTCTTTCTTAACTTTTTCCTTGAATATCTTGAATTTCTCTAATGCCTCTGACTTCTCTCTTAAAAATGCAAGCTAAGTCATCCTAGAATAATCATCAATTAGCAATATGAAATACCTCTAACTTGCAAGCTCTTTGTTCTGGTTGGACCACGTAGGTTTGTGTGAACCAGTTCCAATAATCTGGTGGATGAATACTTTTTTCCTTTAAATGTGCTCTTTGTCTGCTTTCCTACTTGGCATTCCTTGTAGATGTTGTTATCCAGTTTTGTCAATCTCAGTAAATATCTCACTACACTTACTAAACTAATCTGCACAAGGTTTTCAAAGTTGATAGGACACATCCTCTGGTGCCATAGCCAGCTATCATAAAATTGTGATATTAAACAATGTCTTGTATCTCCTTTTAGCTAGTACATATTTCCATTTTTCATTCTTCTATTTGTGGAATAACCATTTCAGACTCATTTTGAATCTCACCTCCATTATCTTGAAAAGCAACATTATATCCATTTTTTCACATATGTCCAACACTCAAAAGATTATCATGCAAACCCTTCACATAGTAGACATTTTGAGTATTATGTTTTTCATCAAAATTAATTGAACCTATTCCAACAATTTGTGTTATCTGATCATTTTCAAACCTAACATAACCTCTATCTTATTTTTCAAGTTTTATGAACTTACTATTATCACCAGTCATATGATTTAAGAATCCAGTATCAATCAACCATTCATTCTTATCTCTTCTAGCATGAAATACAGTAGCAATAGTCTTAGAAATATCAAACCTAGGAACATCCTTTTCTACTCGAAATAAATAGTCACCTTCTTCATAATTTGATTCATCATCTGAAATGCCATAATCATCCTTAACATAATAGGATTTCTAAGTATTAAACTTTCCCTTGTTTTCCCTAAAATTTTGTCTTGTTCCCTTTTTCGGACATCTAGTAGCTATATGATCAATCTTTCCACATCGAAAGTATTTAATGTGTAACATACCTTTGTACTTGTTGGTGCCTTTCTTCAATTTCCTCACAAAATTTCCTTCCATCTTATCCAAGTTCTCATCATCGTCCAGACCATCTTCATCTTCTTTGAGTAATGTCCTTGATTTGTCTTTGTCCTTTCCTAAATTTCTTACTCCAAATGCAATTAGGGTACCAAATAGCTTCTCTCTAGTGAACTTCTTCAAATTATAGGTTTCTTCAATGGCTAATATCTTATTACTATAACTCATAAATAGTTTCATCAAGATTTTGTCAATAACATCTTCCTCATTCAAAGTGCCTTCAACTTCTTTTATTTCATTCACTGCATTGTCAACCTTCTCAAAGTAGCTTATTATGTATTCTTCTTGTTCCATCTTTAGGTTTTCATACCTTCACTTAGCTGTTAGTCTCTTTGTCAACTTAAATCTCTCATTTCCTTCATAGATATCCTTTAACTTTTTCCTAACCTCATAGGCGATATTCAAAGGAATAACTTTTGTCAATTCAATTTTTGATAATGCACTAAAGATAACATACCTTGCCTTTTCATTTTCTTCATAAGCTTGAATCTCATCTGGAGTAGTAAGATTGTTTCTAGTTGAACATACTTAGTCTCCATTGCCTTTAAAGTGTTGTAACTAAGAGAAATTGAAGAAGTCACCGGTGAGGAGGGACCTCAAAGAAATCAATCTGGACTAGCCAGCAAGAGTAAACACAACGGAAACACACAGATATGATGGAGGAAATGAAGAATAGATATTGTATGAAATTTGATTGCATCCAATTGGTCACAACTGGGTTACAACATACCAACACACAGGCCTGGTAGAATAGGTCACAACCGGGACCTTGATTTGAAAGATCTATCTTCTAGGCAAAGTCTATCTATCTGATACTTTGATTTATTCTCCTTCATTACATTCTAAAGCATGGTTACAAATATATATCAATCTAAAGGATCCAGTGGGCCCAAAAGGGATCAAAACCCGAAGAACAAGACCTAACATGCAAAATGAAAAAGGTCATCCTCCACCAAGACATTCCTCTAGACAATCGAAAGGATTAAATGTAGAAGGTCAGCCACATGCCAAGAAACATCGAGATCAACACTCAAGGCTCTAGAAGTTTCGGAATGGGTTCTGATAGATCACCAAAATAGGTCTCAGGCAACTGGTAATAAAGGAACAACCTGTAACAAGAAACTATCTTGGAAACCAATGGTGATATCTTGCCAAAAGTGATCCAAATGAGATGTGGTTTGAAAGCAAGAAAGATGATCAAATATTCAAGTACAATCCAACTCCACATGATCCAGTGAGCCAAAACCATGACACAGAAAGAAAATTGAAACTGCAAATTAAATAGAAAGGAAAATGTTTTTGGTTGATGCAAGATTGTTGTGAACCAGGGATGCTCTCGCATTAGACATCCGAGGTTAATAAAAAAGTGAGCCTCTCACTTTTCTGGGGTCAAAGGGAAACGAAGGCAGTCTACCTCGACTAGAGAAATCCAAGATGAATCTTCAATTGGTCTGCTCTTCCACTTCACAAGATATTATTTGTACTCACTATTCTGGGTACTACGCCCAATCCTACTGTCCAAAATCTCTTCAATCTGATTCGGTTATGTTGTATAATGATGAACAAAAAATACCCAAATCGATACTGAGAGGGGGGGTGAATCAGTACATACAAAAACTTAACCATGGCAATACCGATTAAACACAGTAAGACTTCAGACAACATAAACTGATAAGTTTGAACACTTAAAATACATTCAATACTTGATAAAAACCTCACCCATAAACATATGCATGTGGTATACTAGTAATACCATAACCTATTACCTTTGCATGCATAATCACTCAAACATAGAAAACTTAATTATCACATGAAAAATGCACAACTCATGACACAAATTTTTTCACATGGAAACCCAAATGGGAAAAACCACGGTGGGGATGAATACCCACAAGCTTGTTTTGAACTCTTTTGAAGCTCTCTCTGTTAGGATCCTAGTTTGGTTAAAGACTTTACAATAAGGTTATGTTAGGAACCGATCCTATTAAAGATCACCCAATTAAGGGATTTCTATATACCCTGTTAAAGATTGAAACCCTGTCAAAGGTTACCTCACTAGAGGACTTGAATAAATCAATGATTGTGAGTCACCTGGTTAAATGATTTACAATAAGCCTATTAAAGCTACCTGGTAAAGGGATTTTCCAACTATTGAAATGGTTAGAAGACAACAGGTAAAGCTCTAATATGATAACAACACTACATGCCAAGGTAGATCCTTTTCATTTCCTCTCTTCTGCAATCACACTCTCCAATTTTCCTCTTACTAGTCTGGCAAGTATCTCATCACTCAGATACACACACAATATTTTCCAAAAACAAACAATAACAAACATCATCGACCTTATAAACAACACTTAGGTCGATAGCATAAACCCTAAACCCTAAACATTTAGGTTTACAATACAAGCGGTCCAATCCTGACCATCCAAAACACTTTGCATAGAGAAATACAATCTTAAAAAGATCACAAGACAATCTACATCGTCCATTCTTTGCCGCACATGTGAATCAGTAACCCATCATGCTTTCTTCTCATACTGCCAAGAAGAATGTTCATTCCCGATGTAGACTTTTAATGCAGTTGATCTTCTCATGCAAGATCCTCAAGGAAATCCTTCATGCACACAAAACTGACATGGCACCTCGATCTCATTCACATCTCTTAGCTAAATCATCACAGGATGTCTTTGGTTGCATCGCACAAGCTGGATTGCCAAACCAAAAACCCTAGAGCTGAGACTACCAACCAGTAGGCACACTAAGTGAAGCCCCAAAACCGATTCACTTACAAATCTTCATATTGGTTCACCGTCTTCTTCCAATCTGCATACCGGTTCACTTTCACTTATTGACATCAATGACGACATACATTATTGTCATATCATCATGCCAGTTCATCATATGCCAACAATATCCAACAATCTGCCTCTTTGGCATTGATGGCAACACTCAGTGTAGCATTGCAACTATAAACATCATAGACGAGTGTATCTACATTATTAGATATCTTCTCCCCCTTTGACAACAATGCCAAAGTGGAGGCACAAGCTTCCATTCTCTATTATGTTGCTCCCCCTATGGAGTAGCATCCTTCAACACATCAATCCTGAAAGATTTGACACTATAGTTCCTGACTGATGCAGAGCACACAACTTTAGTTGACTTCATGAAGGGGCAGAACCCCTAATTCACCTCTCAAATGGGTAAATATAGTCTTCGGTAAGGGCTTTCTGAGTATGTATGCTAGCTACTCCTTATTGGAAACATGTTGTAGTACAACCTCCTTATTTTGAACTTTCTCTCTTAAGAAGTGATATTTAGGCTCAATGTGTTTAGTTCTAGTATGCAATACCAGATTCTTGGAAATATTTATTGCACATGTGTTGTCATAAAATATATTCACTAGTTCAGATACAGGTACTTTGAAACCTTACAATACATGTTTCATCTAGATTTCTTGATTGCAATTCATAATTGCTGCCACATACTCTACTTTAGCTATAGATTGGGAGATATAGCTTTGCTTCTTACTCATCCATGATACTAGTCTTCCACCAAGAAAGAATGCTCCACCAGTTGTGCTCTTCTGGTCATCCACATTACCTACCCAATCAGCATTAGCATACACTTTGAGATTGGAGTCGTCATTATATGAATACCACAATCCATAGTCAATTGTTCCTTTCAGATATCTAAGGATCCTCTTGATTGCTATCAAGTGGGATTCTCTAGGATATTTCTGAAACTGAGCTACTATTCCCATTGCATGAGCAATATCTGGTCTTTTGTGCACCACATAGTGTAGCTTACCGATCATTGACTGATACTCCTTTTCATTTACCAGCACTAAATCATCTTCCTTACTCAGTTTATAGCCGGTCACTATCGATGTACCAACCGGTTTGCTCTCCTCCATGCCAAAAGTCTTCAATACCTCTTTGACATACTTAAATTGGGTAATAAAGATACCCTCTATCATTTGCTGAACCTGTAGAATAATGAAGAATTTTGTCTCCCCAATTAGAGACATCTCAAACTCTTTCTTCTTTACATCTGCAAATGCATGGCTCGTTTCATCATCTCCTCCAAAGATTATGTCATCTACAAATACTTCAGAGATCAGAATCTGATCATCTTCTAATTTCAAGTAGATGTTGCTATCTTCACTTGTTCTCTGAAAGCCAATCTTCACAAGATGAGAATGTAACCTTTCATACCATGCCCTAGGTGCTTGTTTCAATCCATATAGGGCTTTGTGTAATCTAAACACCATGTTACTATCTTTTGATAGGGAAAGCCCTTCTGGTTGCTCTATATATACTTCCTCTTCAAGGATTCCATTCAAGATTGCAGACTTCACATCCATATGATATACCTTAAATCTCTTAAATGTTGCAAATGCAAGTAACATTCAAACACCTTCTAGTCTAGTCACACAAGCAAAGGTTTCTCCACAGTCTCCCTCCTCTTGAGTGTATCCCTTGCATACAAGCCTAGCCTTGTTCCTTACAAATGTACCTTCTTCATTTAGCTTATTCCTGAAGACCCATTTGGTACGTATGAAATTTTTGTGTTCTGGTCTGGGTACCAAAGACCATGTTACATTCTTTTCTATTTGGTCTAGCTCCTCTTCCATTGCTTTAATCCAGTCTTCATCTGTAAGTGCTTCTCTAGAAATCTTGGGTTCTAATTCAGAAATCATACAAAAGTTTTATTTTACTTTTCTTCTTGTGAGTATCCCCGCATCTTTATCTCCTATGACTTGCTTTGGATCATGATGTAGTTTCACATATCTAGGAATGACTCGAGCTAGTTCTTCTTTCTTTTCCTCTTCTCCTTCTTCTCCATCTTCTTCTTCTCCTACCACAGCTTCTACTCATATAGGAACACTGAGACCTTTTCTTATTTATTTTGTAACTGGTTCCCAAAAAGCTATTCTCTGTTCACCTTCCACTTGCTCGCTACTAGTTCCCTCAAATTTCTCAGGAGATTCATCAACCTTGACATTGATGCTCTCAAAAATCTTCTGAGTTCTATTTTTGTAGCACTTGAGGGCTTTTCTCTTAGTGGAATATCCTATAAATATTCCTTCATCACATTTAGCATAAAATTTTCTCAAATTCTCACCTCTCTTGATATAGCACTTACTCCCAAATACCTTAAAGTAACTCATAGTGGGAGTCTTTCTGGTCCAATACTCATAAGGGGTTTTATCTTTCCCTTTCTTGTTAAGTACCCAGTTCATTGTATAGACTGCAGTGCTCACTGCTTCTCTCCAAAAAGTGTGAGCAACCTTTCCATGGATCAACATTGTTCTTGTCGCTTCAACTACAGTCCTGTTATTCCTTTCTGCAATGTCGTTCTATTGTTGTGTCCTAGGAGCAGACAGTTGCCTCTTGATGTCGATCTCTTCATAGTACTTGTTGAATTCATCAAAAGTGAATTCTCCTCCTTGATCAATTCTTAGGAACTTTATCCTTTGGCCACTTTCCTTTTCTACTAATGCTCTGAAGGCTTTGAATTTTCCAAATGCTTCAAACTTGTCTTTCAAGAATGTGACCCACATCATTCTGGAGTAGTCATTAGTAAAAATCATAAAATATTTATCTCCCTAAATACTTCTAGTTTTCATCGGACCACACAAATTAGTATGCATAAGATCAAGTAAATTCTCTATTGAAAAAGACTTACCTATAAAAGTTGAGGAAGACATCTTCCCAAGTTGACATTTTGTGCACAAAGAATTCTCAGGTTTGTTCAGCAAATGCAATCCTCTTACTGCCTTGATCTTACCGGCTTTAAAATTATTGTCAAAGTTTATATGACAGAGCCTTCTATGCCATATCTAACTATTATCAAACTTGTCCATCAGACACTAACTAATCTTGGCATTCAACTAAAATAGGTTACCTCTGGTCTACTTAACAATGGCAATAAGTTCACCACTCTTTCCAATTATACTACAGATTCCACCTTTGAACTTCAGAGTGAGTCCTTTGTCATTCAGCTGAGCAACACTTAAAAGGTTATGCTTCAGACCTTCTACCCAGTAGACATCGCCTGCACTACTCTTTCCATTCAGTGAGATGGATCCTTTACATTTTACCAAGCATGGTGCATCATTGCCAAATCTGACAACACCTCCATCATATTCTTCTAGAGATAAAAAATTTCTCTAGTCACCAGTCATGTGGTGAGAACAACCACTATCAATAATACACTCATTGGAGTTGTCAATGTGAGAGACAAGTGGTTTCTTGTCAGACACTTTTTCCTTTACAACTATAAACACTATATCTTCACTCTCTTCATCCTTCGATTCTTCATTAGTAACACCTTCATCTACAACAACAAGACAATTTCTCCTATTTCCTCCTTTATACTTTCTAAACCTCTCTGGTTTATCCTTATTATCATTGTTAGGACAATCAATAGCTATATGTCCTATCTTGTTGCAAGAGAAACATTTTAGAGGAAGCTTACCTCTATATTTACCAGTTCCTTTCGGAAGTCTTTTAGCAATATGAGTTTCAAACTCCATTAGAATCTCTTCATCATCCATATTTCTGTATTGTCTAGATTCATAACTAGTACTAATTTCTTTTCCTTTTCTAAATGGTGCAACAGATGCTCTAAAGGTTGACTCAGTCTTCTGAACACTACCATCATAGCTATTCAACTCATATGCAGTCAACTTTGCAATGATAGAGTCTAAGGATGCCTTGGTTTTATCAATAGATCTTAGTTCCTGGATAACAACAACTCTGATTGCATATATTGGTAACAATGATTTCAACACTTTACCAACAATGGTAGCATCCTCAATCGTTCTACCAACACTTTTGATATCTCCAACCATAGTCTTAATCCTAATGCCATATTGTTGAATGGTCTCTCCTTCAACCATCCTCATGTCTTCAAATTTTCCTCTAAGGCTCTCTTTCTTAGCTTGCTTTACATGCTCATCACCACCATAAATAGTTTCTAGTGCATCCCATATATCCTTAGGAGTGTCCTTGTCTTGTACATCAATAAACTCAATATCTGACAGGCTGCTGATAAGGGCTTGCATGACTTGCCCATTTTCCTAAATCTTCTGATCATCGGTCAGAGTGGTAGTGTGAATCACATAGGCATTCTCACCATATCTCCAATGTTGAGCACCCATACTCTTGATGTAAATCTTCATTCTATCCTTCCATATCTTGAACTTATCTCTATTGAACTTAGGACCTTCTCTCTTCATTATTATAGCGAGATCTTTTACCTCAAGTGGTTAAGCTTATATCACCGAGGACCTGTAGTTTCTCTAATACCAATTGTTGTATAATGATGAACAAAAAATACCCTAATCGGTATTGAGAGGAGGGGATGAATTAGTACAGACAAAAACTTTCTCAATAAATTATCAAGTTAAAGTAATATCAACTGGTTGTCTTCATTACTAAACTTAACCATGGCAATATTGGTTAAACACAGTAAGACATTAGACAACATAAACTGATAAGTCTGAACACTTCAAATACATTCAATACTTGATAACAACTTCACCCATAAACATATGCATGTGGTATACCAGTAATACCATAACCTATTACCTCTACATGCATAATCACTCAAACGCAAAATACTTAATCATCACATGAAAAATGCACCACTCATGACACACATATTTTTTCATGTGGAAACCCAAATGGGAAAAACCATGCTGGGGATGAATACCCACAAGCTTGTTTTGAACTATTTTGAAGCTCTCTCTGTTAGGAGCCTAGTCCAGTTACTGACTTTACAATAAGGTTCTGTTAGGAACCATTCCTGTTAAAGATCACCTAGTTAAGGGATTGTAATATACCTTGTAAAAGGTTGAAACCCTGTTAATGGTTACCTCGCTAGAGGATTTGAAGAACTCAATGATCTTGAGTCACCCAGCTAAAGGATTAACAATAAGCCTATTAAAAATACCCAGTAAAGGGATTTTCCAATTATTGAAATGGTTAGAAGACAACAGGTAAAACTCTGATCTGATAACAAGACTACATGCCAAGGTAGATCCTTTTCATTTCCTCTCTTCTGCAATCACACTCTATAGTTTTCCTCTTACTGATTTGGCAAGTATCTCATCACTCAGATACACACACAACATTTACCAACACCAAACAATAACAAACATCATCGACCTTATAGACAACACCTGGGTTGGTAGCATAAACCCTAAACCCTAAGCATTTAGGTTTACAATACAAGCAGTCCAATCTTGACCATCCAAAACACTTTTCATAGAGAAATACAATCTTAAATAGATCACAAGACAATCTGCATCATCTATTCTTCGCCGCACATGCAAATCAGTAACCCATCACACTTTCTTCTCATACTGCCAAGAAGATTGTTCATTCCCGATGTAGAATTTTAATGCAATCAATCTTCTCATGAAAGATCCTCAAGGAAATCCTTCACGTGTAGAAAAATGACATGGCACCTTGATCTCATTCACATCTCTTAGCTAACTCATCATAGGATGTCTTCGGTTGCATTGCAAAAGCTAGATTTCCAAACCAGAAACCCTAGAGCTGAGACTACCAATCGATAGTCACACTAAGTGAAGTTTCTTCATTGGTTTACTTACAAATCTTCATACCAGTTCACCATCCTCTTCCAATCTATATACTAGTTCACTTTCACTTATTGACATCAATGACAACATACATTATCATCATATCATCATGTTGGTTCATAATATGCCAATAATATCCAACAGGTTCCTTCTGAGGCAATTGTTTCTCAAGGTCTCCAACACTGTCCTCACTGAATTCAAGTTCATGGTACTCATGAAGATCTGCAATGTTTAATATAGGTAAAATACCTAGACTATCTGGTAGCTCCATTTCATATGCATTTCCAGAACTAAACTTTCTCAAAATCTTACAGGGTCCAAACTTCTTCATCTGCAACTTATTATAAGTTCTAACTAGGAATCTCTATTTTCTCAGACAAACCATCACTTCATCACCAACTTCAAATTTCTTATATATCCTCTTCTCATCTGCCTTCTCCTTATGTTTTTTGTTCATGTCTTCCAAATGTTGCTTAACCTAAATGTTCAATGCTACCATGTGATCTACAAAATCTTCTGCTCCTGAACTCTTTCGGTCTTCACTACTAATGTCTCTCAATTTTGCTATTCCTCTAGGATGCACTCTAGTAAGAATCTCAAAAGGTGTTTTTGTGGTACTTATATTCACTGAATTGTTGTAAGAAAACTCTTCTTGTGCAAAGATCAAATCCCAACTTCCGGTTTTATCTCCCACTAAACATCTCAACAAGTTTCCCAAGCTCCGGTTAACAACTTATGTCTATCCATCAGTTTGTGGATGATAAGTAGAACTAAACTTCAAATATTTCTTCATCTTCTTCCAAATTGTTCTCCGAAACTAGCCAACAAACTTAGTGTCTCTTTCTAAAACTATGCTCTTAGGTAATCCATGCAATTTCACCACTTCCTTGAAAAATAGGTTTGCTACATGTAATGCATCTAATGTCTTCTTACAAGGTATGAAATGAGTCCTCTTTGAAAATATATCCATTACCACAAATATAGAATCATTCCCTTTCAGTGTCCTAGGCAATCCAAGTAAAAAATCCATACTTATATCCTCCCAAGGTCTTACTGGTACTGTCAAAGGTTTATACAATCCCACATTCTAACTACTACCTTTTTCAATTTGACAAACTCTACAACTCTGCACATATCTCTTAATATCCTTATGAATCTGGGGCCAAAAGTACTTCTCACTCACCAATGCAACTGTTTTGTCAATTCCAAAATGTCCAGCTAAAACTCCATTGTGCTTCTCTTTTATTAGGTTCTCTCTCATGGAACTCTTAAGTATGTACAACTAAAATCCCTTTAATAATATCCTATCCTTAATGAAATAATCAAACCATTTGCTCCTATCAACCATAACTAGTTCTCTACATGCTTTCCAAGGTTTTGCAAAATCCAGGTCTTCATCATACATGGTCTTCAAATCTTCAAAACCTAATACTATCACTCTCATTTCTGTCAACAAATTCCTTCTCCTACTCAATGCATCAACAAATTTGTTAGGTTTTCCACTTCTATGCTTCAACACAAAGGTGTAACTTTGCAAGAATTCTACCCATCTCATATATCTTTGATTCAACTTTCTTTGACTATTCAAATACTGCAAAGCTTGGTGATCTATATACAACACAAACTCCTTAGGCAACAAGTAGTGTCTCCATTTCTTCAAGGATTGAACTATGACATAAAATTCCTGATCATACACTGAATATCTCTTATGGGAATCATTCAATTCCTCACTGAAATAGGCTACTACTCTCCCTTCTTGACTCGAAACTTCTCCTATTGTTGTTCCACTTCCATCACAATCCACTTGAAATACCTTATTGAAATCTGGTAAAGTTGACACAGGATGCTCAGTTACTTTTTGCTTCAATAATTCAAAAATTTTGTTTACTCTGGTGGTCCACTTGAATTCCTTTCGATCTCCTCTCATGGTCTCAGTCATAGGGTTACAAACTGAACTAAATTTTTTGATAAACTTCTAGTAAAAACTAGCCAATCCTTGAAATGATCTTACCTCTCCAATGCTTTCCCATGTATGCCACTCAACAATGGATTTTTGTTTCTCAGGGTCCATCTTCAAACCATCCTCAGATATCACAAATCGTAAATAGACTAACTCATCCTTCATGAAAGTACACTTCTTGATATTGATCAACAAATTTTCTTCTCTCAACCTCTGTAAAACTTGTCTTAACTGCAACAAATGCTCCTATCTTGTTCTACTAAAAATCATAATGTCATTTGAATACACAATAACAAACTTACCTAAGAATTTCTTCAATACCTCATTCATCAACCTCAAGAAAGTACTTGGTGCATTAGTCAACCCAAAAGGCATCACCAACCATTCATATAGTCCTTCATTTGTCTTAAATGTTGTCTTCCACTCATCACCTTCTCTGATCCTAATTTGATGATATCCACTCTTCAAATCTATGTTTTTAAAGTATTTTTCTCCACTCAAAAAGTCCATTATGTCATCCATCCTAGGCAAAGGAAATTGGTATTTCACTGTGATCTTGTTTATTGCTCTTGAATTGGTACACATTTTCCACTCTCCATTCTTCTTAGGTGCTAATACAACTGGTACTGCACAAGGACTCAAACTCTCCCTAATCAAACCTTTCTTCAACAACTCCAACACTTGTTTATTCAGTTCTTCATTGTCTGCAGGTGTCAATTGGTGTGCAACGTTTTTAAGAAAACTATCTCCAGGAACCAAGTCCATGCAATGGCTAATACTTCTAACATATGGCAATCCATCAGGTACATTATCTGAAATGATATCCTCATATTCTGTCAGCAAATCTCTTATCTCTACTGGGTGTTCTCCTTCCAGTTCTAGTCTCTCAGTCTTCTTAGGATTTAAGGAAAAACACACATTCTCATGTCTCAGTCCATTCATGAATTTCCTTCCATCTAGTAGACGGATTATGGTATTTGTATAGACTTCATTCTTTAAAGGTTCCTCCAATGATAACAAATTTTTCTTCATCCCATTGGCCACAATAGTGTATGTATTCTTCCTCCCATCATGTATTTCCTATCTATCAAACTGCTAAGGTCTTCCTGACAAAAGATGACAAATATCCATAGGCATAATATCACACAAAACTTCATCATGATAATTTCCAATTTTTTATTTTACCAAACACTGTTCACTTACTAACAACTTATGTTCATCATGATTCCATGCTATCTGATAAGGCTTAGGGTGTTTCAATCTCTCTAATTTCAACTTATTCACCATCACTTCTAAAACAAGGTTATATGAACTATAACTATGAATAACAACTTTACAGCACTTACCGGATACCTTACATCTAGTCTTGAACAAACTCTTCCTTTGCAAGAGTTCCTCACCTCCTCCAATATGACACAAAGCTCTCTTCATCATCAATATTTCTTCATCTTCTAGTTTATTGTATGATTTAGTGGGGTTTTCTTCCACCACTGCTACTCTTTCGGTAGCCTATGTCATTTTACAATTGAATGCATGTTGTCCTTCTCCTCCACACTTAAAGCAAGTTCCTCTAAATGTCCTCTTCTCTTGTCTTCCAAATTTATCATTCCAGTAACCATTTGGTTCTCTCCTCCGATAGAAATTTCTATCATCCTTTGGGTATGAATTACCTTCTTTTCTTACTTCCTTATCCTTGTTCTGATCTATAGTGGTTCCTCTTCCTCTAGTATATCCTCTTCCTCCTTGAAATCTTTCTTCGGTAAACCTTCCACCTCTACCTCTCTGTCTTTTCTCATGTCTTTTGTTCAATTTCTCTTCAACCTTTAGTGCATACTAGGAAACCTCTTCAACACTCTCCAATTTGATCACACTGATTTTATCTTGTATAGACATTCACAATCCATTCAAGCATCTTGTAATTTGTTCAACTTCATCATCAACATGTCTGGATCTGATGTTCAACTTGTAAAATGCTTCGATGTACTCCTTCACACTAGATTATTTATGTCTCAGGTTTTGTAACTTCCAAAATAAATCCACTTGATAATTCGTCAGCATAAACTTTGATTTCAACTTAGCAATCATCTGATCTAATGTCTTAATATTTTCTTTGCCTCTTCTTTGTCTATCAGCTTGCAAATGCTGCCACCAAAGAGATGCATGACCTTTCAACCGGGTACAGGTATATTTCACCTTCCTCTCTTCTACAGTGTTCTTAAAATAAAAATACTTCTCCATATCTAAGATCCAATCCATCAATTCATTTGAATCTAACTTCCCATCATATTCTGATGGGGTAAAATGAGGTTTAGTCTTCGCCCAACTCAAAAGCCTTTTAAACCTTTCTTCATCCGGATTAAATGTTGATAGGTTCACTTGTTATTCTGAGGCTTTTTCTCCTTCATCTTCACTTACATATTCAATATGTTGGCCTCTTCTCTGGGATATCTCCATGGCTTCTAACCAGGCTACTATTACTCGCAACATCTCCATCACAATAGGGTCTACATTCCCATGTGCTCCATCATTCCTAGATTCTCTTCGCACCATTAATTCATGCTAGTCCTTTGCAATTGCAATTCGGTGTTAGATAGTTCAAATAACCAGAAAAGAACTGAGAGGGGGGAGTGAATCAGTTGTCACCAGATTACCAAAACCTTAATCAATTAAAACTTTAACACCGAAACTCAAAAGATCAATACTGGAATGCATAAACCAATTACCAAAATAGAAGATATACCAATTAAGCATAAGCAATAATTACAAAATAAATACCATCCATATGACACCAAGATTTGTACTTGGAAAACTCGATAAAGGAAAAAACCACAGTGGGAATCCTACCCACTATTAGATAATACTTTTGTAGTAAGTATGTGATTAAAAATGAGGGGCCTATACTTGCAGGAAGGCCAATATCCTAGAGCACACTTCTCATTACAAAATGAGTCTCACTGACTACATAAAAATCTAGACTACAATCCAGAAGAGAGAATGAACTACAAGGATAACATCTCCTATTCCTGAGTATAGTTCTGGTTAAGCTCAATAATGAAGGACTAAATCCTCTTACATAAACCCAACTTGATCACCAATGATCAATCAAATCCTTTGCATGAATTATTATTACATTATTCACTCCTTACATCCTTTTCATATCCCTTACATATGATCTACAATGAGATCTTACTTCATATATATACAAACCCTCAACCATAAACAATAAGGTCAGCCACCAGATAATAAAAAAATTACATAATTATAAAATATGTTGGCTTGAGACCAAACAAATAATATCCAACCCATAAGGCATTCCAAAAACATATTGATAAGTCCAATCAACACGTTACATTATGTTGGTCCATAACCTAGATAGAACTAGACCCAATTTAGGCCCATACATGCTAAAGCAATGATCCCAATCAGCCAAGTCCCGAACACGGTAACCATGAGAATCTTTAATCTCTACTAGAAGCCACAACAACACCACTTATGCATATCATTAAATATCTTCAACAAAGCTCTATTGGTGAAACCCTCACCGGATCAACAAAACCAAGCTTACCAACATATAAGATAGCATTCAATCACCAAATCAAAACCAACTGACTGAACATGAATCTGAGTAGCATGAATAGTAGATCTAAGCCAATTCCAAAAGCTAAAATATACTGGAGCATACCAAATCATCATGATCTAATCTGACGAGAAACCAAATAACATACTAGGACTAGAAGGATGCCGATAAACAAATGGAACAACTAGTGTTGACATCAATGACAAAACATTGATGCAACACATAATCAATTCCTCCAAATTTCCAATAGTCAGATCTGCAATCTGCCACTCTAGAACAAAAATTTAGGACATGCAACCTCCAGAATGAAACTTCGCTCTGATACCACTTGAAGTAGTCACCGGTGAGGAGGGACCTCAAAGAGATCAATATGGACCGGTCAACAAGAGTAAACACAATGGAAACACACATATATGATGGAGGAAATGCAAAATAGATAGTTTTATTGCATTAAATTTGATTACATCCAACTAGTAACAATCAAGTTACAATATACTGGCACACAGGCCTGGTAGAATAGGTCACAACCGAGACCTTTAATCGAAGGATCTATCTTCTAGGCACAATCTATCTATCTGATACTCTGATTTATTCTCCTTCATTACATTCTAAAGCATGATTATATATATATCGATCCAAAGGATCCAGTCAGTCCAAAAGGGATCAAAACCTGAAGAACAAGACCTAACATGCAAAATGAACAAGGTCGGCTTCTGACAAGAGATTCCTCTAGAAAATCCAAAGGATGTGAAGAGGGGAAAAGATTAGTGAGGTGGATTAGATAGAAAATACACAAATCAAACATTTAATCATATGGAATCAAAAGACATAATTTGAAATGCTCAAAACAAGGACAAATGCATATACCTCACAAACCAATACCTTCTCCTTTGGATGGAGCTTGATGAAGTGAAGGCGCCCTTGGATGATGCTCCTCTTGCTTGTTTGATGTGGATGGCTCTCCAATGTTGTGCATAATATGAAATGGATTTTAGGAGGATGATATGGATAAAATGATTAAGTGTGGATGAGATATGATTTAGACATGATAAGGTTGCTAAGATGATTTCCTAGACTCAAAAGGGTAGCATAAGATTATTGAACTTGGAGATGAAGAATTAAGGGATGGAATCCTCAATTTATAGGAAGAGGAGAGGAAAAATGGATGGCTAGGATGGATTCAAGAAGAAGGGCTAGGATTGCTTGTGAGCTCCCACAAGGCCCAATAGAGGGTGTGGAGACCAAGAGATATGCCTTAAAGGCATTTCTTGTCTCCACACTCCTCAAGGTACATTGGGAAGACTTTCCAAGGTATCTTGAGAAGAGAAAGGTGCATTGGGAAGACTTCCCAATGTGCCTTGAGAGGACCAAGGGATGTGACATTCCTTGAAGAATGGGGAGTAGGAATTTAAAATTCTCCAAAAAGGGATAATCATGGGGATTGGAGGAATAAGAAGGAATTAACAATTCCTTGGGAGAGGAGATGCCTAGAGGATTGTGAGATTTTGAAAATCTCACATTCACCTAGGAAAAGAGCATTAAAAGCTAGTGGTTGGATGGAAGGGACAAGGGGTTGACTTTGTGGCTAATCATAATGATTAGCCACTAGCAACTCATTAAGAGGGGATTAGAGGAAGAATTAGGTGGGATAGGATTTGTAGGAGGATTTGACTAGGAGAGAGAATGAGTGGAGGGAATTAAAAATTTGAAGAATAATGTTAAGTGGGTTTAGGGAGTTTCTAGAAGACTTTATTAGGTTAATGGTGAATTGAGAAGATGATTTGTAGGAATCATGTAGGTTAACTAATTAATTGAAATTAATTAGCCAAGAGAAAGATTTGTGAGGATTTAATTTTTTAGAAGAATAAAGAAAGGGATTGATTTATTAAATAAACCAGTCATAGTGACAATATTAATTATATTTAATTAATATTGAGGAGAATTTGAATTAACATAACTAATTAATTAATTATGTGAGGAATTAAAAATAATTAAAAATAATTTTTTTTGAGCATCTATATTTTGCTCCTCTTTGAAGCGAGGTGTGATGACGCATTGATTCAAAGAATAATCTAATTGTTTCATTCGATTGATAAGATCTAGATTCAGTCTAGTTTCAGGAAAGATTCATCCTGTATAAGACAAAGATGATCAAAGCATGTAGTTTCAGGAAGGATACATCCTGTGTAAGACATGATTGATCACAATGTCTAGTTTTAGGAAGGATTCATCCTGTATAAGACATGATCAGAGCATCTGGTTTCAGGAAGGATTCATCCTATATAAGACATGATTGATCACAATGTCTAGTTTCAAGAAAGATTCATCCTGTATAAGACATGATTAGAGCATCTGGTTTTAGAAAGGATTCATCTTGTACAAGATATGATTCATCACAACGTCTGGTTTTAGGAAGGATTCATCCTATATAAGACATGATTAGAGTGTCTGCTTTCAGGAAGGATTCATCCTGTATAAGACATGATTGATCACAACGTTTGGTTTCAAGAAGGTTTCATCCTATATAAGACATGATCAAAGCATCTGGTTTCAGGAAGGATTCATCCTATATAAGACATGATCAGAGCATCTAGTTTCAGAAAGGATTCATTCTATATAAGAAATGATCAATCACAATGTCTAGTTTCAAGAGGGATTCATCCTGTATAAGACATGATCAGAGCGTCTAGTTTCAAGAAGGATTCATCCTATATAAGACATGATCAGAATCAGAATCAATTAAAAATAACTAAAATAATTATTTTTAAGTGTCTACATTTTGTCAGTGTGTAGAAGATAGAAGGATAAAAGGATGCCCCAGCATAAAGCATGGGAGGTGTATGCCCCCTTGAGAATTTTTTTGGAAAAGGACGAAAAATTCTTTAAAAAAAAGAGGAAGAAGAATCAGGTGGAAGGGATAAATGAGGAAGAAATATGAAGTAGTCATGAAGAATTTGGAAAGAAGAATAGGAGATGCAAGACCGCGGAGGAGAATGGGCCCTCACGAGGGCCCATATAAGCCACAACAGACCCAATGAGGGGTCATTGTCACACGAAAGCCTTGGAGCCACTCGGAGCAAAGAAGGAGAGAAGGAGAGATGGATCACATTCCAGTTCTTGATCATCATGTGGAGAGGATCCAACAATTCGACCAACCAAGGAGCTATGGACCACCAGTGAGTAGGTCTATCTGTGTTTTGAGATTTTTGATTTTAGGTTATTTTTAGGGCTAGAAATAGGGGTCAAGTTTAGGTGAGATGCTCGTGTTGATCACCATTTGAGTACGCATGCTCCTAGAATAGCTCAAGTGCTCATGATTAGCATGGGCACTCGCCAGGAGTTGGTCAGGGTAGGGGAATTTGGGAGGGCTATGGGGGGACTGACGTGGGTGATTGTGCTTCAGTGCGGGCGACCAAGGGATTACGCAGGTGCTCACACTGAAACACGGGAACTCGCATTGACAAGGTTGGAATGGGAAAACAGAGGAAAGAGGGAGCTCTATTGGCACGAGGGCCTGCAAAATGACACGTGCATCACGATTTTGGCATGAGTGCTAGGTAAATCAGCATGTGCACCTTGGAAGGGGGGATGCATTTTTTCTTAGCAATTTTGGCATGGGAGAAAGGGTATGGGTGGTTTGGGAGGCGAGGAAAGAATTTTTGGGCATGAAAATAATATTTTGGTTTAATTGATACAGGTGGAGAGTGGACCGTTGTCTTTGAGGGAGCATTGGCCTCACATGATGAGTCTGTACCATGAGCTAGGCTGTGATGAGTTGGAGGTTCTAGATGAGTTGGGGTTGCATTATGTAGGCAGGTGGCCCAAGATTCGGGTGCATACTAATATGATGACTGCATTGGTGGAGAGATGGGATATTCGATATAACACCTTTTGTTTACCAACTAGAGAGGCGACTGTGACTCTATTAGATGTTTGGAGGATCTTGAAGATCCTCGTTCGTGGCGTGATCCTTGAGTATCAGTTGGATGTGGCTGATTTTTATCTGAGGGACATGTGCGAGTATGAGACACCACCGATTCTAGATAGGAGCATGATACCCCTGGGTCAAGCGATGGCCATTCGGCAGATTCCTCAGCCGGTTTTGGTGATTTGCGACTTTTTGTGCAGGCAGATTCTTCTGTATTTGGGTGGACATGGATTTCCTATGGGGTGGAGTAGATGCATGTATTTCATGATTCATGATGGTGTTCAGTATGTGTGGGCCTCAGTGATGCTAGCCCAGCTATATCATGACATGCACCTGGTGACTTATAGAGAGTATGTTGGTTTATCTATTGGGGTGACACTCTTACACATATGGGTGTGGGAGCATATTGCAGTGGCTCGGCCACTGGGTGCTCAGGATAGGCGGCCATGACAGTCGTTTGTGGACAGGTATAGGGGACTATTGCACTACACACAAACAACATCTTGTGGGTTTGGAGGAGGATTCTAGATGAGCTGGCGCAGTTCACATGGAGGCCATTTTTTGGGGTGTGAGTGGTGGAGGGATGATTGGTAGCTTCATTGGGCAGGGGTTGGGATGTGGATTTTTGGGAGGTCAGTCTATATCATGGAGTATTATGCTCCATTTAGGGTGGCCCGATAGCTTGGGCAGGTGTAGGATATTGTGGGGGATATTCTAGTGTATCCCCAGATTACATGGGAGGTGAGGTATTGGGAGCCTATAGCGAGTCCCTTGGATGGCCGAACGAGATTGCAGATAACATTTCACATAGTCTGGGATGAGCAGATGGGTGTGGGAGAGGATCCAGGCATGACATGGTTACCAAAGCTAGTGGGAGGGGTACTTGCTAGTGCAGCTTACTATTTCGAGAGTTTTGGATGATGAGGGGTTAGAGTCGGGGGTTGATCAGTTGGTGGGTGGGGAGGATGATGGCCCAGGAGAGATAGTTGTAGTTTAGGCAAGGTGTGGTGTGTGCGGAGGGCAGAGGAGAGTCTAAGTTGTGTGGCAGAGGGTTCCAGAGGAGGAGGGAGGGGATGGAGAGGATTCCTCGGTGAGAGAGGGTGCAGAGGCCACAGTTGGCGAGAGAGAGAGGAGGTTGTGGTTGGAGAGGGAGAGGCTATGCCCATGGATATTCCTAAGACACAAGCAGGGGAGAGGGCAGGACCGTCACAGGTTGATTTTGATCGATTATAGTAGGAGTGAGATAGCTATCAGATGAGGCTTCATTCAATGGAGGATGAGCTATAGGTAGAGAGGGCTCAGGGGGAGAGCCTAGAGGTAGAGGTGGGGTGGCTGACATAAGAGATATCTGATCTGATAGAGAGTCTACATACTACCAGGACAAAGGTGGATGCCTTGAGGGTGGAGGGGGAGGAGGCAGAGAGGATGTTGGAGGAGGCCCAGATAGGTAAAACTATAGGAGGGCTACCAGATGTCATTTGATGGTAGGATGCTGATTTAGAGGGATTACGAGACATAGTGCAGAGGGCAGAGGTGGATGTGGTATGGCTGTGGGAGGAGAGGGATGCAGACTGCCAAGCATTTATTCCTGCAAGATTGGCACAGATATTTTCTGATAGTCTGCAGTAGCGAGAGAGAGAAGATAGATCAGCCCGAGAGGCACAGTATTATAGGGGATTATTTCATGGAGTGGTGCCTGCAGGACAGCGAGCAGCCTCGTATACTGAGAGTGTGCGGTCTCATAGGACCCATATTCAGTGGTCAACTTAGAGCCAGTAGACAGGGGGATCAGTGAGTTTTCGGCCACCAGTAGGGGATGCAAGAGGATCAGGAGGGGAGGTACAGTAGAGGGGGGTGGTACAGTAGAGAGGGGTGGTGAGATAGGAGGGGTGGGCTAGCTCCTTGTATTTCTTGTGTATTATATTATGACCATTCGGGGTGATCATTGTATCATGACAAACACATTTACCTCTTTATATATATATACATGATTTGATTGGTGGCAAATGATGTTTAGCATTTATTGTGATGGATTATTTTTGTTTTTCTTATGATGTCATATATGGATGCAATCATGGATGTGCTATGGTGACCTATTTTGTGATGCAGAGTGGATGCTTATATATGTATGTTTATGATGTGTTGCTGACATAGTTTTTGGATGTAGGATGAGTGATTTTTTATGCTTTATGTATGAATACACATTTGTGAGTGATTTATGATGCAATCTAAATGTAATGCTATATGGATGAGTGTATCTTTTATTTATGTGATGCAATCTTATATGGTAAATGTTTTGTGGAAAATATGATTGTCTAAGAAATGTACTTTGTATGATGTGAATGAATTAATAAAAAGGGGGAATATGCCAATAATAACACAATGATCTTAGATAGAAGAATATGGAATAGATGGGAAGTGGGGGAAATTGAGAACTCCATGGGATTATTGAGTTTAGGATTTGATGAAATGATGGTGAAATTTTGTGCACAACAAATATGGAGAGACAACCTAGTTTAATATTTCCCTTAGTGACTTGCACCACTAATTATAGAAATCAGGGTGCCATGAGAAACCCAAGGCGTGGACTAACTCTTTAGACAAATGGGAATTTCTTGCACACAACAATGCAAGGTTAAGAAACACTAATACAAGGTTGTGGGTTCGTACAAGGAAACCCTCAAACACACCAATACCTTATGTACACGAGAAGGTAAGTGTTGATAAACACTAGTACCAGATCATTTGTTTATACAAGAGAGATCCAAAACATGCCATGCTATGAAAATATACCCCAGTATGCGCCTATTGTAACATACCTGGATATGGTGAACCCAGGCAGTCATAGATAGTTGCAGCCTTAGGGCAAAAGATGCAAGTCTAAATGAAAAGATCCAACAAAATCTAACCAGTCAATTCTTCCATGACCAAATGATACCTCTTTCCAAGAGTAGGATTAGGATGGGGGATTAGGTTTCCAGGAGAGGGAATGAATCATCCCTAGGGAAAAGTTGACTTGTTAATTTAGGCAAGTGATTTTTATGGTTTTGGAAAGTGACCTACAGACTTGGGATTATTTCTCAAGAGTTCTGGATGGGGGGGATATTCCTTATTCATGATTCAGGTGAAGACTCATCATCATACGCATGTTTTATTAGGAGGTGGAAGAGAAGGGATGTTGCGAATGGGAGGACTGGATGGGGGGGATTTGCAGTGTCGATCAGATAGATAGTGGATCCGGTTATTTACCTTGGTCCCTACATGGAGGTTTTCACCAAGGTACTTGTCCATAGCACCACAAAGTGGTTTTCACTGGTGGATGGATTGTTTTCTTTTTCCGATTTTCTCTTCTTCTTTTTTGTATTTTTTCTTGATTTTTTTATTTTTTTGACAATTTAGGACTTCCTGAGGACTAGGAATAAAATATTTTGAGGTGCATGATATTAATTGGATCATCCAAAGGATCACCTTCAGGAGTAACCAACTGATAAGCTCCTGATCCATATTTTGTTGTGATTAAATATGGTCCAAGCCAATTAGGCTCAAACTTGCTTTTCTTTTCTCTTTCTTGGATGTTTTTTTGATTCTCCATGAGGACAAGATCGCCAATTTGGAATTCATGGGTTCTAACTTTGTTGTGATAACTCATGCGCAAATGGTTCTAATATACCCAAAGATGGTTCAAGGCCTTGAGGTTCCTTTCATCTAACAATTCTAGCTCTTGTAATCGGGCAATTCTGTATTCTTCCTCTGGTAGGATATTTTGCAGTGATATCCTTAGAGAGGGGATCTCAATCTCAAGGGGAAGGATCACTTCAGAGCCAAAGTCCAAGGAATAAGGAGTGGTGCCTATGGGGGTGCAGATGGAGGTGCGATAGGCCCATAGAGAAGGATGGAGTTGGAGGTGCCAATCACAACCAGCTTCATTGACTGTCTTTTTGAGGATCTTGATTAGGGTTTTATTAGAAGTCTCATCTTGGCCATTGCCTTGGGGATAATATGGGGTGGAAAAGTGATGTTGAATGTTGAATTTTTTGTAGAGTTCATTGACATCCTGGTTTTTAAATTGTCTCCCATTATCTGTGATAATGACTTTGGGAATGCCATATCAACAGATCAAATAGTTTAGGATGAATTTGGATATCTGTTTACCAATGGTAAAAGTGAGAGGGATAGCCTCTACCCACTTGGTGAAATACTCAGTGGCGGTGATAATGAATTTATGTCCGTTGGAAGATGGAGGGTGGATTTTCCCAATGAGATCGAGTCCCCACTATGAGAAGGGCCATGGTGTAATAAATGGCTACAATTCTTATGATGGTGCATGAATCTTGTCACCATGTTGCTGGCAAGGGATGCATTTCTTCATATAGTTAACTGCATCTACTTCCATTTTAGGCCAATAGTATCCTATTCTCAAAAAACTTTTAAGCCAATGTGAGCCCACTTGAGTGTGCCCCATAGATACCCTCATTTGCTTCACATAATGTCCATTCTGCCTCTTGTTTATCTAAACACCTTAGGAGGGAACCATCAAAATGCCTTTTGAATAGAGTGTCTACAAGGATGGTCTAACGAGCACATTGGCAAATGAAGGTTTGTTGTTGGGTTTTAGTTAGATGTGGGGGAATGGTATTGTCTTTGAGGAAAGTGAAGGTTTTTTGGTACCAAGGGGACTTGGGACCAACGAGAACACACACAATTTAAAACTTTGGTAGATCATATGCTAGTATAAAGAGTTTCTCAACCAAAAACTCACACTTTTGACTATGTGCTGGCATCTGAAGGAGGGAGCCAATGGTGGCTATTGCATCTGTAGCCTTGTTGTTAGTTCATGGGATTTGATTAAGCTTGATTGCCATGAACTATTGTTTAATATCTTCAACCATGGTACAGTAGGGAAGGAGTTTATCATTTTTTGTCTACTACTCATCATTGACTTGTTTTATGACGAGCTGGGAATCACCATAGACTTGTAACTCCTTTATTTTCTAGTGGATATCCAAGCTTAAACATGTGATAAGGGCCTCATATTCTGCTATGTTGTTGGTACATGCAAAGGCTATCTTGTATGATATGGGGATGCCATCTCCTTGAGGTGTGACCAATAATACTCCTGCCCTTGATCCATTTTGGGTGTAGGAGCCATCAAAGTACAACTGCCATGTGGAGGATGTGGTGACAGCCATAATGAACTCATCTGGTAATTCTATGAGAATAGGATGGTCACCTGAGCCAACTAATCTGCAATGACCTGTCCCTTGATTGCCTTTCTGTCCACATATTTGATGTCAAACTCACTTAGGAGCATGACCCATTTGGCAGTTCCACCAGTGAGAGTAGCTTTTGACAAGAGATATTTAAGTGGATCAATTTTAGCAATCAGCTTTATTTTGTTGTTTAGCATATAGTGTCAGAATTTTTGTGTGTTGAACACCAATGCTAAGCATGCTCTTTCAATGGGGGTATAATTGAGTTCATATCCTACCAATGTTTGACTAATGTAGTAAATGGCATGTTCATTCCCTTGGTCATCTATCTATGCTAATAATGCCCCCAATGCCACTGTAGTAGCAAATATATAAAAAATAAGGGGTTTTCTAGGAGTAGGAGGCATCAACACTGGAGGTGATGCTAAATATTCTTTCAGTTTCTCAAAGGCCTTTTGGCATAAGCAGTCCCATTTGAATTTTGTGTCTTTACAGAATAGGTGTGCAAATTAATGGCACTTGTTTGCTAGTTGTGAAATGAAACATCTGACTGATTAGAGTTTTCCCTGGAGACTGCATAGTAGTCTGAGAGTCTTTGATGGAGGCATTTCCATAATAGATTTTACCTTTGTGGGATGGACTTCAATACCTCTACGGGAAACAATGAATCCTAGTAGTTTTCTCAATGTGACGCCAAACACACACTTTTTGGGATTTAGGTGCAATTTGTATTTTTTCAATCTTTCAAAGATCTGTTTTAGAATGGGGATGTGTTCTTGTCTTGCCTTGGATTTGCCTAGTAGGTCATCCACATAGTCCTCCATAATTTTGTGCAAGAGGTCATGAAAAATTATTATCATTGCACATTGATATGTAGCTCCAACATTTTTAAGGCCAAAAGGGATGACCCGGTAATAGAAAGTACCCCATGGTGTTGTAAATGCGGTTTTATGCTAATCCTCCTCTGCAATCCTATTTCAGTTGTATCCAAAAAATCCATCCATAAGTGACAACATCTCATGTCATGTTGTAAGGTCCACAATCATATCTATATTGGGGAGTGGGAAATCATCTTTAGGACAAGCTCTATTTAGAATTCAAAAATTTGTGTAGATGCAGATGCCCCTAGTTGGTTTGCCAACATGTACAATGTTGGAAACCCATTTAGCGTAGTCTATAGGTTTGATGAATTCTTCCTCTAATGTCTTTTGGAGTTTCACCTTGACCAGGAGTGCAATATGACGGTGCATTTTGCGTAATTTTTGTTTTATAGGTTTTGCATCTGGATAGACAGTGAGATTGTGAACCACCAAGGCAGGATCCAACCCTGGCATATCGGCATAGGACCATGCAAAATTGATTTTTACCTCTATAAGGAAGTTGATGAAATCTTGTTTCTCTTTTTCCATGAGGAACTTAGCAATGAGAACATTTTGTGGGATGACTTCGGTGCCCATGTTGATGATGTCTATTTCTTCTATCAGCAAATTTGATCTATCTTGTGGAAGGTAACCAATGGTAGGGAGGTCAAGTCCCTCATCACCAAGTGCCTCTTCTAGGTTTTCACTTTCAGATACGCCTTTTGTTTTTATTTTTTGTTCATCCAAAGGTGCCTCAGGGAGGTTTTCACCTAGGGAATCATGTCTTTTCCTTTTACTATCTTTTTTGTGGCTAAGGGCATTGTCTTGATTACCAAAGTATCCCTTTTCATGTAGTTGGATACCCTCAATCCTGTTACAATCTTCCAAATTTTGTGTTGTCAGGAGAGAAATGAGAGCATTATTGTCAGTGCAGATATCTAAAGTGGGTTTGTCTCGTTGGCCCCAGTCAATGAGTTCAGGATAGGCAAGATATAGCTCGTGTGAAGTGGGAGGGGTTACGGGGGTGATGGTATTGATGTAAATGTCAGAGAATATATCTTTCTCGTATTCATAAGGAATTTCATGGAATTCCTCTTCGTCAGTGCTTTTGATATCCAAAGAAGGACAAGAAGGGGCACCAACGATAGTAATCTTAGGCACTTGGGTGTACCCTAAGCCTCTATTGTATTTGTAGGAGATATGATTTATGGATTCTTTTCTTCCTTTTCCCTTTGGTCCTAGGATGTGTCCTTTGTAACCCATTTTTTCAACTATGGCAGATGCTTTTGGGTACATTTTTTTGGATACTTTTGCTGGATCATCATCCTCTTCCTGGTACAACCATGAAGAGACATTTGCTTCAAGGCTCTCCCCATTAAGTGGGCCCCATTGCTGAAAGGTGGTATTTTGGTATTGCATGACTGGTTTCGGGTCCCTTTTGAGCTCTTTTGGTTTTCCAAATGACTTTGGAGAGAGAGGGAGGTTGCCTATTAATAAGACATCCTCCAATTTGTATTCTCCAGAGCCATTGTCTAAGATCTTGATTTGATTATCTGGTTGGGATGAAGTGGAGGCAACATTCAATGTGTCAGATGGAGGTGTTGGCAAGGGTCTATTTAGTGGACAATGATATAGATGCTTCCCCTCTAATAGTTTGCAATATTGAAAAGGTTGGGGATCACCTTTGATAGTGATCTCTATTCCATTATAGGGGAATTTGATACATTGGTGATAGGTGGAGGGTATGACCTGCAAGGAATGAATCCATGGCTGCTCGAGGAGAATGTTGTAGGGGAGATCAAGATCTAGTACTTGGAAAGGGGTTTCAATTGTAATGGGGCCCACTTGAAGAGGTAAGGTGATCATGCGCTTTGAAAATCTTTTTGCATCATCATATGCCTTTATTGTGATCCTTACTAATGTGTCTACCAGATCCTCAAAAAGTCCCAATTGTTTTATTAATTTTTATGCACACAGATTAAGCCCAGATCCACCATCTGTTAGGATACATTTGACCTTATGCTTGTGGATAAGAGCTTCGATGTGCAAAGGTTTTTATGGTCTTCATCGGTGGGAGAATCTTTGGAGGTAAATACAAGGTGCTGCTGGGCAGTAAGGTTTCTAATGAGGACTTGGAATTGGGTGGCGTTGATGTTATCAGGAATGCGTGATTCAAGAAGGGCTTGTTCCAAAATTTCATTATGGACTGGGGAAGTCTTAAGAAGTTCCAAAATGGAGATCTGTGTGGGGGTCTTCCCAAGTTGGTCAAGGAGGTCATATCGCCAGGTGGAAGACATGGGCAAGGGGTTTGGTGGGGAAGGGACTCGTTGGATGCTGACTTTACCTCAACATGTAGTTACATTACAGTCATTCTAGAAATGGGAGGTGGAAGGCATGGCACCTTGAATGACTATCCTAGCAGGATTTGGTCTACCTTGGGAAGAAGGAGGATTAACTCCTTGGATGGTTATGACATTGACATGATTGTCTGCAAGTTCAATGCGACCTACTAAAAAATGAAAGCCAGTTATGTGATTAGTGTAGTCATAACCCATTGTGTTAGATGATGAGCCTTTTCCTTTATCATGCTTCGGGAAGGGTCCCTGGTACATTTTGAATTTGTCATTGTTATTACCAGGTTTTGTATTTGCTACTTCAATCTCATCCCTATCAATGAGATCTTGTATGTAGATTTTCAGCTTCATACACTTTTGTGTATCATGCCCCTTGATATGATGGTATTCACAATACTCATTTTCATTATACCATCTTGTTTAGGGTTGATTGGGGTCAAACAGGCGAGTGATTGGAAAAACCACTACACCCACTTGGACAAGTTTTTGAAACACCATTTCAACAGGCTCAGCCAGAGGAGTGAAGTCTCTTGGAGTCCTGTTATTCGATCGGGGTGGTCGTCCCTGGATTGAGACATTGTTGTGAGGTTTTTGCGATTGATTTTGATTGTTTTGATTATTTAATTGATGATTATTGGTGGTGAATTTTGGGGGAGCGGCCATGGTTTGGACCCACTTTGCATTAGTTACACCATCATTGACCATGTTTTTGTTTCTAGACTAGAATTTTGGCTTGTCGTTATGATAAGAGGAAGAACTTTGTGTTGACTTCTGGTAATGTTTCAAGGTTCCTTCCTCCAATAAGACACGTTCGAGGACGAGGCCCTTATCGGTCAATTTTTGGAAGGATTTGATACATTGGGATATTAAGGGTCTTGAAAGCTCAGGCACCAAGTTCTTTTAAAATAGCTCAATTTGATGTTGTTCTAGCATGTCCCACAAGAATTTCTTGATAAGATATCACCATCTTTGTAGGAAATTGGCGAAGGTTTCTCCAAGCCTTTGTTTTGTATTGCATAGGTCCATCATAGAAACATCATTAACCATGTTGTATGAATAGTGGGCCACAAATTTTTCTGCCAAGTCTTAAAAGGAGACAATGGAACCTCATGGTAGAGATGAGAACCATGCTAGGGCGTCTCCCTTGAAACTCTTGGGAAAGAGTCTGTGAAGATAAAGGTCACTATAGGAGACTTCTTGGCATAAGATGTAGAATTATCAGACATGGTCTTGGGGGTCTCCTTGGCCTTCATACTTGGTGAATTTGGGGATCTCAAGTCTTGGGGGCTAGGGTGCAACTGATATAGATGGGTCATAAGGACAAGGGAAAAACTCTTCGAACGAGTAAGTTTTCCTTTTATTAGTCCTTTCTTTCATTCCCTTGATGATATTTTTCATGTCTTGAATTTCCTTGATGAGGTCTTGTTGTGGTTTTTGATAATGATGAATTGTATTTGTCCCAAGAATCAGATGAGCCAAAGAAGGTGCAGCACCACCAATATATTGATATGATGAGGAGGTGGGAACATGGGATATGCAGACCAATGTCGAAGGGATTTTTGTGAGAGTTGGTTGTGGTTCACAAACTATTATGATGGGATTGAGTATGGCCCAGATAAAAATTGCGACGTTGTTGGGAGGAAGGGAAGTTTGTGGAATAAAAATATGTGGTTGAACGGAATGAGGTGGTATAGAAGTGTGTTGGAGAATAGATGAGATTGGATGTGATAGTGGTATAGATGGTAAGGAGGAAGAAGGTGGGATGGAGACCATGGTGGGAGGTAGTGTGGGTGGCATTGATTGAGCTTAGATGATTGATGGGGCTGCAATTGATTGAGTTTGAATAATAGGTGCAACACTTTGTGTGGAAGCGAGGTCTCCTTGTGGTTGTTGGACTAGGGTAGATCTATTAAATTCAGGTGGAAGTTGAGATCCATTTTCAAGGGGAGTTTTCAAAAGTGCAATAGGATTGTGTTGAATAAACTTTTTCATCATCTCTTGGTTATAAGAATCCGCTAGGAAAGTTTGCACTTCCAAAGAGAGTTCATCTTGGCTAACCATGTTAGGATTTTGGCTTTGATCTTGATTGCTAGGTTGCCCACTTTCTATAGGATCTTGCATGGGGTCTTCATATAGGACACTAATGTTTGACATGTCATATTGTTGTTCATCCATCTTTCTCTTTTGGGATCGAGTTGTGACCATACACGAATAACCTTAGAAAAGTTTGGAGGGGGAAATTTGTGATGAAAGGACTTAGCAAGATATTTGTGGAATTTTAGATTTTGTCTTTTATGACAAGGGATTTTGTTAATTGGTGGGGTTCTTAGATTTGAGCCTGGACTTGATTAGGATTTGACACCTTAGTCCTTGGATGAGGATTTTAGGTGGTGGATGCAACCACAAGAAAGGTGATGACCAAGTTGTGTAGAATTTAGACCTTGGATTGATGATTGAAAAACCTCTCTTATACCAAGGGTTGACTAATGACCCTAAGGAAAGTAAAGACATGAGTTAAGAGTCTTGATCGACTCAAAAAGGATTAGGCAAAAGGTACTTGGAGAGGATTCTCCTTCAAGCATGAGAGCCAATTGATTAATGATGAGGTCTAAATGAAATTTCACAAGGCATGTAACTTTAACGTGAGGTTAAATTGGATTAGAGAATGATTGGATTTGGATTTCGATAATTGATTTGATAATGGTGGGAGATTGATTTGATGTGCTAAGTCCTTAGGAAATTTGAGGATGATTGATGGAGGAGGTATGATAGTGATGGCTTACAAGAAACTTGATGACTAGGTTGTTCTTGGCGTGAACATGACACAATGGGGGATCGATTCGAAGGGTAAGTTATATGAAGGGACATGACCACCTTGATTTGGGTGATAGTTGGTGTTTCAAAGGACAAACTTGAATGTTGATGGAGATGATGGAATCTTAGCTTCTCTCTTAGGCTTATGAAATGTGTAATGGATGAAGCTTTTGACGCAATTTTAGATTTTGTGTAGGTAGTGTCTTAGACAATTGTTTGTGTGTTGACAAGTGTTTTGCAAAGTGTTTGGGGATAATGACATGTTTTTAGTCTACTCTTGGAAAGTATGTACCAAACAAAGGAAACACAATGATCAAATGCATGTTAACTCAAAGACACTCATGCTTATATACAACATTCTTAAGGCTGGCAAGGAAAATAGTCATTGGATCCCAATCTGTTTCCCAACTACGCCTACCCAGAGTGGACACTTAGATGTTTGACCCCACTGGCTCCCCTCCACGGAACTCACTTCCTAGGGTAGCCAAGCATCAATTCCCATGAAAACTCCTCATGGTGAACTTTGTGTCTCTACTAAGGGCCGTAAAAATATAGGTGGCTTCGGAGGTCCGACCTCCTACACCAATGACTAGAACTTTTTTGGCTACTATAAACAAGGTGTTTAGTAAGTCTTCCCATTAGGAGCTACCCTTTGAAGTTGCGCAAGAGCAATTGAGGCCTATATCCCAACAAAGCACTAAGAACTTAGTAGTCACACAAGTGTGATTGAGATCTCTAGGATCCTACTAAGCACCCAATGTGAGAGTGAACTCTCATATAGCACCAACCATTAATCCTTTCATAGTCAATGGCCTATTTATTATAGTGAATTGGGAACCTCAGGTTTGGGTGTACTCACTTGGGTCATTCCCCTCTTACCTTCTTAAAGAGAAAGTTGGGAGGGTAGGTCTGCTAAAGGAAAACACACAATCAAGCAAGAAAAGTTTGGAGGGTCTGGATTTCTGATCGTCTAGCTAGATGAGAGCATACTCTCCTACCTTTACACTTTTCTTAAAAACACATGCAAGACAAAGGTTCATTCCATTTTAATTAATATCGAGGTGCCTAATTTAAATAAATGCACAATGTTTGGTTGAATTTGCTTAGGCAACCTGCAAAACAGTGAGATTAGTAGTTTTTTCTCATTTTCTAAGTCTTGGACAGTTGTTTTAAGCTACAAAACTAAAATGATAGAAATTAGTCCTAACTATACTGCACATACAACTCATGCGATGAAGTGCAGTCACCAGCACCGAAACGTCTACATAGGCGCTGAACCAATAAAACTAGTAAACAAATTGATAGATCACACAAAATAGGAAGAGATTTTATACCTGTCTATTGCACTGGTCTGAAATGCTCGCGCTAAAACATGTGTGTTCATGCTAAAATGCTTGCATTTGCACTAAAACTGAAAAATAGAGATCAGGTGGAGTTAGCAGATAAAATTTCAAAATTCAATTCCAAATAACAAAGTAGGAAATTTGGAAAAAACAGTTGCGTTGGTTTGAATCGGATGCACTAAAATGCTTGCGCTCACGCTGAAACACCTACACACATGGCAAAGAAATAGACAGAGAGTGAATTTTTAAAAATTTTAGAAGCAAAATTTTTTTAAAAAAAATCTAAATGTTAGGATGCGGTCGCGCCGATGCGTGTGCGCTCACACTGATGTGCCTACGCTCACCCCAAAACAAGTTTTCTATCACGCTAAACTAGAGGCGCTCACATTGATTTGTAGTCTCTCATGTTGTTCCAGAACTTGCGTCTAACAACTTACAAAAACACAAAAAATATTAGTTTTCAGGGACGTGGGTGAAGAGGGGAAAACGGATTAGAAAGGAAAATGATCAAAACATAATGAAATAGACATGAAAATGCTAAAATATCATGAAGAGACCATTTTAACTTGTTATTTTACCTTCTCCTTTGGATTGAGCTTGATGAAGTGAAGGTGTCCTTGGATGATTCTCCACTTGATGTGCTCCTCTTGCTTGCTTGATGTGGATGGCTTTCCAATGTTGTGCACAAATGAGATGGATCTTGGAAGATGATAGAGATGAGATGATTAAGTGTGGATGTAGGATGATTTTGACATGATAAAGATACTAAAATGATTTTTCTAGGCTCAAAAGGGTAGCATAAGATTATTAAACTTAGAGATGAAGAATGAAGGGATGGAGTCCTAAATTTATAGGAAGAGGAGGGCAAAAAGGGATGGCTAAGATGGATTCAAGAGGAAGGGGTAGGATTGCTTGTGAGCTCCCACAAGGCCCAAGAGAGGGTGTGGAGACCAAGAGATATGCCTTAAAGGTATTTCTTGTCTCCACACTCCTCAAGGTACATTGGGAAGACTTCCCAAGGTACCTTAAGAAGAGCAAGGTGCATTGGGAAGACTTCCCAATGTGCCTTGATAGGAGCAAGGGATGTGACATCCCTTGGAGAATGGGGAGAAGGAATTTAAAATTCTCCAAAAAGGGATAATCATGGAGATTGAAGGAATAAGAAGGAATTAAAAATTCCTTGGGAGAGGAGATGTCTAGAGGATTGTGAGATTTTAAAAATCTCACATTCACCTAGGAAAAGAGCATTAAAAACTAGTGGTTGGATGGAATGGACAGGGGTTGACTTTGTGGCTACTCATGATGATTAGCCACTAGCAACTCATTAAGAGGGGATTAGAGGAAGAATTAGGTGGGATAGGATTTGTAGGAGGATTTGACTAGGAGAGAGAATGAGTGGAGGGAATTAAAAATTAGAAGAATAAGGTTAAATGAGTTTAGGGAGTTTCAAGAAGAATTTATTAGGTTAATGATGAATTAAGAAAATGATTTGTAGGAATAATATAGGTTAACTAAGTAATTGAAATTAATTAGCCAAGAGGAAGATTTCCGAGGATTTAATCTTTTAGAAGAATAAAGAAAGGGATTGATTTATTAAATAAATCAGTCACATACTATAGTGAGAATATTAATTTTATTTAATTAATATTGAGGAGAATTTGAATTAACATAATTAATTTATTAATTGTGTGAGGAATTAAAAGTAATTAAAAATAATTACTTTTAAGTGTCTATAGTGGGTCCCACTGGGCGTGCCAGAATGAAGAGGGGAAAAAATTAGTGAGGTGGATTACATAGCGAATACGCAAATAAAACTTATAATCATATGGAATTCAAAGGCATAATTTGAAATTCTCAAAACAAGGACAAATGCATATACCTCACAAACCAATACCTTCTTCTTTGGATGGAGCTTGATGAAGTGAAGACGCCCTTGGATGATACTCCACTTGATGTGCTCCTCTTGCTTGTTTAATGTGGATGAGATGGATTTTAGGAGGATGATATGTATAAAATGATAAGGTTTCTAAGATGATTTCTTAGGCTCAAAAGGGTAGCATAAGATTACTGAACTTGGAGATGAATAATGAAGGGATGGAATCGTCAATTTATAGGAAGAGGAGAGGGAAAATGGATGGCTAGGGTGGATTCAAGATGAAGGGATAGGATTGCTTGTGAGCTCCCACAAGGCCCAACAGAGGGTGCGGAGACCAAGAGATATGCCTTAAAGGCATTTCTTGTCTCCACACTCCTCAAGGTACATTGGGAAAACTTCCCAAGGTATCTTGAGAAGAGCAAGGTGCATTGGGAAGACTTCACAATGTGCCTTGAGAGGAGCAAGGGATGTGACATTCCTTGAAGAATGGGGAGGAGGAATTTAAAATTCTCCAAAAAGGGATAATCATGGAGATTGGTGGAATAAGAAGGAATTAAAAATTTCTTGGGAGAGGAGATGCCTAGAGGATTGTGAGATTTTGAAAATCCCACATTCATCTAGGGAAAGAGCATTAAAAACTAGTGGTTAGATGGAAGAGACAAGGGGTTGACTTTGTGGCTAATCATGATGATTAGCCACTAGCAACTCATTAAGAGGGGATTAGAGGAAGAATTAGGTGGGATAGGATTTGTAGGAGGATTTGACTAGGAGAGAGAATGAGTGGAGGGAATTAAAAATTTGAAGAATAATGTTAAGTGGGTTTAGGGAGTTTCTAGAAGACTTTATTTGGTTAATGATGAATTAAGAAGATGATTTGTAGGAATCATGTAGGTTAACTAATTAATTGAAATTAATTAGCCAAGAGTAAGATTTGTGAGGATTTAACCTTTTAGAAGAATAAAGAAAGGGATTGATTTATTATTTAGTTAATATTGAGGAGAATTTGAATTAACATAATTAATTAATTAATTATGTGAGGAATTAAAGTAATTAAAAATAATTACTTTTAGGTGTCTACATTTTGCCCCTCTTTGAAGTGAGGTGTGATGACACATTGATTCAAAGAATAATCTAATTGTTTGATTTGATTGATAAGATCTAGATTCAGTTTGATTTCAAGAAGGATTCATTATATATAAGACAAAGATGATCAAAACGTCTGGTTTCAGGAAGGACACATCCTGTATAAGACATGATTGATCACAACATCTGGTTTCAAGAAGGATTCATCTTGTATAAGACATGATCAGAGTGTCTGGTTTTAGGAAGGATACATCCTATATAAGACATGATTGATCACAACGTTTGGTTTCAGGAAGGATTCATACTATATAAGACATGATCAAAGCATCTAGTTTTAGGAAGGATTCATCCTGTATAAGACATGATTGATCACAACGTCTAGTTTCATGAAGGATTCATCCTGTATACGACATGATCAGAGTGTCTGGTTTCAGGAAGGATTCATCCTGTATAAGACATGATTGATCACAACATCTGGTTTTAGGAAGGATTCATCTTGTATAAGACATGATTGATCACAACATCTAGTTTCAGGAAGGATTCATCCTGTATAAGACATGATCAGAGCATCTAGTTTCCAGAAGGATTCATCCTATATAAAACTTGATTGATCACAATGTCTAGTTTCAGGAAGGATTCATCCTATATAAGACTTGATCAGAATCAGAATTAATTATGTGAGTAATTAAAAATAACTAAAATAATTATTTTAAGCATCTACATTTTTGCAGTGTGTGGAAGATAGAAGAAGAAGAGGATGCCCCAGCATAAAGCATGGGAGGTGTATGGCCCCTCGAGAATTTTTTCGAAAAAAAGGATGAAAAATTATCGAAAAAAAGAGGTAGAAGAATCAAGGTGGAAGGAATAAATGAGGAAGAAATACAAAGCAGCTGTGAAGAATTTGGAAAGAAGAATAGGAGGTGCGAGATAGTTGAGGAAAATGGGCCCTCACGGGGGCCCATATAAGCCACAATGGACCCAATGAGCGGTCATTGTTATACACAAGCCTTGGAGTTATTCAGAGCAAAGAAGAGGAGGAGAGATGGACCACATTCCAGTTCATGATCATTTCACTGAGAGGATCCAACGATTCGATCGACTGATGAGCTATGGACCATCAGTGAGTAGGACTATCCCTCCTTTGGAAATTTTAATTTTGAGTATGTTTTAGGGCTAGAAATAGGTATAGGAACAAGGTGAAGTGCTTGTGTTGATCGTTGTTTCAGTGTGCATGCCCCTAGGTTAGCATGAATGCTTGCAATCAGTGTGGGTGCTCACCAGGGAGGTCAGGTAGAATAGGGTTTCAGGTAGGGGCACTGGGGATCAGTGCAGCTACTCGTGCTTCCACATGGGTGCTCAAGGGATTACGCGGGCACTCGTGCTAAAATGCACGCACTCACGTTGACGTGTGTGGGAGCTAAAAAAGAAAGAGAGGAGGGGTGCTTTGTTGGCACAAGCGCCTGCAAAATGGTGCGTGCATCACAGTTTTGGCATGGGCGCTAGGTAAATTAGCACGTGCACCTGGGAAGGGGGGGATGCATTTTTGCTTAGAATTTTGGAATGGGTGAAAGGGGTATGATTGGTTCCAGAGGTCATGAGGGGATTTTGAGATGTGAAAATTAATGATTTGATGCAATGGATGCAAGTAGAGAGGGGACCATTGGCTTCGAGAGAGCATTGGCCTGCCATGATGAGCCTGTACCACAAGCTAGACTGTGATGAGTTGGAGTTTCTACATTTGCTGGGGTTGCATTATGTAGGTAGATGGCCGAGGATTTAGGTGCATACTACTATGATGACTACGCTAGTGGAGAGGTGGAATAGTCAGTATAACACCTTTCGTTTGCCGACTAGAGAGGCGACAGTGACCTTGTTGGATGTTCGGAGGATCTTGAAGATCCCCATTCGTAACGTGATCCCCGAGTATCAGTTGGATGTAGTGGATTTTTATTTGAGGGAGGTGTGTGAGTATGAGATGCCATCGATGCTAGATAGGAGCAGGATGCACTTGGGTTGAGCGATGGCCATTTGACAAATTCCTCAGCTAGTTTTGGTGATTTGCAGCTTCTTGAGCAGGCAGATCCTTCCAGATTTGGGTGGACATAGATTTCCTCTGGGGTGGAGTAGATGCGTGTATTTCAATATTCATGATGGTCTTTAGTATGCGTGGGGCTCAATGATGCTAGCACAACTCTATCATGACATGCCCCTGGTGACCTACATAGTTTATGTTGGTTTGTCTGCTGGGGTGACACTCTTACACATATGGGCATGGGAGCATATTGCAGTGGCTCGGCCATTGGGTGCTCAGGACAGGCGGCCATAATAGCCATTTGTAGACAGGTACAGGGGACTACTACACTACACATAGATGACATCCATGTGGTTTTGGAGGAGGATACTAGATGAGCTGATGCAGCTCACATGGAGGCCATTTTTGGGGTGTGAGCGGTGGAGGGATGATTGGCAGCTTCACTAGGCAAGGGTTGAGATGTGGATTTTTGGGAGGTCATTTTACATCATGGAGTATTATGCTCCATTTAGGGTGCCCCGATAGCTTGGGTAGATGCAGGATATTGTGGGGGATATTCCAGTGTATCCCCAGATTACACAGGAGGTGAGGTATTGGGGACCTACAATGAGTCCCTTGGATGGGCAGATGAGCTTCTAGACAAATTTTCATATAGTTTGGGATGAGCGGATGGGAGCCGCAGAGGACCCAGGCATGACAGGTGGTTACCGGAGCTAGTGGGAGGGGCACTTGCCAGTGTGGCTTCCTATTCTAGGAGTTTTGGATGATGAGGAGTTAGAGTCGAGGGTTGATCAGGTGGTGGGTGGGGAGGATGATGACTCAGGAGAGAGAGTTATAGTTTGGGCAAGACACAGTGCAAGCGGAGAGCAAAGGAGAGTTCGAGTTATGTGGCGGAGGGTTCCAGAGGAGGAGGGAGGGGCTGGAGAGGATGCCTCAGTGGGAGAGGCTACAAAGGCTACAGTAGGCGAGATAGGGGAGGTTGTAGTTGGAGAAGGAGAGGCTGTGCCCATGAATATTCCTGAGACATAGGCAGGGGAGAGGGGAGGACCGTCACAAGCTAATTTTGACTGATTACAGCAGGAGCGGGATGACTATCGAACGAGGCTTCATTCTGTTGAGGATGAGCTATAGGTAGAGAGGGATCAAGGGGAGAGCCTAGAGGCAGAGGTGGCATGGATGACTCAGAAGATATATGATCTGATAGAGAGTTTGCATACTGCAAGGACAGAGGTGGATGCCTTGAGGGTAGAGGGGGAGGAGGCAAAGAGGATGCTGGAGGAGGTCCGGATAGGTACAACTATTGTAGAGCTGCAAGATTCTATTTTTTGGTAGGATGCTAAGTTAGAAGGATTACAGGCTAGAGTGCAGAGGGTGGAGGCAGAGCCAACATGGCTGTAGGGGGAGAGGGATGCAGCCCGACAGGCACTGGTTCCAGCTAGGTTGGTGCAGAAATTTTTTGATAGTCTGCAGCAGCAGGAGAGAGCAGATAGATCAGCCCAAGAGGCAGAGTGTTATAGGGGGTTATATCATGGAGTGGTGCCTATAGGACAACAAGTAGTCTCGTATACTTAGAGTGCACGATCTCACAGGACCCAGAGTTAGCGACTAAGCCAGAGACAGGAGATAGGGGGTCATGGGTTTTTGACCACCAGCAAGGGGAGTAGGAGGGGTAGGAGGATCAGGTGGGGGTGGTACAGTAGAGGGGGGTGGAGAGACAGGAGGGGAGAGCTAGCTTCTTGTATTGCTTATGTATTATATTTTTGACCCTTCGGGGTGATCATTGTATCATGACAGACACATTTTCCTCCTTATATATATATACATGATTTGATTGGTGGTAGATGATGTGTAGCATTTATTGTCATGGATTATTTTTGTTTGTCTTATGATGTCTTATATGGATGTAGTCATGGATGTGCTATGCTGACCTATTTTGTGATGCAGAGTGGATGCTTATATATGTATGTTTATGATGTGTTGTTGACATAGTTTTTGGATGCAAGATGAGTGATTTTATGCTTTATGTATAAATACTCATGTGTCAATGATTTATAATGTAGTCTGAATGAAATGTTATATGGATTTTATTTATGTGATGCAATCTTATGTGGTAAATGTTTTGTGGAAAATATGGCTGCCTAAGAAATGCACTCTACATGATGTGAATGACTTAATAAAAAGAGGGAACATGCCAATAATAACACAATGATCTTAGATATAAGAGTATGGAATAGATGGGAAGTGGGGGAAATTGAGAATTCCATAGGATTATTGATTTTAGGATTTTATGGAATAATGGTGAGATTTTCATGCACAACAAATGTGGAGAGCCAACCTAGTTTGATATTGCTCTAAGTGACTTGCACCACTAATTATAGAAATCAAGATGCCATGAGAAACCCAAGGCATGGATTGACTCTCAAATAAACAGGAATTCCTTACACACAGCTATGCAAGTGTTAAGAAACACTGATACAGAGTTGTGGGTATGTGCAAGGAGACCTTCAAACACACCGATAACTCTTATACACGAGAAGGTAAGTGTTGATAAACACTAGTACCAAATCGTCAGTTTATACAAGAGAGATGCAAAATATGCCCCAGTATGCACCTATTGTAACATACCTGGATATGGTAAACCCAAGCAGTCATAAATAGTTGCAGTCTTAGGGCAAAAGAGCGAAGTCTAAATGAAAAGATCCAACAAAATCTAACCAATCAATTCTTCCATGACCAAATGATACCTCTTGCCAAGAGTAGGACTAGGATGGGGGATTAGGTTGCCAAGCACGGGAAGGAATCATCCTTAGGGAAAAGTCAACATGTGGATTTAGGCAAGTGATTTTTATGGTTTTGGAAAGTGACCTATGGACTTGGGATTGTTTCTCAATACTTTTTGAAGCTTACAGATAGGCAGAAAAGCTCAGTTTAATGGGACATTCCTTGTTCATGATTCAAGCAAATACTCATCATCATATGCGTGTTTTATTAGGAGGCGGAAGAGGAGGAATGTTGTGATTGGGAGGACTGGACAGAGAGTGATTTGCAGTGTCGACATGATAGATAGTGGATCCGGTTATTTACCTTGGCGCCTGCATGGAGGTTTTCACCAAGGTACTTGTCCATAGCACCACAAAGTGGCCTTCACTGGTGGACGAATTGTTTTTCTTTCTTTTTCTTGTAGATTTTTTCTTTCTTCTTTTTTTTTTTTTTTTTTGACAATTTTAAGACTTTCTAAGGATTAGGCATAAAATATTTTGAGGTGCATGATATTCATTGGTTCATCCACAGGATCACCTTCAGGAGTAGCCAACTGATAAGCTCCTGATCCATATTTTGCTTTGATCACATATGGTCCAAACCAATTAGGCTCAAACTTGCCTTTCTTTTCTTTGTCTTGTAGATTTTTATGACTTTCCATGATGACAAGATCACCAACTTGAAATTCTTAGGTTCTGAATTTTTTGTGATAACTCATACACAAGTGGTTTTGATATACCGGGAGATGATTCAGGGCCTTGAGACACCTTTCATCTAACAATTCTAGCTCTTGTAATCGGGCAATTCTGTATTCTTCCTTTGGTAGAATGTTTTGCAGCGATACCCTTAGAGAGGGGATCTTGATCTCAAGGGGAAGGATGGCTTCGGAACCAAATACTAGGGAATAAGGAGTGGCGCCTGTGGGGGTGCGGATGGAGGTGCGGTAGGCCCACAACGCAAGATGGAGTTGAAGGTGCCAATCACGGCCTACTTCATTGACTATCTTTTTGAGATTTTTATTAGGATTTTATTAGAAGCCTCAGCTTGGCCATTGCCTTGGGGATAAAATGGAGTGGAGAAGTGGTGTTGGATGTTGAATTTTTGGTAGAGTTCTTTGATATCCTAGTTTTTAAATTGTCTTCCATTATCTGTGATAATGACCCTTAGAATACCATATCGACAGATAAGGTAGTTTAGGATAAATTTGGATATCTACTTACCAATGATGAAAGTAAGAGGGATAGCCTCTACCCACTTGGTGAAATACTCAGTTGTGGTGATAATGAATTTATGTCCGTTGGGAGATGAGGGGTGGATTTTCCCAATGAGATCGAGCCCCCACTGTGAGAAGGGCCATGGTGTTATAAATGGCTACAATTCTTTTGACGGTGCATGAATTTTGTTGCCATGTTGCTAGCAAGGGATGCATTTCTTCACATAATTATATGCATCTTCCTCTATTTTAGGCCAATAGTATCTTGTTCTCAAAATCTTTTTAGGCAATGTGAGCCCACTTGAGTGTGCCCCATAGATACCCTCATGTACTTCGTATAATGCCCATCCCGCCTCTTGTTTATCTAAACACCTTAGGAGGGAACCATCAAAATACCTTCTAAATAGGGTGTCTCTAAGGATGGTGTAATGAGCACATCAGTGGATGAAGCTTTGTTATAGGGTTTTTGTGAGATATGGGGGAATGGTGTTGTCTTTGAGGAAAGTGAAGGTTTCTTGGTACCAAGGGGACTCAGGACCAACGAGAACACACACCATTTCAGACTCTGGTAGGTCATATGCTGGTATAAATAACTGCTTGACCAAGAACTCACACTTCTGACTGTGTGCTGGCATTTGAAGGAGGGAGCCAATGGTGGCCATTGCATATGTAGCCCTATTGTTTGTTCATGGGATTTTATTAAATGTGATTACTGTGAAATGTTGCTTAAGATCTTAAACCATAGTATGGTAAGGAAGGAGTTTATCATCTTTTGTGTGGTACTCATCATTGAATTGTTTTATAATGAGCTGAAAATCACCATAAACTTTTAACTCCTTTATTGTCCAATGGATAGCCAGACGCAAACCTGTGATGAGTGCCTCGTATTCTGCTATGTTTTTGGTACATACAAAGGCTATTTTGTATGATTTGGTGATGCCATCTCCTTGAGGTGTAACCAATAATATTCCTTCCCCCGATCCATTTTGAGTGCAAGAGCCATCAAAGTATAATTGCCATGTAGGGGTTGTGGTAACAGCCATAATGAACTCATTTGGTAATTCTATGAGAAGAGGATAGTCACCTAGAAGTGGAGCTTCAGCGAACTGATCTGCAATAACTTGTCCCTTGATTGCCTTTCTATCCACATATTCAATGTCAAACTCACTCAAGAGCATGACCCATTTAGCGGTTCTGCCAATGAGAACAACTTTAGATAAGAGATATTTAAGTAGGTCTATCTTGGCAATCACCTTTGTTTTGTTGTTCAGCATATAGTGTCAAAGTTTTTGTGTGCTAAACACTAATGCCAAACATGCTCTTTCAATGGGGGTGTAATTGAGTTCATATCCTACCAATGTCCAACTGATGTAGTAAATGGCGTGTTCCTTCCCTTGATCATATCTGTTTGCACTAGTTATGCCCTCAATGCCACTATAGTAGCACATATGTACAAAATGAGGGATTTTCCAGGGGTAGGTGGCATTAAAACTGGAGGTGATGCTAGATATTCTTTTAATTTCTCAAAGGCCTTTTGACATAAGCAATCCCATTTGAATTTTGTGTCTTTATGCAACAGGTGTGCAAATGGATGGCACTTGCCTACTAGCTATGAAATGAAATGCCTGACAGACTAGAGTTTTCCCTAGAGACTGCACAGTTTTCTGAGAGTTTTGGGTGGAGGCATTTCCATAATAGCTTTTACCTTTGCGGGATCAACCTCGATGCCTCTGTGGGAAACAATGAATCCTAGTAGTTTTCCCGATGTGACGCCAAATACACACTTTTTGGGATTTAGGTACAGCTTGTATTTTTCCAATCTTTCGAAGATCTGCTTTAGAATGGGAATGTGTTCTTGTCTTCTCTTAGATTTTCCTAGCAGATCATCCACATAGTCCTCCATAATTTTGTGTAAGGGGTCATGAAAAATTATCGTCATGGCACATTGATATGTAGCTCTTGCATTTTTTAGGCCGAAAGGCATGACCCGATAACAGAGAGTCCCCCATGGTGTTGTGAATGTAGTTTTATGTTGATCCTCATTTGCAATCCTAATTTGGTTATATCTCGAAAATCTGTCCATAAGTGACAACATCTCATGTCCTGCCATAAGGTCCATAATCATGTCTATATTGGGGAGTGGGAAATCATCTTTAGGACAAGCTCTATTTAGATCTCAAAAATTTGTGCAGATGTGGATGCCCCTAGTAGGTTCGCTGACAGGTACAATGTTAGAGACTCATTCAACGCAGTCTATGGGTTTGATGAATTGTGCATCTAACATCTTTTGGAGATCCGCCTTGACCAGGAGAGCAATATGCAGATGCATTTTGTGTAGTTTTTGTTTTATAGGTTTTGCATCTGGGCGAACATCAAGATTGTGAACCACCAAGGTAGGATCCAACCCTAGCATATCGGCATAGGACCATGCAAAATTAACTTTTACCTTTGTAAGGAAGTTGATGAAATCTTGTTTGTCTTTTTCTGTGAGGGACTTGGCAATGAGCACATTTTGTGGGATGGCTTCGGTGCCCATGTTGATGTTGTCTGTTTCTTCTATCAGTAAATTTGATTTGTCCTCTGGAAGGTGACCAACGGTAGGGAGGTCAAATCCCTCATCGTCAATTGCCTTTTCCAGGTTTTCACTTTCGGATACGCCCTTTGTTTTTATTTTTTGTTCATCCAAAGGTGCCTCAGGGAGGTTTTCACCTAGGGAATCATGTCTTTTCCTTTTATTATCTTTTTTGTGGCTAAGGGCATTGTCTTGATTACCAAATTATCACTTTTTGTGAAGTTGAATACCCTCAATTTTGTTATAATCTTCTAGATTTTGCACTGTTAGGAGAGCAATGAGAGCATTATCATCGACGCAGATATCCAAAGTGGGTTTGTCTCGTTGGACCCAGTCAATGAGTTCAGGATGGACAAGATGTAGCTCGTGTGAAGTGGGAGGGGTTAAGGGGGTGATGGCATTGATGTAAGCATCAAAGAAGATATCTTTCTCGTATTCATAAGGCATTTCATGGAATTCCTCTTCGTTAGCGCTTTCGATGTCCAAAGAAGGACTATAAGGGGCACCAATGATAGTAATCTTATGCACCTGGGTGTACCCTAAGCCTCTATTATATTTGTAGGAGATAGGATTTATGGGTTCTTTTCTTCCTTTCTCCTCTGGTCCCAGGTCATGTCCTTTGTAACCCATTTTCAACTATGGCAGATGCTTTTGGGTACATTTTTTTGGATACCTTTGCTGGATCAACATCCTCTTCCCAGTACAACTAGGAAGAGACATCTGCTTCAAGGCTCTCCTCATTAAGTGTGCCCCATTGCTGGAAGGTGGTATTTTAACATTGCATGACTAGTTTTGGGTCCTTTTTGAGCTCCTTTGGTTTGCCAAATGACTTAGGAGAGAGAGATAGGTTGCCTATTAACAAGATGTCCTCCAATTTGTATTCTCTAGAACCATTGTCCAACATCTTGATTTGATTATCTGGCTGGGATGAAGTGGGAGCAACATTTGATGTGTTAGATGGAGGTGTTGGCGAGGGTCTATTTAGTGGACAATGATATGGATGCTTCCCCTATAATAGTTTCCAATATTGAAAAGGTTAGGGATCACCTTTGATAGTGATCTCTCTTCCATTATAGGGGAATTTGATGCATTGGTGATGGGTGGAGGGTACGGCCTGCAAGGAATGAATCCATGGATACTTGAGGAGAATGTTGTAGGGGAGATCAAGATCTAGTACTTGGTAAGGGGTTTCAATTATAATGGGGCCCACTTGAAGAGGTAAGGGGATCATGCCCTTTGAAACTCTTTCCACATCATCATATGCCTTTATTGTGATCCTTCTTGATGTGTCTACTAGATCCTCAAAAAGTCCCAATTGTTTTATTAATTTGTATGTACACAGATTAAGCCCAGATCCACCATCTATCAAGATACATTTGACCTTATGCTTGTGGATAAGAGCTTCTATGTGCAAAGGTTTGTTATGGTCTTCATCTGCGGGAGCATCTTTGGAGGTAAATACAAGGTGCTTCTACGTAGTAAGGTTTCCAATGAGGGCTTTAAATTGGGTGGTGTTGATGTTATCAGGAACGTGTGATTCAAAAAGGGCTTGTTCCAAAATTTCTTTATGAACTGGGGAAGTCTTGAGAAGTTCCAAAATGGAGATCTATGCGGGGGTCTTCCTAAGTTGGTCAAGGAGGTCATATCAATGGGTGGAAAACATGGGTGGAGGGTTTGGTGGGAGATGGATTCCTTGAATGGTGACCTTACCTCGGTGTGTAGTTACATTGCAGTCATTCTGGAAATGGGAGGTGGAAGGCGTGGCACCTTGAAAGACTATCCTAGTAGGATTTAGTCTACTTTGGGAAGAAGGAGGATTAACTCCTTGGATGGTTATGACATTGACATGATTGTCTGCAGGTTCAATGCGACCTACTAAAAAATCAAAGCTGGTTATGTGATTAGTGTAGTCATAACCCATTGCATTAGATGATGAGCCTTTTCCTTTATCATGCTTCAGGAAGGGTTCCTGATCCATTTTGAGTTTGTCATTATTATTACCAGGTTTTGCATTTGCTACTTCAATCTCACCTCTATCAATGAGATCTTGTATGTAGATCTTCAGTTTCATGCACTTTTGTGTATCATGTCCCTTGATACGATGGTATTCACAATACTCATTTTCATTATACCATCTTGGTTTAGGTTGATTGGGGTCAAATGGGCGAGTGATTGGAAAAACCACTACACCTCCTTGGACAAGTTTTTGAAACACCATTTCAATAGGCTCAGCTAGAGGAGTGAAGTCTCTTGGAGTCTGGTTATTCGATCGGGGTGGTTGTCCCTAGATTGAGACATTGTTGTGAGGTTTTTGGGATTGATTTTGATTGTTTTGATTATTGAATTGATGATTATTGGTGGTGGATTTTGGGGGAGCGGCCACGGTTTGGACCCACTTTGCATCAGTTACACCATCATTAACCATGTTTTTATTTTTAGACCAAAATTTTGGCTTGTTGTTATGATAAGAGGAAGAATTTTGTGTCAATTTTTGGTAATGTTTCAAGATTCCTTCCTCCAACAAGATACATTGAGGGCGAGGCCCTTATCGGTCAATTTTTGGAAGGATTTGATACATTGGGCTATTAAGGGTCTTGAAAGTTCAGGCACCAAGTTCTTTTGAAATAGCTCAATTTGATGTTGTTCTGGTATATCCCACTGGAATTTCTTAATAAGATGTCGCCATTTTTGTAGGAAATTGGCGAAGGTTTCTCCAGGCCTTTGTTTTGTATTGCATAGGTCCATCATAGAAACAATATTAACCATGTTGTAAGAATAGTGGGCCACAAATTTTTCTGCCAAGTCTGGAAAGGAGACAATGGAACCTCATGGTAGAGATGAGAACCATGCCAAGGCATCTCCCATGAGACTCTTGCGAAAAAATTTGCGAAGATTATGGTCACTATAGGAGACTTCTTGGCATAAGATGTGGAATTATCGGACATGGTCGCGGGGGTCTCCTTTGCCTTCATACTTGGTGAATTTGGGGATCTCAAATCTCGGGAGGTTGGGTGCAATTGATATAGATGGGTCATAACGACAAGGGCAAAACTCTTTGAATGAGTAAGTTTTCCTTTTATTAGTCCTTTCTTTCATGTCCTTGATGATATTTTTCATGTCTTGAATTTCCTTGATGAGGTCTTGTTGTGGACTTTGATAATGATGAATTGTATTTGCCCCAAGAATTGGGTGAGCCAAAAAAGGTGTACTACCACCAATATATTGATATGATGAGGAGGCGGGAACTTGGGATGTGAGGACCGATGTCCCAGGGATTCATGTGATAGTTAGTTGTTGTCTGCAAACTATTGTGACACGATTGAGTACGGCCTGGATAAAACTTGCGACATTGTTGGCAGGAAGGGAAGTTTGTGGAATAGAAATATGTGGTTGAACTAAAGGGGGTGGCATAGAAGCATGTTGGAGAATAGATGAGATTGGATTCGATAATGGTATAGATGTTAAAGAGGAAGGAGGCTGGATGGAGACCACTGTGGGAGGCGCTACGGGTGGCATTGATTGAGCTTGGATGATTGATGGGGCTACAATTGATTGAGTTTGAATAATAGGTGCAACACTTTGTGTGGGAGCAAGGTCTCCTTTTTGTTATTGGGTGAGAGTGGATCTATTAAATTCAGGTGGAAGTTGAGCTCCATTTTCAAGGAGGGTTTTTAGAAGTGCAGTAGGATTGTGTTAAATAGAATATTCCATCATCTCTTTGTTATAAGAGTCTTTTAGGAAAGTTTGCACTTCCGGAGAGAGTTCATCTTGTCTAGGATCTTTGTATAGGACACTAATGTCCGGCATGCCATATTGGTGTTCAGCCATCTTTTTCTTGGGATCGTGTTGTGACCATACATGAATAACCTTAGAAAACCTTAGAGGAGGAAATTTGTGATGAAAGGACTTAACAAGATGTTTGTGGAATTTTGAATTTTGTCTTTTATGACAAGGGATTCTGTTGATTGGTGGGGTTCTTGGATTAGAGCTCAGATTTGATTAGGATTTAACCCCTTAGTCCTTGGGTGAGAATTTTAAGTAGTAGATGCAATCACAAGCAAGGTGATGACCAAGTTATGTAGAATTTAAAATTTGGATTGATGATTAAAAGCCTCTCTTATACCAAGGGTTGATTAATGACCCTAAGCAAAGTAAAGACGCGAGTTAAGAGTCTTGGTTGACTCAAAAAGGATTAGGCAAAGGGCACTTGGAGAGGATTGTTCTTCAAGCATGAGAGCCAATTGATTAAGGATGAGGTCTAAATGAAACTTCACAAGGCATGTAACTTTATCGTGAGGTTAAATTGGATTAGAGGAAGGTTGGATTTGGATTTTGATAATTGATTTGATAACGGTGGGAGATTGATTGGATGTAGTAAGTCCTTAGGAAATTTGAGGATGATTGATAGAGGAGGTATGATAGTGATGACTTAGAAGAAACTTGATGGCTAGGTTGTTCTTGGCATGATCATGACTCAATGAAAGATTGATTCAAATGGTAAGTTGTATGAAGGGATACAACCACCCTAATTTTTATTTTTTTGGCAATGGTTGGTGTCTTAAAGGATGAATCTAAACCTTGATGGAGAGCATGGACTCTTTAGTTTATCACTTGGACTTATGGGACAGATGAAGTTTTGACGCAATTTTGGACTTTGTGTGGGTAGTGATTTGGATAGTTGTTTATGTTTGGACAAATGTTTTGCAAGGTGTTTGAGGATAATGATGTGTTTTTAGTCTTCTCTTGGCAAGTATGTATCAAAAAAAGAAAACACAATGATTAAATGCATTTTGGTTCAAAGACACTCATACTCATATACAACACTCTTAAGGTTGGCAAGGACAATAGTGATTGGATCCCAATCGGTTTCCCAGCTACGCCTACCAAGAGCGGGCACTTAGATGCTTGACCCCATTGGCTCCCCTCCATGACACTCACTTCTCGAGGCAGCCAAGCATCAATTCCCATGAAAACTCCTAATGGAGAACTTCATGTCTGTACTAAGGGCCGTAAAAATATGGGCGGCTTCAGAGGTCCGACCTCCTGCACCAATGACTAGAAGGTTTTTGGCCACTATGAACAAGGTGCTTAGTAAGTCTTCATGTGAGGAGCTACCCTTCAAAGTTGTGCAAGTGCAATTGAGGTCTATAGCCCAACAAAGCACCAAGAACTTAGTAGTCACGCAAGCATGATTGAGATCTCTAGGATCCTACTAAGCACCCAATGTGAGAGTGAACTCTCATATGGCCCCAACCAATAACCCTTTCTTAGTCAATGGCCTATTTATTATAGTGAGTTGGGAACCCTAGGTCCGAGTGTACTCACTTGGATCATTCCCCTCTTACCTTCTCAAAGAGAAAGTTGGGAGGGTAGACCTGCTAGAGGAAAACACATAATCAAACAAGAAAAGGTTGGAGGGTTTGGATTTTTGATCATCTAGCTAGACGAAAGCATACTCTCCTACCTTTATGTTTTTCTTAAAAGACATGTAAGACAAAGGTTCATACTATTTTAATTAATATCTAGGTGCCTAATCTAAATAAATGCACAATGTTTGGTTGAATTTTCTTAGGCAACCTACAAAACAATGAGATTAGTAGTTTTTTCTGATTTTCTGAGTCTTGGACGGTCGGATTAAACAACAAAACTAAAAGATTGGAAATTAGTTATAATTACACTATACATACAGCGCACGTACTGAAGTGCAGTCAGCTGCACCGAAATGCCTGCGTAGGCACCAAAACACTTGCGTATGCATTGAACTAAATAAAGCAGTAAGGAAAATGTGACAGAACCCACAAAAGTAGAAAGGATTTTATACCTGTCTGTCGCGCTAGTTGAAATTGCTCACACTGAAACGCCTGCGCTCGTGGAAAAATGCCTACGCTTGCACCAAAATGCCTGCGGTCGCATAAACTGAGAATAGAGATCAACAAGAGTTAAAGTGTTCAAAATATAAATTTAAATAAACAAGGTAGGATTGACATAAAAATGCTCGCGCTGATTTAAATATGATGCGCTAAAATGTCTGTGCTCATGCCGAAATGCTTGCGCATGCGATGAACAAACAGAGATAACAAAAATTCAAAATATGCCAAGTAGGAAAAAAAATCATAATATGTCAAACAACCAATGCTGATATGCCTGTTCTTGGACTGATGCGCCTGTGCTCGTGCTAAAGTAGGTTTTTCTGTCATGCTGAACCCATGACGCTCGCGGTAGTTTGCAGTCTCTCTCGCTATTCTGGAGCCTGCGTCTCACAACTCACAAAAACTCACAAAAAATGTTAGTTTTTAGGGATGTGGATCCCACTAGGCATGCCAGAATGAAGAGGGGAAAATGAATTAGAAGGGAAAATGATCAAAACATAATAAAATAGACATGAAAATGCTAAAATATCATGAAGAGACCAGTTTACCTTGCTATTTTACCTTCTCCTTCGGATTGAGCTTGATGAAGTGAAGGTGCCCTTGGATGATTCTCCACTTGATGTGCTCCTCTTGCTTGCTTGATGTGGATGGCTCTCCAATGTTGTGCACAAATGAGATGGATCGTGGAAGATGATAGAGGTGAGATAATTAAGTGTGGATGTAGGATGATTTTGACATGATAAGGATGCTAAAATGATTTTTATAGGCTCAAAAGGGCAGCATAAGATTACTAAACTTGGAGATGAATAATGAAGGGATGGAGTCTTCAATTTATAGGAAGAGGAGAGGAAAAATGGATGGCTAAGGTGGATTCAAGAGGAAGGGCTAGGATTGCTTGTGAGCTCCCACAAGGCCCAAGAGAGGGTGCGGAGACCAAGAGATATGTCTTAAAGGCATTTCTTTTCTCCACACTCCTCAAGGTACATTGGGAAGACTTCCCAAGGTACCTTGAGAAGAGAAAGGTGCATTGGGAAGACTTCCCAATGTACCTTGAGAGGAGCAAGGGATGTGACATTCCTTGGAGAATGGGGAGGAGGAATTTAAAATTCTCCAAAAAGGGATAATCATGAAGATTGGAGGAATAAGAAGGAATTAAAAATTCCTTGGGAGAGGAGATGCCTAGAGGAATGTGAGATTTTGAAACTCTCACATTCACCTAGGAAAAGAGCATTAAAAGCTAGTGGTTGGACAGAAGGGACAAGGGGTTGACTTTGTGGCTAATCATGATGATTAGCCACTAGCAACTCATTAGGAGAGGATTAGAGGAAAAATTAGGTGGGATAGGATTTGTAGGAGGATTTGACTAGGAGAGAGAATGAGTGGAGGGAATTAAAAATTAGAAGAATAAGGTGAAATGAGTTTAGGGAGTTTCTAGAAGAATTTATTAAGTTAATGATGAATTAAGAAGATGATTTGTAGGAATCATGTAGGTTAACTAATTAATTGAAATTAATTAGCCAAGAGGAATATTTATGAGGATTTAATCTTTTAGAAGAATAAAGAAAGGGATTGATTTATTAAATAAATTAGTCACATACTATAGTGACAATATTAATTATATTTAATTAATATTGAGGAGAATTTGAGTTAACATAATTAATTAATTAATTATGTGAGGAATTAAAAATAATTACTTTTAAGTGTCTATAGTAGGTTCCACTGTGTGTGCCAGAATGAAGAGGGGAAAATATTAGTGAGGTGGATTAGATATCAAATATGCAAATCAAACATATAATCATATGGAATCCAAAAACATAGTTTGAAATGCTCAAAATAAGCACAAATGCATATACCTCACAAACCAATACCTTCTCATTCGGATGGAGCTTGATGAAGTGAAGGCGCCCTTGGATGATGCTCCACTTGATGTGGTCCTCTTGCTTGTTTAATGTGGATGGCTCTCCAATGTTGTGCACAATATGAAATGGATTTTAGGAGGATGATATGGATAAAATTATTAAGTGTGGATGAGATATGATTTGCACATGATGAGGTTGCTAAGATGATTTCCTAGGCTCAAAAGGGCAGCATAAGATTACTGAACTTAGAGATGAAGAATGGAGGGATGGAATCCTCAATTTATAGGAAGAGGAGAGGAAAAATGGATGGCTAGGATGGATTCAAGATGAAGGGCTAGGATTGCATGTGAGCTCCCACAAGGCCCAATAGAGGGTGTGGAGACCAAGAGATATGCCTTAAAGGCATTTCTTGTCTCCACACTCCTCAAGGTACATTGGGAAGACTTCCCAAGGTATATTGAGAAGAGCAAGGTGCATTGGGAAGACTTCCCAATGTGCCTTGAGAGGAGCAAGGGATGTGACATTCATTGAAGAATGGGGAGGAGGAATTTAAAATTCTCCAAAAAAGGATAATCATGGGGATTGGAGGAATAAGAAGGAATTAAAAATTTCTTGGGAGAGGAGATGCCTAGAGGATTGTGAGATTTTGAAAATCTCACATTCACATAGGAAAAGAGCATTAAAAACTAGTGGTTGGATGGAAGAGAAAAGGGGTTGACTTTATGGCTAATCATGATGATTAGCCACTAGCAACTCATTAAGAGGGGATTAGAGGAAGAATTAGGTGGGACAGGATTTGTAGGAGGATTTGACTAGGAGAGAGAATGAGTGGAGGGAATTAAAAATTTGACGAATAATGTTAAGTGGGTTTAGGGAGTTTCTAGAAGACTTTATTAGGTTAATGATGAATTAAGAAGATGATTTGTAGGAATCATGTAGGTTAACTAATTAATTGAAATTAATTTCCCAAGAGGAAGATTTGTAAGGATTTAATTTTTTAGAAGAATAAAGAAAGGGATTGATTTATTAATTAAATCAGTCACATACTATAGTGACAATATTAATTATATTTAATTAATATTGAGGAAAATTTGAATTAACATGAATAATTAATTAATTATGTGAGGAATTAAAAATAATTAAAAATAATTATTTTTAAGTGCCTACGGGATGAAATATAGAAGGTCGGCCACACACCAAGAAACATCGAGATCAACGCTCAAGGCTCGACAAGTTTTAGAATGGGTTTTGATAGATCACCATAATAGGTTTGAGGCAATTGGTAACAAAGGAGCAACCGATAACAACAAACTGTCATGGAAACGAGTGGTGATATCTTGTTGAAAAGTTATCCAAATGAGATGTGGTTTGAAAGAAAGAAAGATGATCAAGTCTTCAAGTAGAATCCAACTCCACATGATTCGGTGAGCCAAAACTAGAACACACAGAAAGAAAACTAAAACTACAAACAGAACATAAAGGAAAATGTTTTTGGTTGATGCAAGATTGCTGTGAACTGGGGATGCTCCTGCATCAGAAACTAGATAACCTTTCATCTTTACTTTCCAAAAACTATAATCAAATCCTTTAAAGATAAGATTAGATAATTTTTGTGCCATCGGATCAAGATCTACCTCAAGAAATTAAGCTCTATATCAACAATCTAAAGCTTTGATACCAATTATTGAATATTGGGGAAAATGAGAGGGGGGAGTGAATTAGTTGATAATTAAAATCTTCTTTAAGCTTTATTCATAGATCGAAAAGAACTAGAACAATGAATCAAAATAGATAAAGCATCAAACCATATACACATAATAGATTAGACACAAATAACACCAGAATTTACATGGAAAACACTAGAAGGGAAAAACCACAGAGAATGCTAATTCTCAATATAAAAACACTGGTTAAGGTGACAATAGTAAAGGTGATTTTTTACAATGGATGTCTTATTTCCAAGATGCTCACTATGGGACGGCTCACTGCCCAAAAAGGCTCACTGTCTAGAAAGGATCACTACTAAAGAAAGAAAGATAGAAAATAAAATCCAAAATTGAAACATAGTCTGCACTACTAGAATTACTTCTAGTAATTATCCGTAAAACAAATTTACTCACAATAACTAGATTCTTTCAATCTTGCACATCTTCAACATAATTAGCTAATCATAAAAATGCAACACTAACTCATCCAAATTAATCACATACATATGCACTGTCTCTAGAAATCTCTGAGTCGGCCAAGACAGAGATTTCAAATAAGTCGCTACAAAACATTCTAGTGGTAGGAAGGAATGAGAAGTAGACCACATCACAATATTCTTCATCAAACACATCAACACACTACATACATTTCCAATGTCATACTGAAAACATTATCCATACGTTGTACAAATTTCATTACAGAATCTTGACTTCTAGATCAAAAACGTTGACTTCTGGATCATTCTAGAACCAAAGATAGCATTGAGTAACATCAACAACACATCTTCCAAAAATCCAATACATCAAGGAAATGTCCAAATGGCCAACACATCAAATACATACCTATCTTCCAAAATTGCTCAGTATACCACATCCGGACCTAATCTAGACCACATGATTTGACATCAATGAAAACATATCATATAATGCTAATAGTGAGTGTGATTCTCATCATGGTTCTTCTCTATTATGAAATGGTCTAATACGATGTAGAAAATTCAATTTTGTTCTAAATGCATTATAATTTCAATAAATTTTCAATCTATAATTGTAGATCACTTTTTGAAATAGTGTGATTGATTGTTGATCTACAAATCTGACTTGTACACATGTAGTAAACATTAAGATGTATGAAGTTAATTTTTATAACTATTCACTTTTTTTCATTTATTCAAAATGTTTCTATCCAGCTCCATAAAAAAGTTAGTTGTGTTTAGGAGTTGCATGTGACAATGATAATTTATCCCTTATGTCAAACTTGTAAAGATGCTAAGTTAACATGACATATAGAATAATTGACGACTTGATAGGAAAACATGGAGTGGATCCCTGGATGATGATGTAGTTATAAATTTAATAATAAATGATCTAAATTTAATTTCAATGAATCTCTCCTTGAATGGTCTAATCAAATTCTTTTCTAGTTGTTAGGTGAATCTAAAATGAACTAGGGTTACCTTTTTCATTCCAAGTCCAAGAGTCATAAATAAATCATTTTTGTAACTTGTAAGAACCAAAAAAATAAAGTGAGTCATAAAACTGATTTCAAATTTGAAATTGAATAATTCAATTTTGAGAAAGGTCATCTATATAATCACATATATTACCTAATTTATGTGGCATAGAAGCATTTTAGGTTACAACGGGATTACCACAATTGATGATTGAAATGGACAAGGAAAAGAAGAAGACTATATAGAGTAAGGAACACTTGATGAGTATGCATCCATAGAAAAAAACAAATGATACAAAAGAATACAAAGAAATTGTGAGTAATGTATTAAGAAATGCACATGAGATGTATGTAGGAGGGGCATGCATAAAAGATAAATTGTCATGCCCAAACTTTTGGGCACAAACGGAATAATTTTTTTTTTTAAATACTCAACTAAGTACGATTAACTTAAATAAAATAATGCAACTAGTTGGGTCTTATCTATATTTTGTGTGAATCATATAATTAATTTTAATTTGGCAATAATTAATCTAAGTTATAAGCGAGGTAATATTTCCCCAAAATAGTGATCATTAATCTTCTATTAAATAATTAAACTCTCTAGCAATTTATCTCAAACTAAATATACAATTTCTAAAATTAATTGATAGAGGAAAATAATGATTTTCTATAGTTCCTTAACTACTTAGGGTCTAAAATTAACTCACCCTAACTCTTTCTTTGATTAACTAAATCTATTAAATCAGTTATTCATTAATTTAAAAAAAAAAGTCCAATAATTTTCAGAATAGAGGGGACCAACATGGTCACTTTAATCCCCTAAAGTTTACCCTCCCAAGAGTAAAAAACAAATCTTTTTTGTTTTTATACTTTATTAAAGTGCTTCTACATTTATTTAATAATTTAAAAAAAAACATTACTTAGTTTTACAAATAACTATTTTGACCTCAACAAATATAGAAGTTAATTTACTTATACATATATATATATATATATGTATATAAGTATTGATATGAAAATACACACACACACACACACATATATATTCTAAAGAGAGAAAAGGGAAAAAAAAAAAATTCTATTATATTTCATTCTACGACCCCTTTTTTTTTATATCTCCCACACACACATCTTATTTTAAAAACCTAAATGTGCTTGTCGTAACCCGAAACTAGGGTTAGGGAAAATATGTTAACATCTATTAACTTATGTTTTTGAGTGTTGTGTGTGTGTGTGTGTAACTTCTTTTATTTTATGTTTTTGTGTGTGTGTGTACAGATGTGGACGTGGCCGAAGGAGTAAGTGGCGCGCAGGGCCAAACCGGAGGCGGACTTACCTCTTTTTTTTGTGTGTTTTGGCATAACGGAGGGAGGTTTGAGTGGGGGGCGCCAGGCGGAGACTACCCGGGCACCACTGTGTTTCCCACAGTGACGGCCGAGCGCTGCCCACTATGGGTAAACACAGTGGCGGCCGGGCGCCTCCCGCGCCACCACTATGGTTGCCCACAGTGGCGGTTCCCGTGTCGTCCACTGTGGGAAACCATAGTGGCGGCCCGAGCCGCGCTGGCCGTAGTGGTTCGGTTTTTTTCCTTCCAACCCTCATTTTTTGCGAAGTTTTTAATATGTATATATTTTTTTATATATAAAAAAAAACATACAATCATAAAAATTATATATATATATATATTTGTTGTTTAAAGGATTATCATGCAATAATTTCTTATAAGGCATGAACAGAACTATCTATATATATATATATATATATATATATATATATATGTTTATATTTATATAAATGTATGTGCAACCAGATTTAGTAAAAGTACATATCTATTTTTTTTTTTTTTTATTTTATTAAAAATGAACAGATTTTCAAAATAACACTTAAATGCACAAAATGTATCTATATATATATATATATATATATATATATATATATATATATATATATATATATATATATATATATATATATATATATATATATATATATATATATATATATATATATATATATATATATATATATATATATAGTTATTTATCACTCATCTAGGCAGGTTTATGAGACCTTTACTTTTGTATTTCTTTGGAATGCATATAAATGGATTTCCTAATATATATTTTCTTTGTTCTTTATAACAAAAATACTAAAACTAAATGCTAAATGTTTTTTGTTTTGAAAAGAAATAGACTACTAGAATAGGATTTATTTTCTGCACTAAATGGGTAAAGTAAATGATTGATTTATTTATTTGCAACAGCATTAATATAGCTAAATGAACATGTAGAAACAGAAATAAATTTTCATTTGCCAAATAAACATAAATGCACAACATCATTTTTTTTAAGATTTAAATACAAACTAATTCATTTCCTCTTCCTTTTTGCAAAACTAACCAAGTAGGAGAAATATTTATTTTTCTTTAGCAATTGTAAATACAAAGTATATGTGAATGCAAATGGGTTTGAAAATAAAACAACAATATTTTCCTTTCCATGGTAATAGGAATACATTCCTTTTCTTTTGAAAAATAAATACAACAACACCCCTTTCTTTTTTACAAGCTAATATTGAATACATATTCTTCTTTCCTTGTAAATAAACACAACATAGCTCACATTTTTCTTTACAAACTTCAATAGTAAATACATTTGTCTTTTAAACTTTTCTGCAACATAAAACAGCAACCAAGCTCTTTATTCTTTCTTTTCCCATCCCAAGCAACCTGCAATAAAAACACAACTTGACCATGGAGAGCTCACCTCCCAGCCTAGGCTTACTAGAAGCCACCCCCGAGCTTGGAGAACCAAGCACTAGACGGGTTACAAGCAAGCAAACAACACCACAAATAGGGCATACACTCAATAAACATCTTCCCTTCCCAAGCTACACTTTCACCACATTTTGTGATGATCAATTCCATGGGTGGAAGTGGACCAAGTACCATTGGGGAGATTGCAAGCCAAAATTTTACAATACAAGCCACCTCATGGCAATACAAAATACAACAAAAGATGCATCCACATACCTTATGCCCCCCAAAGGCTGAAAGGCCATATTTTCTCCCCTTATGACCCCCAAATGCATACACAAGGCTATGTAGCAAGGGTCACAAAGGACACCCTTGAGATCACTCTCCATAAGGAGAGCCTCTCACCCAAGGCTGTCATACTCCTTCCACCCCAAGACCATCATACTCCCCCAAGAGTAGGAGGTCTTGGACACTCCCAAAACAAGAACACATAAACAAAAACATAGAAATGAAAACTTGCACTCTTTTTTTTTAACAATAATTTACATAAACACATCTCTTTCCACAAGCATTTCTTTCCTTCAACAAAACAACATAAACAACATAAATAAGAGGAAATAAAACCAACCTTATTCTGCCAATAGGTATGCTAGATTTAGTTGGGGATGAGCTGCCCAAATCCACACAAACTTTTCTCCAATCCTTCCCAAAAATTCTATTCTACAACTAATTTTCAAACAAGTGCATAATCTCCAAAAATGGAGAGTGGGTGATTACTCACTAAGTCTCCAATTCTTGCCTAAGAAGGCCTCTCACACACTCCCCAACCCCTTGGGTGAGGTGAGAGTTCCCATTGGTTGCTCTTCCCAAACCCTTACACCTTACTAAAACTGGAAAGGGAAAAGGTGAGAGAAGATGGGGAAGAGAGTTTGACATCAAAAGGGAAGGTTGTCTATCCTAGGAGGAACTTTCTAAGTTGAATTTTCGCTCACCTTGGAAAAACCACTTTTTGAGGTGACTAAATAGTCACATGGGAGTAGTTACATGTTTCAAAATACCGCTAACTCATAGGTATACCCTTTGGCCCTTTGGAAAAGCCCTAAAACTGACCCTAGGAGTCCATTTAACCCCTTAGAAACCCAACTGAAGTCTACCTACGGGTCAAACCTGAGTTGACCACTCCCAAGACTCCCTACCCAAGGCAAATTTGGGACCACACTCATGTTTTTGAATGGCTTTGGTAGAAACAAAACTCCCTCCAAGAGATAAGTCAAAATCAATGACACTAATCAGCACATGTGTCAAGTGACACAATAAAAATACAATATAAAAATCACACATGGAATTTGTCTCTTGTAGGATTACACATATACATAAAAATTAATTTTAACACTCATGCATCATACACTTCACAAATAATATACATTACAAACAGGGTGTTGTCTCTCCAAATAGACAACCCCTGGCTTAACAAATGTACATTGGTCTAGGTTTGGTTCTCCATATAAATTCCATGGTCACATGGATAATTTTCCTGCGCATCGCAATTAACACATTAGTAATTCCAAATAATCACAATTATAAAAAATTGAATACATGGATTTCATTGCACATCAAACACTCATACATTGTCAACAATAATTCAATATCTCATTCAATTAAATTTGATTTCACATAAGCAATTAACATAATTCACAAAATTGAACCATTCATAAAATAAGCATCATTTTTCTATCATCAAAGTGAAGTCCTGCAATTCCAATAATGACATTCACCATTTCAAAATAATTCTATTCTAACAACATATAAAGTTTCATAATCATCATGCATAGAATAAAGCATCAATATATGTCAATGTGATCCAATCATGAAATCATATAGGTTCTAAATCCATAAAGCATAAAATAAAGCATCCATAATAGTCTCAATGTGCAAATAACTAAAAATGTCAAACTGAGTCGGGGTAGGGCCTCACATAAATGACAAGTTATGTATAGAAAAAATTAACAAAGAATAAAACATAAAGAAATGAAGAATAAGATGGTCCTAGCATAACAACTAAAGGAAAAAATAAAGAAAAATAACATTTAGTAGCTTACAAATTGCCAAAATTAGCCACAACTAACAAAATCAAGAATCGTGAATAGTTAGATAGAAGTTAGCTTGGTTGTTGAGCACAAATATGGAAGAGAATAATGGCTAGACCATGGTGAAAATAGGAAAAGACAAGGAGATTAAATATGACAATAATTAAAGGAAAATAAAGAGAATAAAAAGTTGTAATTAACCATATTAAAGAGATAAGCGAGGTAAAATAGTCTAGTAAGATGAGATAGGATACAAATTTGATTGATTATGGTTGCTAGAAAAGATTTGAAGAAATTATGCAAGGAGATGATCTTCTAGGAAGACAAGAACAAGGGTACCAAAGAAGCCTAGTAAGAAGAATTTTGAGTAGAGGGATAGCACAAACCATTCAGTGGAGTTCCTTTGAGGTAATTACTAACCTTAACATTGACTACTAGGATAGGTAGGTAGACAATTGAGGATGCCAAATTTTAGACTAAGGTTAGCTTAATAAGGTTCTCAAGGAGGGTGAAAAGAAGAAAATAAAAGGATAGATACTCTCACATGGGTGATGAAAAAAAGGGCTAAATTGTAAGAGAAATGACCACCTACAAGTTGACTTGCCCATGTGTTGACTATACATCTAGGATCAAGGGATAAAATTGGGCATGATGAATAATGATGAACAACAGATACCCTAACTGGTACTGAGAGGGGGGCGGGGGGTGAATTAGTACAGTCAAACACTTTCTGACAATCTTTTCAAGCTAAAACAACACTAACTGATTGTCTTCATCACTGAACTTAACCATGGCAATACCGATTAAACACAATAAGACTTCAGACAACATAGATCGGTAAGTTGAACACTTCAAATACATTTAATACGTGATAGCTACTCTACCCATAAACATATGCATGTGGTGTGTCACCAATACCATAACCATTAGCTATGCATGCATAATCACTTAAACAAAGAACACTTAATCATCACATGAAAAATGCACAACACATGACACACACATTTCTCACGTGGAAACCCAAATGGGAAAAACCACAGTGGGGATGAATACCCACAAGCTTGTTTTTGAACTCTTTTGAACCTCACTCTGTTAGGAGCCTAGTCTTGTTAAAGACTTTATAATAAGATTCTTCTAGGAACCGATCCTATTAAAGATCACCCAGTTAAGGGATGGCTATATACCTTGTTAAAGGTTACCTTGCTAGAGGATTTGAAGAACTCAATGAACTTGAGTCACCTAGTTAGAGGATTTACAGTAAGCTTGTTAAAGCTACCCGGCAAAGGGATTTTCTTCTGTTGAAAGGGTTAGAAGACAATAGGTAAATATTTGATCTGATAACAACACTACATGCTAAGTTAGATCTTTTTTAGTTCCAATACTTCTGTAATCATACTCTGCAGTTTTCTCTTACTGGTCTGGCAGGTATCTCATCACTCGGATACACACACAAAATTTTCCAACAACTTACAATAGCAAACATCATCGACCTTATAGACAAAAATTAGGTCAGTAGCATAAACCCTAAACCCTAAGAATTTTAGATTTACAATACAAGCGGTCCAATCCTAACTATCCAAACACTTTGCATATAGCAATACAATTTCAAACAGATCACAAGACAATCTACATCATCCATTCTTCACCACACATAGAAATCAGTAACTTGTCATGCTTTCTTCTCATACCGCTAAGAAGAATGTTCATTCTTGAGGTAGACATTTAATGCAGTCGATCTTCTCATGCAAGATCCTCAAGGAAATCGTGCATGTGCACAAAGCTGACTAGCATCACGATCTGATCTTTATCTCTTAGCTAAGTTAACATAGAATGTCATCGGTTGCATCGCATAAGTGAGATTGCCAAACTGGAAACCCTAGAGCTGAGACTAACAACCGGTAGTCACACTCAGTGAAACCTTGACAATGGTTGACTGCATTTCTTCATACCGGTTCACCAACTTCTTCCAATCTGCATACCGGTACACTTACACTTATTGACATCAATGACAACATAAATTATCATCATATCAACATGTCAGTTAATCATATGCCAACAATCTCTCCCTTTGGCATTGATGGCAATACTTAGTGTAGCATTGAAACTGTAGACATCATAGACCAGTGTATTCTACATCATCAGATATCTTCTCCCCATACATTAGATATCTTCTCACCCTTTGACAACAATGCCAAAGTGGAGGCACAAGCTTCCATTCTCCACTATGTCGATCCCCCTATGGAGTAGCATCCTTCAACACATCAATCCTGAAATATTTGACACTGTAGTACCTGACTAATGTGGAGCACACAACTTTAGTTGACTTCATGAAGGGGCAGAACCCCTAATTCACCTCTCAAATACGTAAATGTAGTCTTTAGTAAGGGCTTAGTGAATATATCTACTAGCTGCTCCTTACTGGAAACATGTTCTAGTACAACCTCCTTATTTTGAACCTTTTCTCTCAAGAAGTGATACTTAAGCTCAATGTGCTTAGTTCTAGCATGCAATACCAGATTCTTGGAAATATTTATTGCACCTGTGTTATCACAAAATATATTCACCGGTTCAAATACAAGTACTTTGAAACCTTCCAATACATGTTTCATCCAGATTGCTTGAGTGCAGTTAATAAATGCTGCCACATATTCTACTTTAGTTGTAGACTGAGAAATATAGCTCTGCTTCTTACTCGTCCACGAGACTAGTCTTCCACCAAGAAAGAATGCTCCACCGGTTGTGCTCTTTCAGTCGTCCGCATTACTGACCCAATCAGCATTGATATATACTTTGAGGTTAAAGTCACCATTATATGGATACCACAATCCATAGTTAACTATTCCTTTCAGATATCTAAGAATCCGCTTGACAACTAGCAAGTGGGATTCTCTTGGACTTTTCTGAAAATGAGCTACTATGCCCATTGCATGAGCAATATCTGGTCTAGTGTGCACCGCATAGTGCAGCTTATCGATCATTGACCGATACTCCTTCTCATTTACCAATGCTAAATAATCTTCCTTAGTCAGTTTATAGCCGGTCACCATTGGTGTACCAACCGGTTTTCTCTCCTCCATGCTAAAGGTCTTCAATACCTATTTGACATACTTGGAGTGGGTAATAAAGATACCCTCTTTCATTTGCTGAATCTGTAAACCAATGAAGAAATTTATCTCTCCAATCAGAGACATCTCAAACTCTTTCTTCATTTCATCTGCAAAAGAATGACTCATTTTATCATCTCCTCCAAAGATTATGTCATCTACAAATACTTCACAGATCAGAATCTGATCATCTTTAGATTTTAGATAGATGTTTCTATCCTCACTTGTTCTCTGAAATCCAATCTTCACAAGATGAGAGTGTAACCATTCATACCATGCCCTAGGTGCTTGTTTTAATCCATATAGGGCTTTGTGTAATCTACACACCATGTTACTATCTTCTGATAAGGGAAACCCTTCCGGTTGCTCAATATACACTTCCTCTTCTAGGATTCCATTAAAAAACTCAGACTTCACATCCATCTGATAAACCTTAAATCCCTTAAATGTTGAAAATGCAAGTAGCATTTGGACACCTTCCAGTCTAGCCACGAGAGCAAAGGTTTCTCCATAGTCTTCTCCCTCTTCTTGAGCATATCCTTTGCATACAAGTCTTACCTTGTTCCTCACAATTGTGCCTTCTTCATTTAGCTTATTCCTGAAGACCCATTTGGTACCTATGAAATTCTTGTGTTTTGGTCTAGGTACCAAGGACCATGTTGCATTCTTTTCTATTTGGTCTAGCTCCTCTTCCATTGCTTTAATCCAATCTTCATTTGTAAGTGCTTCTCTGGAAGTATTGGGCTCTAATTCAAAAATCATGGAAGAGGTTTCTTTCACCTTTCTTCTTGTGAGTATCCCTGCATCTTTATCTCCTATGATTTGCTTTAGATCATGATGTAGTTTCACATACCTAGGAATGACTCTAGCTTGTTTTGCTAGTTTTTCCTCTTCTTCTTCTCCTACTAGAACATCTACCAATATAGGAACACTAAGATCTTTACTTGTTTCTTTCTTAATCGGTTCCTAGAAGGCTATACATGGTTCATCTTCCACTTCTTCATTGCAGGTTTCCTCAAGTTCCTCAGAGGATTCATCAACCCTGACATTGATACTCTCAATAATTTTATGTTTTCTATTGTTGTAGCACTTGAGAGCTTTGCTCTTAGTGGAATATCCCAAAAATATTCCTTCATCACTTTTAGCATCAAACTTTCTCAGATGCTCACCTCTCTTGATATAACACTTACTACCAAACACTTTAAAATAACTCACAGTGGGAGTTTTCCTGGTCCAATACTCATAAGGGGTTTTAACTCTACCTTTCTTAATGAGTACCCGGTTCATAGTATAGACTGCAGTGCTCACCGCTTCTCTCCAAAAACCGTGAGCAACCTTTCCTTGGATCAACATTGTTCTAGTCGCTTCAAGTACAGTCCTATTATTCCTTTCTATTATGCCATTATGTTGTGGTGTACTTGGGGTAGACAACTACCTCTTGATACCACCATCTTCATAGTACTTGTTGAATTCATCAGAAGTGAATTCACCTCCTTGATCAGTTCTTAGGCATTTTATCTTTTGTCCACTTTCCTTCTCTACTAATTCTATAAATGCTTTGAACTTTCCAAATGTCTTAGACTTGTCTTTCAAGAATGTGACCCGCATCATTCTTGAGCAGTCATCAGTAAGAATCATGAAATACCTATCTACCTGAATACTTCTAGTTTTCATAGGACCACACAAATTAGTATGCACAAGATCAAGTAAGTTTTCTGCTGAAAAAGACTTACCTTTGAAAGTTGAGGAAGACATCTTCCCAAGTTGACATTCTCTGCACAAAGAAATCTCTAGTTTGTTTAGCAAAGGAAATCCTCTTATTGCTTTGATCTTACTAGCCTTTACAATATTATAAAAGTTCATATGACAAAGTCTCCTATGCCATATCCAACTGTCATCAAACTTGGCCATCAGACACTGACTTATCATGTCGTTCAACTAAAACAGGTTACCTCTGGTCTTCTTACCAGTGCCAATAAGTTCACCACTTTTACCATTTATACTGTAAACTTTGCCTTTGAACTCTAGAATGAGTCCTTTATCATTTAGCTGAGCAACACTCAACAGGTTATGCTTAAGACCTTCTACCCAGTAGACATCATCTACACTACTTTTTCCATTCAATGAGATGGATCCTTTACCTTTTACCAAACATGGTGCATCGTTGCTAAATCTGACAACACCTTCATCATATTCTTCTAGAGACAAAAACTTTCTCCTATCACCAGTCATGTGGTGAGAACAACCACTATCAATTATCCACTCATTAGAGTTGTCAATGCAGGAGACAAGTGCTTTCTTGTCAAACACTTCTTCCTTTACAACTACAAATACTATTTCTTCATTTTCTTCATCCTCAAATTCTTCATCAGTAACACCTTCATACACTACAACAAGACAATTTCTTCTATTTCCTCCTTTATACTTTCTAAACCTCTTTGGTTTATCCTTATTCTCATTGTTAGGACAGTTAACAACCATATGTCCTATCTTATTACAAGAAAAACATTTTAAAGGAAGCTAACCTCTATATTTTCCAGTACCTTTTGGAAGTCTCTTGGCAAGAAGAGCTTCAAACTCCATCAGAATTTATTCATCATCCATACCTCTATTTTGCATGGATTCATAACTGGTACTTCCTTCTTTTCCTTTTTTGGTTGGTGCAACAGATGCTCTAAAAGCTAACTCAGTCTTCTGAACACTATAATCATAGCTATTCAACTCATATGTAGTTAACTTTGCAATGATAGAGTCTAAGGATACCTTGGTTTTGTCAATAGACCTTAGTTCCTAAATAGAAACAACTCTAAGTGCATAGATCAGTAACAATGATCTCAAGACTTTACTGACAACGGTGACATCATCAATTGTTCCACCAGTGCTCTTGATATCTCCAACAACAGTCTTGATTCTTATGCCATATTGTTGAATGGTCTCACCGTCAACCATACTCATGTCTTCAAATTTTCCTCTAAGGCTCTCTTGCTTAGCTTGGTTTACATGCTCATCACCACCATAAATAGTTTCCAATGTGTCCCATACATCTTTAGGAGTTTCCTTATCTTGTAAATCAATGAACTGAATATCAGACAAACATCTAATAAGGGCTTCCATGACTTGCCCATTTTCTTGAATCTCTCTTTTCTGATCATCAGTTAAAGTGCTAGTGGGAATTACATAGACATTTTCAACATAGCTCTAGTGTTGAGAACCCAAACTCTTGATATAGATCTTCATTATGTCCTTCCATATTTTGAAGTTATCTCTATTGAACTTAGAGCCTTCCCTCTTCATCATTAAGGCATGATCTTTTACCTCAAGCGATTAAGCTTATATCACCGAGGACCTGGAGTTGCTTTAATACCAATTGATGAATAATGATGAACAACAAATACCCTAACCAGTACTAACAGGGGGGGATGAATCAGTATAGTCAAAGACTTTCTCACAATCTTTTCAAGCTAAAGCAACACTAACCAGTTGTCTTCATCACTGAACTTAACCATGACAATATCGGTTAAACACAATAAGACTTCAGACATCATAGACCAGTAAGTCTGAAGACTTCAAATACATTTAACACTTGATAGCTACTTTACCCATAAACATATGCATGTGGTGTGTCACCAATACCATAACCATTAGCTCTGCATGCATAATCACTTAAACAAAGAACACTTAATCATCACATGAAAAATGCACAACACATGACACACAAATTTTTCACATGGAAACCCAAACGGGAAAAACCACGGTGGCGATGAATACCCACAAGCTTGTTTTTGAACTCTTTTGAAGCTCGCTCTATTAGGAGCCTAATCTAGTTAAAGACTTCATAATAAGGTTCTTCTACGAACCGATCCTGTTAAAGATCACCCAATTAAGGGATGGCTATATACCCTGTTAAAGGTTACCTTGCTAGAGGATTTGAAGAACTCAATGAACTTGAGTCACCTAGTTGGAGGATTTTAGTAAGCCTATTAAATCTATCCAACAAAGGGATTTTCCTTCTATTGAAATGGTTAGAAGACAATAGGTAAAACTTTGATCTGATAACAACACTATATGCTAAGGCAGATCCTTTTTAGTTCCTCTACTTCTGCAATCACACTCTACAATTTTCTCTTACTGGTCTGGCAAGTATCTCATCACTTGGATACACACACAACATTTGCCAACAACTTACAATAACAAACATCATCGACCTTATAGACAATAATTAGGTCGGTAGCATAAACCCTAATCCCTAAGCATTTTTGGTTTACAATACAAGCAGTCCAATCCTGACCATCCAAGCACTTTGCATAGAGAAATACAATTTCAAACAAATCACAAGACAATTTGCATCATCCATTCTTTACCACCCATATAAATCAATAACTCATCATGCTTTCTTCTCAGACCACTATGAAGAATGTTCATTCCTGAGGTAGACATTTAATGTAGTCGATCTTCTCATGCAAGATCCTCAAGGAAATCCTTCACGTGCACAAAGATGACATGGCATCATGATCTTATCTTCATCTGTTAGCTAACTTAACACAGAATGTCATCAATTGCATCGCACAAGTGAGATTTCCAAATCGGAAACCCTAGAGCTGAGACTACCAACCGATAGTCACACTCAGTGAAACCCCAACACCGATTCACTGCATTTCTGCATATCGATTCACCAACTTCTTCCAATCTACATACCAGTTCACTTACACTTATTGACATCAATGAAAACATACATTATCATCATATCAACATGCCGGTTAATCATATGCCAATAGGGAATAGTCCACTATAACTATAAAATTGTAATCTTAAAATGTAAAAAAGGCTAAAGTGTAAGAGAAATGGCCACCTACAAGTTGACCCACCCATGTGCTACTATACATCTAGGATCAAGGGATATTGTATCAATATATGTATAATAAATTAGGCATAGTCCCCTATAACTATAACCTTGTAATCTTAAAATAAATAAAACAAAATGAGGCATCCATTTGTTCATTCTAAGGTTATTAGTCCTATTGTGTTGTAATTTGACTAAGGATGTTAGCCCACAAGGTGTATAACCAAACCTCCCCTAAATAAGGTAACCCTCATTGTCTTCACTATTATGTTATCAAAGCTAGGCTATGGCTCTAGGAAGAAAATATAAGAATGAGTAACATAAAGTTATATGGGTGGAACCTATAATATTATATTGTAAGATGATGGTGACTATGTACAATTACAAAAGGAGGTTGAAATATGTTGATTAGGGATTTTGAAAACCCTCACTGATACATAGGTAAAGTTGCAACATAACCATAGCTATCTTAAAATTATTTGTTACTCAAAATAAATCAAGCTACTCCAAGGTCTATGCTAATATATTGTGACAATGCAAGAAAAACTTAGTGATATTTTTATTTGTCTTCTTTTAATTTTTTAATTTATCTTGACTAATTATGAAAGTAGATTGACAATCCTACGGTTATCAATCTAAAAATAGATATCTAATTTGTGTACCAATAGATTTATTATGATGAAACCTAGATTCATGAAAATAAAACATAAACAGTCAAAGGTGTAAATAAAATCATTTTATTATATATTATAAATTAGAGTATTTTTTTAATAAAAGTGCCTAATCAATGGATTAAATTTTGAATGTATTAAATAATAACTTGTTTCATTCTAAAATAGAAGAAAAAGGTTTAGGAGAAATAAAAGGAAAATGTTTGTTTTTTCTAGCACCATCATTTAACTAATTCATTGTGAGGAATATGTGAAATAAGTTTTCTTGATTAGCATTAAATGCACATTCTTCAACACAAACAAGTGCAATCACTTACGTATAAATTTAACAAATAAAATAAGTATATAATTATATTATTACACATGCAAAATCCACACACCACCTCTCAAAATCAAACATCAACAAAAATAAATTAATGTAATATTCCCTAATATTGCATCTTTCTCATTGAATTTCAAAATGGGAGTTACAAAATAACTTAGTTTAAAACTTAGAACTTTCAAATTTTATTTGTTCCCTCTAATGTGTCTTCTATCAATTTTCGAATTTAAACCTATGTCCAAATTTTTGACCTACATTCTTGATGCTTTAAACAATACTTTTGAAAATTTCATAATTCTCAAATTAGGCACCCAAAATAAAAAACACCTAGAACTAGTTATCTTAGATCCCAAATTAATATATTAGCCCAAAAATTATAAACGTAAAATTTATTTAATTTATAGCCCCAAAATTAAATTGCAATCCTCTATTCAATTTATAGTCATAAAACAATTACAATTAAACAATCTTTCAAATTATAGAATGGTTTATTACAAATATTTGAAGAATAAAAAATAGGAGAAAAATTCAAATGAGAGGCCAACTCATCATTACTCTACTAATGCTTTTCCTATACATGTATCTCCAAAACAAAGTAAGAGCCATTACATAGTTTAATAATGATAATTTGCTTGCTCCATCATAAGAATCACAATTCAAATTGTATATCTTGGTTAATCCTTGAGTAATACATAGGATATGCAATACAAAATAACTTGATTAAAATGATATAATAAATATTAATGTTCCTAAGGAAGAGTTAGGATATGTTTGAATTCGTATCATCTCTTAAATTTATTGATTTGATAGAAATAGTTAACAAATCAAGCTTGAGGATCCTAGTGTGTTTAGTACTAGTAGCACCGAGGATGCAAAAAGTCTATCATAGGAGTTTGTGGACTTGAGCTTTTAGGACTTTCAGCCCAAGCAGGAGATTGCTTTTGGGTTTTGGAGACCACCAAAAACAACTCTATTCATCTCTTTAGACTCTTCAGATGGTATTTTCATGAGATTAAAAGCCTCATCCTCAAACAAATAACCCTTTTTTCTAAGATTGAAGATTGACATGCTAAGAAGGATTTGGGGGAGAAGTTGCAGGTTACTGTTGAGCCCATGCATTCTGGTTGTGTGAAGGAGAAACCTCAAGGGACCCCTGTGCGTACCCTTTGGAATGAAAATGAGAAGAAAATTATGGTGAATTATTTAATAAAGAATGTGGAAGCTACCAAAAAAATGAAGGATAGGTATGATAACAAGTTAAGGCAAGCAAAATACAGGATCAATAAATGTGAGACCACGCTGCATAAAATTATGGAGGATAATCTTAAAAATGTTAAATCTTCAATAGATAACATGAATACTGTGGTGGCCAAGCTTGAAAAGTTTCAGTAGGATAGGGTTTTTATTGACCTGGACCAGGATACAGACCTGGGAACTAAGGTTACTTCAGGTCCGAGCAAGACAACTAGGGAAAGTACAAAGAAGACTGCTAATCTACCTCAATACATACTAGAGTTGAAGGATGTGGCCTAGAAGATGAATCAACTTGAAGCTAAAGTTTCTTAAACTTTATAGAGCCTAGGTTAGTGTTGTTCATTTTTCTAGTACTTCTATGTTCTTATGTTGGATCTTTGTTGGATTCTTGCTGATGTAGGGTTGTGTCTCTCTCAGTTTGTCTTATTTTTTTGTCATTCCTATTTTCAATCTAGTCTATTCTATTTTGATGGGTTTAAATGATACATCATATGTAATTTCTTTGTAAAGGGTTTTAGGTCCCTTCAAAACCTATTTTTTTCTTAATCAAAAACGTAGTTTATAGAAATCCATTGAGTTATATTACTAAAAGACAAGAGAGTCATGGGATGGGGATTGAGGATACCCATTTCAACATACAAAAATTAAAGCACATTAGAACAAGGATAAACTTGTGAATCTCAAAATATAATGCACAATTAAATATTAGAGTTTGAGAGTTGTGGATACTTGATTACTTTTTCGTAAAGGGAGTTTTGAAGTGTTGATGGAAGCATTAATTCTAAAGAAAGTGTTACAAGAATTATATTAAGGTATTGGTATTAGGAATTGACAAAAACATACAAATTTAACATTAAAAATACTTGACATCACTAATTATAGAAAATAAACAAGATGTAAAGGATCAAGATTACTAGGGAATGTGTGCCACAAGGAATTGAAACAAAATGATGGTCAAAATTATCATTAAAAGAAATGAAAAATTCCTTATCGAGAGATTATGGGATGAAGGATCCTAAATAAATCATCCTTCAAACAAGGTGGTACAACAAATTTTGAAACGAAAGAACCAAAATGGTAGAGCTAATTAAAGATGTTGTCACAACCCTCCTTTATCACTTTTGGATTTAAAATACAAACTCTATTATATTTTTGGATAAACTATTTAAAAGATTGAATGAATATCATAAAAGGATAAAATAATAAAGCACACACATGGAAAATATACATTTTTCTTAATTATTTATTTAGTTTTCCTCATCCAATTATGGCACATGTTGTAGGAAGAATAAGAAGCTTCTATAGGATTCTCCACCACCTTGCATGTAACTCCTCCCACTAAGTCTAATCAATTTGCATGAAGTCCAAAATTGGGAAAGAATCTCTTATTTTTAATTAAAATTTTAGGTAGTGGAATAGAGGGATTTTTCTTATAAATGATATGCAAGTTTTCAAAAATGGGAATTGGTCATTCCATAAAGAAATTCTTCTCTCAAGTAAATTTTTTTTGTAGTCATATTTCATTCTTTTGAAAATAGCTAAGATTTCTTTGGAGGATTTCTTTCAAATTTGAAGATCAAGAGAGGCTGATTGAAGGATTCATAGGGGATTCTTCGTCAATTGCAAGTATCCAGGTTTTCCTTCTTATTTAGTTTTATTTATTTTGAATCATGCATTTTTACTTTTACTGTAAATTAAATTAGATCAATCTTGGTTTAATGCATTGCTGAAATTAGTTTTGAAATCTTGTTTCAATTCCTTACTATAATTTGGATTTTTGTTGTGAATTAGTTTTGAAGAATTAAAATATTGTTTTTCAATTCCTTGATGTAATTTGGATTTTTGTTGTGAATTAGTTTTGAAGAATTAAAATCTTGTTTTTCAATTCCTTGCTGTAATTTGTATTTTTGTTGTGAATTAGTTTTGAAGAATCAAAATCTTGTTTTTCAATTCCTTGCTGTAATTTGGATTTTTGTTGTGAATTAGTTTTGAAGAATTAAAATCTTGTTTTTCAACTCCTTGTTGTATATTGGATTAATCTTATTTTATATACACACTGTGAATTAAATTCAAGGAATAAAATCTTGCTCTTTTTTTCTTGCTATGAATGAAACAAATCTTCCTGTAGGAATAAGTTAACCTCTTTGCAAATCTCAGTATACTCATTATTCTGTGAGGAAGCGAAATATAAGTTTGTCTCTGTAAATTTTAGATTAAAAAAAATAGATTATAAATACACCTATATGAGCTTGCATTTCCCAGTATAATCACCTATCTTTCAATCACCTATACATTGCTGGAAATGATTTATTTTCCCTAGATTGTTTATCTCTGTGAATAACTCTCTGGGTTATTCACTCCTATGAATGAACCCTTATTGTTTACTTTAATATTTTTATCCTTATTATCTAAAATATACTCTCTATGTCTACTTAAATTAAACTGGAAACTATATATATATATACATATATATATATGTATGTAGATATATATATATATATATATATATATATATATATATATATATATATATATACATATACATATATACATATATATATATATACATATATACATATATACATATATACATATATATGTATATATATATATGTATATGTATATATATATATATATACATATATATGTATATATATATATGTATATATATATATATATGTATATATATATACATAAATACCTAATTTAATTAGAATATCGCATGAGTTTTTAATGCAAAGGAAAAATGGCATTGACATTACAACGCAGTACGAAGAGAGGTACTGCGAATGGTTGCATAGGGTAATGGCTCGCAGGGTAGTGGAGGGGACCGTGGGGTCCCCCTCCCACTTGACCCCTAATTTGCTATGAGCAAACAACACTTTGTTCGTGTGGGGAGAATATAGTTTTTTTATATTTTAAAATTTTTTTAATGGAATTTATTTATAGTTAAAAATTTTAATTGTTAATATTTAATAATAAAGTTTTAGTTAATTGTTAATAATTGTTTCATTGTTAATAATTATTAATAAACTTTAGTTTAATAATTGTTATTAAATGTTAAAATTAGTAAAGTAAACTTAGGAAAAATTTAATCATAATTAATAGGGATTATTGTATAGCAGATTATTGTGAAAGAATGGGATCTCTCAATTCATTGAGGATTTAATTGATTTCTTGGGCGGTAACTTTAGGCTTACTTAAATTTTTAAGTCTTATTAATATGATTGATCCAAAATCACCAAAAGTATAAACTAATTTCCAATGACTATAATTAATTATTCTCACGATAGGAGTAAACACTTCTTCATTTTGTATGCAAATGACGCTACTTTTGCATTGCATTTATATTAATTCACATTCATTATCTTCATGCAATTGCACGTAAGTTCACAATTATCATTATCATGCCAATACATGTATTAATTTGTTTAGTTGTAGAATAATGGTATTTCTCATTTTCAAATAGTATTTAAGTGTCACCAAAGTTCGCAAAGTTTAAGTTATGTACATCCATTTCATAATTATATTTCAAGCATGATGTTTTCATAAGCTCTTAGTTTAGAAACTAAACAAAGGAAGTTGGAAAACCAAAACCTAGCAGCATTCAGTATATACGGTGCCTCTAGGTCACGCTTACGGGTAATGTCGTCGTGTTGAACTACTACACTTAATGCCTAATAAAGTTGCATCAACGACGTTTGTGGCATAGTCCCTTTAAATCATCAAGGAGTAATAAGGGACACTTCGAAGTTAAAATCCAAGGGGCGGGTAATCCCCCTTGGATCGATAATCTAATAAGATAACTTTTAAATGATTTCACATCCGTTGAGATAAACCATAGTAAACCCCCCCCTTTAGGGATGGTTAAGTTAAATGCTTTTATGAAATTGATTTTTTTTTATCTTGAAGAGATATTGGTGATTGGCAATTTGGTCAAGGGTGACGCTCATGATAGGTGTTAGGATCTAGTTGTTTTAGGCCACAAGAAATAGGCCATCTTGAGCCTTTTCTTAAGCGCTACCATCATGGGTAGCAACCACAGAGAAACTGTATGGGACATTGACCCTAGAAAGGGTTGCGTACCCACAAATCAGTTTACATCAAACCATAGAATAGAAAATAGAACTACATACTTTATGCCTTGATCCCGTGCTGAAGTGGGTATGTAGGCAGTCTTGGGATGAAGTTGTCCCTCGTACTCAGGCATTCATGGGTGGGGTCTAGGCTTGGTTGAGTAAGAATCCTATTTGAAAGATAAGATAATTAAATTGGAAAAAGAAATTCAATGCATACTCAGAAGGAATCCCGTATGGATTCTCTTGACTTCCGGAGGCGGAATTCAAGCTTGTATTATTTCATTACTCCTAAGGACGGCGACCTCGGTGCACTTCTGTTAGAAGAGTATAGTACCTAGTGAGTGGCTAAGGACCTGAATGGTCCCGATGAGTCTAAGTCTCTGGCCAAAGCACCTCCTATCCTGATTGGATAGATGCCTACCTCGTATGGGTAGATGCCTACCCCGTATGGGTAGATGCCTATCCCGTATTGGATAGATGAAATCTTATGTCTTGTATGGACAAATGCCTAGCCCGTATGGTTAGATGCTCATCCCGAATGGATGAATGCTCATCCCGAATGGATGAATGCCTAAACTAAATTGATGGATGCCCAGAGTATGCAATTGAATAAAACACAATGATTAAATTAAACACACAAATAAAAAAGAAAAAAAGAATACACAATTTTATTGAGTTAATCATGGTGGGTTACTACATGTGGTATCAGAGCAAAGGTTCAAATCTAGGCCTTGTGCTCACTTCAATTTATTCAACTAAGGGAATGTTTTTCAATGATATAAATTAAATTTTAAAATCCTAAACCAAGAACTAACTACATAATTTAACTTTTAGGTAAAACCTTAGAATGGCAAGAAGAAGAAGAAGAGGAAGAGGAAGAGGAAGAGGAAGAGGAAGGGGTAATGGAAGATGTACTAGGAGTCAAAGGGAAGAAAACCACGGGGAAAACCATGAGGAAAACCATGAAGAAAACCATGAGGAAGACCATGAAGAGGATTGACACAACCTAGGAAATAACGGAGATGGGGTCCAAGCTATAATCGACCTTGTAACTGAACAAAGAGATAAAATCAACTTCTTGGAACAATCAATGCAGGACCTTACGGAAAGGCAGAATGACTTTGAAAATAGAAGTGGTACCGAAAATGGAAACCCTGGTAGAAATCAAGGGAATGTGATGGGTAATAGAAAGGAAAATAACATATTGGAACTCTCCAAGGACTTAAAGAAAATCACCCCTCCTAAGTTCGATGCGAGGAAAATTGGTGAAGGAGTTGAGAATTGGCTAAATGAAATGGAAAAGTATTTTGAGCTAAGAGATTTTAGCAAAACAACCAAAGCTTTATGGGGCTCCTATCAACTCACAGGGGAGGCAGCCAGTTGGTGGACCAACACCAAGGAACAAAATGGGTATAGTAGGGATATGGTCACATGGGATCAATTTGTTCACCACTTCCAAGATAGGTGGCTCCCTCAATTGTTCTTTGATGAGAAGGTGATAGAATTCCATAATCTTCATCAAGGGCCCCTATCCATTCAACAATATTGGGATAAGTTCACCAAGTTTCTTAAATACGTACCTATGTACTAGAAAGATGAAGAAGGCCAATGAAGGAAGTTCATTTTGGAGCTAAATACCAACATAGGGGCAGAGGTGGACATGCATGGACCCAAAAACATGAATGAAGTACTTGAAAAGTCCCTAAGGCAAGAGAGGAAGATTCAAACACTAGTAGGGCAGAACTATAATGGGAACCACTCTTTTAAAAGGAAACAGGAATTCAATGGAAACACTAATTTCAACAAGGGTCAGAGGAATAATTCTTCTGAAAGAAGGCCACCGCCTAATCAATATCAGAGAAATGGAAATAATAATAATAACAAGGGCAATAATAACAGAGGTAACTATAACAGGAATGACCAAGAGAACAGGGTAACTTATCCACCCAGGGTCAATGAAACAAGGAATGATCCCCCTAGAAATCAAGGTAGGAGGGGTCCTCCAGGTGGATGCTTCATGTGTGGGGGAAACCATTTTGCTAGAGAGTGCCCCAGGATGCAAGGACAAATTAGGGACAATCAACCCCAACAAGGGCCCCAACAAAGGATTCATGCAGCGGTTAGGAACTGAAGAGGAAGATACTAGAATGTTCCCGTGGAAACTACAGGTACACTATTTGAACAACCAATATCAATTCTAATTGACACTGGATCATCTGAATGTTTCATCTCACCTAAATTAGTAAACAAATATGCATTAAAAGTTAATCAAATGGAGTCATCATGGATGGTTCAATATGGGGATAAGGCAACTAGGGAAGTAATTAAGTGTTTGCCGAGGGCAAGGGTACAATTTCTTGAGTTTGAAACAAGGGTAGATCTCTATGTGGCACCCTTAGGATTATATGATATAATTATTGGAATGAGTTGGTTAACAGACCATCAAGCTAATGTAGATTGCTATAAAAAAGTTGTTGAATGTTTGGATGATGGGGGGAAAAGGGTCAACATCCAAGGAAAGTTTAAACCCATTAATATAGAAACCATCTCAACCATGCAATTAAAGAAGGAAAGGAGAAGAAGAGGGTTAATCTATATGGTTGAAATTGATGAAGGAAAGGAGGAAAATACACCAACCTTTGAAAATGCCCCTTTCTTAAGAGAATTTAAGGATGTTTTTCCAGAAGAATTACCTGGCTTACCCCCTAGGAGGAAGTTTGACTTTTCTATCGAAGTACTCCCAGGAGCTGAACCTGTATCAAGGGAACCTTACCGAATGAACACAACTGAATTACAAGAGCTCAAAATGCAACTAGAGGAACTCTTAGCTAAGGGATTAATAAGGCCAAGTGTATCACCATGGGTAGCACTAGTCTTATTTGATAAGAAGAAGGATGGAATCTTAAGGCTATGCATCAACTATAGGATGTTGAACAAAGTCACCATAAAGAATAGGCATCCCTTACCTCACATAGAGGGTCTTTTTGACCAAATGAAAGGAGCAACAGTTTTCTCAAAGATAGACCTCTGGTTAGGGTACCATCAACTCAGAATTAAGGAGGAAAACATTCCAAAAATAGCTTTCAGGACTAGATATGGGCATTATGAATTCACAGTAGTTCCTTTTGGTGTAACCAACGCCCCAGCTACATTTATGAACCTAATGAATAGTGTAATCCATGACTACTTGGATAAATTTGTTTTGGTATTTCTAGATGACATATTGATTTACTCTAGAAATGAAGAGGAATGTTTAGTGCACCTACAAATTATTTTGAAAAGGTTGAGAGAACATAAGTTATATGGGAAATTGTCCAAATGTGCCTTCTTTGAAGAAAAGATCCACTACCTTGGGCATATAATATCAAAGGAAGGAATAGCAGTTGATCCAGATAAAATAAAGGCAATAGTAGAATGGCCAATCCCTAAGAATGTTTCAGAGGTAAGAAGCTTTATGGGGCTAGCAAGTTACTATAGGAGGTTTGTGGAAGGATTCTCTAAGATAGCAAACCCCATCACCTCATTACAAAGGAAGGGAAAAAGGTTTGTGTGGACCAAGCAAAGTGATAAGGCATTCCAAATCTTGAAGGGAAAACTAACTTCAGCACCCATTCTAAAGGTACCAGATCCGAATGGACACTTCACAGTCGTAACTGATGCTTCTATTGAAGGGTTAGGAGCAGTACTTGTCCAAGATGAAGGGGTAGTAGCTTACGAATCCAGAAAGCTAAAGACTCATGAAGTCAATTATGCACCCCATGACTTAGAGTTGGCAGCAATTGTGCATGCCCTATAAAACTCGAGACACTTCTTACTAGGGAAGCCCTTTGAGCTAAAGTCAGATAACCAAGGACTAAAGTACATCTTTGCCCAACCCCACTTAAATGCCAGACAAAGAAGGTGGTTAGAGTTTCTAAGTGAATAAGATTTTGAAATTGAATATATTAAAGGGAAGGAAAATAGGGTGGTAGATGCCTTAAGTAGGAGGAGACACTTGATGACTATAGCAACATTCAAAACTTCTTTCAAAAGGCAAGTAATGGATGAGCAGGGTCACGACCCATGGTATGAGCAAGTCAAATTGACTTTAGAACACAACCCAACCGATCCTAAGGTTGAAGGGTATACATTAGATGAAGAAGGGTTGCTCAGATACAATAATAGAATCTATATTCCAAATTCAGGAGACTTAAGGGAAGTAGTCCTATCAGAGGCTCACAATGCCCCTTATTCAGGGCACCCAGGAGTTAACAAACTTTATGCAGATCTAAAGAAGTTATAATTTTGGCAAGGGATGAAGAATGACATTGTCAAGTATGTGGCTAAATGTTTGGAGTGTCAAAGAGTAAAGGTAGAACATAGACTTCTAGTTAGATTGTTACAAATTCACGATGTACCTCAACACAAGTGGCAAGTTATTAGCATGGATTTTGTACAAGGGTTACCCATGTCACCTTCTAGGCATGATGCAATAATGGTGGTAATTGACAAACTCACTAAGGTGGCACACTTTATACCAGGGAATCTGACGGATGATGCACCTACCTTGGCTAGGTGCTTTGTTAAGGAAATATTTAGGTTGCATGGAATACCAGAGAAAATCACATCAGATAGAGATGCTAGATTCACTTCCAGGTTTTGGACCACTCTTCAATCAGCTCTAGGAACTCAACTAAATTTTAACACCACATACCGTCCTGAAACCGACGGTCAGATAGAAAGGACAAATCAGTTTATGGAGGACCTACTTCACATGTATTGTATGGATCAATAGAGGAAATGGGAAGAATACCTACCTCTAGTAGAATTTGCTTACAATAATACATATCAAACATCTTTGGGAATGACACCTTTTGAATCTTTGTATGGTAGACCATGTCGAACACCTTTGAGTTGTGATAGTCTTGAAGATAGAGTGATTATTGGACTAGATATGTTGAAAGAGATGGAAAGGAAAACTAAGGAAATTAGACAAAGATTGAAGGAAGCCTCAGATAGGCTGAAAAGTTATGCAAACAAAAACAGGACACCAAGGGAGTTTGAGGTAGGAGAGAAAGTCTTCCTAAGGGTTAGGCCACACAAGAGTTCTATAAGATTTGGGAAGAAGACTAAGCTTGCACCTCATTATGTTAGACCCTTTGAAATATTGGGAAGGATTAATCTAGTTGCATACCGGATAGGCAGAAAAGTTATGCAAACAAAAACAGGACACCAAGGGAGTTTGAGGTAGGAGAGAAAGTCTTCCTAAGGGTTAGGCCACACAAGAGTTCTATAAGATTTGGGAAGAAGACTAAGCTTGCACCTCATTATGTTGGACCCTTTGAAATATTGGGAAGGATTAATCTAGTTGCATACTGGTTGGCCTTACCTCCCCAATTGAGCCGAATCCATGATGTCTTCCATGTATCTCTTCTTAAAAAGTATGTACCTAATGAGAAACACATTTTGAATTGGCATGCTTTACAGGTCCTAGAAATGGGAGGAATAATGATAGAGCCATTTAGAATCTTGGAGAGGTGCCAGTGCTAGTTGCGCAACAGAGAGGTTGATCAGTGCAAAGTGTAATGGGACCAGTATGATGAAAAGAATGCCACTTGGGAAGATACTAAGGAGATGTAGTAGTTGTTTACTTTTTTGTTTTAAACATAAACTATAGACTCTTTTGGATGCATTCAATAAGTGCATTGGGACGATGCACAAATCAAGGGGGGGAGGATGTCACAACCCTCCTTTATGACTTTTGGATTTAAAATACAAACTCTATTATATTTTTGGATAAACTATTTAAAAGATTTAATGAATATCATAAAAGGATAAAATAATAAAGCACACACATGGAAAATATACATTTTTCTTAATTATTTATTTAGTTTTCCTCATCCAATTATGACACATGTTGTAGGAAGAATAAGAAGCTTCTAAAGGATTCTCCACCACCTTGCATGTAACTCCTCCCACTAAGTCTAATCAATTTGCATGAAGTCCAAAATTGGGAAAGAATCTCTTTTTTTTAATTAAAATTTTAGGTAGTGGAATAGAGGGATTTTTCTTATAAATGATATGCAAGTTTTCAAAAATGGGAGTTGGTCATTCCATAAAGAAATTCTTCTCTCAAGTAAATTTTTTTTGTAGTCGTATTTCATTCTTTTGAAAATAGCTAAGATTTCTTTGGAGGATTTCTTTCAAATTTGAAGATCAAGGGAGGCTGGTTGAAGGATTCATAGGGGATTCTTTGTCAATTGCAAGTATCCAGGTTTTCCTTCTTATTTAGTTTTATTTTATTTTGAATCATGCATTTTTACTTTTGTTGTAAATTAAATTACATCAATCTTGGTTTAATGCATTGCTGAAATTAGTTTTGAAATCTTGTTTCAATTCCTTACTGTAATTTGGATTTTTGTTGTGAATTAGTTTTGAAGAATTAAAATCTTGTTTTTCAATTCCTTGATGTAATTTGGATTTTTGTTGTGAATTAGTTTTGAAGAATTAAAATCTTGTTTTTCAATTCCTTGCTGTAATTTAGATTTTGGTTGTGAATTAGTTTTGAAGAATCAAAATCTTGTTTTTCAATTCCTTGCTATAATTTGGATTTTGGTTGTGAATTAGTTTTGAAGAATTAAAATCTTGTTTTTCAACTCCTTGTTGTATATTGGATTAATCTTATTTTATATACACACTGTGAATTAAATTCAAGGAATAAAATCTTGCTCTTTTTTTCTTGCTATGAATGAAACAAATCTTCCTGTAGGAATAAGTTAACTTCTTTGCAACTCTCAATATACTCATTATTCTATGAGGAAGGGAAATATAAGTTTGTCTCTATAAATTTTAGATTAAAAAAAATAGATTATAAATACACCTATATGAGCTTGCATTTCCCAGTATAATCATCTATCTTTCAATCACCTATACATTGCTGGAAATGATTTATTTTCCCTGGATTGTTTATCTCTGTGAATAACTCTCTGGGTTATTCACTCCTATGAATGAACCCTTATTGTTTACTTTAATATTTTTATCCTTATTATCTAAAATCTACTCTCTGTGTCTATTTAAATTAAACTGGAAACTATATATATACATGTATATACATATGTATATATATGTATACATATATATACATATATATATGTATATATATGTATATATATATATATATATATATATATAAATACCTAAGTTAATTAAAATATCGCATGAGAATTTAATGCAAAGGAAAAATGGTGTTGACGTTACAATGCAGTATGAAGAGAGGTACTGCGAACATATTCTCATGCGATATTTTAATTAACTTAGGTATTTATATATATATGTATATATACATATATATATATACATATACATATATATACATATATATATACATATATATACATATATATATACATATATATATAAATACCTAAGTTAATTAAAATATCGCATGAGAATTTAATGCAAAGGAAAAACGGTGTTGATGTTACAACACAGTATGAAGAGAGGTACTGCGAACTGTTACATAGGGTAACAGCTCGGAGGGGAGTTAATAGCTCCGTAGGGGAGTGGTATCGTTACGGTACCCTCCACTAGCCTGCGGTCACTGCTACGGCAGTGGCTGCAGGGTAGTGAAGGGGACCGTGGGGTCCCCCTCCCACTTGACCCCTAATTTGCTATGAGCAAACATCACTTTGTTCGTGCGGGTAGAATATAGTTTTTTTATATTTTTAAATTTGTTTAATGGAATTTATTTATAGTTAAAATTTTTAATTGTTAATATTTGATAATAAAGTTTTAGTTAATTGTTAATAATTGTTTAATTGTTAATAATTCTGCAGGGTAGTGAAGGGGACCGTGGGGTCCCCCTCCCACTTGACCCCTAATTTGCTATGAGCAAACATCACTTTGTTCTTGCGAGTAGAATATAGTTTTTTTATATTTTTAAATTTGTTTAATGGAATTTATTTATAGTTAAAAATTTTAATTGTTAATATTTGATAAAAAAGTTTTAGTTAATTGTTAATAATTGATTAATTGTTAATAATTATTAATAAACTTTAGTTTAATAATTGTTATTAAACGTTAAAATTAGTAAAGTAAACTTAGGAAAAATTTAATAATAATTAATAGGGATTATTGTATAGCGGATTATTGTGAAAGAATGGGATCTCTTAATTCATTGAGGATTTAATTGATTTCTTGGGCGGTAACTTTAGGCTAACTTAAATTTTTAAGGCTTATTATTATGATTGATCCAAAATCACCAAAAGTATAAACTAATTGCCAATAACTCTATAATTAATTATTCTCACGATAGGAGTAAACACTTCTTCATTTTGTATACAAATGATGCTACTTTTGCATTGCATTTATATTAATTCGCATTCATTATCTTCATGCAATTGCACATAAGTTCGCAATTATCAATATCATGCCAATACATGTATTAATTTGTTTAGTTGTAGAATAATGGTATTTGTCTTTTTCAAATAGTATTTAAGTGTCACCAAAGTTGGCAATGTTTAAGTTATGTACATCCATTTCATAATTATATTTCAAGCATGATGTTTTCATAAGCTCTTAGTTTAGAAACTAAACAAAGGAAGTTGGAAAACCAAAACCTAGCAACGTTCGGTATATACGGTGCCTCTGGGTCACGCTTACGGGTAATGTCATCGTGTTGAACTACTGCACTTAACTCCTAATAAAGCTACATCAACGACATCTGTGGCATTGTCCCTATAAATCATCGGAGAGTAATAAGGGACACTTGGAAGTTAAAATCCAAGGGGTGGGTAATCCCCCTTGGATCGATAATCTAATAAGATAACTTTTAAATGATTTCACATCCGTTGAGATAAACCATAGTAAACCCCCCCTTTTTAGGGATGGTTAAGTTAAATGCTTTTATGAAATTGATTTTTTTTATCTTGAAGAGATATTGGTGATTGGCAATTTGGTGAAGGGTGATGCTCATGATATGTGTTAGGATCTAGTTGTTTTAGGCCACAAGCAATAGGCCATGTTGAGCCTTTGCTTAAGCGCTACCATCGTGGGTAGCAACTACAAAGAAACTGTCTGGGACATTGACCCTAGAAAGGGTTGGGTACCCACAAATCAGTTTACATCAAACCATAGAATAGAAAATAGAACTACATACTTTATGCCTTGATCCCGTGCCGAAGCGGGTATGTAGGCAGTCTTGGGACGAAGTTGTCCCTTGTACTCAGGTGTTCGTGGGTGGGGTCTAGGCTTGGTTGAGTAAGAATCCTATTTGAACGATACGATAATTAAATTGGAAAAAGAAATTCAATGTATACTCAGAAGGAATCTCGTATGGATTCGCCTGACTTCCCAAGGCTTTAAGCCAAATTTCGAGGCGGAATTCAAGCTTGTATTATTTAATTACTCCTAAGGATGGCGACCTCGGTGCACTTCTGTTAGAAGAGTGTAGTACTTAGTGAGTGGTTCAGGACCCAAATGGTCCCGATGAGTCTAAGTCTCTGGCCAGAGCACCTCCTATCTCAATTGGATAGATGCCTACCTCATATGGGTAGATGCCTATCCCGTATTGGATAGATGAAATCTTATGTCCCGTATGGACAACTGCCTAACCCGTATGGTTATATGCTCATCCCGGATGGATGAATGCCTAATCCAAATGGATTGATGCCCAGAGTATGCAATTGAATAAAACATAATGATTAAATTAAACACACACACACACAAAAAAAGAATACTTAATTTTGTTGAGTTAATCATGGTGGGTTACTACAAATGTTTTATTCTATTTCTTGCTCCTAAACTTTTTTCGGGATCAATGCCACCACTAATCTTACATAACCCACAAAAATTTAACTAGTTGATTCAATTACTAATCCTACATTCACTTCTCTAGGTCTAAATTATCCTAATAATGAATAATGGAGTATGATTTGAAGAATTCATTTTTACGATAAAAATTGTCATAATTAAAATATAGAAATATCATTAGGTTATGTTATGGACTATACAAATTTCATTTTGTTTAATCATGTTGTATTTATTGCAAGAAGGGAATCACTATAATGAATCTTGTATTCTCCTAGAAAGTAAAGTTCAAGGAAAAGATAAAAACAAATCAATTCTTGTTAATTGTTTGAGAAAATACCAATTTGATTGCTTATAATCAAATATAATTGAAATCATTAATGTAGAGATAAAATGGTTGTCATATTGAATGAAGTTGGGGAAAGGGTTTTATGTATTGTTGATCTATATAGAAATGTCTTGGCATCTCAAACCAAAAGCATTGTCACATTATTATTTCATCTAAGGTTAGGATGCTAAAGTTGTTTACACAAGGAGGTATGTGTTGAACCCAAGGTAGGACCGAGAGGGGGGATGAATCAATTCTGATTAAAATTAATGCCAACACATAACAAATTAATTAGTAACACAAAATCAACACATCAAGACCAAGATTTTCAACGTGGAAAACCCAAATAGGGAAAAACCACAGTGAGCATCTGCCCAAAAAATATATATCCACTATGTATATTAGATTACAATGAAATAGCTCACTGATCCAGACTTGTTGACCAAGGCTAACTTCTCTTGGGGCAAGATACAAAAAATGACTTGTAAACCTGATGCTAACTACAATAGGGCAAGATTCAATGAATTGATTTGAAAAGAAGGATCTCTTGATCATGAAATTGTCCTTGAACTTTGTATCAAGTGACCAACATCAACACACACAACTCAGACCTCGTCTATCAACACAGTGTCTCATACTCTATCCATAGTATCAAAAATTTGCATATCATTCAATTACAACTCTTGTTCTCTGCTCTTCACTTAATTTCATTGTTTATATCCACATCACACTCTACCATGATTTCCACACAATTCAATCGCACACATTCTTTATATACAAGATAGATCATCAAAACTTAAACCAAGTCAGACTTAAATAAATTATGTTGATCCAGTCTAGGAGAAAGAAGGGACCAAAACACATTTTCCTAAGTTCAATCCAATGATCCACAAATACTAGAATATAACCCACAACATTCCAATATGTAACATGTCCATATATACAATTAACAACCAAAATAAATTCTCCAATACAAATTACTCTTATCTAGATCTCCACATACTATGGTGAGACACACGACACATCAAATTTCCTTTTAGAAATCATATCCAGACCAAAAGGTAGGATTAACATAGAATATCACAACTTGTTATGACATATACAACATCTAAAGAACACAAAGATATCTCCATACCATAAAACTACCATATCCATAATACCAAAAACATAACCAAAGAAGATAACAATACCAAACAACATCAGTAACACATCTCGAACCCAAACACTTCTGGAACAACCAATTAGAGTAATTGCAACATGAATACAATAAGTTATCTTTGCACCACAAACTTTCCAAACCAACAACTATCTAAAACAATAAGTTTGACATCAACGACAACCACAACAACACATGGTTCCAACAGTATGGTATGAAAGAAATTTTATTCAATAGTCTAAGAGGAGATTTCAACCTCTAGATGCATGCGAATTTGTAAATTTTATTAGGAAATGTATAAATTTAAATATTTCATTTAATAAACAAATTCATACAAACATAAAAAATTGGTGGATTCCTACAAACTACTTGAAAAAAAGCCTAATTATTTATATGATAAATGAGTAGTTTTGGAAAGAGAAATTCTTAATATGAATTGATTTTCTAGTTTCTAGTGAAAGCACACATGTTGGAGGGCCATTTGTTTACCTATATTTGGTGAAAATCAAGCAAGGAAACATATTTTTGTACAGGTAAAAAAGTATACATGAATGCAAGTAAATGCTTGAGTAACTAACTTCACTTGGCTAGAGTTGGGACAATGGAATGTTGGGATTAAGGTGTCTCAACCTTAGAGTCCAAACATGCTAATTTAATTATATGTTTTATTTCTCATTCCACTTTGGAAGTCCTAATATTTTTTAGGAACTAGTGTCATATTTTGCTATGTTGAGATTATGATAAATTTTTCTATTATGATTATGGCAGTTTCTAGTTCGGTGGAAGAGTCATGGAGAGTTATATTTTGGCAGTTTGTATTTATGATTAGAGTTAACTTTTGACAAGTGGTGTGAGGTAAGGAAGGAACCTATCTGGTCATGGTAAATACTATGTTGTACTTACATTGCATTCAGAAAGATGATGGTTATGGAAGAGATAAGTGTTTTTGCTTCGGAAGTTGCTATGTGCAACATGTCACTGGATTAGCAAGATGTTGCTTGTGAGACAACTTACCTCTTGTGCTTTGAAGTTACTTTTGGAAACCATGTGCACATATCACTTTGTGATGAGCTCTATAAATATGTTGATGTCTTAGTGGTTTTGAATGAGACAAGTTGAAGGTTATTCTCGAAATCTTTGTTGTAGCTACTCCTAAAGAGTATTGGCTTTGTGCATTGTATTTTAACTATTGTTGTTGCTTAATAATACAATTGATTCTAGATTTTGGAGTGTGGCTTTTATCCCGAAAGGGTTTTCCCACGTAAATTTGGTGTTATGGTTTTATTTTCTTAAATATGATTTTATGTGTTTATTTAATTTGCAATTGTTTAAAAGTTTGTAAGAAATTTTTGCGTCACCTCTCCTGTTAGATTTAGTATTTTGAAGCGTTATTCCGCACTTAGGCTTCCTTTCAATTGGTATCAAAGCCTAGCCAACTTTGTCATTGTTGTTGGGTTGATGGGTTTTTGTGATGATTTCGTTCCAGTGGGAGTTTTGTAGTGGAAGATTTCATAACTTTGTTGCAGGTTAGATATGGCAAGCACATCCAGCTGAATAGAGATGGATAAATTTAATGGTAGCAATTTTGAGTTGTGGAAACTCAAAATGGAGGACATGCCCATGGATAGATATCTATGGGCTACTATTTCCTCAACAAAACACCAAAATATACCGCATGATGAATGGGATAAAATAGATCAAAAAGCCAAGGGTTTGATAAGACTTTGTCTAGTTGATTTAGTGCTCTTGAATGTCCATGAGGAGAAGACTGCAGCTGCACTTTGGAAGAAACTTGGTGATATTTATCAAGGGAAATCCTTAGTAAATAAGTTATTCCTAAGAAAGAATCTATATTCTCTGAGGATGAAGGAAGGAGGATCCATTATAGATCACCTAAATGCATTCAACATGCTGGTTGCTCAAATTATTTTTGTCGGTGATAGGATTGATGATCAACACAAATGCATGATTTTTTTATGTTCTTTTCCGAACTCATGAGATCACATTGTGATGGCCATTGGAAACACAACAACCACTTTCAACATGGAGGATGTGGTTTCCTCATTGCTATCTGAAGAGATGCGAAGAAAGACTTCTAAGATGGCTAAGGAGGCCCTGGTTGCTCATAGTAGATCAAAGGAGAAAGGAAAGAGAAAGGACAAGAAGGGTAAATCAAAGTCTCCAAGGAGATCAAAGTCTCCAAGGAGATCTAAGTCTCTTGGTAAAAATTCTAAGGCAAAATCTTGGAACTATGGCAAATCCGGTCATTTCTAGAAAGATTGTAAATAGGAGAAGAAAAAGAAAAACAAGAATTCCTCTGATATTGATTCTGATAAATCCTCTCAAGATGATGCGGATACTTTTGTCGCTGCCTTGGCAACCCATGCATAAGAATATGTATGGTTGATTGACTTAGGTACATCTTTCCATATGACCTCTCACAGAGATTGGTTCTCAAAATGTGAAGAATATGATGGTGGCAAGGTGTACTTGTAATACCCTAAAAAAGGTCATCTAAACCATGGGCCCCTAATCTCGACAACATCACCAAGGTCCTAACCAAAGTCAATTAACTAAATCTTGAGCACACATTTAATTTCTAAAATCATCAATGTCACATGGAAAAATTAATCACCCAATATTAATTAAATATTTGTTTAATTAATTAAATCATTCCAAGTAAATCATTTTTAACAATTTTCTTATTTATTTTAATTAAATATCTTTTGCATATTTAATTAGATAAATCAATTTGCCATTAAATCATCAAAAAAAGGAATTAATTTACAAAAAGAGATTTATCACAAAAAGAGGAATTAATTTGAAAAATAAATAAAAAATACCATAAATCTTCAAAAAAGGAAACAAATCAAGAAAGAGGAATTGGCAATTATGAGCACAAATCTTTGAAAAAGGAAATAAATCAAAAAAAGGAATTAATTAACAAAAAAAATGAATTAAAAATTGAGAAAAGAAATCAATTGGAGATAAAATTGATCGATAATCTCAAAGAAAGCAATTAAAACAATTAAATATTAAAATTGAATGAAATAGAGAATAAATCAAAATTTTCTTTATTTTATCTTAATTTTAGTTCAATTTCCTTTGAAACTGAGAAAAGCATCCAATCACATCAATTCACCTGGATTGTGCTTCCTCTTGGAAAATCTTGACCGTTCATCATCATTTGATCTCAGCCTTTGGTTTCTTTCTGAATTTCTATAAATTCAGGCTCTCATCTCTCATTCTAAAATCTTAGAGAATATATTGTTATTATGTTGTTTTTGCTCTAGGTTCATTGAGAATTTGCATTGAGATATTGCATACTTGTTATTTCATATTTCTTAAATCATTTAGCTTAAATATTCATACATTTCTTAAATCATGTTAGATTAATCATGCATATCTAGATTAATCTTGCATCCATCTAGCTTAAATCCATGCTCATATGGATTTTAAAATCCTTCGTTTAGGTGTTGTCTAGTCACTGGATAGCTTAGCAATCTGAGAGCAATCTAAACTCACATCTACTAAAAGGCAATGGGTCACTTTGTAATGGTTTATTATTCATTGATTATTGATTTACTAACCATGCATCTAATGACTTAATTGAAGTGTTGTGTATTTAGATACAGATATAGGTCCACTTTTCACACACACAGTACCTGGGTGACTATTCTCACCTGAAGGTTGTTTGTTGTGGAAGAGTCAAGATTCAATTCCTTGATGGTAGAATGAAGGAGATTGATGGTGTTCTTCATATCACTGGTTTGGAAAGAAACCTTCTTTCAATTAGAAAGCTGAGTGATGTGGGAGTGTAGGTTGTTTTCTTGCAAGTTGGATGTAAGATGACTAGAGGTTCTATGGTGCTTGCTAAGCGTGTTCAGATTGGCACCTTGTAAAATATGGATGCATGCATGGTTCTGCGCAATATTGCTTATGTGAAGTCCAAGAAAAGGGCTTTGGATTCTTCATCCTCACCATCAGATCAAGCAGAAAAGAATATTGTTGTTTCAACATCTGATGGTCATGCTTTCTGGATACCTAAGGGTGCTAATGCTTTGGAGATGAAGCTCCCAATTGAGAAGACAATGTTGTGGCACCAAAGACTTGGCCACATAGGTGAAAAGGGCTTACGAACCTTGGAAAACAAGAGCCTTGTTGAAGGCCTAGATGATTGTAATCTCAAGTTTAACTTTTGCGAACATTGTATATATGGAAAACAACATCGTGTTTCTTTTCATTCCAGTTCTCATAAGTCTTCTAGGGTTTTGGACTATGTTCATTCTAATGTTTTTGGTCTAGTTAACGTGCCTTCGTTAAATAGATCTATGAACTTTGTTTCTTTCATAGATGACTATTCTAGAAGGATAATTGTTTATTTTCTCAGAAGTAAATCTGAAGTTTTCAGTCGATTTAAGGAATTTAAGTACTTTATTGAAAACTAGATTGGTAGAAAAATTAAGTGTTTGAGGATGGATAACGATGGTGAGTTTTGTTCTACTGAGTTTGACAAGTTCTGTAAGGACCACAGGATTGAGAGACATAGGACAACTCCATATACATCACAACAAAATGGAGTTGTGAAGAGGATGAACAGAATGCTAATGGAGAGGGCTAGGAGTATGCTAAGTAGTGCTATCCTTGAACATAGGTTCTAGGCTGAGGTGGTAACTACTGCATGTTATTTGATTAATAGATCTCCTACTTTAGTGCATTTTGAAAAGACCCCTATGGAGGCGTGGTCTAGTAAAAATCATTGAGACATCTCAAAGTATTTGGTTGTGAGGCATATGCTCATGTGCCTAGTGAAAAAAGATCTAAATTGGAGAACAAGACAGTGAAATGTATCTTCATCGGTTATGGTATCGGTGTGAAGGGGTACATGCTTTAGGATCCTGTTGCAGAGAAGGTTCTCTATAGAAGATGTGTTATCTTTCATGAGTTGAAACCTTCCATAGTAGATTTGTAGCTAGAGAAGGAAGAGAAACAAAAGAAGGAGACAGTTCAGATTCCACCCACTCCTGAGAGAGTTAAACGACATACTCTGTGAGGCCCTACAACGATCCATCCTATCTCTTCAGCTATTTTCATTTTGGAACTATTTTAGATGCTAGTTTTGACACACTATGGATAGAGAACTTTACATGGTCCCATGATTTTGGTAACATTGATATATATGGATGCTTCATTTCTATGCCTTGTGGATTATAGAATATTATATGATTCTAGATTAGGGTAATATTGTGATGATGCAGGTTATTATTTGAATTTTAGAATTTGTTATAATGTTAGAAAAATGTTTGCATATCTTGTAGATGGATCAAATTTTGAGGATTATAATAAATTGCTTTGATTTGTGATAAATCGTATTTTATAATGACGAGCCTTTGCAGAATGAATGTTTTGTATTCTGATTATGTGTTATATATTATATGAGGTTATTTGGGAAGTACTAATGCTTTAATTGAGATGTGCAGGAAATTATCCATGTGACCATGGAAATATTATGGAGAATCAAGCCTAGGCCAATGTGCGTTAGTAAAACCAGGGGTTGTCTATTTGGAGAGACAACACCCCATATGTACTGTATTTTATTCATAAATGTAAAATGTTGCATGAGTGTAAATTGTATTTATTGGATTGTTTAAATTGTTTAAGGGACAATTGCCATGTGTGTATTGTGATGTGGAATTATTTTGTAGTGTCACTTGACACCTATGTAGTATGTTGTGTTGGCAATTTGTCATGTCACCTTTTTGAGAGTTTTATTTTTTGTTAATTGTTATATCTCCTAATTATCCTTGAAGGAACAAAGAAATCTAGGTTAGAGAGCCACAAGGAAGGTCAACTCAGAGTTGACCCGTAGGTTAACTTCAGGTGGACTTTCTGAAGGTCAAATCAACTCCTAGAGTCAATTTTAGAGCTTTTCTATTAGGCCTCATGGGGTACCTATGGGTGAAGGCCAAAATTGGCCATGTGTCTTTCCCTTAGGACTTGTTTAACCACCCAAAAAAGTGGTTTTCCCCAGATGGACGAATTCCATCTATAGGAGTGCCATTCTTGGTAGGATAACCTTCTTGGAGATAGTAATCCCTCTTCCCCATTTCCATTTCCCTTCTCTAGGTACCTAGGTTAGGGAGGATGTAAGACCTAGGGAAGACCAATCCAATGGGGGATCCCTCACTCTATCCAAGAGGTTGGAAGGAGTGAGAGAGGCCTTATTAGGCTAAGAATGGAAGCTTAGTGAGCTAATCACCCACTCTCCATCCTTGGAGATTTTTGGAAAAACTTTGGAGGAAAAACCAGTTTTAGGAATAGAGGAATTTGCGGGCCAAGGAATTGCAGAAAGTTGTGTGGATTGGGCAGCTCATCTCCAACTAAGTTTAACATACCTATTGGCAGATTAAGGTTGGTTGTACTCTCTTTGTTTATGTTGTTTAAGTTGTTCCTTCTTTTGAAAGAAATGCTTGTGAAAAGAGTTGTGTATATGCAGATTGTTGTAGAAAAAAAAGAGAAATGTAAGTTTCATTTTTATGTTTTTTTTGTTTATGTGTTCTTGCTTTGGGAGTGTCCAAGATCTCCTACTCTTGGGGGAGTAGGATGATCTTGGGGTGGAAGAAGCATGACAGCCTTGGGTGAGAGGCTCTCCTTAAGGAGAGTGATCTCAAGGGTGTCCTTTGTGACCCTTGCTGCATAGCCTTGTGTATGCATTTGGAGGTCATAAGGGGAGAGAATATGGCTTTGAGCCTTTGGGGGGCATAAGGTGTGTGGGATGAATCTGTTGTGTATTTTGTGTTGCCATGAGGTGGCTTGAGTTGTATTTTGGCTGCAGTCTCCCCAATGGTACTTGGTCCACTTCCACCCATAGATTGATCATCACAAAATGTGGTGAAAGTGTAGCTTGGGATGGGAAGGTGTATGTTTGAGTATTTGCCATATTGTTGTGTTGTATGCTTGTTTCTAACTTGTCTAGAACTTGATTCTCCTAGCTCGGGGGTGGCTTCTGGTAAGCCTAGGGTGGGAGGTGAGCATCCCATGGTCACAGTCCTAAATCTTACATGCAGGTGGCTTGGGAAAAAGACTAGGAGTTGCAGTTGGTTTGGTTGCAGATATTTTAGATTCAGATTTCTATTTAAATGCAGCAAAGCAAAGAAAGAAAATGTAACTTTATGATTTGTAGCAAGAAAAAAAAAAGAAAGAGAAAGTGCATATGTAAATATAGGGTTTAAGTTGATTCTTCTTTTCTGTTTAAATAAATGTAATCTTTTATTCTCTGTGTAAAGATTAAAAAAAGGGAAGACTGGTTAGATTATTCACCCATTTTTATATATGGGCTATTGTAACTTATTATTCTGGAAGGCAATGTAATTTTTATTTAATTTTTGATGTCTATGATGTTGCTATAGACTACATCTAAATCTGGTCTGTTAACTTGTTTAGTTACTGCAAAATTAAAGAAAAGGAAAAAAAATGCATTAGGTTTCATGATTTACTTGCATATTTCAAATTACTGTTATTTTATGACTGTTAAAAAAAAAAAGGAGAGAATCTAGTATTTTTATTGCTGTAGAAAGTAGTATGTAAGACTGCTAAATAAGAAGATAAACAAGACCTATTCTTAATGCTGTTAGAAGACTAAGAATAGAATGTTTAATGGTTAAAATCTCAAACCATATAAGGGTTTTCAGCCCTATTATTTCAACATTTATTTATATATATCTATAAATATATAAGTATATATATTGAAAAATATATACCTATATATATATAAATATATATATAAACTGCTATATGTGCATACCCCTGCAACAACAAAAGAAGAGATATATTATGAAGTTGTGCATCCTTGTTACAGAATATATAAAAATTATATACTGCTATGTTAAAAATAATTCAGAATAAACTTCCTAATCCTAACCCTACACACACACACATATATATATATATATATATATATATATATATATATATATATATATATATATATATATATATATATATATATATATATATATATATATATATATATATATATATATATATATATATATATCCCTGCGTGGGAGAAATATATGTATAGACTTGAAACATGACAATGGAGATATACAAATACATATATAAAAATATGTATATTGATTTATAAATATATATATATATATATATATATTTATATTTACCTAATGATAAATTTAAAAAAAAAAGAAATATCATTAAAAAAAAAAAGGGATCGTAGCACTGGCCGAACCACTGTGTGTAAACACAGTGGACGGCTCTCGGGCTGCGCCACTGTGTTTACCCATAGTGGACGGCACGGGAAATGCTGAGGCACTGTGTGTAAACATAGTGGATGGCGCTCGGGCCGCGCCACTGTGCTTACCCACAGTGGACGACACGGGAGGTGCCTCCACTGTGTGTAAGCACAGTGGATGGTCTGCAGCCGCCACTGTGCTTATACACAGTGGACGGCACCGCCGTCACTGTGTATAAACACAGTGGCGTTCGGGAGAGCCCCGCACCACCTCCTCCACTCATCCCCCCCCCTCTGCGAAAACCGCTGCCTTGCCATGGCTGTCGTGCCCTAATCCGCCTCCGTACCTGCACTCATACTAAACAAAAAAAAGTAGTATAATAAACCCTAACCTATTTTGGGTTAGGGTATAAATTAATAAGAAATTTAAACAAAGGGTAAATAAATAGAAATGCAACCCTAACCCAATTTTGGGTTAGGGTTGGCATTTTTAAATAAAGGGTTTCTTTATTTAAAGGGGAAAAAAAATTAAAATTAGAGAGGGGAGTTTATTTAATGGGAATTTTAAACTTTGATTTTAATATATATATTTGGTGTTATTTTAATAATGGAATTATTATATGTCCATTTATTCTTTAGGGGATTAAAAATTTTAATATAGTAAAATTAAAAGGATTTAAAAATGAAGGGGTTATTATAGTTGGATACACCATACATTAAAATGATTAATTTATTTAATTAATCAATAGATTTTCCTCAATATATTTGGACGTTAGGAAAATTTAAAAGGAGAAATTGTAGAATTAATTTTATGGACCATAAGCCTTTGTGACCAGTTTGGGCCGAATTTAATTAAATCATCATAATTAAGGGGTTAGAAAAATTAGAATTGGCTTTAGCTTATTGTCAGTCTTAGTGGGCAAATGACCTTATAGAAATTCGAACCCTCATCGGTTGGATTTAAATAATAAATTTTGCATGAGCATCAATTAATTATTGGTATTCTCATTATATGATTGGGAATGATTAAACTCATGCAAATAACCAATTAACCTTTGTTTTTAATTAGCGACAACTTGAGTTAGGTAATTATGCTAGCCAATAATCCGTGATACTAATTTAATCTTCACTAAACTAGTCGCTCGTTCGAGTTGGTTAATTAACCCAACCTTAGTAAACAATTTTATTCTCACCCTAGATAAGACAAAACTCTAATAAAGTTAATATTATTATTAGGATATATTGCGAGTTCTTGATGTCAAAAAAAATTTTTTGTTCTGTTTTTGTGCCCTAAAGTTTGGGCACGACATTTTGGTATCAGAGCAAGGTTTTCGACACTAGGAACCTTTCTCCATTACGTTTCGCTTTAATTATCTAAATTAATCAAATATTTTTTTCCAAAAAAAAATAAAATAAAAATAATATATATAAATATATGAAAATTAAATTATTTAATTAATTGTTTATTTATTTTATTTTTGTTTCCTCATAAGGATGCCTCCGACTACGTGACAAGCTCGCAAGCGCGGAAGGGGTCCTAGGCGTACACGTATGGCACGTGAGGATGTTGCTAGGGAGGAACCGGTCCCAGAAGGGAACCCGGAAGCACCTCCCGAACCACCGGTTGACCCTAACCGAGACATCTTGCTAGCTCTTCAGAACTTGATCGGGATCATGCAGGATATGCTTCCAGCAGTGGACCGTCATGCAGACAATCAGAACTCAGGGAGTCATAGGTCAGTAGAGAGGGAACGGAGTAGGAGGCAGAGCATGAGCCAGAGTCCGTTCACCTGCCTGAACCCCCTCCAGTAGCAGCACCTGTGTACTTTGAGAGAGCACGTCAAGAACCAGGAGACCTGATTAGAGAGGTTTTACGCCTCCAGCCACCATCTTTTGGAGGAACTACTGATGTAGTAGAGGCTGAGGCATGACTTTTGAGCCTAGATCGGTGCTTTGCATTGCGATCTTATGAAAGCAATCTGAAGGCGCGAGTTGCAGTCCACCTTCTGAGATTGACAGCCTCCACATGGTGGAAGCAAGAGGAATTCAAGTGTGGACTCACTGCAGATACCATCACATGGGAAATCTTCATAAAGAGGTTCAGAGGGAGGTACTTGTCAGAGCACGTCAGGCAGCGTAGGATTGATGAGTTCCACGACCTCCAGCAGAAGGGTCTCTCAGTGACCCAGTACAAGAGTAAGTTTATTGACCTCCTACCTTATGTAGATTACCTGAAGGACGAGAAGCTGCTCATCAACTGATTTGTTAGGGGACTTAATGCTGGGATAGTAGGACCAGTGAGGATGGCCGCTCCAGGGAGCCTTCGGGTTGCCGTAGAGAAGGCCCTTATAGCCGAGGAGATTCAGATTAGGCCACAGGACATGAGGGATCGGTTCTAGAACCGAAACCCAGCTCCCCAGCCTTTCACATTTCAGAAACCCCATTGGAAGGGCAACCACATAAATGTTTTGGGGTCCTATAAACCCCCTCCTCCACAGCAGTCACAGCAGAGTCAGAGACAGAGGCCCCCTCAGGGACAACAGGGCTCCAGGCCCAAGCAGTGGCAGTCACAGGGTCCCAGGCGTGACCAGAGAGCACAGGGTACATACACACCCCCGGCATGGGCTCAGCAGTCCTCCAAGGGTGGGTACAGTGGTTCTAGCCGGATAGGTGGGCATCCTTTTTCTAGGCCTCAGGGCGCACAGTTTCATGCACGCGGTGCTTGCTTCATGTGTGGAGCCATGGGGCACATGGCGAGAGAGTGTCCACAGGGATAGATGACAGGGATTCAGAGGATGGCAACATCAGAGCCTACAGTTGGGGACATGGGCAAGTCCCATAGGGTCTTCACAGCGGTTGACAACCGCCAGGCAGAGCACCAGGCCACAGTCATCGAGGCTGCAGGTAAGGTCAGAGGTAGTAGTATTTCTATATTATTTGACTCAGGAGCGACTGACTCTTTTATATCTCCATTGGTTGTGGAGCATTGCAAGCTAGTGGTAGTAAGGCAAAGTGTCAGCTGGGAAGTGGAGTTAGCTTCAGGGGCTAGAGTGTCAGTGGATTCAGAGGTTAGGGGATGTCCGCTCCAGATTGGTAATACCACCACCTTAGTAGACCTTAGAGTTATGCCACTCGGATCTTATGGCGTCGTACATGGCATGGATTGGCTTTACGCCCACAGAGCCAAGATGGATTGTCACTTGAAAAAGGTCGAGTGTGAGGATGATCATGGTGCTCCCATAGTAATCACTAGGATTCAGAGACCCGTGTCTCTTCGTATGATATCCGCTATGCAGCTTAAGCGGAGCATGCGGAAGGGATGCCAGTTGTTTGCTATCACAATCAGTGACCGAGAGGAAGAAAATGAGAAGGAGCCTTCTATAGATGATCATCCCATCCTTGAGGCATTTGCAGATGTGTTTCCTGATGAGCTACCTGGTATGCCGCCCAGCAGAGAGATTCACTTCCACATAGATTTGGTACCGGGAGCCGAGCTGGTTTCGAGAGCACCTTATAGGATGACCACTCATGAGCTTAATGACCTCAAGATATAGCTAGAGGAACTCTTAGATAAGGGTCACATCCGTCCTAGCGTCTCCCCTTGGGGTGCACCAGTCATCTTCGTGAAGAAGAAGGACGGATCCCTTCGGTTGTGCATGGATTACAGGCAACTGAATAAAGTAACCATCAAGAACCGCTATCCCTTGCCGAGGATCGATGACTTGTTTGATCAGCTTCAGGGTGCTAAAGTATTTTCCAAAATAGACCTGAAGTCAGGATATCATCAGTTGAGGATTGTGGAAAGTGATATCCACAAGACTGCGTTTCGCACCAGATATGGCCACTATGAGTTCACTGTGGTCCCATTCGGTCTTATGAATGCTCCAGCTGTATTCATGAGTCTCATGAATGGGGTATTCTGCACCTTCCTCGACCGATTTGTGATAGTGTTCCTCGACGACATATTGATCTATTCCCGAAATGAGCAGGAGCATCAGGAGAATTTGAGGCAGGTTTTGCAGTGTTTGAGGGACAACCAGTTGTTCGGCAGTTTGTCGAAGTGTGCTTTCTTTAGATCAGAGGTCAAGTACCTACGGCATGTTATATCCGGTGATGGGATCTCAGTTGACCCATCAAAGATTAGAGCCATCATGGATTGGCCAGAGCCTACCAGTGTGACAGAGGTCAGGGGCTTCATGGGTTTGGCAGGGTACTACAGATGCTTTGTTGAGGGATTTTCCAGAGTTGCACACCCCATCACATCCCTCCAGCGAAAAGGGAAGAAATTAGAGTGGACAGAGAAGTGTGAGAGGGCTTTTCAGGATCTAAAAAGGGCACTTACTAGTGCACCTATTCTTATTGTGCCAGACCCCATGACCGACTTCATGGTATGCACAGATGCTTCCTTAGATGGATTGGGAGCAGTTCTTATGCAGGAGGGTAGGGTTATAGCATACGAGTCTAGGAAGCTTAAGACTCATGAGCTTAACTACCCTACACATGACCTAGAGCTTGCAACAGTTGTACATGCACTTGTGAGGTGGAGACACTTCCTTTTAGGTCATCATTTCGAGCTTCATTCGGACCATTAGAGTTTGCAGTACATCTTCACCCAGCCTAACCTTAATGCACGTCAGAGATGGATGGAGTTCCTTTGTGAGTATGATTTTGATGTTCATTACATCAAAGGAAAGGAGAATGTGGTCGCAGATGCCCTAAGTAGGAGACGACATGAGGTTTACACCATATCCATGAGCACAGATTTGAGAGACCATATTTTGCAGCGATTGCCAGAGGATGATTGGTATCTAGAGGTTTGTCAGAGGATCCAAACTCAGGAGGCCCTGGAAGGGAAGTTTGTGGACTACTCTTTGGAGTCCGATGGTTTATTACGCCATAGAGGGCGCATCTATGTACCCTCTCCTAGGGGTTTGCGAGATTTCATTATCATGGAGGCTCATAGAGCTCCTTATGCAGTGCATCCCGGGGTTAAGAAGATGCATGCTGACTTGAGGCAATTATATCATTGGCCAGGAATGCGGTAGCTTATCGCCGAGTTAGTAGCCCGATGCCTTGAGTGTCAGAGAGTCAAGGCGGAGCACCGCCATCTAGGTGGGTTACTCCAGTCCCATGCTATACCAGAGTGGAAGTGGGATACTATATCCATGGACTTCATCATTGGTCTTCCTATGTCATCTCGTTGCCATGATGCTATCTTGGTGACAGTTGACAAATTGACCAAAGTAGCCCACTTCTCACCAGTCCAGACTACCTTCACGGCTCCAGCAGTGGCACAGGTGTTCTTGCGAGACATTGTTAGGCTTCATGGTGTCCCACGCAAGATTATTTCTGATAGAGATTCTCTCTTTACTTCTTCCTTTTGGAAGGCATTACAGGCAGCATTGGGCACCAAGCTCAACTTCAGCACAGCCTACCATCCAGAGACAGATGGACAGACAGAGCGGGTTAACCAGGTGTTAGAGGATATGCTCCACATGTACGTCATGAATCATCAGACCCGATGGGAGGAGTACCTGCATTTAGTAGAATTTGCCTATAATAATGGGCATCACACTTCTTTAGGGATGCCACCTTTTCAGGCTTTGTACGACAGACCATGCAGGACACCTTTGAGTTGGGACCATATTGAGGATAGAGTGGCCATAGGCCCTGAGATGGTCCGTGATATGGAGCAGCAGGTAATCCTGATTAGACAGCACCTTAGAGAGGCATAGGATAGGCAGAAGAAATACGCAGATGCAAAGAGGATAGACTGGAGTTACATGGTTGGGGACAGAGTTTTCCTGAGAGTGTGACCGCATAAGAGTCCAATCCCCTATGGAAAGGGTTCTAAGTTCGCACCTCGCTTTGTCAGACCTTTTGAGATCCTTGAGAGGATAGGACCAGTTGCTTATCGCCTAGCTTTGGAACCTAGCCTATCACGCATCCACGATGTATTTCATGTGTCAGTTCTAGGAAAAAAAATCTATGATGAGTCTCATATTTTCGATTGGGATGCCTTGCAGGTGGAGTTGGACGATCAGCTAGCCTTGGAGCCCATTCGTATTTTGGCTCGCTGGACGTTGGCCCTTCGAGGTCGAGAGCTGGACCAGGTTAGGGTCCAGTGGGATTGCTATGATGAGGTCACAGCTTCATGGGAGGATGCAGCACGTATGAGATCACAGTACCCTCATCCTTTTGATGAACTCCAGGAGGACGTTCATGCCTAGAGGAGGAGGGTGTGAGGCCCTACCCCGATCCATCCTATCTCTTCAGCTATTTTCATTTTGGAACTATTTTAGATGCTAGTTTTGACACACTATGGATAGAGAACTTTACATGGTCCCATGATTTTGGTAACATTGATATATATGGATGCTTCATTTCTATGCCTTGTGGATTATAGAATATTATATGATTATAGATTAGGGTAATATTGTGATGATGCAGGTTATTATCTGAATTTTAGAATTTGTTATAATGTTAGAAAAATGTTTGCATATCTTGTAGATGGATCAAATTTTGAGGATTATAATAAATTGCTTTGATTTGTGATAAATCGTATTTTATAATGACGAGCCTTTGCAGAATGAATGTATTGTATTCTGATTATGTGTTATATATTATATGAGGTTATTTGGGAAGTACTAATGCTTTAATTGAGATGTGTAGGAAATTATCCATGTGACCATGGAAATATTATGGAGAATCAAGCCTAGGCCAATGTGCGTTAGTAAAACCAGGGGTTGTCTATTTGGAGAGACAACACCCCATATGTACTGTATTTTATTCGTAAATGTAAAATGTTGCATGAGTGTAAATTGTATTTATTGGATTGTTTAAACTGTTTAAGGGACAATTGCCATGTGTGTATTGTGATGTGGAATTATTTTGTAGTGTCACTTGACACCTATGTAGTATGTTGTGTTGGCAATTTGTCATGTCACCTTTTTGAGAGTTTTATTTTTTGTTAATTGTTATATCTCCTAATTATCCTTGAAGGAACCAAGAAATCTAGGTTAGAGAGCCACAAGGAAGGTCAACTCAGAGTTGACCCGTAGGTTAACTTCAGGTGGACTTTCTGAAGGTCAAATCAACTCCTAGAGTCAATTTTAGAGCTTTTCTATTAGGCCTCATGGGGTACCTATGGGTGAAGGCCAAAATTGGCCATGTGTCTTTCCCTTAGGACTTGTTTAACCACCCAAAAAAGTGGTTTTCCCAAGATGGACGAATTCCATCTATAGGAGTGCCATCCTTGGTAGGATAACCTTCTTGGAGATAGTAATCCCTCTTCCCCATTTCCATTTCCCTTCTCTAGGTACCTAGGTTAGGGAGGATGTAAGACCTAGGGAAGACCAATCCAATGGGGGATCCCTCACTCTATCCAAGAGGTTGGAAGGAGTGAGAGAGTCCTTCTTAGGCTAAGAATGGAAGCTTAGTGAGCTAATCACCCACTCTCAATCCTTGGAGATTTTTGGAAAAACTTTGGAGGAAAAACCAGTTTTAGGAATAGAGGAATTTGGGGGCCTAGGAATTGCAGAAAGTTGTGTGGATTGGGTAGCTCATCTCCAACTAAGTCTAACATACCTATTGGCAGGATTAAGGTTGGTTGTATTCTCTTTGTTTATGTTGTTTAAGTTGTTCCTTCTTTTGAAAGAAATGCTTGTGAAAAGAGTTGTGTATATGTAGATTGTTGTAGAAAAAAAAGAGAAATGTAAGTTTCATTTTTATGTTTTTTTTGTTTATGTGTTCTTGCTTTGGGAGTGTCCAAGATCTCCTACTCTTGGGGGAGTAGGATGATCTTGGGGTGGAAGAAGCATGACAGCATTGGGTGAGAGGCTCTCCTTAAGGAGAGTGATCTCAAGGGTGTCCTTTGTGACCCTTGCTGCATAGCCTTGTGTATGCATTTGGGGGTCATAAGGGGAGAGAATATGACTTTGAGCCTTTGGGGGGCATAAGGTGTGTGGGATGAATCTGTTGTGTATTTTGTGTTGCCATGAGGTGGCTTGAGTTGTATTTTGGCTGCAGTCTCCCCAATGGTACTTGGTCCACTTCCACCCATAGATTGATCATCACAAAATGTGGTGAAAGTGTAGCTTGGGATGGGAAGGTGTATGTTTGAGTATTTGCCCTATTGTTGTGTTGTATTCTTGTTTGTAACCTGTCTAGAACTTGATTCTCCTAGCTCGGGGGTGGCTTCTGGTAAGCCTAGGCTAGGAGGTGAGCATCCCATGGTCATAGTCCTAAATCTTACATGCAAGTGGCTTGGGAAAAAGACTAGGAGTTGCAATTGGTTTGGTTGCAGATATTTCAGATTCAGATTTCTATTTAAATGCAGCAAAGCAAAGAAAGAAAATGTAACTTTATGATTTGTAGCAAGAAAAAAAAAAGAAAGAGAAAGTCCATATGTAAATATAGGGTTTAAGTTGATTCTTCTTTTCTGTTTAAATAAATGTATTCTTTTATTCTCTATGTAAAGATTAAAAAAAGGGAAGACTGGTTAGATTATTCACCCATTTTTATATATGGGCTATTGTAACTTATTATTCTGGAAGGCAATGTAATTTTTATTTAATTTTTGATGTCTATGATGTTGTTGTAGACTACATCTAAATCTGGTCTGTTAACTTGTTTAGTTACTGCAAAATTAAAGAAAAGGAAAAAAAATGCATTAGGTTTCATGATTTACTTGCATATTTCAAATTATTGTTATTTTATGACTGTTAAAAAAAAAAAGGAGAGAATCTAGTATTTTTATTGCTGTAGAAAGTAGTATGTAAGACTGCTAAATAAGAAGATAAACAAGACCTATTCTTAATGCTATTAGAAGACTAAGAACAGAATGTTTAATGGTTAAAATCTCAAACCATATAAGGGTTTTCAGCCCTATTATTTCAACATTTATTTATATATATCTATAAATATATAAGTCTATATATTGAAAAATATATACCTATATATATAAATATATATATAAACTGCTATATGTGCATACCCCTGCAACAACAAAAGAAGAGATATATTCTGAACTTGTGCATCCCTGTTACAGAATATATAAAAGATTATATACTGCTATGTTAAAAATAATTCAGAATAAACTTCCTAATCCTTACCCTACATATATATATATATCCCTGCGTGGGAGAAATATATGTATAGACTTGAAACATGACAATGGAGATATACAAATACATATATAAAAATATGTATATTGATTTATAAAGAAATATATATATATATATATATATATATATATATTTATATTTACCTAATGATGGATTTAAAAAAAAAAAAATATCATTAAGAAAAAAGGGATTGTAGAACTGGCCGAACCACTGTGTGTAAACACAGTGGATGACTCTCGGGCCATGCCACTGTGGTTACCCACAGTGGATGGCACGGGAAATGCCAAGCCACTTTGTGTAAACACAGTGGACGGCGCTCGGGCCGCGCCACTATGCTTACCCACAGTGGCGGCACGGCACGGGAGGTGCCGCCACTGTGTGTAAGCACAGTGGACGGTCTGTGGCCACCACTGTGCTTATACATAGTGGACGGCACTGCCGTCACTGTGTATAAACATAGTGGCATCCGGGAGAGCCCCGCGCTGCCTCCTCCACTCATCCCCCCCCCTCTGCGAAAACCGCCGCCTTGCCATGGCTGTCGTGTCCTAATCCGCCTCCGTACCTGCACTCATACTAAACAAAAAAAAGTAGTATAATAAACCCTAACCCATTTCGGGTTAGGGTATAAATTAATAAGAAATTTAAACAAAGGGTAAATAAATAGAAATGCAACCCTAACGCAATTTCGGGTTAGGGTTGGCATTTTTAAATAAAGGGTTTCTTTATTTAAAGGGGAAAAAAAATTAAAATTAGAGAGGGGAGTTTATTTAATGGGAATTTTAAACTTTGATTTTAATATATATATTTGGGGTTGTTTTAATAATGGAATTATTATATGTCCATTTATTCTTTAGGGGATTAAAATTATAATATAGTAAAATTAAAGGGATTTAAAAATGAAGGGGTTATTATAGTTGGATACACCATACATTAAAACGATTAATATATTTAATTAATCAATAGATTTTCCCCAATATATTTGGACGTTAGGAAAATTTAAAAGGAGAAATTGTAGAATTAATTTTATGGACCATAAGCCTTTGTGACCAGTTTGGGCCGAATTTAATTAAATCATCATAATTAAGGGGTTAGAAAAATTAGAATTGGCTTTAGCTTATTGTCGGTCTTAGTGGGCAAATGACCTTATAGAAATTCGAACCCTCATCGGTTGGATTTAAATAATAAATTTTGCATGAGAATCAATTAATTATTGGTATTCTCATTATATGATTGGGAATGATTAAACTCACGAAGATAACCAATTAACCTTTGTTTTTAATTAGCCACAACTTGAGTTAGGTAATTGTGCTAGCCAATAATCCGTGATACTAATTTAATCTTCACTAAACTAGTCGCTCGTTCGAGTTGGTTAATTAACCCAACCTTAGTAAACAATTTTATTCTCACCCTAGATAAGACAAAACTCTAATAAAGTTAATATTATTGTTAGGATATATTGTGAGTTCTTGATGTCAAAAAAAATTTTTTTGTTCCGTTTTTGTGCCCTAAAGTTTGGGCACAACATACTCCTACAGGGCCTGATAATGAGAGTAGCCCTAGAAACTTAGAGAGTTTAGAAGAGGATCAAGATCCTCAATGTTAGTCTTTGAGGAGGTCTACACGTGAAAGGAAACAACTTGATAGATATTGTTATTCATCTGAAAGGTTCAGATATTATATGTTGGTTTTCAATTGTATTTATGATTTGATTACTAACACTGATAAGCCTAGGACTATTAGAGAGGCTATGGGTATAAATGATGCAAATTCTTGGATGGAAGCTATGAATGAAGAGATAGCTACATTGAAGAAGAATGCTACATGGGATCTAGTACCTTTTCCTTAAGGACGGAAGCCTATTGGTTGTAAATGGGTGTTCAAGAAGAAACTTGGTCCAGATTTTAGTGTTGAGAAGTAAAAGGTATGGTTGGTCGCAAAGGGATATTCCCAAGTGGAGGGAATTATTATGGGGAGATATTCTCTCCTATAGCTAAGCTGACATCCATTCAAATTTGGTTATCACTCATAGCAAGTTATGATTCGAAAGTTGAGAAGATGGATGTGAAGACAACTTTGTTTCATGGTGACTTGGAGGAGGATATTTACATGTCACAACCAGAGCACTTTGTGGAGAAAGGTAAATAGAATCTAGTATGCAAGATGAAGAAATCTCATTATGGTCTTAGGTAGTCTCCTAGAATGAGGTACCAAAAATTAGACACCTATGTGTTGTCATGGGGATTTCTAAGGTCTAAATCTAACCACAATGTTTATTACAAATCTGAAAATGGTCATTTTCTCATTATTGTTCTATATGTGGATGATATGTTGTTTATTGGGAATGGGAAGATAGTGATTTCAGATTTGAAGTCTCAGTTGTCAGCACAGTTTGAGATGAAAGATCTTGGTGCAGTTAGCTACATTTTGGGAATGGAGATCAAAAGGGATAGATCTCACATAAAGCTTTGGGTTATCCAAAGAAAGTATGTGAACTCTATGTTGGAGAGAATCAACATGACAGATTGCACACAGTTATTTGTTCCAGTGTTACAAGAGATGAAACTTTATGTGGAAGACTGTCCAAAGTCTCCTACCGAGATGGAAGACATGAACAAAGTTCCTTATGTGAGTGTTGTTGGTATCCTAATGTATGATATGGTTTGTACAAGACCAAATATTGCACAAGTAGTGGGAGTCCTTAGTTGGTTTATGGATAATCCTAGATGAGTGCATTGGGATGCAGTGAAGAGAATGTTTAGGTATTTGTGGGGTACTTCTCAATATTCCTTGTGTTTCCATTTTAATCCTACTAGACCTCAAAATTCCTTGAGTATTAGTGGATATTTTTTCTCTGATTGGGTAGGTGACATAGACAATAGAAGATCCACTAGTAAATATGTGTTCATGATGTTTGGTGGTGTAGTGAGTTGGATAAGTAAGTAGAAAGTTGTAGTTTCTTTGTCTACAACTAAAGAAGAGTACATGGTAGCTAGTCATGCTTGTAAAGAAGACATTTGGGTTAAGAGATTGTGCTTGGATATTGATTTTGATGCAGGATAGATTAATATCTATTGTGACAGCCAAAGTGCTATTTGTTTAGCGAAGAATCCTACTTTCCATGCCAGAACAAAGCATATTGATGTACAGTTTCATTTTGTTCATGATATGGTGGAATATGGAAAGGTGAAGTTGGAGAAAGTTGAAATTTTGGTGAATGTTGTAGATGCACTAACAAAGCCAATGAGCATTGAAAACTTTAGATGGTGTGCTAGTTCTATGGGCCTTGGGGCCTTGAGTAGTTGATATAGTATTTTGACTCTTGACAAGTCTTCGACAAGTAGGAGAATGTTGGGATTAAGGTGTCTTAACCTTAGAGTCCAAACATGCTAATTTAATTATTTGTTTATTTTTCATTCCACTTTGGAAGTCTTAATATTTTTTGGGAACTAGTGTCATATGTTGCTATGTTGAGATTATGATAAAATTTTCTATTATGATTATAGCAATTTCTAGTTCGGTGGAAGAGTCATGGAGAGTTATATTTTGGAAGTGTGTATTTATGATTTGAGTTCACTTTTGACAAGTAGTGTGAGGTAAGGAAGATACCTATTTGGTCATGGCAACTTCTATGTTGTACTTACATTGCATTTTGCAAGATGACGATTATGGAAGAGATAGGTGTTGTTACATCAGAAGTTGCTATGTGCAACATGGCATTCAATTAGCAAGATGTTTCTTGTGACACAACTCACCTCTTATGATTTGAAGTTTGTTTTGGAAACTATGTACACATATCACTTTGTGATGAGCTCTATAAATATGTTGGTGTCTTAGTGGTTTGGAATGAGACAAGTTGAAGGCATTGTTATGCTGTTGGAATTATTCTCTAAATATCTGTTGTATCTACTCCTAAAGAGAATTGTCTCTATGCATTGTATTGTAACTATTGTTGTTCTTGAATAATACAATTGGGTCTGGCTTTTGGAGTGTGGGTTTTTTCCCAAAAGGGTTTTCCCATGTAAATCTGGTGTTATGGTTTTATTTGCTTAAATCTGATTTTATATGTGTTTATTAATTGAAATTGTTGAAAAGTTTGTAAGAAATTTTTGCATCACCTATCTTGTTAGATTTAGCATTTGGAAGTGTTATTCTGCACTTACACTTCCTTTCATGGAAGAGGTTAATAGATGCTATGGCATATTATTTTATGCATCTTTCTAATTGAAAATTAAAGAATCAACTTATACCATGTGCCACTCTTGAATTAAATTTCATTTCTTTCTCCTTTTATTTAATATTATAGTATTTGGGTTTCATTTTGGGGTCAAAAAAATAAATTCAAAATTGATTGAAATAACATGAACTAAAAATTTATACACGATGTAACCCATTTTACAAAGAAATAAAGATTTGATTTCTAAGTCTTGATTTTTGTGTCACTAAATTTACTTTGTTACTTTACACGAATGAGGGTTTGATAATATACTTGTTATTATTCAGGTAGACTAGATAAATTAAATAATATCAATTATAATATTTATTATTATATAAATAAAAGTAATTTTATAACAATGTACATATTTAACATGATTCATTTAATTTGGGCTACATTCATGGAGAAACAACAATCCACCTTTTTGTGATTGTTCACTAAAAAGTGAATTAAATCTTGCAACATAATTCACTACCATGTGCTATATAAAATCACCCGCATAGCCTAAAAAAGTATCAGCCTTTCACATTCAACAACTAGGTTTATAATAAGCCCTACAATGTAATGAGTTGACACATAACACCACTACCTCTTTTGATGTGTTGTTCCTTTTAAAGAGCACACTTTTAAAGAACGTAAAAAATTGCTGACACTTTTTTGATAACATTTCTTATTTTAGTTAGAGTACACTTTAAAGAAAAAACTAGAATTATTTCTATGAAATAAGTGGGTCTACTAGTATTGATAAGGATTAACGAAGTATTATTTTGTGATCAAAATATATTTGTAGGTTCTAATTGTTGGAATTCAATAATAGCCATTGTAAGGTAGTAACATTTGATCATTGAACCTCAAATTCAATCTAATTTATTATATGGTTGTGTTATAGTTTTAGACTTTATATTCCCAATAAAGCATCACCAAGATGCCCATACTTCCCCCAACAAACTCAAAGTTAAAAATGGTTAACACTCAAAATAATAATATTATGCAATTTATATTGTCATGCCTTAGCATTAAGGGAACAAGGAAGTGTTTATTAGTGTGCAATATCTTAATAGTCCTTTCCATATTTTCATGAGCACTTTATCAACTTTCTCTCTCATGTGTTGGCCCTATTTCCATATTTCCATATTTGAAGGTTTTGTAGAGCCTAAAGTATGGGGATAGATTTCTTTCTCTCTCATGTGTTGACTCATCCTCTTAGCAATTTTGAGCATAAAAATTCATATCTTCATAGAATATTTTGAAATCGGGTTGGATAACCAATACATGATACATGTATTACACCTTATCCATATGCATGTACATCTTCTAGTGTACTCATCTATTCCTACATTTTATTATACTTAACCACACACCTAACCAAATGTAATTATTTAACAATTAGATCTAACTATTTGTCTACTTAGGACCATTCATGTTATTATGAGGTCAATAATGAGGTCATGAGCTCAAACCTTGTAGTTCCAAATGACAAATTCAAATTTTGGCCCATTCAACCCATTTATTTTCCTCATTTAGCTAATAAAGTACATTGTTTTATTAAATTTGATGATATGCACTAGTATTAAAAAGAATTTGTTGTAAGGAAGTTAAGTGGTGAAACAACTTCCTACACTAATCTTGAGAGGAGGGTAAAGCAAAAAAAATTATAGATCTTTACAACAGTTATAGAAAACAAAAACAAATATAATAACATTCAAACCATAACACGGTGATTTACGTGGGGAAGACCCTTTTGGGAGAAAAACCCCACACTCAAAAAGCCGCCCAATATATTATTCAACAATCAAAATAGATTAGAATATACTTGCAGAGAAATCTCTTTGCAAGAGTACTAATAATCAGAGATTCAAAGGTTACTCAATAGCCATAAGACTCTTTCACAAAACCTCTATCTCACATACCTCATAAATAGGAGATATAATACAAGAAACTATAAAGCAGTATTACAAAACCATGGGCTAAAACCACCCAATAAGGTATAGCTAACTTTATCTCCCTTCTAGATGCCCTATGATGTGTCCCTCCCTTTTTACTACTCATTTATGTGTCCGATGTATTTTATATTTTCTTTTTTAGGAGTACAAACTTTCAGAAGCCATAACTTGAGAACCGTATGTCCTATTGATGAACCGTTTGAAGCGCTAGAAAGCTCGTGAAGTGCTATATTACCTCATAAGCTGCAATATTGATTACACCCACTTTTCAGGATGTTTTGGGGCCTCTAAAGTCCTCAAAATAAAATTTAAACCTTTCATTGGATCCCTTCAAAATAAAAAATTTAATATCTTCAAAACTAGTTGTGATCTTGCGACGTCGCTTTACCAGAATGCTTATCTAGTCAACCAAAAGCTTCGGGGATAATTTCAAACAATTTCATGCTCAAATGAAAACTTACTATAAATATTAACCTCATGTAAATGCAAGGTTGAGAGACCATTTTCCCAACAAATCTCCCACTTGTCGAACACCTTGCAAGAGAAAAGGGAGTATCAACACAATGAATCAATTGCTAGGGGCCATAAGGCCCATAGAATCTGAGTAGCATCTGAACTTCTCTATGGTCATAGCCTTAGTTAAAGAGTTTGCAATATTCATCAAAGTTTCTACCCTAACTAGCTTCACCCTACCATCTTCGACGATATCTCTGACAAAATGCCACTGAACATCAATGTGCTTTGTCTAGGCATGAAATGTTGGGTTATTAGCTAGGAAAATCACACTCTTACTATCACAATAAACTGTCATGGCTCCTTGTTTTATTCCAATGTCTGAACACAATCTCTTAAGTTAAATGGCCTCTTTACTAGCATGAGTAGCTGCCATATAATATGATTTAGTAGTGGACAAAGAAACCACAGCCTGTTGCTTACTCATCCAGCTAATTGCACCACCAAATAAAGTAAACACATAAGCATTGGTGGATCTTCTGCTATTAATATCAACTACCCATTCTAAATCAACATAACCATGAATATCAAGGGAAATCAAATCTCCAATTGAATTACCATGATAACACAAAGAATACTTTGCGGTACCCCTCAAATATCTGAAGGCTCTTTTGACTACATCCTAATGAACTCTACCAGGATTAGATATATATCTAGACAAAACTCCCATTGGTTGGGCAATTTCTAGTCTAGTACAGGCCATAGAATACATCAAACTTCCAACTGCACTTTGGTAAGGCACTCCACTCATGTCTTCCATCTCTGATGGGGATGTAGGACAATCTATAGCAAATAATTTCATTCCAACTATAAAAGGAACACACAATGGTCTATAATATTGCATGTTGAACCTTTGTAACACTAAATTCACATACTTACTGTGGCCTAGCCATATCTTTCTGTTCACTCTATCTCTTCTAATTTTCATCCCAAGAATGTGTTTCACTGCACCAAGATCTTTCATTTTAGATTTAGCAACGAGCTAAGACTTTAGTTATGAAATCATACCTTTCTCTTTACCAATAAATAACATATCATCGATATACAATGCAATGTACAAGAAATGATCACCATCAAATTTATAATACACATTTTTATGATTTAGAATGCTCAAATCCCAAACTCAACACATACATATCAAATTTTTGGTACCACATCCTTGGACTCGTCTTGAGGCCATACAAGGATTTCTTTAATTCAGACCAAATTACTTTTACCTTTCACCACATAGTGCTCTGGTTGTGTCATATAAATATCCTCCTCCAAATCACCATGAAGGAAAGCAGTTTTCACGTCCATTTTCTCAACCTCTAAATCATAAGCAATAGCAATAGAAAGAAAAAATCTAATGGATGTCATTTTGGCAATAGGAGAAAATATCTCACCATTATCAACACCCTCAACCTAAGAGTAGCCTTTTGCAACCAACCTCACTTTATACTTCTCAATGCTTCCATCTGAACAAATAATTTTCTTGATCACCCATTTGCAACCAACAAGCTTCTATCCTTCAGGCAATGGTACAAGATCCCATGTATAATTCTTTCTCAAAGTGCCATTTCTTCTTCCATAGAAATCTTCTAGGATTATGCATCATTCATACCTAATGCCTCTTCTATATATTTTGGTTCATCCACATTAGTATTCAAAGAAAAAATATATCTCCAATCATCAGGTGAATACCTTTCTGGTGGTTGTCTATGTCTTGTAGACCTTCGAACAAGATGAGTTAGAGGTTCTTCCTCCTCTTCTCAAGATTCAGAGCTAGACGAGCTCTCCTCAACTTCTTGCCTACCTAAGGGTCTTGATTCAACTATTTCAGGTGTAGAAGGGAATTGAATCACATCTTCCTTTTTAGTTTGGTCTCGCTGCAATGTAATAGAAGGAAACTTAATTTCTCTAAAAATAACACTTCTACTATGAATTACCTTTTTTGCAACAGGGTCCTAAAGATTATATCCTTTCACATCATAACTGTACCCAAATAAGATATATTTCACAACCTTGTTCTCCAACTTTGTCTGCTAACCAAAAACTCTAAGATGTACAAATGAAGGCTTGTGACTATACCATGCTTCCAAAGATGTTTCATCAACAAGAGATAATGTAGGAGACATGTTAATCAGGTAGCAAGTAGTGGCAACAACTTGGGCCCAAATTTTTTGTTCTAGATCAGCACCACTCAACATACTCCTAGTCTTCTCCATCAATGTCCTATTCATTCTTTCTACAACTCCATTCTGCTATGGAGAATATAGAGTTTTCTTCTGTCTGCTAATCCCACAATCTTTATGAAATCTATGAAAATCATTAGAGAAAAATTCATTGCCATTAGTAGTCCTCAAACATTTAATATTCTTTCTAGTCTGCAACTCAACCATTGCTTTAAATTCTTTAAATCGACTGAAAACTTCATATTTACTCTTTAGAAAATATACCCATATCCTTCTACTAAAATCATCAATAAATGAAACATAATATGTGGATTTTCCAATCAAAGGAACATCTACAAGACCAAACACATCAGAATGAAAAAGATCCAAAGCACCATAGGTTTAATGAGAACTTGAGTAAAACTGAATGTGGATTAGTTTTCCATAAATGCAATGCTCACAAAAATTAAAGTGAAGATTAAAATCATTCAAACCTTCAACAAGGTTATTATTTTTCAAGGTCCTTATACCCTTTTCTCCAATGTGACCAAGCCTTTGGTACCATAACATAGTCTTCTTTGTAGGTAACATTGCTTCAGAAGAAAGAGAACCCTTAGGTACCCAAAATCCATTTCCATCTACTGAAGGTGAAACCCTCAAATATTCCATAGATATACTTTTTACAGAAGTGTTATTACACTCAACAATGTATGCATCTAGCTTATACAAAGTGTCAAACCTGACAACTCTAGGAATTACCATAGCACCCATAAACATATTATATCCTACTTCAGAAAAGACTACCTATAAATCCACATCTATCAGTTTTCTCATAGATAATAGATTTCATTTCAAACCAGGGATATGCAGTGCACCATTAATCCTTTTTATTCTACCATCAAAAAATCTGATTGTAACTTTATTGCTACCAATAATGTCTAAATATGATTCATCAGCCAAGTACACCTTACCTCCATTAAAATATTCATATTTAAAAAGCCAATCTCTATTGATAGTCATATGAAAAGATGCACCTGAGTCAATTAAACAGGCATCATTACCTGCATGAGTTGCCAAAACTGCAATAAAAGCATCACCATCTTCCTTCTCGGACTCAGAATTAGAATCAATCTTTTTCTTTTTCTTCTTCTTTTCTTCTTTGTAGTCCTTGGGGATGTGACCTGGTTTACCATAACTCCAACAAATCAATTTGGACTTTCCAGGAGATTTAAATCTCCCTTTCAATTTAGACTTATCGCGCTTCTCATTCTTCTTTCCTTTCTCCTTAGGTCTTCCATGAATAGTTAGGGCTTCCTTCTAACTGTGGGATACCTTCCTTCACATCTTTTCACCAAGTAAGGCACCCACCACATCTTCAGACTTCAAAACAACATAAGTACTACCAATAGCCATAACAAGAGAATCCCACAAATCAGGCAAAGAACAAAGAAAGATCTAGCATTTCTCCTCTTCGTTCATCTTAACACCAATAGATACTAATTAAGCCACCAACATATTGAATGCTTCCAAGTGATCTAAAACTCATCCACCCTCCTTCATCTTCAAGGAATACAATTTCTTCCTCAATAAAATATGATTTAATAAGGGTTTCTCTTGATACTATTGGTATTATGGAGGAATTGATTATGTGTTGTATTGAAGTTTTTCATTGATGTCAACACTAGCTTCTGGGTTGTCTATCGGGTTCCGATAGAGTGGTTGGACTTTGATGTTGATTTGGAGATTTGCCTCTGATATATTCCAGTTGTTGGTTATGGTTTGGATTGGTTATTGATGTTTTCCTATTGCGTATCTCATTCAGTTGGTTTGGGATTTGATGATCTTGATGCTATCATATGTTCTAGTAAGCCTTTTGGTTATTAGTAAGGGTTTTACCGGCAAAGCCTTATTGAAGATTTTGTTGATGGTTATTATGTTCATGTTCATGTTCCAGTTGATCGGCGGTGTTTCATTTGGCTTATGGTGACCTATTTTAGGTTTGGTGTTATTCTGCTAGCTTATGGATCAGTTTATGTAACATGTTGGTGTATGCTCCCGATACGTTACTAGTTGGATTTATTGATTGGCTTATGTTATTTCGTTCTTAGGCTGACTTGGTTTATCATTGATTTATGGGTTCACATTATGGATTTATTGTATTGTCTTTTAAGTGGATGACCTAATTGTTTAGGTCCCGAGTTGGTATATATATGATGTAAGATCTCTTTGTAGATAATATGGCTTGGGTTATGGGATTATCTTTGTGCAAATAAATTTGTAATCATATGTAGAGTTTTTGGTCAATCATAGGTGATAGAATTGGGTTTGTGTAAGAGGTTTCAGACCTCTGATATTGAGCTTAACTAGAATTGTACTTAGGCATAGGAGATTCTATTCTTGCAGTTCATTCTTATTTCCAGATTGTAGTCTAGATTTCTTTTGTAGTCAGTGAGGCTCCTTTGTGATGAGTTGTGCGCTCTAGCATGTGCAGACCCCTCTTATTTCAATCGCATACTTACTACAAAAGTATCATCTAACTGTGGGTAGGCTTCCCACCATTGTTTTTCACTTTACCATGTTTTCCACGTACAAATATTGGTGTTATGTGTTGTGGATGCTTGGTATTTGGTTTATGGTTTATGTTTATGCTTAATTTTTATATCTGCTATTTCGATATTTGATTTATGCATTCTGGTAAAAGGTTTTGTGTGCTTAAAGTTTCATAACTTGTTGACAACTAATTCCCCCCCCTCTTAGTTGTCCACCAGCTATCCTAACAATTAGTATTATAGCTTATTCCTCTCTGTAGAAGCTTAACCACTTGAGGAAGATCCTATGGTGAGTAATTATTCAACTTCGATTGCTTACTGAAAGGACAACCCTAGGGTTAAAGGAGAAAATTATAGGGTATGGAAGCTTCAGATGGAAACTCATCTAAGATGTCTTAGCAAGGAGATTTGGGAGATCACTAAGAAAGGCTATACTCCTTATGATCTAATATCTGGCAATCCTCCTCAGACAAACTTTGATAAAAACATTGAAAATGATTGTAGAGCTAGAGAAGCCCTTTTGAGCATCCTTTCTTATCAACAAGTTATGGGATTAATGGACAAATCATCTACAAAAGATATATGGGATAAGTTGGAGACCCTGAATGAAGGTGATCCTACTATTTAAATTTCTAAACTTGATGGTTACCGGGTGAGATATGAGAACCTAAAAAATGGAGAAAGATGAAAGAATTATTGCTTTTATTGAAAGGGTCAATTAAATTGTCACGAAAATTCAATGTTGTGGTGGATCTCCGAGTGAAGATGATAATATTTCTAAAGTATTGAGAGATTTTCCACTTGCTTACAAGATGAAGGCTACTGCAATTAATAAGCTGAGAATAATGTCTAACACTTTTATTAATAGGGATACTTTGGTTGTAAAGTTATCTTCTTTTGAGCTTGAAGAATTTGGTCCTCCTGGAGCTACAAAGACTAAATCTTCTTTTCATGCATCTACATCATCAACTGACAAGAATGATTGGAAATAACTATATGCAAAGGAACTGGGGGATATGAAGAGAGAAGATGAAGAGTTTGACAAACTTGAAGTCCTATTTGCTAGAAGAGTACCTAAAGGTCCGACAGGAGGTAAGTATGAAGGAAAATCACCTTTTAAATGTTTTGCATATAATAAGATATGTCATTTTGCATCTAGATGTCCTGAGATGAATTCAATATTTGAGGAGAAAGCTAAAAGATATTTTAGGCCTAACCATGAATATCAGAATAAGCATAATACAAAAGAAACAAAGACAAATCATGCTACTATGTGGATGAGGAAGGTGTGACTGATGATTTTGATGATCAACCGACAAAACATTCTACTAGTGGAAGATGCTCCGGAACCTATCATTCAAAATGAGAAGGCCCTTGCTACTAAAGTTGAAGACAAGGATGAATGGGTGATAGACAATGGACGTTCACATCATATGACTAGAGATGAAATGAAGTTTCTATCTTTGCAAGTATTTGATGGTGGTTTGGTTATATTTGGAGATGACAAAGCATGCATGATCAAAGTAAGAGAAACTATATCATTGGATGATAAGAATAACACTGATAATGTTTATTATGTTGAAGGTTTAAAGCATAATCTTTTGAGTGTGGGACAGTTAGTGGATAGGGGATTTCAATTACAGTTCAAGGATGGAAAATGCAAAATCATTAACAGATCTAGATTGGAGATTACAACCGGTACTCAAACTAAATGTAACATCTTTCATTTGAACTTTGGTGAGAAGACATGTTTGATTGCACAAATTGATGAGAGTTGGCTATGGCATAAGAGGTTGTGTCATGTGAATTTTGATTGCATTGTAAAGATAAGTTCAACAAAGGCAGTTAGAGATATGCCTAAGATTGTGAAGCCTTATAATCCAATATGTAAGGAATGTCAAGTGGGTAAGCAAGTCAGAACTTCTTTTAAGAGTGTACAAGACAAATCTAATGATATTCTTGATCTTATTCAAATTGATTTGTGTGGTCCTTCTAGAATAAGAAGTTTTCAGGGTGATAGATATTTCATGCTAATCATTGATGACTACTCAAGAATGATGTGGGTTACTTTTCTAAGGGAGAAATATGAAGCCTTTGAAAAGCTTAAGATATTTAAAGATAAAGTTCAGACAGAGACAAGGTTGAAGATTAAATGCTTAAGGTTAGAACAGGGTGGTGAATTCGCATCTGGTGAATTTAACAGTTATTATGAGAAGCACGGTATAAAGAGACAGTTGTCTGCACCACACACACCTCAGCAAAATGTTGTTGTAGAAAGGAAGAACAAAACTATCTTGGATGCAGCTAGAACTATGATGATGGAAGCTAATTTGCCTCACATCTAGTGGAGAGAAGTTGTGAGCACGATGGTGTACACATTCAACAGAGTTCATATCAAAGGAGACACCGATAAGACACCTTATGAGTTATGGTTTGGTCATACACCTATAGTTAATTATTTTAGAATCTTTGGTAGTAAATGCTATATCAAAAGAGATGATTCCATTGGAAATTTTGGTCCTAGATGTGATGAAGGGATATTTCTTGGTTATTCTAATGAAAGCAAATCATATAGATGTTATAACAAAAGATTGTAGAGAATTATGGAAAGTGCTAATGTCAAGGTAGATGAGTAGTACAAAAGTCAAATTCCAACTTATGAGATAGAACCAGAAGTGGAAATGATCATAACTAAACTGGTCGCACCTGTATTGGAAAAAAATATTAAACCAGTTACCCCGGCAGCATCAAAAAATTCAATAGTAATTGAAGATCAGAGCAGAGAAACAGAAAGTCAAAAGACTCCCAGGTATGTAAGTTTGAATCATTCAGAAAATCAAATCATTGGAGACAAGTGCAAAGGAGTAATGACAAGAAGAAGGTTGGTAGATGAAGAGGCATGTTTTCTCAAGTTCAACCAACATCAATTATTGAAGCATGTAAGGATGAATGTTGGATGAAAGCTATGGAAGAGGAATTGGATCAAATAGAAAAGAATAATACATGGACTTTAGTTCCCCGACCTAAAAAATAAGAATTTTATTGGAACAAAATAGGTTTTTAGGAATAAATTGAATGAAGATGAACAAGTTGTGAGGAACAAGCCTAGATTGGTTTTCAAAGGATATTCTTAGAAGGAAGGAATTGATTATGATGAGACTTTTGCTTTGGTAGCTAGGATTGAAGCTGTGAGATTTCTTGCTTATGTTGTCCATAAGAAATACAAGGTTTATCAGATGGATGTTAAGTGTGCATTTCTGAATGGAGATCTTGAAGAGGAAGTTTACATTGAGTAGCCTAATGGATTTTCCCTTTCAGATGACAAAATCATGGTTTGCAGGTTGAGGAAATATTTATATGGATTGAAGAAATCCCCTAGAGATTGGTATGCTAGATTGGACAATTATCTTTTGAAGCTTGGTTTCACTAAAGGTAATGCTGACAGTAACTTATGTTATAAGATCATCAATGATAACATATTGATTGTTGAATTCTTTGTTGATGATATCAGTTTTGAAGGTGAGGATAAATTATGTATGAAATTCTCTGATAATATGAAGAATTAATTTGAAATGTCTATGATTGGGAAGATGAGATTTTTTTGACAAAGGTAAATCATCTGTCAAACTAAGTATTCTAGAGAGTTGTTGAAGAAGTTTGGTATGGAAAATTTTAAACCGGTTGGTACACCTATGGTTACAAGTGAGAAATTAACAAAGAAAGATATACCAACTCTGATAAATCCTACAAGATATAAATCTATGATTGGAGGTTTGTTATATTTAACTTAGAGTAGACCGGATATAATGAATGTAGTTTGTATTGTATCAAGATATATAAGTGATCCTAGAGAGAATCATGAGAGTGCAGTGAAAAGGATTTTCAAATATTTGCAAGGAACAACTGAGTATGGTTTATGGTATCCTAAAGATGATAACTTTACACTATGTGTATATACAGATGTAGATTTGGCTAGAGATGTTGATGACCCAAAAAGAAGATCTGGTGGAGATTTCTTTCTTGGGAAGAAACTTGTTTCATGGATCAGTAAGAAATAGTCATGTACATCTTTATTTACTATTGAAGCTGAGTATGTTGCTTCTACTGCTAACTATACACAAGTTCTATGAATGAAGAAAATGTTGAAGGATATAAGGGTAGATTGTAATGAATCGATAGTTATTCACTGTGATAACTCTGCTCCTATTGACATATCAAAGAATCAGTATTTCATTCTAAGACAAAGCACATATCAATCAAGTATAATTTTTTGAAGGAGAAGGTGGAAGAAAATGAAGTCAAATTGGTTTATGTGAACACTAAAGAGTATATTGCAGATATCTTCATTAAACCTTTTCCCAAGGAATCATTTGAGTATTAGGGGTCTTTGCCCCTCCGGTAGAGACTTGAGTAATGATGATTGGCATCAGTCCGGTATGCATTTTTTCAGAACTATTATTCATTCTGGATTGATGTGTTGATGCTACTACTCAGGGGGAGTAGTCAGCTATGTGGTTCAAAGTTCTTTTGATATTTCTTTGATGTTTATGTCGGATTTATGGCATTGATGTCAAAGGGGGAGAGATATTCATGTGAAAAATAGAAAATCAGAAATATCAGTCAAAGGGGTAAAAAAGAGCTTAACAGAGATATCATTCATAGGGGAAATTTGGTCTATTAGTTCAAAACTCCAATGTTCTAACATTTTGAGGAGATTTTTGGTTGTCTTCCATTGGGGGAGACATGTTTGGCATTTCTTGGCACTTGGATGTTTTTCACATCTAGTGTTGCCATCAATGCTAAAGGGGGAGATTGTTGGCATTATGGAGGAATTGATTATGTGTTGAATTTATGTTTTTCATTGATGTCAACACTAGCTTCTTGGTTGTCTACCAGGTTTCGGTAGAGTGGTTGGACTATGATGTTGATCTAGAGATTTGTCTCTTGTATATTCCATTTGTTGGTTATAGTCCATAACATCATACTGAGCCGTTGTAGTAGGAACTGAGGGCCTTTGGATATTCACATAAACAACATCCCATAGATCTCGATCTATCAGAAGATCTTCCATCTTTAGCTTCCACATCTCAAAATTTGTTCCATTAAATTTCTCTACCTCTATTTTCCCTGATGAATTCACCATCTAAAAATTCCTACAACAAGATCAAAAAGTGTCTTCTACACAAGTTCCCACTCAAATCTGGATTAGGTCAAAAAACCCAACAACCTACAACTGAAACCAAAGGTGATCAAGCTCTGATATCACTTGTAAGGAAGTTAAGTAGAAGAATAACTTCCTACACTAATCTTGAGACGAGGGTAATGCAAAAACTTTCATAGATCTTTACAATAGTTATAGAAAATAGAAACAAATATAATAACATTCAAACCATAACACATTGATTTACGTGGGAAAAACCCTTTCGAGAGAAAAAAACCCACACTCCAAAAGCCGCCCAATATATCATTGAGCAATCAGAACATATTAGAATATACTTGTAGGGAAATCTCTTTGTAGGAGTACCACTAATCAGAGATTAAGAGGTAACTCAATAGTCATAAAACACTTTCACACAACCTCTATCTCACACACCTCATATATAGTGTTCAGCCCAACAATAAGAATAATAACTATAGTTAAAGTCTCAACCCGAAGTTTGGACACTCACTCTGTGAAGTTACTATCTTCATAGCTGGTGTTAATTTAATTGTCAACCCAGGGATGTAATACTTGAAATGGCTTTGCACTATATATGCACTAAGTTCTTGTGATAGCTATCCTGAATTACTGCAACAACTAACATCTATGTGGGAAAGGTAAGCAAGAATTGAAACAATTGAATGGCTATAAGAAAAATTCTGCATTAACATAAATTTCACTCAAGAAATACTAACTAAGTCCAAAGAAATCAAATATGAATTACTCTATTTGCTTTGGTTGTAGGAACAGTCAATGGATCTGTTTCTAATGGTTGCAGGAATAGTCAATGCAAGAATGTCTACTGTAGGTAAAGAAGAAAACCATTTTTAACAAAGGCACATGAACACTCACCAAGTGGTCCCCCTTGGATGAGTGCTTCCAGGCTTCCAAAATAACTCTAAGTGCTCAGAATAACATATCTTTATTCATTGTTCCTCAAAAGTCGATACACTATTCAGAATCGAAAGAAACTCAAAGCACTCTGTAACTTTATTTCTAAATCTTCTACTATTTTTCTTCTCTTTTCTTTCTAAACTTTGAAAAGAGACAAAGATCCTTATTTAAAAGAAAAAAAATACTTCCTACAACACAGATCATGTTGATGAGAAGAGATAGATAATATTCATGAAGGGAATTAGTCAGAGTTAAGCCACTGATAATGTGGATCTAAACCAAACCACATCCATAACATAGCATGGCGGTATTTACAGTACTAGTTCCCACTTGAGTTAGACATCAATGAGTATTGCACGCCTACTTCTCCTCGATCATTCCTTATGCTCATCATGTTCTCCACTAATTTGATATTTTTGTCACCTCCTTAAATATCTCTTACTACAATTGGCATGACAAGAGAGCTTTCACCGCAACATCATATTTATTCCTGAAATTCAAAAGAAAGAACATACAAGAACATACACATATTTTTTAATTAATCAAAACATGTATTAATTTCACACATGATATTTCCTAAGACAATTTGTATGGCAACAGGAATGAATCACATGGCTGCGGGAATAACTGGCAAAGACAAAACATAATTTAATAGGTTTAGCTAACATCTAAAATGCATATAGTCAACTTTGAATACATCATCACTATCCCATCATATAAATCAAAACATGAGAAAAAATTATGAGTTCTGGGAATAAAAAGATGCTAATGTCTCAACTCATCATGCTCCCCAACTTAAGGTCTTGTTGATCCTCCAGCAAGAGGAAAATTCCTAATTCTGGCACTAACTCTTAAGTCACCAACAGTTCCTTGACCTATTCCTCCTAAAGCTAAATTCTAATAAAACCACTTCATCTTTTCTAGCCTAGACCATCTGGCCTCTTCTGTAACTACTTCATAGGGTTTGTTTGTAATCCTACATCCCAACAATGGCCACATGAGGATAGGGGGCTGAAAGATCAAAGGTAACCAATTATGGTTTTTCATCCTACCTATATGGATGTATTTAGGGGATCTTTGTATAGCTACATGAAAATTTGGTAGTGAATGAGGTTCTCCCTGCATTAATTCTTCTGGCAAATTGTTCCAACGCTGAGTCAGACAGTCAGTTGCAGTTGCACTTTCATTTTTAATTAAGTTTTCATATGCTTGGAATATTTCTTCCCTCATTGGAAATACTTGGCCCCTTACATCTGGCCTTGCCAATAGCTTCTGCCAATCATAATAAAGAACCCTTAGGTCCTTTGATTCCTTTTTAAGTGGCAATGGAAAATCAAATTCAATATTCTTATGTGTTTTGGACCGCGTTCCCATGATGATCTCATTTTGAATCCATGACATTAAGGATTTTATGTGGATATCACAATGTATAACAAGGGATTCCACTCACTGTCAGAAGTCACAACATAGTTATGCAAATAGATTTCACACAATAAATTTTTCATAGTTGCTGGAGAAGTTATATAGGCATCATAAAATTCTTCAGGGGTGTCTAAAGAAGGGCTAAGGTCCCTAATAATGCGGTTTAATTTAAAATTTAAATATCGCTCCTTTAGATGCAGAGCATAAACTCTTGGAGGAGCCCTATATTGCATTAACTTAGGGACCATACTAGTAATTATATCAATCTTGGCTTCTAATTCTTTAAATTTTTCATCTGTTCTTTCTATTTCCCTCTGTTGCTTATCAATAATTCCCTGTAATCTAGCCCTCTCTATCTCTGACTGCCTATAGAATGTTAATGCAATTGATAAACTGGTGAGAGATGATGGAGGTCTAACAGTTGTTACCTTAGGACATGTAATTTCTTCAATAGGTTCCTCAAGTTGTTATGCCACATATGCCAGATTTGAAAGTCTATCAATGTCATGTTCCTCTTGGGTTTCAACCTCTGTTGGACTCTCTCGTTCTTCTTTTGATGCTTCATCTAAAATAATGTCTATTGCATCACTTTTTGAACAGACATTTTGGGTACTACTTTGACTCCTTGCATAAACCTTTGGAGTGGCTGTAGGAACAGTTTATACTATAGGCATTGCTGTATGGGTATTTCCTGTCAGCTTATGCCTCTTGGATGAAGGAGAAACCTGGGTTTCCTGCGGCTGAGCCATAGTTTCATCTTCTTCATAATTTCTTCTAATTCTTTCCCTTTTCTTTTAGAAGATTCTGCTCCTCTTTGGAAAGAAGTGGAGGGTTGCTCAATGTTTGTTTCCACCATCTCTTCCTTCATAATAGTCAAGGCTTCTTTGGTGACAAGAGATTCAATTTCTACAAAAATTATAGGAGATGAGGGCCCTCCCGTATCCTCCTTTTGAACTACTAACTCATCTGCAACATGAGTATCTTCCACCCTAAACTGCAGTATGTCTTCAAATACCCCCCATGCCATCTGTTGAACATCCCTAAGAGAATGTTCTACCAGCAATTTTATTAGAATATGATGAGTGACAGAATGATTTCCATTCTTTCATGTTTCTTTGGCACTTGTGGAAATGAGGTGGTATAAAAAGTTTGGAACATTTACCCTCCGGCCATGTTGTAAATGACTAAGCAATTTGAAATGGTCTGAATGTAAATTAAATACCTTCCATCATAGGTAATATAATTCATTATATACAAGGCCACTTGAGGCCATTCTACTGGAAGAGACACCTATCTGGTTTCCTGCTTGTCCAACATTAGAGGTCCATCTGTGGGGTGCATAAATTATGCTCTGGCGCTTCTTGCATCCTTTGATTTAGGAAACAACTCTCCTTCCTGCAATAACCTAGTAACTTCAGCAATTCGTTGTTCTTTAGAAATAACCCTTAATCCTTTAACAAAATATTCCCCTTGATCAAATGAATGCATAAACTTAGAAGCAATTTCCTCATTATAATCTGTTATTTTCAGAAAGTAGTCAATCCAACCATGCAGCCAGAAATAATGCTCACACAAGGCATCCTATAGCAATGCATCATGGATTACTGGCTCATCACAGATAGGATCTCCACCCATTACTATCTCATCTCATAAATTAACTTCCGTAGCTGAGAATGAGGACCTAATGTAATCTATAGATTGAAAAATATTTACTTGAAACTTCCTTCCTTACTTACTTCCAGTTTTGGTGGCAGAATTCATTACTTTCTCATGCCAAAGAATATCTCATTAAAAGAATGATGGTAAGCAATCAAATCAAGGTACTGAAAAGGATGAATAATTAATAATTATGGAAATCGAACCATAAAACACCCCCCCAACTTATTTTGTCACGTGTCCACACATGTGGAAAAGATTTAGGGAAGTGTATGTAGATTTGGCATAGGTAATAATCATAGTGAAATAATAAATGCATAATTAAAAATAATAATATATGCACATACCTACAGTCGTGCGAATAAATGCTGCATGAAAATGGTTAGCCAAAAGAATGGTGAAATGAAATGATTTGACATGAATGAAATGATAGATAAAGAAATGAGATGGGATGACGTGGATGGAAAATTTATTTATGGAGAATAATATTTCCATAAGACATGGAAATATCATAATGAAATGATGCTTGAAGAATTATAGAGTGTTAGGAACGTTCCCTGCAGAAGCTGTGGGAACCGTACCCCAAATTCTCCCTTTTGTGGCAGTAGGAACTTGCCCAGTTGCTGTAGGAACTACTCTTTGGTTGCAAGCTTATTATAGAGACGTAGTCGGTGACCATTTACTAAAATTTTAAATCGAATTGGATCAATAGTGGTGAAACGAACAACTCCATTTTTGAAAACTTTCTCTATCTCATATGGGCCTAACCATCTAGTTTGCAACTTTCCCATAGTATCTTTATATCTTGAATCATATAGCAGTTCCCAGTCACCTGCTTGAAACTTCTTCTCCTTAATGTATTTATCATGCCAATTATCTCTTTGATTTTGAATTAGCTCTGTCTGTTGGACAACCATTTTTCTCCACTCATCTAAAGCATTCAATTGTTGAATATGGTCATTTTGTGCTTGAAAAAGTGTCATATTCAAGTGCAAAGTTTTCTTTAGAGTTTATGTTCAAATTCAATAGGCATCATTGCTTCTTTTCCATACACCATTTCAAAAGGTGTAAAACCAATTGGTGTCTTCCATGTTGTTCTATATGCCCAAATGGCTTCTGGAAGTCTGTGAGACCAATTTTTTTTGTGAACATCTATTGTTTTGGTAAGAATGTCTTCTAGCTCCCTATTTGTGACCTCTACTTGTCCATTTGCTTGTGGATGGTATGGGGTAGATTTTTTATGCCTTATATTGTATTCATTGACCAAGGCTACAATCAATGTGGAAGTAAATTGTGGTCCTTGGTCTGATACAATTTTCCTTGGAACTCCATACCTGGTAAATATATCTTCATAAAGGAACTCAACCACTTTATTATCTCTTGCATGTGTTATAGCTCAAGCTTCTACCCATTTGGTGACATAATCAATACATACCAGAATGTAAGATTTTCCATTAGAAGGGGGATCAATTGGGCCAACAAAATCTAATCCCCATTTATCAAATAGTGCAACTAAAATTTGTGGGTATAATAGCATCTCATCAGATTTAGTAGGCCTACCCATGCACTGGAATCTGTCACATTTCCTTATATATTGTGTTGCATCTTTATATAATATTGGCCAATAATATCTTGTGTTTAGTATTTTAAGTGTTGTTCTTTTAGCAGCAAAATGTCCTCCACATGGTTCATTATGACATGCATGCAGGATATCATATGTTTCATCCTCTCTAACACATCTTCTCATGACTTGGTTAGGTCCAGTATAAAACAAACAATCAACAATCCATGAGAAGTTAAAGCTTTTCTCAAATAACAACCTTATTTCTTTAGGAGAGAAATGAATTGGTATTTTAGCAGCAGCTAAATAATTGGCAATATCAGCATAGCAAGGAGTGTGGCCTTGTATAAGGAATAAATGTTCATCTGGAAAAGCATCATCTATGGCTATAGGATCTTCCGGCAATTGAAGCTTTGAAACATAATTTGCAACCACATTGGACTTTCCTAGTTTATCAATAAATGTGATATCAAATTCCTTTATCAACAATAACCAATGAGCTAATCTTCTAGTAACTGAAGGCTTATTCATGAGATATTTGATTGCAATATGACCAATGTGCACAAATATAGGATATCCTGTTATATAGTGCTTGAATTTGTTGAGTGCATATATAACTGCTAACATTTGTTTTCCAGTTACTATGTTATTTAACTCACTCCCCTACATGTTCTTGCTGACATAATATATTGCACTCTCCAACTTATCAATATTTTGTCCTAAGACTGCTCCTATTGCATAATCAGATGCATCTATATGAATTTGAAATGGTAAGGGCCAATTTGGACCTTTAAGAATAGGTGCTTGGGTCAAGATTGCTTGAGCTTTAAGAAAGCTTCATTGCATGAAGAATTCCATTTAAATTCCATATCCTTGGATAGAAGAGAATATAAGGGACTTGCAATTTTGCTAAAATATTTGATAAAACTTCTATAATATCCAACATGACCAAGAAAACTTCTAACATCTTTCTGCTTTACTGGTGTAGTGATATTTTGAATAACTTCAATTTTTGTTGGGTCAACTTGTATTTCATTTATAGAGATATGATGACTAGATACTATACCTTCTTGCATAATCATGAAGCACTTTTCACTATTTAATGACAAATTATAGTCTTCACACCATTGCAAAACTTTCTTCAGGTTCTCAATGCTTCTTTAAATTCTGAACCATAGGTTGTAAAGTCATCCATATAAATTTCCATGTTGTCGTGAGAAATATATGAAAATATGCTTCTTACTGCTCTTTGAAAAGTAACTGAAGCATTACATAATCCAAAAGGAAGAATAGAATGTGCATATGTTGCCCAAGGAGAAGTAAATGTAGTCTTTTCTTGATCCTCTGGGGCAATTTGAATATGGTTGTAGCCACTGAATCCATCAAGAAATGAGAAGTATCGCTTCCCTGCCAAAGAGTCTAATACCCGATCCACAAATGGCAATGGAAAATGATCTTTTCTAGTTGCTAAGTTCAAGGCTCTATAATCAACACATACCCTCCATTTTCCTCCTTTCGTAGGAACTATTACCAAAGGTTATACCCGTTGACTATCAGAACTAGGATAGATAAATCCAACATTCAACAACTTCTGCAATTCCTCTTTAACTATTTTACTTAATGCAGGATTGATTCTTCTTTGTGGTTGTCTAAGTGGTCTACAATCTTATTTTATGTAGATATGGTGGGTACAAACTATTGTATCTATTCAATGCATATCCTTGTAATCCCATGAAAAAGCATGTTTATGACATTTGAGCAAATCCACAAGTGCCATTCTTTGCATTTTTGTAAAATTACTGTTGATGTTCAAATATTTATTTGAATCAACTTCCACTTTGATAGTAAGATCAATCTGAGATATATCAGAAAAATGAGAAGTACAGACTTCCTGTAGCAATTGAGTATGCAATATATCAATGAGTATAGGAAAGTCTGATTCTACAATATTTGGTACTAACTCTTGTAATTGTTGCTCTTGTCTTAACTCATTTGTCAAAATTTTATAAAGAATTGAGTTATCATCATGAAATTGGATGAATGGTCCTCTATTAACCATCATAAGGTGATTGATAGAGTCAATTCCTTCTTCAAATTCTTCTCCCAAGTTAGGCCAAATGGCTTGTTCTTGATCAAATTGGGGTTCAGAAGGAGAATACAAAGCTAATGGTTTGGTAGAGTTCCCATCTGAAATAGTCATACCCCCTGACCTACATCCAATATATGCATCAGTTGTAGCAAGCCAATGTCCTCCCAAAATCACTAGATATCCTCCCAATGTGGCCTTAGGAGACGTGATCATAAAGTCTGCAGGGTATTCCCAAGAATCCAAAGCAACAATTATATCTTTAATCATACCATTAGGTCAAACTGTAGAACTATCAACAAGCCGTAGGACTGTAGGTGTAGGTCTGAGACTAGTGATTTCAAGCTGCTGCATAATATCTCTTATCATAACATTAATAAGTGCTCCTCAATCAATCAAAACATTTTTTAGCTAAGTGTGATTAATGACTAAATTCACAACAGGGCTACTAGGATCAACATACTTAGGAATTGAAACCTTTCCTACCATAATATTTGCCAATTGACCCATTACATATACTGTTTGTGGATCTTTCTTCTTTCTACCAGGGTTCTTTAGACATGCTTCCTTAAGTATCTTACTGTATACAAGAACATCCTTTATTGCTTGTAACAATGTGATTTTAACACATACGTGTTTCAGTTGATCTATAATATCAAAACCTTGCTCTTGTTCTGGAAGAACCTTTTTTTCTTGCAACCTCTGAGGAAATGGGGGTAGTTGCTATTTTTGAGGTATTGGGACTATTGGACTAGATATTTCTTGTTCTTTGGGTATTTCAATTAGAATAGGAGGGGATAGATTAGGAAAAGTTGTCCCAAATCTAAGGTGAATATCACTTATAGATAGAGAATAGGTTGGGTATTGATTAGGATCACCTGAATAAACTTGTTGTTGTTGCTGAGATTTTCTATTAGGATTTGACATTGGTTGAGTGGGAAAATGTGTGGGTTTAGGTGAAATGGTAGTGGCTACAGGGGGATGCATTATTGTAGGTGGTTGTGGCTATTGATATCCAGAAGACTGATTGGTCCATGGTTGAATCCCCCTCCATTAAGGAGCAGGTTGCCAATTTCCTTGAAATTGCTACCATTGTCCCTAAGGTGGAGACCAGTTTCCTTGTGGCTACTGCCATTGTGGAGTTTGACTAGCAAAATGATACCCTTGGCCTTGACAACCATACCAGTTTGGATAACTACCAAAATTTTGAGCATATGGTGATTGCCATTGATTATTTGGTGCATAGGAATTTCCACTGTACCCAAAAAAAGAAAGTGGACCAGAAGGCATACCTTGTCTTTTAAAATTTGGCCTTCTTTGAGCAACATAGAAAACTTGTTCATCATTACCCTGTATTGTCTTGAAGTCAGGAATTTCAAGATTTGCAACCATTTTACATTTGCAGTCTATTTTTCTTTGTCTACAATGAGGGCAAAATTCTGCAAGAATTGCATCAGCTTCCTCATGCTTCTTCTTAGCTAAGAGTATATCCAATTGAGTAGCCATATTATTTATGATATCCTCCTTAAAGTCCTTCAACTAATGGCTAAGTTCCATTCTAGAAACTCGAGTACCAGATGTCGATGAAGAAACTCCTGGCTTGAAATGCCTATTTTCTTAGAAGTAGATCTGGAATACTTCTGAAAAATTTGTCCAATGTCATTCCATGTAGATTGTGTTATGTCACCTCCTCCCATAAGATCCAAAGAATCAGTGCATTCATCACTGATCCCTCTCAAAAATATCAGCTTGAGGGAAACTTCATTTAGAGAGATATGCTTGGACGTTTTGACACTGAATAGAAATATCTCCAGATAATCTTCAAGACTCTCATCTTCTTTCTGTGTCATTCTAAAAATATCATCCCCATGGTGATCAATGCCTCTACAATAATATTTATACTTTAGAAGAAACAATCATTTCATCTCATCCCATGTAGTAATTGCCCTACTCCCTAGGCTCATAAACCATCTTAAAGATGATTCTTTCAGAGTGGTAAGAAATATTTTGAGTGTATGGGCATCTATAATATAATCAAAACTCCTAAAGAGAATATCAAACTCAAACAGGAATGTGTCTCAATCCTCTGTCACTAATCCATAGAATTTAGAGAGGGAAGAAGCTTGAATGTTCGTGAGATTAACTTTATCATGGTGATCAAAGATAGGAAACTCAAATGTTGGTGCCAAAGGTGGGGGTGGATTATTCCCACCAAGAGGTGGATTTCCTTGCATTGAACTTTTAGGGAAGTTTACTAGATGAAATTCTTCTTTTGGAGGTCCAAAAAGGAAATGGAGGTTGTTCTTAAGAAATTCAGATTCAGGGTGGTTCAAATTCTCTAGGGTTTAATAAAGTTTAGAAAAAGGATTTACATATGGGGGATCAATTCTTGCATGATTAGGATAACTAGGTAGGAATCTACCTTGAGCATCTTTTCTTCACCTATGCATGCAGGTTCATAGAAATTATTTAACAATCAGGTCTATCAAAAACAACTCAACTAAAAACATAAAAGATAATAACCATAATAGGTTCTTAGTTTGACACCATCCCTGACAATGATGCTAAAAATGTTCAGCCCAACAATAAGAATAATAACTATAGTTAAAGTCTCAACCTACAGTTTGGACATTCACTCTTTGAAATTACTATCTCTATAGCTGGTGTTCATTTGATTGTCAACCCAGGGACGTAATACTTGAAATGGGTCTGCACTATATATGGACCAAGTTCTTACGATAGCTACCCTACATTACTGCAGCAACTAATATCTATGCGGGAAAAGTAAGCAACAATTTAAACAACTGAATGGCTATAGGAAAAAATGCATTAACATAAATTTCACTGAAGAAATACTAAGTCCAAAGCTGTCAAACAAGAATTACTCTGTTTTCTTTGGCTGCAGGAACAGTCAATAGATCTATTTCCAATGGCTGCACAAAAAGTCAATGCAAGAATGTCTACTGCAGTTAAAGAAGAAAACTAATTTTAACAGAGGCACAGGAACACTCACTAAGTGGCCCCCGTTGGATGAGTGCTTCCAGGCTTCAAAAATAATTCTAAGTGCTCAGAATAACATATCTTTATTCATTGTTCCTCAAAAGTTGATACATTATTCAAAATCAAAAGAAACTCAAAACACTCAGTAACTTTATTTTGGAATCTTCTTCTCTTTTCTTTCTAACCTCTGAAAAGAGACAAAGATCCTTATTTAAAAGAAAATAACTACTTACTACAACACAAATCACGCCGATGAGAAGAGGCGGATAATATTCATGAAGGGAAATAGTCAAAGTTAAGCCACTAATAATGTAGATCTAAACCAGACCGTATCCATAACATAGCGTGGCAGTATTTACAATACTAATACCCACTTGAGTCAGACATCAATGAGTATTGTGTGCCTACTTCTCCTCTACCATTCCTTGCGCTCATCATCTTCTCCACTGATTTGTTCTTTCAGTCACCTCCTTGAATATCTCTTACTGCAATTGGCATGATAGGAGAGCTTTCACCGTAGCATCATATTTATTCCTATAATTCAAAAGAAAGAACATACAAGCACATAGACATCTATTCTAATTAATCAAAACAACTGTTAATTTCACACATGATATGTTAGGAACCGAAAGGACAACTGAGAGGGGGGGGATTAACTAGTTGTCAATGAATTTCAACCCAATTATAACTTTTAATCCAACTTAATACTTAATACCGGAAAACCAAACTTAATGTCGGTTAACAGATTAGCAGTTAATATCAATACCGGTAAAACTTAATGCATGAAATAGAAAGAGAAACAACATCCACAACACATAACACATATATTTTTGACATGGAAACCTTGTAAGGGGAAAAAAGATGGTGGGAAACCTTACCCACAATCAGATGATACTACAATAGATAGTATGTGTATACAAATGGGGTCTACAAATGCAAAAAGGATAATTGCCTAGAGCACACTACTCAAATGGGAGTCGCAATGACTACAGTAGGATGGTTAAATCCTAGAATAATTGACTACTTCAAAGTGCATCTGCAATGCTAGATTTAGTACTAGTTTAAGCTCTGATAAACAGCTTCAAACCTTCCTTTAACCTTCAAATGATGTCTTCTTGATTCGCTCTTTGATCTGCTCATATGATCTTCAATATTCACACATACCATGACCATGCCATAATTCCACACTTCATCTCACAAATGAGATCTTACATTTATACAAAACCTAAGACCACATGTGTAGGTCGGCCTACTAAGAATATTACAACTAAATCAATTACAAGTAAATCTTGATGCGATACAACATGTTGGCTTAATACATTTACAACAATATCCAATCAATAAATCATCTCCATAACGTGTCATGCTGATATGAAATAGATAATGTATACCGGTCCATAACCTAGACCAATCTACCGGTAACAACAACTATGTCAACTTGATTAGACCAATAACCAAAACACCAAAACCAAGTATCCAAACCATGTCTTTGACATAATCAAGTGATCTCCAGATGATAACAAGCCATCATCAATACTGGTGAACCATATAACCTATCGGTGAGCATATACCTATGATTGTACATAAGTCACTGACCTTGTCGGTGAACACAATGTGCCAGTTCAATAGTAAACCAATATAACCATAGTGCCAAATCAACAATGTAGATCTCCAGAAGGATAAATGTTGACATTAATGACAAAACTAATGCAACACATCTATAATATGAACAATCTCCCCCTTTGGCATTGATGACAACACTAGATGGAAAAACATCTAAGTGCAAAAGCAAAACGCCAAAAATCAAAAACCAAAAACCAACAATCTCTAGAATAAACCAAAATACAAAGGGTATATATCTCTCCCCTAATGAATAGTATCTCTCCCCCAATGAATAAAATTTCTCCATAGATCTCTCTCCCCCTTTGACATCAAATGCCAAAGCAATTAAGAAGAAATACCAGAACATACAACCAACTACTCCCCTTGAGAAGTAGCTCTCCTCCATCAAAGCCGAAAAAAGATTTCTCTAGTAGTTTTTGCTAGTTTGATGCCAATCTTCAATCATCTAAGTCTCTATTGGTGAGGGTATTACCCCAAGCTACTCTCTGAGATATTCAAAGGTTTCCTTGGGAAAAGGATTGGCAAAGATATATGCAATCCACTCTTTAGTATTCACATAAACCAATCTTACTTCTTTTGCTTCAACATTCTCTTTCATAAAATTATATTTGATAGAAACATTCTTAGGCTTAGAGTGAAATACTGGATTCTTTGATATATCAATTGCTACTGAATTATTATAATAAATTATTATTGGTTCTTTGCATTTTACCTTTATGTCCTTCAACATTTGCTTAATCCATAATACTTGAGTACAATTAGTTGTTGTTGCAACATATTCTGATTCTCTTGTTGATAATGATGTACAACTCTGCTTCTTGTTTATCCATGAAATCAATCTGCCAACAAGAAAGAATGCACCACTAGTGGTACTCTTTCTATCATCTACATCTCCTACCCAATTTGCATCAGTGTATGAACATAAATAAAAAAATTTATCTTGAGGATACCATAAACCAAGATCTGTTGTGCCTTGTAGATACCGAAAAATCCTTTTTACTGCTCATTCATGATTTTCTTTAGGATTACTCTGAAATCTTGAAATAATACATACTGCATTCATTATATCAGGTCTGATTTGTGTCAAATATAGTAAAATTCCAATCATAGATTTGTATCTTGTCAAATTAATAGGAGCCGAATCATCCTTCAATGTCAATTTATGAGTTGTAGTCATAGGAGTACTTACCCATTTAGAGTTTTCCATACCAAATTTCTTCAGTAGTCCCTTCAAGTATTTTGTTTGACATATGAATATACCTTTATTAGTTTGTGAAATCTGCAATCCTAAAAATAATTTTATCTCCCCAATCATAGACATTTCAAATTCTTCCTGCATCTTGTTAGCAAAGTCCTTACACAATCCATCTTTTCCTCTAAAAATGATATCATCAACAAAAACTTCAATAACTAAGATGTCGTCATTAGTCACTTTAAAATATAATTTTCTATCAGCATTACCTTTAGTGTAACCAAGCTTCAAAATATATTTTTCCAATCTAGCATACCAAGCTCTAGGAGCTTGCTTCAATCCATACAAAGCTTTCCTTAATCTGCAAACCATATCTTTAATATTTGTCAATGAAAATCCATCAAGTTGTTCAATGTAAACTTCCTCTTCAAGATCACCATTCAGAAATGCACATTTTACATCCATTTGATATACTTTATAGTTCTTATGAGCTACAAATGCAAGAAATAATCTAACTGCCTCAATTCTAGATACCAGTGCAAAGGTTTCATTATAATCAATTCCCTCTTTTTGTGAATATCCTTTACAAACCAATCTGTCTTTGTTCCTAATTACCTTACCATCTTCATTAAGTTAATTTCTAAATACCCATTTAGTCCCAATTACATTTTTGTCTTTAAGTCAGGGAACTAATGTCCATGTATTGTTCTTTTCAATTTGTTCTAATTCAACTTCCATTGCTTTTATCCAATGTTCATCTTGACATGCTTCAATAATAGATGTTGGTTCAATTTGAGAAATTAAGCATACCTCTTCATTTGCCAATCTTCCACTTGTCATAACACCTTGATACTTATTCCCAATTATCTGATTTTCTAAGTGATTCAGTCTTACATACCGGGGTTTATTCACATGTTGTTGTTCTTCAATCACTGTGGAATTCTTTGATGACGTCGGTATGACTAGATCCATATTCTATACCAGGACAATCTATATTGGTTCATTTATGATCATCTCAACTGCTGCTTCAGAATCTACAAACTTTGAATTTCCTCTAAAGTGTTCATCTATCTTCACATTAGCACTTTCAATGATCTTCTGCAATCTTTTATTAAAATATCTATATGCCTTGCTCTTAGATGAATAACCAAGAAATATTCTTTCATCACTTCTAGGATCAAATTTACCAACATACTCATCTCTCCTAATATAGCATTTGCTTCCAAATATTCTGAAGTATTTAAGAGTAGGAGTATTACCAAACCATAGTTCATAAGGGGTCTTACTAGTTTCACCTTTGATGTGAACTCTGTTGAAAGTGTAAACCGTTGTATTCACTACTTCTCTCCATTACACATGAGGTAGATTTGCTTCCAATATCATGCTTCTAGCTGCTTCAAAAATAGTTTTGTTCTTCCTTTCCACAATTCCATTCTGCTGAGGTGTCTGGGGTGCTGATAGTTGTCTTTTGATTCCATTCACTTCATAGAATGTATTAAATTCCTTAGATGTAAATTCTCCTCCTTGATCAGATCTCAAACATTTGATTTTCTTACCAGTTTCATTCTCTACTATTGCCTTGTATAATTTGAATTTTCCAAAAGCTTTTGATTTCTCCCTGACAAAAGTAACCCAGCAAATTCTAGAATAATCATCAATAATTAGCATAAAATATCTCTCTCTATAGACTTCTTGTTCTTTGCAAACCACACAAGTCAGTATGAATTAAATCAAGAACATTATTGGATTTCTCATAAATACTCTTAAAGGTTGTTCTAACTCGCTTTCCCATTTGACATTCCTTACATACCGGATTATGAGGTTTCACAATCTTAGGTAAATCCTTTACTACCTTAGTTGAACTGATCTTTATAATGCAATCAAAATTTACGTGACAAAGTCTCTTATGCCATAACCAACTTTCATCAATATGTGTAATCAAACATGTCTTATCATTGTTATTCAAATAAAATATATTGCCTTTAGTTTGATTACCTGTTGCAATCTCCAATCCACTTTTGTTTCTAATTTTGCATTTTCCATTTTTGAATTGTAACTGAAATCCTTTTTCAACTAATTGACCAACACTCAAAAGATTATGCTTCAAACCTTCAACATAATAAACATTGTCAGTATTGTGCTTACCATCCAAAGATATAGTGCCTTTTCTTTTGATTAAACAAGCTTTATCATTGCCATATATTACTATACCTCCATTATATTCTTGAAAAGATAAGAATTTACTTTTATCACACGTCATATGATCTGAACATCCACTATCAATGATCCATTAATATTCTTTCTCAATTTTAGGTGCTAGGGCCTACTCTACTAGTGGGACAGTAGGTGTCGGTTGATCTTCTTTTATTGCAACAAATGTCCATCCACTGTCTTTTAGTTCTTCATTAGAATCATCTGTAACTCCGTCATCAACAAAGTAACATGATTTATCTCTATTTTTCTTAAATCTGTATCTCGGATATTCAGGGTTAGGCTTATATGTTCTTTTAGCTTCCTCCCTCAATATTGCATGTCTATCAGGACATCTAGATGCTATGTGACCAACTTTATTGCAATTAAAACATTTAAATGATGCTTTACCTTCACACTTACTTCCAACTAGACCTTTAGGCATCTTCCTTGCAAATAGTGCTTCAAGTTATTCGAGTTCTTCATTTTTCCTCCTGATATCTTCAAGTTCTTTTGCATAAAGTGCTTTCCAATCATATTTGTCAGATAATGATGATGATGATGATGCAGATGATGATGCTCTAAAGGCTAAATCAGTCTTAACTGTAGTGACAGGACCAAATTCCTCAAGCTCATATGCTGAAAGTTTCCCAACCAAGGTATCTCTAGATATTGATGTATTAGACATTGTTCTCAACTCATTAATAGTAGTTACTTTCATTTTGTAAGTCAATGGAAAAGCTCTTAAAACTTTAGAAATAATTTCATCTTTACTTAAGGATCCTTCACAACATTGTATTCCTAAAACAATTTCATTAACTCTTTCCATAAAAGTAGAAATTCTTTCATCTTCTTCCATTTTCAAATTTTCATACCTGACCTGGTAACATTTCAATTTTGTAATTTTGAAAGTGGTATCTCCTTCATTCAATGTCTCCAATTTATCCCAAATAGCTGTAGTAGTAGATTGGTCTGATAATCCCATGATTTGCTGATCTGATAATGCGCTCAGAATTGCTTCTCTTGCTTTGCAATCATTTTCTTGATCTTTACCCAAAGTTGGTGGATTAGGTTGACTCGGAGTAGGACCAACATAACCATTCTTTGTAACTTCCCATATGTCTCTTCCAATGCAATTCAAATGTGTCTCCATTCTGATTTTCCATATAACATAGTTAGTTCCATCAAGTTTAGGACTGTCCTTCCTAAAAATGTTTGTTGCCATAGGATCTCCTCAAGTTGTTAGGCTTCTGCAAAAAGAGCACTTAGCTCTTATACCAATTGTTAGAAACTGGAAGGACAACTGAGAGGGGGAGTGAATCAGTTGTCAATGAATTTCAACCCAATTATAACTCAATCCAACTTAATAGTTAATATCAGTAAAACAAACTTAATATCGGTTAACAAATTAGCAGTTAATATCAATACCGGTGAAACTTAATGCATGAAACATAAAGAGAAACAACATACACAACACATAACACAAATATTTTTGATGTGGAAACCCTGTAAGGGGAAAAACTAGGGTGGGAAACCTTACCCACAATCACATGATACTACTCCAGATAATATGTGTATACAAATGTGTTGGGATTCCCAAAGATACTGAGAGGGGGGGTGAATCAGTATCTAACCGGTTTATCAATTTACCTAAATTAAAACATGTAAAGCATGTCAATACAGTGTATCGGTAAATCAAAAGTAATGCAGTAAAGAAGAAAAACAATAACCACATGAAGAGCACACCATAAAACAATAGTTTAATGAGGAAACCTGGTGTGGGAAAAACCTCAATGGGTTTTGTGACCCAAAATATTCACTTACTGGCCAATAAGGGAATATTGCTACTACAATAGGGGCCTGCACATGCAGGAAGGCCAAGTGCCTAGAGCTCACTGCTCAAATACAAAAGAAAGTCACACTGATTTACAAAAATGGATTATAATAATCTAATGTCTTGTACTACTTCAAAATAGCATCTACTATGCCAGGTCTAGTATCAGTTTTAGCTCTGCTGCATACATAAACCCTTAACCTAAAATTTGCATATTAGGTCTGCATTATTTCATCTATCACCTTATTACAAAATATTCTACAATGATCTCATATATATATGAGTCATATTACAACTCGCCATGTCGGCTTACAATGATTTTGCAATTAATTACAAAATATATTATCAACAAAATTCCTGTTGGCCTGGTTGCTAGTATCCTTCCTTTCATTGTCGGTGTTTTGTGTACCGGTGTAGAGTTTGTCATTGCCAGTGCCGATATAATTGTCTTGCCGATATCATATGATTACAAGGTTGCCATCAATGACAAAACCTTCAATCACTTACAATTTCTCATTGGAATGTGCATTTGCCAACAATCTCCCCCTTTGACATTGATGGCAACACTCATGAGAAAAATCCAAAAAGTGTCATTCAAAAAGAATCTGCCAAAATTGTCTTACCAAAAACTATGTGCCAAATCATATGTGCTCCCCCTGAGCTGATGGTTTCTTCTGCTAATCTTTTTTCTCATTTCCACTACTCCCCCTTTGGCATCAATGACAAATATTGTCAAAGTGTCAACTTGGTGTGGTTTCCAGCTTCATCCCTGTAACCGGCTGGTTACAATCTGAAAAAGGTCTGCTAATACTAGATTTAGGCTCTCAGTGAACCGTTCATTGTCCTTTAATGCAGCCTCTATCCTCTGAATTGTACCGGTGAGGTGTTGCATTTGTTGTTCTGGTGTCTTCTGTCCTTGAACCAATGCCTCAGATATCTCTTTTCTTAGGGAGGAGAGGTAGTCCAATTTTGGACTAAGTCTCCATTTCAGATCTTTTGCCTTTCCTTTTATTCTTTCCTTCTCTTTTTCAAATTTCTGAAGTTCCTCCTCAAAACGTGTTATTTTCTGCTCAAAAACTGATAATGGTTCAAATGAATTAATGAAATTGTTAGCTAATTTATTTATTTCTTCCTGTACCATACTGATCTTCTTGTCTATATCTACTTTCAAAATGTTTTTTTTACATGTATCTCTGTACAACTTTTAAAATTCTTTTAATATTTTGCATAGTGCCGGTAAAAGAGTGTCAAATTGTCTCATGCACTTCTTTATTTCCTCTTCAAAGAGTTTATGTTTTTCTTTCTTAATTTTCTCTTTGAATGCTTCCTCATTTATTTGTTCAATTGTCACAATGTTGTCAGTAATATACTTGGACAATGTGTCAAGTTGATTTAAAGAATCTTTATTATCCACATTACACTTGGGTGCTATCATTTTCAAAATTGGGATTGCATCATCAATAGCTTTGTATGCTTGTGCACTGCACTCTATTATTTTCTTGATTGAATCCAATAGAACTTCTGTCACATTTGTTGGTCTGAATTCTGCTATGGAAGAGCCAACAATCTGTATTCCACTGGTGTGAGTAACTTCTTTGCTTGTAGTGACCTCTGGTAGGTCAGTTTGTGTTTGCATTTCTCTAAGCAAAGGTTTGGGTTTCTCAGCTGTTGTCGGTGGCACTGTCTCTGCATGAACCTATTCCTGTGAGGGAGCCTATTGCTCTGCCTATTTCTCAATGTTGTCCACTGTCGTATTTTCTTCTGTACTGCCTGTTGTCGGTGGCTCAGTAGATAAATCATTATGTACATTTGTGGTCTTTGCCTTTCTAGTGTCCGGGGTCACTGTAATGTTTTATGCCAGTGGCTTTGTTGCCACATCTGATTTCCCAGTTTATTCTTTATCCACCACAATGTTGAATTTCTAAGTGTCAATGTTCATTGTATATAACACCTTAGAATGAGGATTTTTATCCTCATGTGGTGTGTCCATACTCTTAGTAGCTAGTTGATTGTCAGTAGTAACTACTGGTGGAGTATCTAAAGGCGGTGGGGATAAGTTATATGTTATTTTTATACTGGGTGGTCCACCAACCTTACATTTTCCCTTATCCTTTTGATATACCTTGATGGGTTTAGGGCTTCGATACTCTTCCTGTTTCTCCTTCTCTACAAGGAATATATCCCATACATCAGTTGTTTCTTTTGTTACCTCATTCACTCTACCTACCATCAGTGCTACATGCTGGTGAGTAGTTGAAAATAATGATCGGTTAGCCTTAGAGATAAATTGATCTATCTCATCAAGTGAGTTGACAGGATGTACAACAATTAGTTTTTCAATCTTTATTTTCTTATGAAGTTCAACAATAGCTAGCCTTCTAGCTTCTAGTCTATTATACAGATCTATCGATATTTCATCAACAACTTGCATCAAAAATTTCTTGTAAATATCTAAGTGTAAGATTACACTATTCTCTACTTTCTCCTTGTCATCAACCGATAGTGTGTCATATAATTTGTTAATGTTTTTCAACTTTTCATACTCTATTATTTCATTGAGAAGTTTATCAATGGGAGAAATAGTTTGTTGAGCCTTCTTCTTTGGGGTCATCTTCTTTTTCTTTGGAGTTAGTTTCTTTGTTGGGGGCCTCATTGCTTGTTGCTTCTGTCTTGTTTTTCTAGGAGAAGGTGAGGGTATCAGTGAATTTTTTCTCTTCCTTTCAACTCTTTTGAATCTAGCTAGTATGTCACTCTCAGAGGAAGTTGCAATCGGTGATAGATGAATTTCTGATTGAAGTTCTTCCAGTTCACTCTCCTTAATACCAGTTTGTCTTAATACATCTTCCTTGATAGCTTGTTCCTGCTAGGTTCCTTTTCTAACAGTTGCCTCAACCTTCTTAACCCTTTTCCTTGATTGAATTTGGCTTTCTATTGTTTCAGCATTGGCAAAAACTTTTTCTTTAGGTTCCCTTGGAGCTTCTAGGAGGGCTTTTGCATAAATTTCTATTATGTTGTCATCACTTTCATACCCCATTTTAGTTACCCATATGGTTCTAGGAATAACTACCTCCATCCAAATTTCATCCTTATATTTGTCCACATTTGCTTGTGACAATCTGAGTCTAGTTTTCATTCGGGCCTTCAATGCCTGAAAATACTCATTTAAGATCTTTTCCCCGTTCTCTCCCATTTTGTTCAGTAAATCTAACAATTGTTTGCCTACCGATATATCAAAACCAAAAATTCTAATACCAATACCAGGTACTTGTTTGGTTATGTACAAGATCAGACAAATAAATGGGTTTCCAAATCTGAATGTTCCCTTTTTGTCTTTCTTTATCTTTCCCAAATTATCAATCAATTCATCTTTAAACCATTCACATATATCTATCCTTGCATTATCATTTACCATATCATAGGCACTTTTAATGCATAGGCTAGAGACTGAGTTTAACCTATTTGCATGTGTAGTTTTGTAGCCTAAGATCATACTGATAAATTTGACATTGATATCCATTACATCATTTACCCTCAGTGATTTCTTGTCAAATGTTGCACTAGTTAGGTCTATCACTATGTCATTTGAGACTATTTTGGTTTTGTTAGGTCTGTTACCGGTGGAAGGTAACCCTGTTACTGGTTTGACAGCTTCCTTAGTAATCTTGTGAATAGAGTCCAACCAAAAGAATTCACCATGAACCATGCTTAGCACAATTCTTATGATATCCTTGGGAAAATCTGGGATACTAAGAATTTCTATAAAACTAGGGTTTCTATTATCTTGTGTTCAGTTTTTACATTTCCAGATTCATCACAAATTACATATTTATACATGTTTTTGATTTCATCATAACCCAATTCCTCTATATGACAATGTATATACATTCCAGGGTCTTCAACATAAACCACTCCTTTAGGGATTTGGGAGAATGCACCTATGTCATCATCTTTCTTGGCATTTTTGGGAACTAGTTTGAAGACGGGTCTAGGGCGCTTAACTACTTCAACAATAGTAGGGTTCGCAATGAATTCAGGAGTAGATGAAGAAGCCATGGATATAAATTCCTTTATCTACCTTAAGGCATGATTTCTTGATGAATTGCTTCGCTAAGGGTGCCTTCGCTCGGAAATTTTCGCACTCTCAAAAGTTTGAATGCTCAATGAATGAAAAATGGAGCCAAAACACTTGCTTTATAATGTCATTTTCTCCAACTACCACATTTAATGCTTGTCGGTTAAGTAATGACTTAACTTTTCTACTGGTATAGAAGTGATTTCAACTTCTTACCATCAACTAAGGGAATAATAGCATGTTTCTCATTTAGTTGCTAAACCCTCAAAGGATTTTCCTTCAGTTAGATGAAGAGTCTCCTGCCGGTGGAGTGTTACTCTATTCTACCGATGGAGGAGTATTCACATCAACATTTTGATCTGACTTTCTAATCCATTGTTTTGAGAATTCTTTCTTTACCTCTTCAAACTTTTCTTTACCTTTCAAACTAGGACCTTTGTTATTTGCCCGTGAGGTCTTGCTTCTACAAAATTTAGCAATGTGTCCAATCTTGTTATAGGCATAAGAAGTCACATTGTTTTTCTGAATAGCTTTCCCATATTCTATGTCGGTATGTGTTCTACATTGATTAGATAAATGTCCAAATCTTCCACAAACATAACATCTTACATTCATTCTGCAATTTTCTAAATTATGACCAACTTTGTTGCATTTAGAACATTCACCAGTGGGTGTATTGGTGTTCTGATAATTTCTAGATCTACACTGATTTTCTCTATGACCATACTTGTTATAGTTAAAGCATTTTCCATTAAATTTGTAAGCAGTAGGTTGTCTTACCAGTTTTCTATGATCATGATTGTTCGTAGTACCAGAGTTTTCACCAACTTCAAAGCCAAGCCCATTTGTCTCAGATTCTTTAGCATGTCACCAAGTTCTTCTGAACTTTTCTTGAATTTTGGGCAAGTGCAAGGTAATGAGTCACAAATTCGCGGAAGTCTGTGCATTGGAAAATGCACTCTTATAAACGGGGCCCCGTTTGTGCTTCGGGCTCCCGAGCCGAAAGGTAACGGGGGCCCGTTTTGTTTAAAAACGGGCCCCCGTTTTGCTATAAAACGGGGGCCCGCATTTAAACAAAACGGGGGCCCGTTTTAAAAAACAGGGGCCCGTTTCTAAAAACGGGCCCCCGTTTTTTTAAAAGCGGGCCCCCGTTTCTAAATGGCATTTTTCCTTTTTTTCCACAATCCGCCCTTGTTTGAAAACGGGGGCCCGTTTTGTGGAAGTTGATTCCACAACCCGCCACTTGGCTCGGGATTAGGCCCGGGATAGGCCTGGGATGGCCACACCTGAGACATGGACCTGCAAATTCAAATCTCCATGAATGAAAGCACAAATATGAACTTCAGAAATAGTTTACATGCCTCTAATTAGAGAATTTTTATACGAAATTAAAACCCATTTCAGATTATACTGTCTAGATTCTAAATATGTAAATTTATTTAAAAATTGATTATTTTAACTATTTTTCATTTAATTTATACTAAATCAGGTCCATAAATTTGAAATATTAACTAATTTTGTTAATTTAATAACTTTTTTATTTTAAAGAATTTTGGAAAAAAAATTATACGTCATCAATCTACACAAAATTCTTTTGTATTTAAAAAAAAATAAAATCAAAAAATGTTAAGTTTACATCAAATTATGTGGGTCGTACACATCAAATTTTTAAAAAGATAATTACGGAAATTAAAAAATTAATTAAAAAAAAAATATTAGGAAAAAAAATACAAAAAAATATGCTCATCAATCTTCAGTGTGTTACAAACCATTTCCCAAAACGGTTTGAGAAAATAATTTTAATTGTGTCAAAAAGTGTGGGTCGTACACATGCATGGTATGGTTCTGAAACAGGCATTTTTAAAACATAGTTTTCAGAACTCCATTTAAAAAGTTATTTTTTATTATGTGGGTATTAAAATAAATTATATATTTGGAAACTACACTCAGAGGGCTATCTTTTATATTACTGACTTTTTCCAAGATTCAATCTCTAAGTGTTTCAAAATTTAAGCTCAAATGAGACAAAATCTGAAAATCAGGGAAAACACTTCCACTTTTTGGCCAAAAAGTGGACTCATCTTCTTGCACTGACCCTTTTTCTTTGTGATGATTTTCAGTAGTTAGTTCACTTTCCAAGATTCCTTTATGTCTTATGAGTTCAGTTCTGTCATTTTGTGTGTGCATTAAATCTGTCTTCAACATATCATTTTCATGACTAAGTTTTGTGTTCTCATTTCCAGCATCATTTAGTCTTCTGGCCAAGTCTTCTTCATTTTTCTTCCTATCTTCAATTTCTTTACAAAATCTCATAGTCATATCCTACATCTCATTCTATGTTGTACTAATCTCTTGTATTAGCTTGTTTACCAGATCATTAAGAGTTTCCTTTTCATTTCCCTCTTTCTACATCTTCTCACAAAGTTCTCTTCTTTTATTCCCTGCTAGAGTGTAATTCTATTGAAGTGCTTGAATGATATCCTAAGCAGCCTTCAGATCATCTTCAAGTTTGATATTCTTCACCTTTTCTACATCATAGTCTGAAAGAGTTGTTTTACAATTGTTCTCTCAAGTTTTCCATCTCTAGCAGTGTCAAGATCTTCCTCAAGTTGTTAGACTTCTGAAAATAGAGGACCAAGCTCTAATACCAATTGTAAGGATTCCCAAAGATACTAAGATGGGGGGTGAAATAGTATCTAATCGGTTTATCAATTTACTTGAATTAAAACATGTAAAGCATGTTAATGGAGTGTATCGATAAATCAAAAGTAATGTAGTAAACAAGAAAAACAATAACCAAATGAAGAGAACACCATAACATAGTATTTTAATGAGGAAACCTGGTATGGCAAAAACCTCGGTGGGATTTGTGACCACAATATTCACTTATTGGCCAATAAGGGAATATTACTGCTACAATAGGGGCCTGCACATGCAGGAAGGCCAAGTGCTTAGAGCTCACTGCTCAAATATAAAAGGAAGTCACACTGACTTACAAAAATGGATTATAATAATCCAATGTCTTGTACTACTTCAAAATAGCATCTACTATGCCAAATCCAATACCAATTTTAGCTTTGCTGCATACATAAACCTTTAACCTAAAATTCACATACTAGGTCTACATTATTTCACCTATCACCTTATTACAAAATGTTCTACAATGATCTCATACATATATGAGTCATATTACAACTCACCATGTCGGCTTACAATGATTTTACAATTAATTACAAAATATTTTATCAACAAAATTCCTGTCGCCCTGGGTGTCGGTATCCTTCCTTTCATTGTCAGTGTTCTATGTGCTAGTGTAGAGTTTGTCATTGCTAGTGTCGGTATAATTGTCTTGCCAGTATCATATGATTGCAAGGTTGCCATCACTGACAAAACCTTCATTCACTTACAATTTCTCATTAGAGTGTGCATTTGCCAACAAAATGGGATCTGCACATGCAAAAAAAAAACCGCCTAGAGCACACTGCTCAAATGGGAGTCACAATGACTACAATAGGATGGTGAAATCCTAGAATAATGTATTGCTTCAAAGTGCATCTGCAATGCTTGATTCAGTACCAGTTTAAGCTTTGATAAACACCTTCAAACCTTCCTTTAACCTTCAAATGATGTCTCCATGATTCGCTCTATGATCTACTCATATGATCTTCAATATTTGCACATACCTTGACCATACCACAATTTCACACTTCATCTCACAAATGAGATCTTATATTTCTACAAAACCTAAGACCATATATGTAGGTCGGTTTACTGAGAATATTACAGTTAAATCAATTGCAAGTAAGTCTTGATGCAATACAACATGTCATCTCAATACATTTACAACAATATCTAATCAATAAATTATCTCCATAACATGTCATGCTGATCTGGAATAGATAATGTATACCGGTCCATAACCTAGACCAATATGCTGGTAACAACAAATATGTCAACCCGATTAGACCAATAACCAAAAAACCAAAACCAAGTATCCAAACCATGTCTTTGACATAATCAAGTGATATCCAGATGATAACAAGTCATCATCAGTACCAGTGAACCATATAACCTATCGGTGACCATATACCGGTGACTATACATAAGTCACTGACCTTGCCAGTGAACACAATGTGTCAGTTCACACAGTAAACCAATATAACCATAGTGCCAAATCAACAATGTAGATCTCCAGAAGGATAAGTGTTGACATCAATGATAAAACTAATGCAACACATCCATAATACCAACATGATATTGCCTAAGACAATCCGCATGGCAACAAGAATGAGTCACATGGCTGCAAGAATAATGGGAAAAGATAAAACATGATTTAATAGGTTTAGATAACATCTGAAATGTATATAGTCAACTTTTAATACATCATGACTAATTGATCATATAAATCAAAACATGAGAAAAACTTATGAGTTATGGGAATAAAAAGATGCTAATGTCTCAACTCATCATATAGGAGAAACAATACAAGAAACTGTCAAGTGGTATTACAAAACCATGGGCTAAAACCACCCAATAAGGTATAGCAGACTTTATCTCCCTTCTAGATGCCATATGATGTGTCCCTCCCTTTTTACAACTCATTTATGTGTCTGATATATTTAATATTTCCTATTTCAGGAGTACAAACTTCCAGAAGCCCTAACTTGAGAACTGTGTGTCCTATTGACAAATCGTTTGAAGCTCTCTATTTAATCCCTAACTACACCACTTACACCCACATTTCAGGACATTTTGAGGACTCTAAAGTCCTCAAAATCAAATTTAAACCTTTCATTAGACCCCTCAAAAATAGAAAATTTAATATCGTTAAAACTAGTTGTGATCTCGCGATGCAACTTTACCGGAATGCTTATCTAGCCAACCAGAAGCTTTGGGGAGAATTTCGCACCATTTCATGCTCAAATGAAAATTACTATAAATAGTAACCTCATGTAAATGCAAGGTTGAGACACCATTCTCCCAACATTTGTTACCATGAACATTTTACACATATAGTCAAACATTTGGAATCATCTCACTAATAAGAGTAATGAATATGCATATATAATTTTAGGTTCCTTACCTATATCTTTGAATATTTATATATAGTTCTAGGGGTTAAACTAGGAGAACTCATTTCCTTGTGATATGATAACCCTATCAGGTTATTCCTAAATACTATCAACCTTGCAGATGTTATAAAACACAAAGGAAAGTGGGAAGCACTAGGCAAGTAGAAGAGTAGAATTTGTTTACACACAAATAAAATGTGGACCAAGGACTAGTTTTCCATTTGGAACTCGACATAAAACTTGTAGAATGGACCTCAAATAGAATATAAGATCTAACATAGATTTATAAACTAGTACAGAAACAACATTTTTAATATAAATATTAACCTAATTCTAAACTTAATAAAACCAATTATTTTTTCTGTCATTAACTAGATATAATTATTAATTTCATACTTTCAACATTTATTTAAAAATATGTTGATCTATTAAATATATGCATATAAATTTTTAATATTTTAACCTAAATAACATTTAGATAGATCATCATTTAATCCTTGTTTTGCTACTTTATACTTAAAAAACATTTAGATAAATTATGTTTTTTGAAATATAAATGATGTAGACATATATGCATATGTATCTACATACATGTATATAGCCTCATTTCATTTTTATTGTGCTTCTTACATGGATTATGTGGTAGTCTCATATACTAAAAGACAACTATCCCATATACTAAAAGACATATGTAAGCTGGAAAATAGATTGAAATATGGTGGATTATAGTGAAAAAAACTAAGCCTATTATGATATACATTAACAAGAAAAATTCAAATATTAGATGTTTAAAATATATTCTACTAGACTTGAAAAAAAATTAAAATTTAAGACTCTAATAGAAAAATCTAAATTTTTGCATAGAACCCCGCATATAATAAAAATTTAGATATTTAGATACATTCTAACAAAATGAAAAGTTCCAAAAGTTATCCTACAAAAACCTTCCAAGAGGAAGAAAAATCCAAATCTCTAAATGCATAAAAAGTATATGCTTCAACAAATATTGGTTGGTTGATGTTGTAAGGAGATCGTCTAAGATACAATTTGGTAGATCTCTTAAGGACTTGGTTGTCTATCTACACCATCCCCTATTGTCAACTAGTATTCAAGTCAAAATACACAAAGTTGGAGTTTGCAAGGAATCACCTACTTAGAAGTAGAGTTGGATGATGTTGTTTTTATGACTTTTATTAATATTTGTGTTTAATGAATAATTGATCTTTGATGGAATCCTTGCATATCTCTATTAACTACAAACTTTTTCTTTTCTGAAGGTTTAGTAATAAATCATTCATGCTAGCATTTATGGTATAATACTTTAATTATATCTCTTGTGATTGAGTATTTTCTCTTACAAAATGATGTTGAGTTTCAATGTGTTTTGATTGTGCACAAAAATTTGGATTCAAGTTATCATATTGAAATGTAAATTTGGTTGTCTATAATCAAATATCATTTAAATATTTAATTTAGAGACAAATAGTTAGATTGAATGAAGATGGGAAAAGTGTTTCATATATTTTATTGATGTCTAAAATTGAAAATATTGTCACTGTTATCAATAAAGTGTGCACCCTTTGCTAAAGTTGTGAACTTTAGCTGCCTATTGAAACATGGGAGCACTTCAAGGTTGTGGGTAACCTAAAAATGAAGTGCACCTCTAGAGTAAGTTGGTTCTATTTCAAAATCTTCACCTAAACTAACAATTTCTTCAGGGAAAAGAGTGAGGAGGAGGACATACGAAACTAAAATCTAACCCTAAGGTGATGAACCAAAATGATATGTTGAAAAAACTTAAAAGTAAGAAAGAGTGACACACAATATGGTAGTAATAAAATTTCTTTCACAACCCAGAAAAAGATAACATTTGCATCAGAAATTTATAAGGAGGCTAGATAACCATAGTCCTAAGAGGAAAGAAAAACTTTCACAATCCAAAATTGATAACTACTAACAAACAACTTATAACCTGCAAATGATTATTCGCATGCATAAAGGCACCAATATGAAAAGATACAGCTCCAAGGACAAAAAAACCCACAAGAATCTACACTAAACAATAAGGACCCACAATAATAGAAGAAAATGGGAAGGAATGAACTAATTGTTACTGCAAAAGGTATCCCTAATCTGTACTATTCCTGAAGATGTGTTACACAATCATTCATTCTCTACAGAAATAACTCAAAAAATTAGATTCTGCCAAGAATAATGAACAAGTAAGAACCCTTATAATGAAGAAGGAAGGCAGTATATATGATGCCTCCAACAACTGCATCCCATAAAGCCAACCCTAAACACTTGGTCAAATTCAACCCAAAAAGGCCACTTTTAGGGTCAAAAACAAGTGTAAAACTGAAAGGGCTTGAAGAAAAAGTCAAGACACCCCATGCTTTGCCATAAAAGCTCCTAAATGCATCATAAATGGATCCAAAATATCCCTGACAGGCCTGCAAGTGTTCATAAATGCAAAACATATAGATCCTTTTTTGACTTTATAAAAAATAAAATATACATCTCATAAAACACTTTTTTGAAATTTAATATTTAATTGAATATTTGTTTTATTTCATGTTCATGTTTAAAGGAAAAAATGGTAAAAAATGAAATAATAGTAAAACAATTTAGTAAAGTGACTTATACCACTTTAACAAAATATTTTATTATTTCATTTATTATCATTTTGATTTTTAAATATAAAGATGAAATAAAATAAATATTAAATTTTAAGAATACTTTAATTAATATATATTACATTTTTTATTAATTTGACTTATGCTCTAATGTCCTCATGAAAGAAAAATTTATTAAGTGATTCATAAATATAACTTAATAAATATTTACATTGAAAAAAATTTATTAAGTGAAATTTATGAATCACTTAATAAACTTTTAACAAAGGGAAACTAAAACATGACCTTAGGCGTTCATGTGGTATTTGAAAAAGAGATAAAAACAAACGAAAGGCAAAAATGCCTTAAGGAAATGTTGAGGATATAGGGAAAAGAAAACCCTAAAGTCTTCATTTCATTCATTCGATACTTTCAATCTTTTCCTTTGTTGGAAACTTCTGGGTGCCACCGTGCTAGGGTTAGGGTGACATTTGATTTGCAACCTGCTGTAAATGGGCATTGGGCACTGCCATAGGTGACTTTCTGTGTTTTGATTTCTTCTAGCTGCCATGCTTTATCAGTGCTGTAAGCCAAAACTGCGAACCTCTTCGCATCCTTTTGGCACCCGAGATTAGCACATTTTGTTGTGGCGTGAAGCTAGGGCTCTCTTGATGTTGGCGTGATTTTCTCTGGCCACCATGGGGGAGTTCGTAGGTTTTTATGAAGCTTTATTGCAATGATTAGCAGATTTCTTCTCCTTTTTTATGGCATTTGAAGTGCAAAAAATCTGCCATTCTATATGCTATCACTGGTAAGCTCTTTTCTGCAATTTTATCCCTCTATGCATAACACCAACTGCTTCCTACTTACACGTTTTTGATTTCACAAGAACATTTGGGGGTTTTAATGAAAGTTTATGAAAGATCTTGAAGGTCAAGACATGAATAGGCTGAAATTGATAATCTCCTTTCATTTTGAATGCACTCGAACTTCTTTCGTGGCTATATCTTCTCAATGAATTTGGGCTTGTGACTGAAAATTGGTTGATTTTCTGAAGACTTTAATCACCATACTTGATTCTGATAGTGATTTGTAAACTAGAAGTCTTTCATTTTTTCCTTTGTTATGTACTTTAGATTTTCCTTGTCTTATGCATTGATTGGGCAACCATAGCTCATGACATACCTACATTCTTCCCTTTTTCATGTCGTGACTGCACTTATGAGTTTTAGAAAACCATTAAAGTCTCTCTAATGGCATAAACAAATGTATGAGACCTTAGCTATTATGATTCATGTCTGCTTATGACTGATTTTAACCTCTCTCTCCTCCTTAATGTTGCTCATACTATCTTTGAACTTGTTGTGACTGTATTGGAAGCTTAAAATCATTCATATGACTGCATGTCTGATAGAAAGATTGTTCTGTAATTTGGAGTTGCGATGAAAGCATTTGACTATGTACCTTTCTTCCACAAAGAACTGACACTTATCATTGTCACATGTTGTAATCATCTTTAATGTTATTAAAAGACCTTTTGTGCCTATATTAAACAGTCTTCATGTCATTGTAGCTGCATAAGACTGCTACAAATCTGCAAATTTTCTTTTGTATGCTTCCTAATACTTCAAATTTGCCAATAATATGCATAAGTTTTGTGAATGCTCTTTTCGCTTCTCATATATGGAATTATGATTTCATGTTGCAACAAAGGTATTAATGTCATCATTATTTTGGAGCTGCATATGACCGCTTGCTATCTCAAGGGTTGCATAATTGCTATTAGTTTTTTGAAACTGCAATATTGAATGCCTTCTTAGGCCCTTTATGTATAGTCCCAAATATGCATTATATATCTCATTATCATGCATAAATACCTTGTCCACATCCTTTAGAAAGGGCCCAAGCTTCATTCATTCTTATTAGCTGATCATGTGATTACATACTTGCATTTTGTTGCTCTTTCTCTATCATCATCTCTGATATAACTTGATTGTATGAGAAATTGTTGTTGTTTTCATATGAGCTGGGCTCAACCCTTATAGGAGCCTCATTTACCCCCACCCATTCATGAAGTTTACGGTCAGTAAGCCATATTTTCCTGGTCCTGCACATGGAGCAAACATGTTAGAAATAATATTCCTATGTATGATGATTTTCTTGATTTCCTCTGATTTGACATTTTTCCTTCTGAGATTCTTCTGTGATGCTAACTATATTCACCTGATGCTTGCAGGGACTATATATACATGCATGCATTAGTATACATGTTAGGAATGTAATCAACCATTGCTTAGAACGAAATGTTCTAACTCATTGTATATTTAACTCTTTTGCAGATACCAGAATGAAGGCAGATGCAGACAAGAATGAAGCAGCAAGACAAAGGCAACATCAAGGCTACTCTGACTATACCAATCATTCAGGCAATGACTGGTTCCACTCTCAACATGCTCTATTTTCCTTTATACTCATGCATACATGCCTATGTATTTCTTTCCTGCACCATATGTGTATAGCTAGTCTCACGGTTCTTTGTGTGAGATGCGTGCATTTGAAATAATAAAAATACTTCCTTTTTTAGATGAGATGTCTCTCTCTTTTGTTGCTATGAACTAAAAGTATTGAAATGTAATCTTTAGCTTACTCTTCCTTAGTGCAGTTGGAATGTAATATAGCAGAAGTAATATGTACTTTGTTCCATTTTGTAAAAACAAGCACAACTTAACCTATTGTCAGCTGGAAGCGAAAAATAGGTAACATTTTTAGTGACATCTACTCTATGTTTGCCTGCTCAACATCTTGACTAGCTGCCTTAGACTATTCATTGGGCACAAAGTCAATGAAAACTATCAAAAACTAAAAAACACATTCACAGCACTACTAAAACTTTCCTTTCCAAGTCTGTCCTAACCTATTGAGTATAGGTGTGTGGTTTACGGTAGTGAGCTTGACACCTTACTATCATGAATCCTACATGTGTAATTGATAGATTAGGACATGGTAGCAATAAAGAACCTCTTGGAGAAACACCTAGAAAACTGTTGAGAGTGTTAATGCTTTGTGATGCAAACATGCATGATGTGTGATAGTGACTCCTTGATTCACTTTTTCATATGATGGGTGCCTACTTAACAGAACCATAACACCTTACAACAATTTACTACCACAAAAATCAGAAACAACTAACAACTAACTGTGCACGAAGCACTTAGGGAAAGCAAAACAACAACTAAACTATCATGCAACAACACTTATTTAGCACCAAAAACCTACTCTAGTATATACAAGTTATTGATCATACCTCAAAATCAATGCTTGAGGTGAATCCCATTGATTGGGATTGGCTTCAGATCGCCATCTAGCTTGGAGAGCTAGAAAGTGTTGTGCCGTTTACATTCAAAAATGATGTAAGGCCCGCTCCATAATGCATCGAACTTGGAATGATTTCCAGGCTTTCTTTTGAGAGTGTCCCATTTCAGCACTATGTTTCCTTCCTGCAAAATTCTTGGAGATTCTCTTTTATCAAAATATCTCTTCATCTAAGCTTGGTGCTGCTTTATCTTCCTCATAGCATCATTCCTAGTTTCTTCTATCTCAAACAATTGAGCTAATCTCACTGTTAAAGGGCCTTCTTCTAGTGTGTCCTACTGATTGGCCAAATCAAGTGCTGGAAGCTTGAATGAGATAGGAAGCCTTGCTTCCCTACCATACACCGACATGAGAGATGACTATCTCATGGACCTTTTTAGAGTGATCCTATCAGCCCATAAGGCTGATTTTAATTGGGTATGCCAAATCTATTGGTTACCTTCCATTGTCTTCTTTATGATCCTGATCAGATTTTTATTAGTTGACTCTGCCTGGCCATTGCCTTGTGAATTGTAGTTGGAAGATGTATTTAGGTAGACCCCCTTCTTAATAGACCAATCAAATATTTTGAAAGAAACAAAAGCGAGGCCATTGTCTGAAATAATGGACTTAGGGATGCCAAATTTGGCAACCAGATCTTCATAAAAATTTAGAACAACAGACTCATTTGCCTCCTTTAGTGCCATTTCTTCAATCCATTTGTTGAAATAGTCTGTGGTTGTAAGTACCCACTTATGGCTAGCACTGGATGAAGGGTTTATCACCCCAATAAAGTCCAAACCCCACCGCATGAAGGGTTGTTCAACTTGGATTGGCTGCAAAGGTAAAGCTACCAATCTCTCTTTACACTTTCTAACCTATACATGCACATCTCTAAATAAGGTGGGCCAATAATAGCCACCCTTCATCACCTTAAGAGCTATTGCTCTTGGTGAAAAATGGCCTCTAGCTGATCCCTCATGAAAATAATGCAACACTTTCTCTACTTGGTTATGCCCAATACACCTTAGCAATATACCATTAAAATCTTTATGGAACAAGACATCATTAAGAAGTGCATAAGGTGTTGACTACAATCTGAAATACCTTCTTTTAGCTCTATCTAGAAGCTTAAGACACTCACTAGTTTGCAAAACATGTGCCATTTCCTGCACCCAATCAGAAGTAGGAGGTAAGATCTCCGCCTCCTCGTCATCTTGTAGTGTTAGAACAACTTCTTGTTCATTCTTTGGTGTGCTAGAAATGCCATCAACAAGTTGTTCGCACAAACCTTTGCCTCTAACCAACTTGGTAACCTAAATCTTGACATCATATTCCATTACCTTGGTTAACCAGCCAACTCTCTTATCATTGAGATCCTTGCTCAACAAAAACTCCTTTACGCTAGGATGAGAAGCCATTAGATTAACACTATTGTTAGACAATATGTGTTTGAACTTCTTCAAACTCCTGATAACAACAAGTACATGTTTTTATACAAAAGTGTACCTTAGCTCATAATCCTTCACTGCTTGACTAAAGAAAGCTAAAGGTTGTTCTGAGCCCTCGTTGTTTTGTTGTACCAACATAGCTGAAACATAATCAACATTACCATAAGCATATAATGTGAATTCCTTAGAAAAATCAGGATTTAGAAGTGTAGGAGCAACAACCAATGCCTCTTTAATAAACTCAAAACTTCTCTTGCCCTCCTTGGTCCAGCTATAAGACATATTCTTCCTCAACATAGCAGTTAGAGGATTCAACAAATTTGCAATATTAGGGATAAATCTCTTGACAAAATTAATCCTTCCAGTGAAACTCTATAGACCTTTCTTGTGTGTTGGCAAGGGAAGGGCCAAAATGGCACTTATTCTCTAAGGATCAATAGTAATATCATGTTTGGAGGCCACGTAGCCAAGAAATATGCCCTCATGGACAACAAACACACACTTTTTGGGATTAAGTGACACCCCAAATTCCCTACACCTTTCAAAGATTATCCTCAAATGACTTAGATGATCCTTTGCTTCCTTTGAGAAAACTGTGATATCATCTAAATAAACCAGTACTATTTTATACATCAAGCATTGAAACACCGTATCCATGGCTCACTGGAAAGTTGACCCTGTATTGGATAACCCAAAAGGTATCTTCCTATAGGCCACAATACCCCATTTATTAGTAAAGGCTATCTTATATTGGTCCTCTTCTTTGACTAAAATCTGGTTATAACCAAAAAAACCATCCAGTAGAGAAAACATTTCAGAACCTAAAACCACTTGCAGGATCTTCTCCATAGAAGGTAGAGGATAACGGTCTTTTGGTGAGACTCGATTAAGGTCTCTAAAATCTACACATAGCCTAGTTTCACCATTTTTATTTCTTATGGGAACTAAGTTTGAAACCCATGAAGTATGCTTGATGGGAAAAACTATAGCACTCTCAATCAACTTGTCTAATTCCTTTTTCATCAGGGGCTCTAATTTGGGGTTTAATGGTCTCTGTTTTTGTCTTATTGGTTTGGAATTAGGCTCGAGTTCTATTGTGTGTTGTGCAGGCTTAGGGTCAAATCCCCTCAAATCAAAATATTGTCAAGAAAATATATCATTAAATTATTGATAGAGGGATATAAAAACTTCATCTTTTCCTTTGATATGAAATTTGCTGAGTTTAAGAAGCTTACCTTTTGAAATCTCAACCTCCTCATAGTAGTCCTGATCAATCTGAATGTTGGACCTTTCTTTCCTGACTTGGTCGTCAGAATTGAAGATGGATTCCAAGGTGACCAATCCTTTGGGCAACTTATTACCTTTCAACTGTATGACCTGATTTTCATATTTCTGTTGGAATCTGTCCTGATTTCTACATGAAAACTCAACCTCTTCCCTTATAAAGTTTATAATCTGTTGGTCACTCTAAAAAACTTGTCAAAAAACATTATTATCTAGGATAGAAGGTCTAACAATAACCTTCATAGACTACTCCTTGCTATCACTACTCGTGTTATCTGGGATATCATATTGTGCTTCTATGGCAGCAAGTCTATCAACATTCTTATTCCTACTTCTTGGAATAGACAACAAATTGAATGCATAAAATTCTTCTATCAACTCCCATACTCTATGTTTATAACATTTCAAAGCATCATTTTTTGTGACATGAAGGCCTCGTACCTAATTCACAATGAGTTCACTATCTCCAAAGACTTGGAGACATTTGATTTTCTTCTTCCTTGCCCATAATAGGCCATGAAACAATGATTCATACTCTACTGTATTGTTAGTACAACTAAATGAAAACCTGAAAGAAGAATAATATTTTTCCCCTTGAGGAGATATAAGCATGCAACCTCCTCCTGAGCCATTTGAACTCCTAGAACCATCAAAAAGTAACTTCCAAACTTCATTATCATGTTGATCTGATTGTTGGACCTCAACTTTCACCAAGTTGGGAAGCAAGGTAGCAGGTTCGTGCATCAAGTAAACCCCAAAACCAAGCTCCTACAATTGTTTATTTACTAAATCTTGATTGTTTTCAGCTGCCCACTCATCCAAAATCATATCAAGAATACCATCAACTTGTGTATCGAACTTCTTTGCCATAGGATACTCCTCTTTGTCAAGAATAGACAAGTTATCATTTATGGCAGGGGGTACATAAGGTTCTATATGGTCATTTTCTATAGCTTCTGACTTAATAGTGACCTTAGTGCCATGCTTGGTCTTGAAAAACATGTGGGACCAATCTGATGATAAATACCCACCAATCTTAGCAGTAAAATCCCATGACAAACATATAGAAAAGTAGGAGGTAAGTCAATGACATAAACCTCTTACGGAATGGAAAAACCCGGGCATACATGTAATGTCAAACTCAAATTTTTTACGACACCGATTGTTTTAATAGCAGTACCATCCAATTGGACTACTCCATGTTCAAGAGGTTCATACTCAACTCCTAGCTAGTTAGCTATTTGTTTGGATATTACAGAGCTACTATCTCCCGAGTCTATCATACAATTGTGGACTAGGTGCTTACCAATGATTAGAGAAACATAAAAAGGAGGTGGCTTGACTTCCTTTCCCAACTGTTCAATACCTATTTTTAAAACATTGGTAAGCATCACTCTAGATTGTTCATTGGTGGGCTCATGTGCCAAATTGACATCTAACAAGGTTGATTGTAGGAGACTCTTTTGACCAGGGATAGCCAATGAATCCCACATGGGCAAGGTAACGTTATCCTTTTTCATATGATCAATGATATTAAAGACAAACACACTTACTTTGATATGAATTTTTTGAACAACAACACCTTTTTCTTTTACAGGTGTTGGCTTCACTAAATCTTTTAGCTGTTATGTACTTTCAGCAAATTGATTTGCTTCTAAAAATGGGATATTTTGTCCATTAGATGAGCTAGTAGCCTTTTGGGGCATGTTTGGGATGTGCCCCTATTGAGAAACACCATTGTCTACTTGTTGTCCATCATCTACAACTCTCCTTTTTGACCTCGTGTACATCACAACATCATTATGTAATTGATTTGGTGCTTGTGGGTTGTTCATTCCGCAAAATTCATCCCTTTGACAATTAAGAAGGGACACTTCTCCCCACATATCCTAGTATAGGGATGCATTTTGTTTTGCTGTATTGTCCACTGAAATTTGTTAAAAAAACAAATTTGCTTTGTACCATAAGAGCTTGGTTGATAAGACCATTAGAACAGGTGGCTTGGTTGTGAGGTAGATTGCATGGAAAACACCATTCAGGTTCATGAAACAAATTGTTTTGTGTAGGAACCAACTCTTTTGAGGTACTTGCGGCATTTGGATTATAAGGTTGAAATGGCCCTTGATTCATTAATGGTCTTTGGCCTTGAGGATTTTGTTAGTATTGAGGTCTATTTGGCTGGAAAGGGGCCTAATAAGGGGTTGCATTTGGCCTATAATTTTGGTTTTGCTGCCTTTTTAGATTCACAATCTCACTGCCAAATGTTTGTTGCAATCCCTTAATCTCTTGTAAATCATTGGATTGTGCTAGAGAGTTGTTCTCTTGTATAATGGACTGAGAACTTGGTGCTAGTAATGCTAGTATAGCAGAGATAACAGCTAAAGGAGGTACTTGCATTACTATCAATGGCTGAATAGTAGGAAAAATTGGTAGAGCAGGTCTTGGGACAATTTTACCAGCCTATATAAGGTTGTTCTCATCTCTAATATCTATAGCATAGGCTTGGGGTAAAGAAGTGGCTCCCATTGATTGCACCATCATCGAGATATCACTATTCAAAGCTCTTAAATAATACAAGAGAGCATGGTCAGCAGTAGGTCTTATCATTTGTGGGATTCTATCCCAAGTCCTCTGAAAAATGGTGGTTGAAATTTGACATGACCTCATGATGAGCTATCTTTATTATAGACAACTTCTCCATTAGTGACAAATGGTTTGATTTGTCCTCAAAGAACTTGCACAACTCTTCCCCCAAATGATCCCAAGTGACAATGGAGTTAACTACTAGGATTTTGACCTAGTGCAAAGCCTTCCCTTTGAGAGAAGCTACTAATAGTCTAATTGCCACATTTTCCTCTGTCACATGGTGGACAAAACACAGATTTGCCACATCTTTTATATGCTCTGTTGGAGTAGTCTGATCTTCACCATTAAAGTATGACAAACTCTTCAAAGTAGAAACAGGAATTGGATCATGTTGAGTTAAATCAAGTGGACTTCCTTGGTTAAACGCCACGAATGGCTTATTTTTTCCTACTGGAATCATGATTACTAGGATTCTAGGTAACACACTATGAGTCCTAACAACAGGGGGTGTAATGCCCTGCTAGAAACCCTAAAGGAAAACAATACAACTAGGCAACTAAAAGGGCGTAATAATTTTTTTTTTAAAGATTAAGTGTATAATCATATCAATAGCACGTTTAACAACACAACAAAAGACTAACACATGATTTCCTAAGGGTTACCAACGAAGATTAATTCAAAAATTATGTTCACACCATGGTTAATCAAACTATTCATCTAAATAGGAAAATCAAATGCTTAAGACAAAAACTACACATACATATAAATTACATCATGAAAGAATCAAAGTACTCCAATGCATTCATTTCCTATAAAACATATATACAAAAGATTAAGGCAACTGAAATAACAAACATTCCAATGATTCCCTTTTACAATATCCATAAATACATGGTTACCACAAATACCACGGATTACAAAGTTACAATATCAAGGTTACATAAAAGTTGATACAATGACCACAAGGTCTCAACTGAACAATGATCACAAACATGAGCTGGTACATGAACCACGAATCAAGAACACCAGGGAAGCCCTTCCTCGCCTAAAGATACATTCCAGAACATTCAATGGGAAGTGGGACTACCACCTGACCATGTGATCCCGAAATGGAACCACCCCACCATGCTAGGAGATAGTAGAAAACCCTCAAGCAAGCAAAGTAAGACAAGTACAAAAAAACTACAAGACTCTACAAACATCCATGTGACTCAACTCACAAACACTAGTGATTCTAAGGAGAGATTGTCATTGCATAGCTTAAGATGGATACCATGGTACAGCCTCCTAGGTCCAGGCTCTCTATCCTGGTAACCTCTCCCGGCTTCCGGCTCTAGCTAAGTCTCATGCGGACCCTACCAATCCTTTCATGAAGACAAGGTGGTAAGTTTTCCATTCTAGGCCTTCTCATAACATTATGAGCCCTGTACAAGCACTACACCTATGCATGAGGCACATTATCTTAATTAATATTTATTCTAACCACTCCCTAATCAATTATTAGGTTATCACTTTTTATCTGACTTCCGACGGGTTATCCTATCATCCACTTCGAGCACGACCCCCGCTCAAAAGCCACTCTCTCTCATAGGACACTATAAGAAAGGTCTCTCTACAAGAACTCTATGGAAAAATAGACAGCCATACCCGATCCTCCCAAACCATAGGTGAAGGATACACAATCACTAACCAAAGATTGACCATTTGGACAAAACACATAACGGCTCACATCAATAAGGTTATACATCAACACTTGACCAAGGAAATATAATAACATAGGACACAATGACAACTCAACCATAATTGCAACGAAATTTAAACTTGACTAAAAACACCATTTACCCAAGATCCTAATACAGACAATCTTTTCTTAAAACAACAAAATGCATAAATAGCTTTCAAATTAAGACTTCAAGAAAATAAGAATTACAACTATATTAATACACTATTTAATAAGTCATAAACCTAATGTTTCATCTTTTTCATAGTTCAATTTAAGAGTTTCTCTCTCTATCCTCTGACTCTGTTTCTAAAGGATTGGGTGATCTAATTTTCTAAGAGTTTCACTAAGTTTAATCTACCAAATTTCATGAAATATATCATTAATGCATCGATACTTGCATGGTCGTAATAAATTATTTGATATTGTGACTCTAACTATTTCATATATATAAATATAGATCATTCTTAATCTCTTAAATCCTTTCAACAAAACATACTAGATTTGAGCCTACCTCAAGAAACGTGATCCATGGCTATTACGATCCTTGATAACTTCAAGTTGTCTGCAAAATGTTCAGATTCCAATGGTTTCCTTCTCGGTGCTCTTCTATCTAATGAGCTCTCTATTCCTAATCCATATTCTACCTAATATTTTCTCTCTATTCTTTCTAATCTTTCCTTATCATTCTACTCGCAAATAGATCTACGCCTTGCTTGCAAATCTATCACCAACCTATCCTATCACTCTAATTCTTAAAGCAATTTTCTTCTCTCTTTCTTTTCGATACTATACGAGTGTATTTTCTATTTCTTCTATTATTCACTTCTTCATTCAATTCTCTAATCCTTCGTTGCATCTCACCTCCCCTTCTCTTCCAGCTCAATGGTCTATATATAGTGTTGTCATCTACCCTCTTTCCTACTTTCGAGCTATCTCTCTTAGTGTTGGTTTGATTCTAAATGACACCACTCATGGTTTTATGGCAACATAATAGTCCTAAATGGTTTTGAATTCTTATGTGTGCATCATGCAATGTTATCCATTACCTACTTCGTGACACCAAACCACTAAAGTTGTTAAGTCCATAATTATAGATTATCCATGTGGCCTTTAACTCCAATACTAAGTTGACTTTACCAAAAATGACTTCTTTAAAACATGCAATTTATATTACTAACTTTATACATGTCGATCACGGTGGACATCAGTGGGTTTACGTGGGCTGGTAAACCACGTTATCATTAACGCATGCCACATGTTTGGTAGCTTGCAACGTTGATGTCCTTTCATTAAAAAAATGAGTGATCAGTGTTAATATTGCAACGTGGTTGGTGTTCCTAGAAAAAGGAGGAGTGGTCGGTGGTTGTAATCAACCCCACTCCTTGCCATTTTATCTGTAGTGATGGAATTCTAGGTTGGTCACTTCCTATCGAGGGTCATGGGAGAGTTAAGTTGACAACTGACTTATCTACTAATTCATCAAGGATCGGGGAGTGGGGCCAAGTTGATTACCTACCATAGGTTTCCTCTACCATTTACTGCCAGTTGTGGTGCGAGGTTGACTACTTCTTTCTGCACATGTCGTTCATGGTAGATATTGGTGGTTTATGTATTTTGCACATGGTTTATGTTTTAATAGGAGTAGTGGTAATCGGTGGTGTTTCCCTTAAACAATGCCTACCTTAATTCAAACAACTACCTTTAAACCTACCTACTACCATGAAGGATCTGCAACGTGGTAAGTGATTAGGGAATATATTTCCCATCGTGGTTTCTACTTGCAATAGATCTGCATTTCCCAAGTCTTGGTGGCTTCCCAATATATCGCTCTACTCATCGATTTCTGCATGCAAGTTGGTTGTTACGTGGGATAGCCATCGTGGTGCCCACGTTGCACATACACAGTCCTTATTTCTTTTGAACTCTCAATGGTCTAAGCATATGTCTAGCCGACATACCATGATTCATAAGGCATTCTTTCCCTAGTTATATGACATAAACTTGGTGATGTGGGATGGTCGAGTCCCACTCGGGTTGCTTGAGCTTGATTAAATACATGAAGTTAATAAATCCCCCCCACCTTATGCTATTTGATGCATAAATATGTAAATTGGATAATAATATAATAATCAACTATATTATAAGTTGCAAAGTAAGTCTAAACTTAAATGGTTTTAGATATAATATATAATCATAGTTTTTATATATGTATATTCATAAATACTTTATTATGAATATTCATGTTTATATAATAAGGAAATAATCAATTAAGCGTAATTTTAAATAAGTACACATAATTCATAGTCACCTACACACAAACACCCCCCCCCACACACACACACACACACACACACACATATGATCGAATTCAAAGTTATCTAGCTAATATTTATATAAAATTTGTATTATTGTAAACAAAATGATCCTTAATAAAGATGCATTTTTTGTACAAAAGACAAAAACCATTCGATATATGGTACATTAGGCCGTAAAATCTAAATTATTCAACTTATAAATAATCACATTAAGAATAATCAACATAAATAAACATGAATCATAATTACCTACATGTATATATATGTATATGATCAAGTTTGAATATACATATAAAATACGTATAACTATAGTATAATTTTGAAAACCAACATTGAATATAATTTTGAAAATTCACCTACTTCTGCATTAAGCATGATAAATCATAGAGTCACTATTTAATTCCCATTATTAACAACTTTTCACCCTTCATAGACAAATAAAATATAACATGCAATAATTAAAATCACTAAACACGCAAACTGAGCAAACCTCAAGCAAAAACTCATAAAAGATCAAACAACAAAATACGAGGACCGAACAAACTGACAGGATGACCAACTGACGACACTCACACAAGTGTAACTGAGTAAAATAGAGTCAACTACTATCTCCTCCACTTCCATCAGAAAATATAAGGCACACTCAGACCTATGAAGCCAGGTGGAGACGATACCCCATACCTACCCGGTACTTGTATCTACAATTATCCTGCATCACCAAACCACACATGCATATATATACAATATAGCAAACATGACATACACACCGATGAAGAAGAATCATGATGTTCCCTGTCTCACCAAAATGAGTGAAGGAAAATCATCCCCTTACATCCAATACACTCATAGACACACAACATATAATTCCACAATGCATAGATAAAGTAAAGTGTCAGTACATAGCAATAATCCATAAAATGCCATAAATCACAAGTACTGAAATACTACAAATAAATTATGCATCTCATATCCAGATAAAGAATGAAATAATGTCATATAAGTCTGAATACAAATCATGGTAATGTATCCACTGAAAATAACCAATAATAAAATATGAGTCCAATAAGTTCAAACGAGTAGGGGTACTATAGGGGGAGTAGACTTGGCTCTCCTAGAATAAACATGATTTTCCATGTGTTTCTCAGCTACTATCCCTCTTCTCCTAGGTGGGGATAACTATAAATATTCAAAGTCTAGGGTACTACTTTTGGTTTGTATTCTTCTCATATGCAAAATATACTGGTTTTACTAAACCAGAGCTCAGAGTTGCCAGGTATGCTATAAAGATGCCTCTAAAAGACTGAAAATTACTGTTGCACACACCACAACAACATCATAAAACTTTTGATAAAGACTGGAATTACACTTAGTCCCATCGGGCGTGCCAAAAATTGTTATCAATAAAGCATGCACCCTTTCCTAAAGTTGTGAACTTCAACTGCCTATTGAAACATGGGAACACTTCAAGGTTGTGGGTAACCTAAAAATGAAGTGGACCTCCAGAGTAAGCTGGTTCTTTTTCAAAATCTTCACCTAAACTAACAATTTTTTTAGGGGAAGGAGTGAGGAGGAGGACATATGAAACTAAAATCTAACCCTAAGGTGATCCACCAAAATGATATGTTGAAAAAACTTAAAAGTAAGAAAAAGTGACACACAATATGGCAGTAATAAAACTCTCTTTCACAACTGAGAAAAAGATAACCTTTGCATCAGTAATTTATAAGGACGCTAGATAACCACAGTCATAGGAGGAAAGAAAAACTTTCACAATCCAAAACTAATAACTACTAACAAACAACTTATAACTTGCAAATGATTGTTCCCATGCATAAAGGCACCACTATGAAAAGATACAACTCCAAGGACAAGAAAACCCACAAGAATCTACACTAAACAATAAGGACCCATAATAACTAAACAAAATGGGAAGGAATGAACTAATTGTTACTACAAAAGGTATCCCCAATCTGTACTATTCCTGAAGATGTGTTATAAAATCATTCATTCTCTGCAGAAAGAACTCAAAAAATTATAGTCTGCCAAGAATAAAGAACAAGTAAGAACCCTTACAATGAAGAAGGAAGGCAATATGTATGATGCCTCCAACAACTGCATCCCATAAAGCCAACCCTAAACACTTGGTCAAATTCAACCCAAAAAGGCCACTTTTAGGGTAAAAAACAAGTGTAAAACTGAAAGGGCTTGAACAAAAAGTCAAGACACCCCATGCTCTGCCATAAAAGCTCCTAAATGCATCATAAATGGCTCCAAAATAGGCCTGCAAAAAATCTCTCCTTTTTTGACTTTATCAAAAATAAAATATACATCTCATAAAGTGATTTTTTGAAATTTAATATTTAATTGAATATTTGTTTTATTTCATGTTCATGTTTAAAGGCAAAAATGGTAATAAATGAAATAATAATAAAATAATTCAATAAAGTGACTTATATCACTTTAACAAAATATTTTATTATTTCATTTATTATTATTTTCATTTTTAAATATAAAGATGAAATAAAATAAATATTTAATTAAATATTAAATTTTAAAAATACTTTAATTAATATATATAATTTTTTTGATTAATTTGACTTATTCTCTAATGTCCTCATGAAAGAAAAATTTATTAAGTGATTCATAAATATCACCTAATAAATATTTACATTGAAAAAATTTAATTAAGTGAAATTTATGAATCACCTAATAAATTTTTAACAAAGGGAAACTAAAACATGACCGTAGGCTTTCATGTGGTATTTGAAAAAGAGATAAAACAAACCAATGGCGAAAATTCCTTAAGGCAACAATAAGGATATAGGGAAAAGAAAACCCTAAAGTCTTCATTTCATTCATTTGATACTTTCAATCTTTTCCTTTGCTAGAAACTTCTAGGCACCACCGTGCTAGGCTTTGGGCAACATTTGATCTACAACATGTTATAAATGGGCGTTGGGCACCACCATAGGTGACTTTCTATGTGTTCATTTCTTTTGGCTGTCATGATTTATTAGTGCTGGAAGCCAAAATTGTGAACCTCTTCGCATCCTTTTGGCACCAGAGATTACCACGTTCTGTTGTGGCATTAAGCGAGGGTTGTCTTGTTGCTGGTGTGATTTTCTTTGGCTGCCATGGGGGAGTTCCCAGGTTTCTATGAAGCTTTATGGCAATGATTACAAAATTTCTTCTCCTTTTTTGGGGCATTTGAATTGCAAAAAAATTGCCATTCTATATTTTGTCACAGGTAAGCTTTTTTTTGCAATTTTATCCCTCTCTGCATAACACGAACTGCTTCCTACTTGCATCTTTTTTATTGCACAAGAAAATTTGGGGGTTTTAATGAAAGTTTTTGAAAGATCTTGAAGGTCAACACATGAATAGGCTGAAATTGATAATCTCCTTTCATTTTGAATGCACTTGTTTCTTTTGTGGCTGTATTTGCCCAATGAATCTGGGCTTGTGACTGAAAATTGGTTGATTTTCTGAAGACTTTAATCACCATACTTGATTCTGATAGTGATTTATAAACTAGAAGTCTTTCTTTTTTTCCTTTATTCTGTACTTTAGATTTGCCTTGTCTTATACATTGACTAGGAAACCATAGCTCACGACATACCTGCATTCTTCCATTTTTCATGTCGTGACTTCACTTATGAGTTTGAGAAAACCATAAAAGTCTCTCTAATGGATAAATGAATATATGAGACCTTAGCTATTATGATTCATGTCTACTTATGACTAATTTTAACCTCTCTATCCTCCTTAATGCTGCTCATACTATCTTTGAAGTTGTTGTGACTGTATTGGAAGTTTAAAATCATTCATATGACTGCATGTCTGATAGAAAGATTGTTCTATAATTTGGAGTTGCGATGAAAGCATTTGACTATGTACCTTCTTCCACAAAGAACTAACTCTTATCATTGTCACCCATTTTAATCATCTTTAATGTTATTAAAAGACCTTCTGTGCCTATATTAAACAGTCTTCATGTCATTGTAGCTGCATATGACTGCTACAAATCTGCAAATTTTCTTATGTATGCTTCCTAATACTTCAGATTTGCCCATAATATGTATAAGTTTTGTGAATGCTCTTTTCTCTTCTCATATATGGAATTATGATTTCATGTTGCAACAAAGGTATTAATGTCATCATTATTTTGGAGCTGGATATGACCGCTTGCTATCTCAAGGGTTGCATAATTGCTATTAGTTTTTTGAAACTGCAATATTGAATGCCCTCTTAGGCCCTTTATGTACAGTCCCAAATATGCATTGTATATCTCATTATCATGCATAAATACCTTGTACACATCCTTTAGAAAGGGCCCAACCTTCATTCATGCTTATTGGCTGATCATGTGATTACATACTTGCAGTTTGTCGCTCTTTCTCTATCATCATCTCTGATATAACTTGATTGTATGAGACATTGTTGTTGTTTTCATATGAGCTGGGCTCAACCCTTGTAGGAGCCTCATTTACCCCCACTCATTCATGAATTTTATGATTAGTAAGCCATATTTTCTTGGTCCTGGACATGGAGCAAACATGTTATAAATAATATGCCTATGTATTATGATTTTCTTGATTTCCTCTGATTTGACATTTTTCCTTCAGAAATTCTTCTGTGATGTTGACTATATGCACCTAATGCTTGTAGGGACTATATATACATGCATGCGTTAGAATGCATGTTAGGAATGTAATCAGATATTGCTTAGAATGAAATGTTCTAACTCATTGTATATTTAACTCTTTTGCAGATACCAGAAGGAAGGCAGATGTAGGCAAGAACAAAGCAGCAAGACAAAGGCAACATCAAGGCTACTCTGACTGTACGAGTCATTCAAGAAATGATTGGTTCCACTCTCAACATGCTCTCTTTTCCTTTATACTAATGCATACATGCCTATGTATTTATTTGCCACACTAGATGTGTATAGCTAGTCTCATGGTTCTTTGTGTGACACGCATGCATTTGAAAATAATAAAAATACTTCCTTTTTTAGATGAGATGTCTCTCTCTTTTGCTTCTATGAACTAGAACCATTGAAATGTAATCTTTATCATACTCTTCCTTAGTGTAGTTGCAATGGAATATAGCAGAAGTAATATGTACTTTGTTCCATTTTATAAAAACAAGCACAACTTAACCTATTTTTCAGCTGGAAGCGAAAAATAGGTAACAGTCACATTGTAGGTATTCATAAGGTAAGGATGTTAAAGTTGTTGAAATGAGTACGTCTGAATTGGAAAAATTTAAAAGATTCTTTAAACCTCTAGATGCACATTTATTTGCAAATTTTCATTGAAGATCATAAAAATGAGTGTTTTGATGGTGATGACAAAATAGGTGAGAAAATATCAACTTAATGAATAAATTTATAGTCTTCCATTTAAATATCTTCAGATTCATATATATCTCAATGTGCTAATGCATCAACCAAAATCATTTTTTTTCCATGATCTAATTATTGAAGATCAAACTTCACTATATTTGTGATAAACATGTATCAATAGAATAATCATTGGTTCATGAAAGAACATACATCAATGAAATAAATTTTTCATAGTTAACTCTATGTGAAATTACACAAATACTTCTATTAGTCAACTATGCACTCCTCTATACTATTTAGATTAATAAAAATCTCCATTGACATTTTTCCATGGTTAAAATATAGCATTTTGAGGATTTTCACACAACGTTATGAAGAGATATCTCTATAAATGAACTTAGAAATGCAACCACATCTTTTCCAAACCTATCACTCTAATAAATGCCTAGCAAATATTAATATACTCTTTTATCAATTGATAAGTACTAATTTAATTGACCTATCATCTTCCATCAAAATTAAAATTGTCGAAATTTAGAACCTATTAAACTATAATCTCTCAATGTATTCTTCTCATGAAACCAATGTCCCTTAGACTCATTGGGGTGCTCTCTTGAGTATGGGACTAATTCCCTAGATAGTACTAGATTTTCTCTCCCTGAATTGCCAAGGTCCCATCCTTGGTTTGGTGGCTTATCTTTTCGCAATGGCTTTTTCCTGGAGCGACTCTGCTAACATTGTTCCCTTTGCCTCTTAATATTTGGAATCCTCTTGGATGGCTTTACATCAGAGGAAAAAGGATCTTCCCCTTTTTTCCTAGAGATCTTGTTTGGTTCCTTTGGGCCCCTCTTCTTAGGCCTTGTTCTAACTTTCAATATGTTGTTTATTTTAGTGTTGTTATTTTGTTGATGGGTTACTTGGGGTGACCCTACTATTTTTTCTTGGGTCTTGATCTATACTTTATCTAATCTATAATGGTTTAGGGCTCTTCCCCACTTACTTTAATTATAAACTATAGTCATGGTGACAATTCTACACTACTGCTTAGATACTCACCCTAGAATATTGTAGGCTTGCAAAGTTAGGGTTATTCATTGATCCAAATCTAATTATTAAATTTTTATTTATGATGAGCCTACCTACTTATCCCTTTCAAGGATCAAAGACTTCATAGTTTGAATATATCAAATATATAGATATTTCACCCTTGCATATTGTATGAGACTTTAGATCTCATTTTTAAGTAACATGTTTCCATTAATATTTCTATTTTAATTTAATCCAATAATAATATAATGCTAACAAAAATATTCCAATCAAGTTTTGGTTTCATGTTTCTAATTATTGTACAATGTCACAAAACAAGATAGGGATAATCATAATTTCAACATCCCATTTTTACATTATGATTATCCCAATCATATATCATTTATGAAAAATGGTCTAGCTAGATTATACTTGCATTACACACACAAAGATGAATAAATTTTACACTCTTCACAATTACACATGAAGCTTAGCTCTAACTTAGGAATTCAATACATAAACCTTAACAACATCACACTTGCATATGTAGTGAGCAACTACAAAAAGGTAGTTGAAACCTTAGTACATCCTATGTTACACCATAGGTCCTATCATTTACTAGTCCACTTCCACTAGTTATAACAAAAAAGTACCCCTTAGAAATTGTTGTAATCATTAGCAAGGGTATAAGTATAACAATTTGCACAAAGTTTGCACCTATATTACATATGTCATAATCGATTCATAAGTTTACAATGACCTAGGAATGGGAAGTGCACATGACGCAATTGTATGCATCTTCCATTACCCAGTTCATTAACAATCACCTTTTTAATGCATTTTAGGTAAAAGTAAATGATATTGGATCTCATACTTCAATATGGTTTCCATCCTTGTCATTGCTTCTTTTTGCTCGCTATTATAGTAGGAAAGTATTCCATATTATCACCTAAGGCCAACAATTAGATTTCACAACTCAATAATCACATATAATAGATTATACATATATGTAATTATATATGTAATACTTTTTCCTTGGTTACTATAATTTTTACCTAGTTTTGACATAGTCAACCAAGCATCTTCTATCTAACTCAAAATTTACTAACTTCATAAATTTTTGAACCATAATTATGTTGATAACTCTACACTCTCTCAAACACTTACAATACAAGTGCTCAACTCCAGATATTAGGTGTTAATCCTCCAAAAAAATGACTAAAGTAAAATGACATCAGATTTCTACCTTGGTCTAATTTTTTGAGGGCCTTTCTGGTTGAATTTTTTGACGAAGTGAAAACCCATTAGAGTTTTCAACGTCCTGATTTCAGAAATGTAAATTTTATATTGATAAGATTATTTTTACTATTTTGGTATTATTTATTAATCAAAAGTGGAACCTAAACCTAAAATACCAAGGCTCACTAAACCTTTAATAACTTTTTTGTTTTTAGGATTCTAAAAAAATAAATTATATGACATTGATCTACATACAATTCTTTTGAATATTAAAAAAAAAAATTGAAAAATATGAAATTTTCATCAAATTATGGTGGTCATACACCCGATGTTTTGAAAATATACATTACTGTTAGTTAAAAATTAATAAAAAAAATATATTCAATAAAAAAATAAGAAAAAATATTCTCATCAATATCTGGTGCTTTACATATCGTTTTCCAGAAGGATTTGCAGAAATTCATTTATTTGCATCAAAAAGGGGTGGTCATACACGTGTGGTATGGTCCTGAAACAAGCATTTTGAAAAATTGGTTTTTAAACATTCCTACTAAAAAGTGATTTCTACCATGTGAGTATTAAAATAAATTACATATTTGAAAAGTAGACTTCGAGCACTACATTTTCTATTACTGGAGTTTTTTGAGATTCAATCTCTAAGTGCATCAAATTTTGACATCAATCGACAGAAAAATTGAAAAACAGAGAAAACACTTCCACTTTTTGCCCAAAAGTGGGACTCAACTTCTTGCAGCCACCATATATCTCAATGTGCTAATGCATCAACCGAAATCATTTTTTTTCCATGATCTAATTATTGAAGATGAAACTTCACTATATTTGTGATAAACATGTATCAATAGAATAATCATTGGTTCATGAAAGAACATACATCAATGAAATAAATTTTTCATAGTTACCTCTATGTGAATTTACACAAATACTTCTATTAGTCAACTATGCACTCCTGTATACTATTTAGATTAATGGAATCTCCATTGACATTTTTCTATGGTTAAAATATAGCATTTTTAGGATTTTCAACCACTGTTATGAAGATATATCTCTATAGATGAACTTAGAAATGCAACCACATCTTTTCCAAACCTATCACTCTAATAAATATCTTGCAACTATTGATATACTCAGGTATGTGCAAGATCATGGGGGGCCAAAAAGTGGCAATGGAAAAAAATATGCGTTTTCAACCTTCCTAAACATGCCAAAATCCACTTTGACTTTTTGTTTGGGTCGGGCGAAATTTGAATTTGGTTTCGTAATACCAAACCAAATCGGATATCCAATAATATTTGATATTATTGGATATCTGATTTGTGATGTCACTATTGTGATGTCACCATTGTGATGTCACTATTGTGATATCATACTTTTCAAATCGAAAATCGGATATCCGATTTTCTCAACATAAAAAATATAGTTTAGTAAAATGGGCATAACTCATGCATTTCTTATCGAAATTTTGATTTTTTACAAGCATTGGAAAGTTAATCATAGACCTATCAAATGAATGAGGTATTTTGATGATATTATAGACCAAAATTAATTATAATCATTTGAATTTAGTCCTTCAATTTTAAAACTTTAAATACTCACAAATTTTGCATACAAAGTCTCATTTTTTTTTCCTATCACCTTCTTTATCTATCACTTGTCTATCTATACTTATATAATAAATTTTATATATCTCTTTCTTCTCTACTTATGTCACTTATTTTCACATTGCATGTAGATAAATAAATTCCCAAGTTACATGCATCTCTGCATATATCTCCATCTTTCTATTCATATCTCTCCCTCTCCCACTCCATCATTGTCACTCCTTATTTCTATATTTCTCTCTAATAATATCTCTTCTCTCTATTTATCTCCCTCCTTTAGCTTATCCTACCTATACTTATATATTACCTGTCTCTATCACCTCCTTTCTCTCCCTATCTTGTCCCCTCTCTCTCTATATCCCTATAGATCTATCTTCATGTATATTTATATCTCATTATCTCTAAATCTCACTTATTCACTCCATCTCTCCCTCAATTTGTCTTACTCTCTCTATCACGTTTTATCCATATCTATCTCTATCTCCATCTTCACATCTCCATCTCTTTCCCTATCAATCTCTATTTTTATATGTTCCTCTATCTTTATGTATATTTCTCTATACATGATTAATCTACTTCTCTGTCTCTTCCTCTATCGGCCTCTTGAAGTATATTTCCCTTTCTCTACTTTTATCTCTTTATTTACTCCATCTTTATATATCTTTTTGTCTCTCCCCACATCCTTCTCTATAGTGCCTTTATATATCTCTATATCTTCCTCTTTTTCTCTCTCCCTCTCTATATATCCCTATCTATAATCTCTGTCTCTCTTTCTCACTCTCTTTCAATATCTATATATCTCTATCTATCAATATTTCTCTTCCTTTATATCTCTCTATCTCATCCTTTTTATATCTCTCTCTTTACCCCTCTCTATCCATTTTTCTCCATCTATGCATATATTTATTTTTGTCTTTACCTCTCCCTTTCTCTATATCTATTCACCTCCCTCTCCCTTTATCTTCATTTTTTATCTCTATCTTCATCTCTCCTTTTCAATAGCTACATATGTCTACCTCTTTCTATCCATCCTTGTCCTTTAGTTTTTCTCCCTCTCACTTCATACTCCTTAATGTCTATATCTCTATTTATGTTCTTGTTCTTTAGTTCTTTTCCCTCTCTTTAGTTCTTCATCTCTCTTCACCCTTATATCTCTCCTTATTTGAAAATTAGTATATATGGTCTCCTAAGGGGCTATTTCATGTCCTAAGGGGTCATAGAACATCATATGACCCCTTAGGACATAATATGACCCCTAACGACACCATATGGTCTCCTAAGGAGTCATATGGTGTCATAAAGACACAATAAGACCTGTAATGACACCATATGGTGTCTTAAGGCATCATAAGACACCAAATTACCCCTTAGGACACCATACAACCCCTAATGACACAATGTGGCATCCTAAATGGTCATATGGTGTCCTAAGGGGTCATAGGACACCATACGACCCATAGCACCATATAGTGTCCTAAGGGGTCATATGGTGTCTTAAGTAGGCAAAGAACGTCATATGACCAATTAGGACACAATACGACCCATGATGACACCTAAGGGGTTGTATAGTGTCATAAGGGGTCATAGGACACAATATGACCCCTTATAACACCATACGATCCCTTTCGACACCATATGGTGTCTTTAGGGGTCATATAACACCATATGACCCCTTATAACACAAGAAGATCCATAACGACATGATATGGTGTCCTTAGGGGTCATATGGTGTCAGGAGACACCATATGACCCCTTAGGACACAATATGACCCCTAACAATACCTAAGGGGTCATATGGCGTCCTAAGGGGTTATATGATGTCCTAGGAACCTTTAGGACATAATATGACCCCTTAGCACACCATACAACCCCTAATGACACCATATGGTGTCCTAAGGGGTCATAGGACACTATATGACCCGTTATGACACAATATGATCCCTAACAACACCTAAGGGGTCATAGTGTGTCCTAAGGGGTCATAGGACACCATATGACCCCCAACGACACTATATGGTGTCTTAAGGGGTCATATTGTGTCCTAAGGGTTCATAGGAGACCATATGACCTATAACAACACAAAATGACACCTAACGATACCTAAGGGGTCATATGGTGTTCTGAGGGGTCATAGGACACAATATGACCCCTTAGCACACCATACGACCCCAAATGACACAATATGGTGTCCCAAGGGGCCATAGAACACCATATGACCTGTTAGGACACCATACGATGCATACTAATACTATATTGTGTCCTAAGGGGTCATAGGAGACCATGTGACCCATAACAACATAATTTAGTGTCCTAGAGGGTCATAGAACACCATATGACCCCTTATAATATCATACGACCCATAACACCATCTAGTGTCTTAGGGGGTCATAAGACACAATATTACCCCTTAGGACATAATATGACCCCTAATGACACCATATAGTGTCCCAATGGGTCATAAGACACCATATGACCCCTTAGAACACCATACGGCATCATACCACCCTTTACGGCACCATATGGTGTCCTAAGGGGTCATATGGTATCCTAAGGGGTCATATAACACCATATGACCCCTTAAAACACAAGAAGACACATAACAACACGATATGGTGTCCTAAGGGGTCATATGGTGTCATGAGACACCATATGACTCCTTAGGAAACAATATGACCCCTAACAATACCTAAGGGGTCATATGGTGTCCTAAGGGGTTATATGATGTCCTAGGAACCTTTAGGATACAATATGACCCCTTAGTACACCATACAACCCCTAATGACACCATATGGTGTCTTAAGGGGTCGTCGAGCACCATATAACCCATTAGGACATAATATGACCCCTAACAACACCTAAGGGGTCATATCGTATCCTAAGGGGTCACACCATATGACCCCTTATAACACAAGAAGACCCATAACAACATGATATGGTGTCCTAAGGGGTCATATGGTGTCAGGAGACACCATATGACCCCTTAGGACACAATATGACCCCTAAAGATACCTAAGGGGTCATATGGTGTCCTAAAGGGTTATATGATGTCCTAGGAACCTTTAGGACACAATATGACCCCTTAGCACACCATACAACCCCTAACAACACCATATGGTGTTCTAAGGGGTTGTAGGACACCATATGACCTGTTAGGACATAATATTACCCCTAACAACACCTAAGGGGTCATATTGTGTCCTAAGGGGTCATAGGACACCATATGACCCCTAACGATAATATATGGTGTCTTAAGGGGTCATATTGTGTCCTAAGGGGTCATAGGACACCATATGAGCCCTAATGACATAAAATGGCACCTAACGATATCTAAGGGGTCATATGGTGTTATAAGGGATCATAGGACACCATTTGACCCCTTAGCACACCATATGACCCCTAATGACACCATATGGTGTCCTAAGGAGTCATATGGTGTCCTACAAGGTCATAGAAAACCATATGACCCCTTAGGATACCATACGATGCATAATGACACTATATGGTGTCCTAAGGGGTCATAGGACACCATATGACCCCTTAGAGGACCATACAACCCATAACAACATAATATGGTGTCTTAGAGAGTCATAAAACACCATATGACCCCTTAGAACACCATACGACCCATAACAACACCATGTGGTGTCTTAAGGGGTCATAGGACACCATTTGATCGCTTAGCACACCATATGACCCCTAATGACACCATATGGTGTCCTAAGGAGTCATATGGTGTCCTAAGGGGTCATAGAACACCATATGACCCCTTAGGACACCATACGATGCATAATGACACTATATGGTGTCCTAAGGGATCATAGGACACCATATGACCCCTTAGAGGACTGTACAACCCATAACAACATAATATGGTGTCTTAGAGGGTAATAGAACACCATATGACCCCTTAGAACACCATACGACCCATAATGACACCATGTGGTATCTTAATGGGTCATAAGACACAATATTACCCCTTAGGACATAATATGACCCTTAACAACATCATATAGTGTCCTAAGGGGTCATAGGACACGATATGACCCCTTAGGACACCATACGACCCCTTGGAACACCATACCACCCTTTATGACACCATATGGTTTCCTAAGGGGTCATATGGTATCCTAATGGATCATATAACACAATATGACCCCTTAGAACACAAAAAGACCCATAACCACATGATATGGTGTCCTAAGAGGTCATATGGTTTCATGAGACACCATATGACTCCTTAGGACACAATATGACTCCTTAGGACACAATATGACCCCTAATGATACCTAATAGGTCATATGGTGTCCTAAGGGGTTATATGATGTCCTAGGAACCTTTAGAACATAATATGACCCCTTAGCATACCATACAACCCCTAACGACACCATATGTTGTCCTAAGGGGTTGTAGGACACCATATAACCCGTTAGAACATAATATGACCCCTAACAACACCTAAGGGGTCATATTATGTCCTAAGGGGTCATAGGACACCTTATGACTCCTAAGGACAATGTGTGGTGTACTAAGGGGTCATATTGTGTGCTAAGGGGTCATAGGACACCATATGACCCCTTAACACTCCATACGACCCCTAACAACACCATATGGTGTTGTAAGGGATGATATGGTGTCCTAAGAGGTCATATAACACCATATGACCCCTTAGGACACCATATGACACATAATGACACCATATGGTGTCCTAAGGGGTCATAGGACACTATATGACCCCTTAGGAGACCATATGACCCATAACAACATAATATGATGTCCTAGAGGGTTATAGAACACCATATGACCCCTTAGAACACCATACGACCCATAACAACACCATGTGGTGTCCTAAGGGGTCAAAAGACACAATATGACCCCTTAGGGCATAATATGACCCCTAACGACGTCATATCATGTCCTAAGGGGTCATATGCATATCGTGTCGTAAGGGGTCATAGGACACCGTATGACCCCTTAGGACACAATACGACCACTTAAGACATAAAATAAACCCTAATGACAACTAAGGGGTCATAGGACACCATACGACACATTAAAACACCAAATGGTATCCTAATGGATCATATGGTGTCCTAAGGTATCATAGGACACCATATGACCCATAGCACCATATAGTCTCCCAAGCATATGGTGTCCTAAGGGGTCATACAACACCATATGACCCATTAGGATACAATAAGACCTTTGATGACACCTAATGGGTCATATAGTGTCCTAAGGGTTCATAGGACACCATATGACCCCTTAGGACACCATATGACTCCTTGCGACATCATATGGTGTCCCAAGGTATTGTATGGTATCCTAAGGGGTCATATAATGTCCTAAGGGGTCATATGGTGTCCTAAGGGGTTATAGAACACCATATGACCCCTTAGGACACCATAAGATCCATAACGATAGCATATGATGTCCTAAGGGGTCATATGGTGTCCTAAAGGGTTATGGGACACCATATGACCTCTTAGAACATAGTATGACCCCTAACAAAACCTAATGGATCATATGGTGTCTAAGGGATCATACAATGCCTTGTGATCCCTTAGGACACAATATGACCCCTTAGCACACCATACAACCCCCAACGACACCGTATGACCCATTTGGACACAATATGACCCCTAACAATACCCAAGGGGTCATATGTTGTCCTAAGGGGTCATGGGATACCATATGACCCCTTAACACACCATACGACCCCTAATGATGCCATATGGTGTCCTAAAGGCTCATAGAACACCATAAGACTTATAAAAACATCATATGGTGTCCTAAGGTGTCATATGGTGTCCTAAAGGTTCATGAGACACCATATGACCCTTTAGGACACCATATTCTCTCTCACATTATTTATTTTCCTTAATTACCCTCGTTCACCTCTCTCCTCCTATGGGTTTATAGATACTTCCCTCTCCCCCTCTACCCACCCCCTAATTACTCTCTATGTCTCTCTTCACCTTCGTCCCCATCTCTCTTCTCTCTTTGTTGATACTTTCCCCTTTCCCCCTCTCCTCCTACCCCCTAATAATCTCAAACTCTCCCTCTCATTCTCTCTTCACCCCAATCACCCCTCCCTCTCTCTCTTTGCCTTCCACCTAATTACTTATAGCTCTCTCTCTCATGCTCTCTCTTCCCCCCAATTAATCTCTCCTTCTCACCTCTCTCCCCCTCTCCTTTTTTTTTATACTTCCCTACGCCTCTCCTTGTCTCCTTTGAATTTTGTTGCTAGAGATGAGAAGGAAATGTAGAGAGACTAGTCTAAATCTTAGGGAAGAGAGAGTGACATAGAGGAGGAAATTATGAAGAGGTAGAAATATAAGCACCTTGTAGAGCTTGAGAGATTTAATGAGGTATTTATTGATAGTTAGAGATATAGGTCTAGAGAGAGATGTATAAATATGGACAAAAGAGAGGGAGGAAGAAACAAATAGGTGGAGTGATAGGTTTAGGAGAGAGAGGTGGAGAAAGGAACAAATATAGATAACATGGTTTATTAAAATTTATCGAACTCAATAAAATTCATAAATTTTCTATAATTAATTAATTACTTATTTAGTTTATTTTGGGATGATTGTTACAAAAATTCATGCGATAGGGAAATCATATGAAAAAGTGATGTTTTTTATGTTTTAAAAATGAAGGATGAATTTAAATGAATTATAATTATTTTTTAAAACAAATAATTTAAAATATACCTATTCCATATCATAGAGCTCTTAATTACCTTTCCAACGCTTGTAAAAAATCAAAATTTTGATATAAAATGCAAAAGTTATGCCCAATTTACTAAAATATATTTTTTTATTTTTTCAAAAATCGGATATCCGATTTTAAAACATAAATTTTTCCCTCCATATTTTGGTTCGGGTTTTCTTTGGGATTTGTCTTGGAAGTGACAAGCCTAGAAAGTCAACTAAAAAAACGTGTTTTCAGTATTCCTTGATTTTCCAGACTTTACACTAGTGGCTGACGACTTTTTTAATAGCCAAAATTGATAAAATGAAAAGGGTTTTTTAAGGACGTTCTCATCTTTCCAACAATATAAGGCTTGTTTTATTTTGACTTTAATAAATAATTATTATTTATTTCCTAATTGAATTTTGACAAAAGTCCTAATTGATAGACTGATTGGAAAATACTCATAACTTTCAAACCGCATAACATTTTTTGAATATGAAACATGCGTCACATCCTATGCTTCATCTACTATAGGGAAAAAAATTTTAAAAATTGAATTTCATAAGGTTTTGACCAAGTTAAGGTGGTCAAATGTAGGAGTTTCTGAATTTTTGAACAACTGTAGTAAATAAATCATAAATAATTATTTACTTTATAAAAAATTATAAAAAAATATGTGTCACATCCGAACATGAGTCTAATACTTATATTATAAATCTTATAAAAAAATATTATGATTTGATTGTGATTAGGGTAGTCAAACATACACCTACTTCTTATCTTTTTCCTAAATTTTTTGTACCACTGTATTGAAATTTGAAATTTTCAACAAATAGGATTTTTTTTTTCAAAAAACAACTAGTAGCTTAGAAACTACATTCAATTTTCTATAGATTCTCTTGTTACATATTTTAAAAATAATGTTCATAACTTATTCAATTTTTCATGTCAAGTTGCATAACTCTGATTTTTTGAAATTTCATTGCCACTTAAGGGCCTGTTTTGGCACACCATGATCCTCCACATACCCACTCTTTTATCAATTGATAAGTACTAATTTCATTAACCTGTCATCTTCCATCAAAATTAAAATTGTCAAAATTCAGAACCTATTAAACTATAATCTCTCAATGTATTCTTCTCATGAAACCAATGTCCCTCAAACTCATTGGGGTGCTCTCTTGAGTATGGGACTAATTCCCTAGATAGTACTAGATTTTCTCTCCCTGAATTGCCAAGGTCCCATCCTTGGTTTGGTGGCTTATATTTTCACAATGGCTTCTTCCTGGAGTGACTCTTCTAACATTGTTCCCTTTGCCTCTTGATATTTGGAATCCACTTGGATGGTTGTACATTGCAGGAAAAAGGATCTTCCTTTTTTTTCCTAGAGATCTTGTTTCGTTCCTTTGGGCCCCTCTTCCTAGCTCTTATTCTAACTTTCCATATGTTGTTTATTTTAGTGTTGTTATTTTGTTGATGGGTTACTTGGGGTGACCCTACTATTTTTGGTTGGGTCTTGATCTATACATTGTCTAATCTATAATGGGTTATGGCCCTTCTCCACTTACGTTAATTATAAACTATAGTCATGGTGACAATTGTACACTAATGCTTAGATACTCACCCTAGAATATTGTAGGCTCTCAAAGTTAGGGTTATTCATTGATCCAAATCTAATTATTAAATTTTTATTTATGATGAGCCTACCTACTTATCCCTTTCAGGGATTAAAGACTTCATAGTTTGAATATATCAAATATATAGATATGTCACCCTTGCATATTGTATGAGACTTTAGATCTTATTTTTAAGTAACATGTTTCCATTAATATTTCTATTTTAATTTTATCCAATAATAATATAATACTAACAAAAATATTCCAATCAAGTTTTGGTTTCATGTTTCTAATTATTGTACAATGTCACAAAACAAGACATGGATAATCATAAATTCAACATCCCATTTTCACAATATGACTATCCCAATCATACATCATTTATGATAAATGGTCTAGATTGATTATACTTGCATTATACACACAAAGATGAATAAATTTTACACTCTTCACAATTACACATGAGGCTTAGGTCTAACTTAGGAATTCAATACATAAACCTTAACAACATCACACTTCCATATGTAGTGAGAAACTACAAAAAGGTAGTTGAAACCTTAGTACATCGTATGTTACACCATAGGTCCTATCATTTACTAGTCCACTGCCACTAGTTATAACAAAAAAGTACCCCTTAGCAATTGTTGTAATCATTAGCAAGGGTATAAGTATAACAATTTTCACAAAGTTTGGGGCTATATTACATATGTCGTAATTGATTCATATGTTTACAATGAACTAAGAATTGGAAGTGCACATGACACAATTGTATGCATCCTCCATTACCCAGTTCATTAATAGTTACCTTTTTAGTGCATTTTAGGTAAAAGTAAATGATATTCCATCTCATACTTAAATATGGGTTCCATCCTTTTCATGGTTTGTTTGTGCTAGCTATTATAGTAGGAAAGTATTCCATATTATCACCTAAGGCCAACAATTAGATTTCACAACTCAATAATCGCATATAATAGATTATACATATGTGTAATTATATATGTAATACTTTTCCCTTGGTTACTATAATTTTTAACTAGTTTTGACATAGTCAACCAAGCATCTTCTATCTAACTCAAAATTTACTGACTGCATAAATTTTTGAACCATAATTATGTTGATAACTCTACACTCTCTCAAACACTTACACTACAAGTGCTCAACTCCAAATATTAGGTGTTAATCCTAGACCTAGACATTAGTATTAATAGTTTTATATGTGATATCCAAGCGCCTATATATGTTTCTTAGGAACTATATGTTATTAATAATATACTAGTGATAGAAAGAATTCATCCTCTCCTCTTGTAGGAGATGTTTAATCTCACTTTTGAATTATGAATCTTTAGTTATCTTATTCTTCCAAATAAGTATGATAGAATTAGAATAATAACAAATATATCCCAATCAAGTGTTTTTTCCATATTAATCAATAATTTAGAAACACATAATTTAACCATATAGGAACCATATTTTTCTAACATTCCATGTTCATATATTAATTATCGCAAAGAAAAATTACTTATGTGTAAAGTGACAAACTCATACACATATTACATGTATAAATAATTACTAGCTTAAACATACATCACATATACATAATATGATAATTTTTGCATGCATAGCATATGTTTAGTTTGACTATATAATGCACCCATAAAATTCATGATGTGAATAACATAAATATTATATTTACATAAAAATCAATTAGTAAAGTGGAATTGGACACGACGTACTAGATGTAGCATCCCACCACCTTGTTTGCTAACATATAAACGTATATGTAGATCGCTTTTAGAAAATGAATGTAGATGTGCATCTATACTAGTCCATCGATATCATCTTTTACACAATCCACTACCATATATAATAACAATAAATCATTCCATACCACTTTTTGCCATTTCTACCAAGTATATAAGTATAACAAAGTGTATAGTAGATAAGGCCATTTGCACATGGACACATGTATGCACTAATATATACATAATGACCAATAAGAAATAGAAATTGGACATGACACTATTGTATGGATATTTTCATTAATTAATTCACTAACACTAACCCATTATGTAAATATCAACCAAAAAAGAATACTAATGCATCTCATAATACAACATGAGTTCTATCCCTTTTATCAGTCCTTTGTACTAGGTTTGATGTTAAAAGTTTCTAAGAATCCCACACATTTAAAAAAATTTATTGGATAAAGTTTAAGTGTAGCGACACGCATCACATAAAGGCATTATTAATATTTTCACACCCTACTTAAGCGTTGAGTTTGTGGTGTCAAGTATCTATCACCTCTAAGCCTCTAGCAACAAGTTTATGAAACCTGAAATAGGATAGTACCTAACATATATCACCACATTAGGTATTGGTAAAATTTGGCTGATCCCTTTGACCCACATTTGTATCTCCTAGCACATATCTGATATGTGAAAAATGAGTTTCTAGCCTAGGAAAATAAAGACGTCAAACTACCATTGCATATCATTTGAACCAAAAATAGGTTTAGCTACAATCCTAATGGAAGAGTTGAACACTTGTGGTTTGTGATTCCTTTGTTACAATTGGATTAATATTTTGAAGTGTGTGTGAATGAACTAGGTTAAATAAAAGGAAACTGATAAATTTGAGCATAAACAATAAATGACAAAATAGAAAACCAACAAAATAAGCCAAATCTAGAAATGAAACACAAAGAGGAACTTGTACCTATAATTTAGAGTTGAATGTGATATATTGGTGTGTTGGGAACCCTAGTTTAGTCTAAGGGTGTCCATCGAGACAAAAACTTTTGAATCTAAAATCAAGAGGTCCTATAGGTATATCTCTCTAAAATGGTGGACCAAAATATGTTGGACATCGTCTGAGGGTTCCCTAGTCCATGTGCCTTCTCCTTTTCAAAATTTGAGATTACCTATTGTTTTCTACCCTTAATGCATGTATCCCTTTCTACTATTAGATCCAAACCTTTGTTGGAAACTTGGGTTGTTGTATTGTGTTGTCATTGATGTCAACCTATCTTATGTTGTCATTGATGTCAACTTATCTTGCATTGCTATTGATGTCACTATGTGTTGCAAATGTTTATATATTGTAGGTGGTCTGGAAGTGAGTGTTCTGATATTGTCAAGTTCTCTAGTGAAGATATTGATGCATTTCTAGAATGTTGGTATAGTGGAAGTTTCAATATGCAAGAAATGATATTTATACTGGAAAGAGATTTTAATGTCCCTATGCAAGAATGATTTGCATTCCTCCAATATGTGAATATTATGGACTATAGATCTAGATATAAATTTCATGATTTGTGTATGTTGTACTGTCAAGTTTACAGGTCCTCTATTGCTCAAATAATGGAGTTGGTTGTTGTTTTTGACAGTGGCGGTTTGTCAAAACTAGCGAAGAGAATGCTTGGCGGTTCTCTAAATTTTGGATTCAAGTGTTTTAACTTTGAGGAAATATTTATTTGGTTTGTGGAGTGTTCTTGTTCAATTTTTTGGTGATGGTTTGATCGGGAAGAGAAGTTTTGATGTTATGAGTGTTGTTTTGTCAGCTAGTTTAATTTATGGTTGACTATGATGATGTATTCTATCTAAATATTGTGTTTTTAGTCTATATATGCTTTGGTGGTTGTGTGTGGATGTTGATATGTGTCTCAACATGATGTGTGTTAATCTACATTAAAATTTGTGCATTGGAAGATATTTTTGGGCTAACTAGTAGGCGTGCAACATTGTTTATCTACATATTTTATTGGATGTTGAACTTGGAGGATGTGTTAGCATGTGCAGTTAATTGTGATCTTTTAGAAAGGATGTGTTGTGATGTATTTGGGTCCCCTATACCTTGTGGAGTAGATCAGAATGGATGTTATCCTTTTCCTATTACTTAACCTAGTTCATTCACACACACTTCAAAAATATCAATCCCATTGCAACAAAGGAATTGTATACCTGAAGTGTTCAACTCTTCTATTAGGACTATAGCTGAAACTTTTTTAGTTCCAATGATATGGAATGATAAATTGAGATCTTGGTTTATATTCCTAGGCTAGGAGCTTAGGATCGCATAGAATCAAGGTGTTGCCATCTTAGGTGGAATTGAAAGAGATTTACATTAGAATCAATTATGTTAAAACTATAATTTCTAGTGCACTAGATTCTATATGCCTATAAAATGGTAGGATAAAATGACAAATTGAGATATTGGTTTATATTCCTAGGCTAGAATCTAATTTCACACATATTAGTATATGCTTGGAGATACATATGTGGTTCAAAGGGATTAGTCAAATTTTCACCGACTTAATGTGGTGTTTTATGCTAGGTACTACTCTATTTTAGGTTGGATAAACTTGTTGGTAGTGTCGTAGAGGTGATAGATGCTTGATGCCACCAGCTCAAAGGTTTCGTACGATTGTTAAAATATTATTAATGGCTTTATGTGATATGCATGGTTACAATTATAACTTTATCCAATGATAAATTTTGTAAGAAGTGTGGGATGATTAAAAACCTATCATCAAACCTAGTGCAAATGACCAAGAAAAAGGATGGAACTCTTTGGTTGAGATCTACTAATGGGTAAGTGTTATAATTGAACTAATTAATGGGAATATGCATACAATAGTGTCATGTTCACTTTCTATTTCTTCTTGGTCACTATGTATATGTTAGTCGATGCTTTTGTACTTGTGTAAATGGCCTTAGATATTGTGCAATTTTTTATACTTAGGTGCTTTGTAGTAATGAAAAAAAGTAGTATGGAATGAATGATTTTTATTATAGATGGTAGTGGATTGAGTAATGAATGAGACTCATAGAGAAGTATGGGATGCATCAACATTAAATTTTTAAAGGTGATATACATATATTTTTATATGTTAGTAAATTAGGTTGTGGGATGATACATCTAGTACATCACATTCAATTCCACTTTATTAGTTGATTTTCATGTGCACATGTAATATTTAAGTTATTCACATCATGTATTTTATGGGTGAATGACCTAGTCAAACTATACATATGTGATGCATGCACAAATTATCATATTGTGTATATGTGATGTATGTTTAAGCCAATAATTATTTATAAATGTGATATGTTTGTATGAGCTAGTCACTTTTATGTATAAGATATATGTTTGAGATAATTATTATATGAACATGAAATATTGGAAAAATATGGTACTTATATGGTTTTATGTGTGTTTGTACATTGTTTATTAATAGGGAGAACACTTGATTAAGATATATTTATTATTATTCTATTGATATCATACAAATTTGAGAGAAAAAGCTAACTAAATAGTCATAATTTAAAAGCGAGATCAAATATCTCATACAAGTGGAGAGGATGAATTATTTCTTTCATTGGTGTATGAACTACAACATCTAGTTCCCAAGAAAGATATGTAGCACTTGGACATCAGATATAAAAATTTAAATATTAAGATCTACGCCTAGGAATGGCATTAATTTTTGGATCTTAACACTTCTAGTGTAAGCATATGAGAGAGTGTAAAGTTATCACCATAATTACATGGTTCAAAAAATTATAAAGTCAATACTTTTTAAATTAGATAGAAAATTATTGCTTGACTATGTCAAAACTAGTAAAAAAAAATAGTAACCAAGGGATGATTACTACATATATAATTACATTTTTGTATAATCCATTATATGTGATTATGAATTGTTAAATTTAATTGTTGTCCTTAGGTGATAATATTGAATTCTTGCCCATTATAATAGCCAGTGGAAAAAAACAAAGATATGGGTGGAACGTCTATTGTAGTATGAGATGCATCAACATTTATTTTTATCTAAAATGCACTAAAAAGAGTGTTAGTGAACGAGGTAATGGAAGATGCATACAATTGTTTCATATCCACTTCCCATTACTAGTAGGTATTTGTAAAATTGTGAATCAATTATGACATATGTAAAATAGGCTCAAATATTGTACAAATTGTTATACATATTCCATTGCTAATGATTACAACAATTGGTAGTGGGTACTTTATTGTCATAATAGGTGGTAGTGGATTAGTAAAATGATGGGACCTATAATGTAACATAGGATATAGTAAGGTCTCAACTACTTTTTTCTAGCTGCTCACTACACATACAAGTGGGATGTTGTTAACTTATTCACATTATGTTTATGCATTGATTTCCTTAGTTAGATATTGATTTTACATGTGATGTATGTATGGACAAGTTTCTCTATGTATCTAGGTGACATTTGAGCTAACCTTTATGTGTAATTGTGAAAATTGTAAAATTTATTCATCTATGTGTGTGCAAAGTATGTATAATCTAGTTAATCCTTCTTTTATAAATGATGTATGCTTGAGCTAATCATTGTGTGAACATGGGATGTTTATATTATAATTAAATTCATATATGGTTTTGTGAGATTGTACACTAATGGCTGACATGAAACCAAAACTAGATAGGAATATTTTTGTTAGAATTCTATTATAATTGGGTTGCATTCAAAGAAAAATATAAATGAATAAATGTGATTTAAAACTAAGATCTAAACTCACATACATTATGCAAGGGTGAAGTATCTATATATTTTATATATGAAATATGAAGCTTCTGATTCTCAAAAAGGGATACCTAGGTAGGGTCAACACAAATAAATCTTTTACCTAGGACCACATTTGGATCAAAGGATAACCCTAACTTTGAGAGCTTATCACATTCTAGTGTGAGTATCTAACTGGTAGTGTAGAATTGTCACAAAGACTATATTTTTTTGTTAAAGTAAGTGGGAAGGGCCCCAACCCATTACAAATAAGGCAAAGTACATCAAGAGCTAATAAAAAATAGAAAGATTACCCTAGGTAACCCATCAACAAATCAACATTGTTGAAAAAAACAACCTAATTAAAGTTAGAACATGGGCCGACAAGTGGGCCCAAAGAGACAAAACAAGTTCTCAAGGACAAAAGGAGATGACCTTTTTTCCTACAATTCACAACCATCCAAGAGGATTTCAAATCTAGATGGGCAAAGGAAACAGTGTTAGCAGAGCCCTCCGAGGTAGATGCTATTTCTGAAAGATGAGCTACCAAACCTAGGATGGGAACTTGGTAATCCAAGGAGAGAGAGTATGACACCATCAAAGGAATAAGCCCTATACCTGAGAGAGAATATGAAGGAGCCCAAGGGATGTTGGTCTCACGAGCAATAGTCACTAAGTGACTATAGGTGAATAGGTTGTGAATATAACAATTTTAAATTTGATGGAAGATGTTAGGCCAATTAAATTAGTACTTATGAATCGATAAAAGAGTATAGTAATAATTAGAAGTTATTTATTAAAGTAAGAGAGTTGGTGAAGACATGGTTGCATATTTAAACCCATTTGTAGAGAGATTCCTTCATAAAAAATGTTAACATACTTGAAATACTATATATTTAACCATAGAAAATGCCAATAGAGATTCAATTAATATAAATAGTATATAGGATTGCATAATTAAATTGTAGATGTATTTATGTAATTTCACATAGAGGTATCTGCGAAACATTTATTTTGTGGATATATGTTCTTTCATGAACCAATGATTATTCTATTGATACATGTTTATAAAAAAGTTGTGAATTTTGGTCTTCAACAATTATGATCATGGGAAAAAAAAATTTGGTTCGTGCCATTGATAATCCATTTTGATATAGATGAATATTAAGATATTTCATGAAAAACTATAAATTTATTCAATGTTGTTGAAATTTTCTCACCTCTTTTCTTTTCACCGTGAGAAGGACACTCATGTTCATGCCTCTTCTATGAAACTTTGCAAATACATGTGCATCTAGAGGTTGAAAGATCCTCTTAGACTATTAGATAACATTTGTTCCAATCCTGATATACCCATGTCAACAACTTTAGCATCCTTACTTTAGAAAATCTGACAATGTGATAATGTTTTTTGTTTTAGACATCAAGACATTGTTATACATATAAACAATATGATAACTTGAATCCAATTTATCATGCAAGATCAAAACACATTGAAACTCAACATAATTTTGTAAGAGAAAATATTTAATCACAAGAGATAGAATTGAAATATTATACCATAAATGATAGCATGAATGATGTTTTACTAAACCATTAGAAAAGATAAAGTTTGTAGTTAATAGAGATATGCTAGGATTCCATCAAAACTAAATTATTCATTAAGCACGAGTGTCAAAATAAGTCATAAAAATGACATCATCCAACTCTACTTCTAAGTAGACAATTCCTTGCAAAGTACAACTTTGTTTATTTTGACTTGAAATACTAGTTGACAATAAGGGATGGTGTAGGTAGACAACCAAATCCATAAGGAATTTACCAAATTGTAGTTTAGAGGATCTCCTTACAACATCATCCAACTCCACTTTTTATTGCCTTGTTCCTTCCAAACTGTCACTTTGTTTATATGGACTTGAAATGCTATTAGTAGAAACATCATCGCGAATAGGGGAAGGTGTAGAGGGATGAGTAGGTCCCTTAGGCAATTTACCAAATCGCATCTTAGAGGAACTCTTTAAACTCTCACTTTGCCTAAATTGACCTACAATTCTGTCAGTGGAAATAGAATTGTTTGTGAATAGGGGAATGTGTAGAGGAAGCATTTGGTCCATTAGGAAATTTACCTGGTTGTAGCTTAGAGGAACCTTGCAAACTCTCGCTTTGCCTATTATGACCTGAAATCCTCTCAATAGAAATCCCACTATTAATAATAGGGGAAGGTCCGGAAGGAGGAACACGTCCCTTAGGCAATTTACTAAATTGCAGCTTAGAGGAACCTTCCAAACTCTCGCTTTTCTTAAATTGATCTGAAATGCTCTTGGTAGAAACACCATTGTCAATAATAAGGAAAGGTCTAGAAGGAGCAACAGGTCCCTTAGGCAATTTACCTAATTGTAACTTAGAGGAACCTTGCAAACTCTCGCTTTGCTTATATTGACCTGAAATCTTCTCAGTAGAAATTCCACTATGAATAATAGGTGAAGGTCTAGAAGGAGGAATAGGTCCCTTAGGCAATTTACCTAATTGTAGCTTAGAGGAACCTTCCAAACTCTCGCTTTTCTTATACTGATCTGAAATGCTCTCGGTAGATATACCATTGTGTATAATAGGGGAAGGTCCGGAAGGAGTAACAGGTCCCTTAGGCAATTTACCAAATTGCAGACCAAAGGAACTCTTTGCAACATTATCCAACTCCACTTCTATCCTTGCAATTCTCTGCAAAATCATTAGTTCAATTAGATTCCTCCAAGTTAGACCATCACAATGATGCATTCAAAAGAAAGACTCCAACTAATCGAACTAAGCAATTGATCTCACAACGTTGTGACTAGATCCACTATTAACAAAACAGTCTTAAATAGAAGCCTCTTTATTGATCTTTTGATATAGTGCAAACCATAGAACTTTACAGCAAAAAAGTTATCACTATAATGAATACTATAATTTTTGTTTTTTCAAAGAAATGCAGCGGCCGGTTAGGGTTTAACTGAAAGCTCTCTAGTAGAAACAACATTCCCAAATAGAATAGTACCTTGATTGCTCTCTGTAGTGTCCCTTCTCCACCATTATTTATCTTCTCACTTGGAAAGTTAATGGTGGGTTGTAATGGACAAGCACAACATATTGACATGCACGTAATAGTAATGCTGAATTCTATAACCAACCCTGTCTTTGTATCTCTTTCTGCTCTGTACTCAAACTTGACTCTATAACCAAACCTTTGTCTTTGTTTCAATCATTTACACAAAACTTGGTTTATATAGGATCACGTCTTGAATTGGAATGTGAAAAATTGTTTTAGAACAGCTCTGAATGTTAGCTGTCTTGTTTGGATTCTCATGTTTTGAAATCTTAGCTGTTTTATTTGGATTATCTTTCTATTGAATTCGACCGGTCATATTATACGAGATGGTTCTCATTGAGTTGCCCCATTTTCATTTCTGTTTCAACTGCAATATACGTGTTAAACAGGAGAGTATATAGGTTATGAGCTTTTCTTCTTTATTGGAGAGTAAATTTCGTTTGCGTAACGTCCGTTCCGTTCAAATTTTTTATTCAATATCATGAATCTAATCTTAGTGCCACAAAGAATATTAGTCAAAGCAAATTTATAGAATTCAGATTCTTTGAAAGGAAGATTATTGATGCTTACAAGAGCAATATCGTTAACAATTGCTTCTATGTTATCATATTCTTATTTCAAATGTTTAGTTGATATTACTAATTAGGAAGATTTTAGTTATACTCCAAGTTTTGTGCTTGTTGATCTACAATGTTTAGTGCTATGGTTTGGTTCTTATTCATTTGTTAAGCATATTTTAATTATGGTTGATTTACAAGTCCTAGTGAAGAAGTTGAGCTTACTATTGTGTTTCACATTACATTTATCTGAGTCATTCAATTATGTCTACATGTTGATCAAACCTTCTTTTCATATGTTCTATTTTAATTCTATAGTAGATTTGGCATCATAGAAGGGAGGTTCCTGTTATTGTTTTTAATTTTTGAAGAGATGGCCCGAGGAGAATGATGTTGAGTGTCCCTTGAGTTTCTCACACATGTGGGTGGGGGAAATTTGTGTTCACATTCTCAATGTGAAACTCATGAGATGACCTTTAATTTCTTACTCCTATATTTTGTTGATGACATGGCATATCATAGTTATATTTAAAAAAATTCTTCCTAATTGTAGCCATATTATCAACCCAAATATCTAAAGTATATTGATACCAATCGCTTAAATCGACAAAGGCATTAGTTTTTTCATAATTACCAACTAATTTAGTTTCATCAGGATCTAATGTCAATGACTTATCCAAATTCTTATCTTTCCATTGAGCTCGTTACCTCCTTGTATTAGCAAAACCCTTGTCTTATTTGTGTCAGTATTTGAATATTCTTCTAATTCCCATTTCTAATTATTGATTTATATCTTAATTTCAGGTCTAATGTTGAAAAAAATTTCCACTCTCAAAATGGGGAGAGACAATGCTTCTTTACCAGTTAATATCTTTAAATAATCACTTAAAAGGATGATAATTTTTTTTTGTTGCATTGGGTTTTCATTAACTACAGTCCCAAAATGATCTTCAAGTTTTTGTAGATGCCTAGCTCAACAAAATTAATTTGTTGGTGCTCATAATTATGTCTTAAATACCTAAAGGTAAAACTCTTTCTTTAATGTTAAGGGTGTCAAAACTCAATAAAAAACACTTCAACCTTATGATCAAGCAAGGCAATTTCGACCAATTATTATCTTTAAATGATCACTTAAAAGGATGAGAATTTTTTTTTCTTGCATTGGGTTTTCATTAACTACAATCCCAAAATGATCTTCAAGTTTTTGCAGATGCCTAGCTAAACAACATTAATTTGTTGGTGGTCATAATCATGTCTCAAATACCTAAAGGTAAAACTCTTTCTTTAATGTTAGGGGTGTCAAAACTCAATAAAAAACACTTCAACCTTATGATCAAGCAGGGCAATTTCGACCAATTATTAAGGTGGATAAAACATTCTTCACTTCTAGTTGTACCAAACCAAGGGGATCTTCCTAATGCATTGTAGCAAAAATAAAATCATAAAATATAAATAGTTTCATAATTTCATAACATTCCCATTGTATAGTGTACCCTTATTTTGATTGTTGCAATGTACATATATGCTAGTTAGATCATGCAAGGTCAAGTACCTTTACTTAAAATTTGATGAAGGATTAAGGTAGTGTTCAAAGATGTAAATGTTACAACCCCTATTATTATTATACACTTGAATATATGAAAGCTAGGAAATACTAAAAATAAAACACAATTTGATAATTAATAAAAAAAATTATTTGTGTATGTGTTAAGGTGATGAAATATAGAAAAATAATAGAATGATGTTTTTGATGAAAACATGGTAGACAACTGAGAGGGGAGGTGAATCAGTTGTCACAAAAACTCACACACTTAAACTCATTCTCAGATCCGATGATTCAGTCACCAGTAAGGAGAAACCTCAAAGAGATTAGTCTGAACCGGTCAACATGAGTAAACACAATGGAAATAGAAAGATATGATGGAGGTTATGCAAAACAAATTGAATTATAACATGAAAATTGATTACAACCAACTGGTAACAGCCAGATTACAGAAAAACTAACTCATAGACCTACTAGAACATACTCAAAGTATAGAATAGGTCACAATTGGGACCTCAAATCTCGATATCTTTCATCTACGCTCAGTATAGTTGTTTTATTACATTATAATGCACAATTACAAAGATATATACGATCAAGGGGATCTGGTCTTCCAAAAAAGGGGTCAAAACCCAAAGAACAAGACCTAACATGTAAAACCAACAAGGCCGGTCTCTACCAAAGAAATCCTTCCGAAAAATCCAAAGGATGAAGTGTAAATCATGGGAAAAGGTCAGCCACATGCCAAGGAACATCATAATCAATGCTTAGGACTCTGTAAGCTATGAAAGAGATCCGGTAGATCACAAGTCCAAATAGGTCCAGGCAACCAGTAACAAGAAACTGTTATGGAAACTGGTAGCAATAACTTGCCAAAAAATTATCCAAATGCAATGAGGTTTGGAGATAAAGTAGATGGTCCAATCTTCAAGAAAAATCCAACTTCACAGGATCCGATGAGCCAAATCTAGTACACATAGAAAAAAATACTGAAACTGCAAACAAAAAGAAAAACAGAAAGGAAAATATTTTTGGTTGATGCAAGATTGCCATGTAACGAGGATGCTCCTTCATCAAACATCCAGGGTTGTTGAAAAAGTGAGTCTCCCACTTTGTTGGAGTTAAAGGAAAACCAAGGCAGTATACGTCTTCCTCAGAAATCCAAGATGAATCTTCCACTGTTCTACCCTTCCACTTCACTAGGTACTACACCTGATTATACTATCCAAAATATCCTCAATCTGATCTAGTTCCTTTTGGGGCAACTGTTTCTCCAATTCTACAATATTGTCCTTACTATATTCTAGTTCACGATACTCATGAACGTCTTCAATATTGAATATAGGTGATATGTTTAAGTCATCTGGTAACTCTACTTCATATGCATTTTCGGTACTGAATTTCCTCAAGATCTTACTGGGTCCAAACTTCTTCATCTATAACTTGCTATAGGTTCCAACTGGGAATCTTTCTTTTCTTAGATACACCATCCCTTCATCACCAATTTCAATTTCCGTATGTCTCCTTTTCTGATCTGCCTTCTCCTTATACTTCTTGTTCATGTCCCCCAAATATTGTTTAACCTGAATATACAAGGCTGCCATGTGATCTGCAAAGTCTTCTTCTTTTGAACTTCTCTGGTCTTCACTGCTAATATCTCTTAATTCTGATATACCTCTAGGATGAACTCCTGTAACTATCTCAAAAGGTGTTTTTTCGGTACTCCTATTCACTGAATTATTGTAGGCAAACTTTGCTTGTGATAAAATCAAATCCCAACTTCCGATTTTATCTCCAACTAAACATCTCAGTAAATTTCCCAAACTCCGATTTACTACCTCTATCTTTCCATCAGTCTGTGGGTGAAAAGTGGAACTGAATTCCAAATTTGTCTTCATCTTTTTCCAAATTGTTCTCCAAAAGTAACCAACAAACTTAGTATCTCTGTCTGAAACTATGCTCTTAGGTAACCCATGCAATCTCAGTACTTCACTAAAAAACAGGTTTGCTACATGCACTGCATCTGATGTCCTCCTACAAGGTATGAAATGATCCATCTTAGAGAATCTATCCACCACCACTGTTGTCTTCAAAATCTAATTCCCTTTAACACCCTCAAAATAATATGGTTTAAAGCTTGGTGCAGAAGAGATATCAAAGATAAGGAAATTCTCAAGACAACATATGACAAGGTTTGATTAGACCTTCTACACTTCGGGCTTACTCAGAGCCCAGGTGGGTATACCTTTGTGAATTAAATTTATGCTTTTAAACTTAAACCCACAGCAAACCAGTCCAAAAAACCAATGGGTCTCTTCACCTTGAAATCAACTAAAAACAAAGAATGGAAATTGTACTTATGTTCAGCATTTTTGATCAACAAAAGTATGCAATAAACAACTTCAAGTTAATACCAGTGCCTTATCCAAGGTCACAGAGTCATCTAAACTCAAATAAGACTCCTCAAACAAAACATCTTTATGCTTCCCGTCGACTTAGTTTCTATTAATCCTTGTATATGCCTGACACCTAGAAGAACTCAAGCGTTATAAACCAAGCTATGGTCATCAGAATTCAAAGTTCATTCCAGAGAGTTTACTGGTATGAGTGATCCCCACCTCTTTAATTTCCCTCCTAAAGAGAAAAGTGTAGCATCGTAAATTGTACGCACTTGCTAGGGTGGTACAATTTCACACCTAGTTTAGCACCCGCCTTGGCGCATTTTGCATTTTGCATTGCATTTCCTCTTTAGCAATTAATTAATCAAATTAATTAGGTCTAAGGTCCTATTTCATCACCTTCCACATTATAAAGTTGGGCCCTTTCATTAAAGTGTGCCCCTTTCATTTTATTCTTCCAATAAATCATTTAATCAAAAACCCTAATTAGGTCCTATTTTGAACTTGGGGGCTTGATTTCAGGGGTCAAAACATCTTGAAATCACCTGTAACTTTGGGATTCTCTCTAAAATCATCATATCCGATGGCCCTGAAAATTTGGTGAAAAGTTGTCGGGACCATGGCGCCCGGAGAGGACCATGGAGCTCGGCGTGCACATGGTCTCGGACATTTTTCCCGAAATTTTAGGAGCACGATCCAATCATAAAATAAAGCTTAACCCCAAGAAATTGGCGGGAGATTCAATCTCTAGGTTGGCCAAAAGTTGAAATTAAGACCTAGGGTTTCATATATAAGAGCTCTCTTTCTTCATTTGAAAGGATCCGATTTTTGGTTTGAGGGACCTTCTATGCAGTGAAAGAGCAGATCTTTGAAGAATTCAACAACATTCAACATCTATCTATCAAGCATTCATTAATTTCATTCATCCATTTAAGGCTTTGAAGACATTGAAGAGCAATAAGGGATCACCGACTGAAGATTGGCTTGTACCCCTCCCTTGGGGTTGGGTATGATTTCATGTTGTTTTCATGTCTTTGCATAAGCTTCATCATATCATTGGTATTCATGCTTTAGATCACTTTGCATCTTGATTTGGAACATTTACATTATCATTTACAAGCGATTAGGGTTTACTTTCTAGGTTGCTCTAGTTTGTTTACTTGCATTTTAGGATCTTGCACACACACAAGGTCTGCACACACTACTTTTACAATACAACTTGGCTATTCGTGGAGGTGGAAATCACCAAAGTGGGGGTTTGACTAAGGCAAAACCCTATATAGCCACCCACCACACCTTTTCAGATATAAGTGCAGGTTTCAGAATTCCGACGACGCCGCAGGTTGCAGATCCGAAAGAAGCAGACTGAGACAGAACTTCACACCAAGTTTCAAAGCAAAAGACCAGGACAGGGGCGTGGGGTGCCCTGGTCCCTGGGACAGGGGCACTGGGCGCCCTGGTCCTTCTGTCAGACAGCAAGTTTTCAACACTTTCCGACAGCTTTTCAGGTTGCAAAACAGCAGTTTCAGGTGCAGAATCAGGACAATGGCGCCCGCGCCCCCGTCCTGAACATTTTCACTCAGATTTTAACACCAGGTATGCATTTACATTCTTGTCTTGTCCTTGTGTTTACAGCTTTCCATTGTTTAATATTAATTCTGCAATCTTGTTACTAGTTCATATTTGCACTCTAGGGCTAGTAGTTGAACTTGCATCATTTTATCTATCATTTGCAACAAAGGAATAGAAATCCTAATAGGTAGCCCGTGGCTCTCTCTTCCACAAAAAGAAGTAGCCAATTGTGTGATACCTCTAGGCTCTTTCGTATTCCACAAGTGTGTGATTGAAAGTGAAATTAGGGCATGTTTGCATAGTGTCACTTTTTCTCCTACACATTTTGGTGAACCCGACGTGAACTCCAATCTTCTCTAATTCTGATCTATGTTTTCAAATTTGAGCGTTTATGCTATTTCAAATTCAAATTTACATTTACAAGTTTTAATTTCTTGCAAGATTCAAAAATTTAGAGGAAATTTTTGCTAAAACCCTAATTTTTCAATTCAAAGTTGAACTTGTGGATAGCTTAATTGGGATCACTAATTTCAAATCTGATTTAGGAACTCATTTGAATCATAAATTTCATTTTCTAAATCTACATTCTAAGTGCTTGCATTGGTTAAAATTGAACATTTCCTTCTATTTTGCATGTGTTATCATTTGAAAGAGGAAAATTGTTGTCATGATGCATTCATGTGATAATGGGTTAGCTTCCCTTGTTTCAATTTTTCCTTCTCCTAAAGAACCTCCCCCCATCTATAACAACATTTTAGTGCCTAAAAGAGTTGCTACCAATCCCTTTGAGACTCTCCCATGCTCTAAGGATGAAGACTTTAAGAGTGATCTTGACAATTCTCCTAAAATGTGCCCTTCCTATTTAGCTATCCTAGAAGAAGAGAATGATATCATAAACACCTTTCTTAATGTTACTTCACCTTCCCTACATGATGCCTCTCTAAGTGAAAATGCATTGATGGACATTGACTTATTTTCTCCTAAAGTTGGTCCTTCCAATGGGGGCATGTTAGTGCAACAAGAGGTTATGAAAACTTCTTCCAAAGATCTCCTTCCTAAGCATGAATCTTTGGAGAAATATGTTCATGTTCCTCCTAAAAAACACTCCCTTCATGAGGATCCTTTTGTGCAAGAAGATGACATGATCCCTACATTCCCTAGTGATGGCATTTCCTTTTCCAACAAAATTCCAACTAGAGATGATGAATTAATGATAAATGCTTACCCTTCCCCTAAGGTTTGTCTTACCCATAAGCATCCCTTAGAGAAAGAAGATGAAATAATAAGCAATTTTCTGAATTCTCTCTCCCCTAAAGATCATATTGAACATATTTTGAGGAAAGAGGATGAGTTTAACACATCTATTGATCCTCTCCCTCCTAAGGATGAGGAATTAATAAACAATGTTATCTCCTCTCCCGAAATTGACAATACTTCAAACATTCCTTTCAACAACTTCGCTATTTGGGATGAACCATTAGAAGAAGGTGTAGATTATTCTCTACCCCCTGAGAGAACCCTAGCCAAAGGGGATGAAATCAAGATTGAAAACTCCCTTGATAGTTTCTCACCTTCCTTGAATCTCAATTATTCTCCCTCTAAAAATAAAGCATCTCCCTCTTCTCAACTTGGTTCTACTCATAAGGAAACCCTAGTTCAAAGCAAGATGGTTAACATCTCTTTCAAAGATCTCCATCTCAAAAGTGAGACTTTAGGGAGTAATGTTGATCCTTCTCCTAGAGAGTTTATTCCCCATGTAGATCCTTTGATGATAAAGGATGACATGACCTTTCCTAGTATTACTTTTCCTACTAGAACATCAATGCCTACCCCTTGTCTCTCTCCTAAAATTGATTTAATCTGTGATAAGATTTTAGTGCAAGAGAAGACTATCAATAATTCTTCCAACACTTTTGTTCATTCCTCTAAACCATCCTCAATCAATTTGATACATGTGAATGAAACACCTAACAAACCTCTCTTCACTGTCCAAGGTGCTTGTCCTTATCAAAATTCTCAACCTTTAAATAAGCCTATCTTAGTGGTTCAAGGTGGTTATGCTAATGATTCTTTTTGCACTCCTAACAAACCTATTATTACTGTGCAAGGAGGTTATTCTACTAAGAACCCTTATGAGTATGCTAAGCAACTGACTAGAGAGAGTTATAATGCGGTTGCTCATACCTATAACACAAGAAACAATAGGCAACCTAATCCTCCTCCAGTTATCCCAACTTCACTTCCTCCTTCCCAACCTATTCTTCTGCAAGCTCCACGTATTTCACAAGTTCTTGGTAAGGAATATGATCTCCTAGAACAACTTAAAGCTACCCCTACTAAGATATCCCTTTGGGATTTGATCCAAACTTCTTCTGCTCATCATGGAATGTTACAAGATGCCTTGAAAGATTTGAATGTTCCTCCACCTAATACATCTAGTAATATAGTGTCTTTGGTTAACTCTGTGATGAATCCTAAAGCTCAAATTGTGTTTACTCAAGATGAGTTGCCTGCTAGTGAAATTCAACATCAATATGATCCCTTGATGATTGTGGTTATCATAAATGACACTGCTATAAGATGAACACTGGTAGATAATGGTTCTGGCCTTAATGTATGTAGCATTAATCTATTGCATAAGATGAATGTGGATACATCCCTTATTGAGCTTGACTCTCGTCCCATTCGAGGCTTTGATAATGTGGCTAAGTCTTCATTAGGTATTATCACCTTACCCATCATAGGGGGACCTGTTACTTTGCCTACTCCTATCCATGTTATGTCAGGAAATCTAACATACAACTTGTTATTAGGGAGACCTTGGATTCACAGTATGCAAGCTGTCCCCTCTACATTGCATAGACAAGTTAAATTTATTTATAATAATAAGACATATACCTTGATAGGTGATACTAATTTTCAAGCTTGTTTGCAAACATCTACTTCCAAAGGGGGTTCTTCTAAGCCTTCCTCTTCTAGTGATAACTCGTTAAACAAGATACCTATGGATGAATCATTACCCTCTGATAATCAAAATTCTTTGGATGAGTCTGAAGATCCTGAAGAAGATTCTTCTCAACTTGAATCTACACATGAAAAGGCTTTTGATCCTGAGAAGGTTCTCGCAGAAGACGATTGGGGATCTCTTGATTTCAATCCCACCTTTGTAGGTGAGTATAGGGTTCCTCCTAGAAAGCTTAAAGTTAAAAAGAAGGAAGAAACTAGAGATCAATCAGTCTTACCTGAACCTATGAGCAATAATTTTGTGGCCGCTTCTCAAACTTCTTCTCCTCACACCTCTAATTCTGAAGGATTTGATTCTTCGTCTTATGAAAAACCACCTTTTCTTTCTGAAATGGCTAATCGTTATGGTCGTGGTTTCCATATTTTGGCTAAGATTAGCTATAGTGGAAATGGTTGTGGCGCAAATGAACAAGGAATTAAAGTTCCTTTAGAACATAACATGCATGAATATTCATTTGGACTTGGATATAATCTTTCTAAGCCCACCAAAGCATCTAAAAGACCATCTCTCAATGTGAATGCTATATTTAGTAGTGACGATGATCTCACTTCAACTAAATCATCTTCTACTTCTATCAACTCTCATTCCCGTCATAAGGAAATCTTGGCAATGAACAAATCTCTTTATGACTCCCCTCAAATTTCTAAATCCACTTATGAATCTTTATCTCCTAATCATCATAAAGTCATTTTCTCCAAGGATAAGGCTCTAATAAATTACACTCATCCTTCTTCTAAGATTTCTTGTGACTTTTCTTCTTCAATTTTTATCATTTTATACATGTTTTTGATCTCACTTATAGTTGGGCATTTAGCATGTCATATTCAAATACCTCATTTAATCTATCATGTCTTTAAATAACATTAATGGCTATTATGTTGCTCATCATTATGTGACATTGGTAGCTCATTTATTGGGGGCTCATCGTCATTCATGATGGTACAATTTTAAGTGCAATCATATTTTTGAAGCAACATAATAGCCTAATTTTTCCATGTTATCTCTTGTTCCTATGGGGTAATAATGTGGAAATATTGATCATCTTTTCTTTAGAATCCTCTTTTCCTAGATATGGGAGAAGATGTGTATTCTCTTTCTTACCTTATCCACTTCTTGTACACTAATGTCTTGCTTGCATGAACTCATGTGAGTATGTAGTACATTTTGTTTATGTCTAAATCTCTCCCTGGAAGATTGTGTAAGTCCTTCTCATTGTCCTTATCCTTGGGAGGCAATGATCTTTCCTTATTTTTATCTAAGGATCCACTTTTTCCTATTTCGTGGATGGTGTGAACTTTATTACTTGATGTTATTCCTTGTATGCATTTGTTGTTGTTTATTCAAGGATTATCTCTTACAAGAGGTGTAAGTCCTTGACTACAACCTCTTTTGCACTTGGTAAAATACATCCATAATGAATTCACTCTCCTAATTGGGTTAAAAAGAGCGTCATCCTTCATTAAGAATCACTTTCACCTCGCAAAAGAAGTATTGCATTCTTATTCTCTTCTTTGTCTTATTCTAGAAGATGTTATATTTGTCTACGACAATTCCTCTCGGGGATAGGTATCTTTTGTACAAAGATCTCTTCTCCTCTAAGGATTTCCTTTACACATATTACAAGATATCCCTTTTCAACTATCTTATCCTTGCTTAAAGAGTGCAAAACTCTCTTGCTTGGATCTATGACATTGTTGCATTTTGGGGTATCTTCTTTTGTGATGAAGGTAGATATCCTTGTTCTACTTTTCTTATGACATAAACATTACACTTTTGAGCAATGGGTCATTCTCGGAACCAGAGCACAGACTCTTAGAGCGAGATGTCTCCATTTTTTCTTTTATGCAAGGTGATTATTCTCGGAACCAGAGCACAGACTCTTAGAGCAAGATGTCATGCTTTTGTACTATACATATACAGGTTGTAGCATACTCGGGCATAGACTCCTATGAGATGCTTCTAACCTCACTTACACACACATGCATGAGGTTGAGTGGAACTAGCGGCATAAGGCTAGACTTTCTCACTCTCCTCCCTTACATGGATCACCTAGACAGACTCTAGGGGCTAGTTTTTCATGTCCTTTTTCCCATGGATCACCTAGACAAGATCTAGGGGCGAGAAGTCCATGTTTTTCTCTCTCACTATTCTTCTCATGGATCACCAATGTGTGTATTCATGCTTTTTTCCTTTCTTTTCTTCTCTTTGCATTTTGTTTCTGTCTACATCCTTCATCTTGTGTTAGAGAACTCTCAAATCCTCACACTCTTTGTTGTGTTGGAATTGAGATTCAGTCCTCTTTCTTACCAAATGATTCTCCATTAGTTTTTGATCTCATATCAAATCTCCTTGTGAGCATTTGTCATCAATATTCTTTAACAATTCGAAGTGGTAAACATGATACCCTGTTTCAACTCACTAGAATTAGCAAGCCGAAACAGGGGGGGGCATATAGCTACCCTCGAATTTTCATCACCTTCCTTAGTAAGCATTAGGTGATTTTGTGATCTAACGTGTGTTTTGTAGGGTGCGGTTCCTAACTGTGTACTGCAGATACCGCTGGGGGCTTCGTTCGACAGACTTATGGATATATCCTTTTTCACATAATGTTTACTTTTCTGTACTTTAGCTTGCATATGCACGTAGTGTTCATATGACCGCTAAAGTGGGGGCTAAATGTAGTGTCGTAAATTGTACACACTTGCTAGGGTGGTACAATTTCACACCTAGTTTAGCACCCGCCTTGGCGCATTTTGCATTTTGCATTGCATTTCCTCTTTAGCACTTAATTAATCAAATTAATTAGGTCTAAGGTCCTATTTCATCATCTTCCACATTATAAACTTGGGCCCTTTCATTAAAGTGTGCCCCTTTCATTTTATTCTTCCAATACATCATTTAATCAAAAACCCTAATTAGGTCCTATTTTGAACTTGGGAGCTTGATTTCAGGGGTCAAAACATCTCAAAATCACCTATAACTTCGGGATTCTCTCCAAAATCATCATATCCGATGGCCCTAAAAATTTGGTGAAAAGTTGTCGGGACCATGGCGCCCGGAGAGGACCATGGCGCTCGGCGTGCACATGGTCCCGGACATTTTTCCCAAAATTTTAGGAGCACGATCCAATCCTAAAATAAAGCTTAACCCCAAGAAATTGGCGGGAGATTCAATCTCTAAGTCGGCCAAAAGTTGAAATTAAGACTTAGGGTTTCATATATAAGAGCTCTCTTTCTTCATTTGAAAGGATCCGATTTTTGGTTTGAGGGACCTTCTATGCAGCGAAAGAGCATATCTTTGAAGAATTCAACAACATTCAACATCCATCTATCAAGCATTCATTAATTTCATTCATCCATTTAGGGCTTTGAAGACATTGAAGAGCAATAAGGGATCACCGACTGAAGATTGGCTTGTACCCCTCCCTTGGGGTTGGGTATGATTTCATGTTGTTTTCATGTCTTTGCATAAGCTTCATCATATCATTGGTATTCATGCTTTAGATCACTTTGCATCTTGATTTGGAGCATTTACATTATCATTTACAAGCAATTAGGGTTTACTTTCTAGGTTGCTCTAGTTTGTTTACTTGCATTTTAGGATCTTGCACACACACAAGGTCTGCACACACTACTTTTACAATACAACTTGGCTATTCATGGAGGTGGAAATCACCAAAGTGAGGGTTTGACTAAGGCAAAACCCTATATAGCCGCCCACCACACCTTTTTAGATATAAGTGCAGGTTTCAGAATTCGAACGACGCCGCAGGTTGTAGATTCGGAAGAAGCAGACCGAGACAGAACTTCACACCAAGTTTCAGAGCAAAAGGCCAGGACAGGGGCGTGGGGCACCCTGGTCCTGCCAGGACAGGGGCGTTGGGCACCCTGGTCCTTCTATCAGACAGCAAGTTTTCAGTACTTTCCGACAGCTTTTCAAGTTGCAAAATAGCAGTTTCAGGTACAGAATCAGGACAGTGGCGCCCGCGCCCCCGTCCCGAACATTTTCACTCAGATTTTAACACCAGGTACACATTTACATTCTTGTCTTGTCCTTGTGTTTACAGCTTTCCATTGTTTAATATTAATTCTGCAATCTTGTTACTAGTTCATACTTGCACTCTAGGGCTAGTAGTTGAACTTGCATCATTTTATCTATCATTTGCAACAAAGGAATAGAAATCCTAATAGGTAGCCCGTGGCTCTCTCTTCCACAAAAAGAAGTAGCCAATTGTGTGATACCTCTAGGCTCTTTCGTATTCCACAAGTGTGTGATTGAAAGTGAAATTAGGGCATGTTTGCATAGTGTCACTTTTTCTCCTACACAAAAAGCTAACGAACACTTATACTAAAATTGCTTTGCAATTCCATTCAAACAGAACAACCCTGGATTATTCAGAATGAAAACAGTAAACAAATTTGCGAAAAAAAAACTCGAAGACAACACAGAGCTTTACTGAAAACCGATGGTCTGTATATTGATATTTAGTTCAAAAAGTATTACAAGAAATTTTGATTCTCCATTAAACTCAGAAAAGCTCAGATAAATTTCTGCAGCGTTTTCTTCCAATTTTTGTTATCCCTTTTCCTCTAGTCCTGGTATCCATTTATAACAACATGGATGCACAAAGCTTTGGACTTCTCGAGGAGAGTTTGTTACAATCATTTTTTTCAAAATAAAGAGGTTGCAAGCTTTTCAAAAAAGTAGTTACAAGCTCTTTTTAGCCTCTGCAATTACTTCAACATGTTGTTCAGTTGCAACCTCTTCTATCTTTTCAGGGGTGCTCTCCAACTGTTACAGATCCTGGGTGGCATATTTAGTTGCCCACTCACTATATATCTCTTCTATCGGCCATGAAAAATTAATCACATCATCTTTAATTTTAGTCAAACTTTTCCAAGAATTCCTCAGTTTGTTGACTTCTGAATTAAGAAAACCATAATGTGACTTAATTTTTTCTATCTCTTCTCTTGTCACAACAAAGAAAGAAGTATCATCAAGATCAATGATTCCTTTAACTCTTGCTGACAATTTGGCTTCTATCTCCTTAAGCCATATCTGCTTGTCTTTTAACTGATCCTGATTAGCAAAAATTCCTGGGAGCAACTCAAAAACTTCATCAGTGTACTCCTTCTTGCACAAATTAACCTTCCTATCCACATTATCCACCTGTGCTGCCAATTGCATTAAGACTTTAGCGACATCAGAAGTGGATTTAATAATGGGATTGGCTCTTGCTTCATCACAGGATACACACATGAACTCTAAATCTTGCTCCCTAGGCCTCCATCTGTCAAAAATGGGTGTCAAAATGGCCTTATCTCTCCTCAGCTCATTCCATATTTCCATAATTTTTCCCACATTATTGTAGAGCAAAGAGGCATTTATTGTATCTGCAAAACTGGAGATTGTGGCCCTTACTTTCTCCTCATATTTCCCTGCATACAAGGCCTGAGCCTGTTTCAAGTTTTCTAGTTCTTGGGGAGTGATCTCAATCATTTGAGAGTTGGTGTATGCTGGAGATGGTGGAAGTTCAACGATAGGGCTAGTAGGTGGAGGTCTTGCAAGAGAAGAGGAAATCATAAGTGTTGAAGACTCACCTTGTTGGTATTGTCCCATCAACTGGCTCTGCAATTTAGCAATGATGCTATCTTTACCTCTTACCTCCTCCTTGGCACTGTTATAGGCCTTTAAGACTATTTCCAACTTAATTTGGAGGGCCCCTTTTTTTTTGGCTTCCTTCTCTACCACTGCAACACTGAATTTTGCAGTTTCTAACACAGTGCTAGCAGCCTCTACTACCCCTATACTCTGCACTCTCTTTACCATCATTCCACCAAGGTAACTTGACCCTGGGGTGTCTTTGCCTTTCTTGCTCTCATTTCTCTTGAGAGACCATATGACTAATGCAGCATTATCCTTATTGAAAGTAACCCCTTCCATGGGTTTAGTCTATTTTCTTACTGCATCTAATACCAGGGCATCTGCAATATCCCACTCTGGTAAGATAAGCACTCCAGCTTGTGCTACCATATCTCTTCCCTGCTCAGGGGTGATGGTTTTGAATTCTTCCATCATCTCCTCTTTTATTTCTTCTTCCACTGAGGCTGGATCTTTATTGGGCTGCTCAGCCTTTCTTGTCTCACATCTAGCATTATATCTATCTATATGCTGTTTCCAAATGAATTGCATAAATGCTTCCGATGTGACCAAATTGTCATCAGCTAGAAAGGCACTACTTGCCTTTTTTATCTCAGGATCCCATTCCTGGCCTTTAAGTTCAGTGGAGGTGATATCCATTTCAGCATCAATAGGTTCTTTTGGCATCCCTTCCTCCACTTCATCATAGGTGTATGCAATTTCCCCTAGACTACCCAACTGCAAGAGGTGTTCAGCTGTTGCTTGTTCATCTCCTATATGGATAGGGGATTGGGATGGGGAATACAAAGGTGTATCTGATTGCACTTCCTTCCCCACCCTTTGTTTCTTTGGGCTGTCTTGGATGTCAATGACATCTTGTATCTTCCTCTTTCCTTTGGATGTAGAGGGCTCCCCTATTGTAGGCACCAACACACTATAACCTGATTTCTTATGCAGTGTGTAATCACCAGGAGGAATTGCTTTGCTGGAAGCTGACCTGCTTAGGATCATTCTGGCTTTTTTAGGGTTGCTCTTAATCCTAGCTTCCGTCTTCTCCTTCAGTGTTTGCATCACATCCTCAAAGCAAATAATCAAAAATTATATTTTCTCTTCTAGTGGGAAAAAGCTAGACAATGGGTCATAGCTTGCATCAAACTGATGCACAAAATCCAAGGCTTTCTTATAAGCCACCCACTTTTCTTTCCTTAGCTCCTGCTCATCTAGGTCAAACTCATTTCTGATGAGGTCTTCAGGAAACTGGAATTGATGAGGCCTACCTCTGCATGCTACCTTCTTCCTAAACACACCATTGAAGAAGTCCTCTGGATCAGCACACCTAGACACTGCAGTGGACAAATGATAAGGTTTGAGGAAATCCTCAAAGCAGTTCCAGCCTCGCTTTGTTATTACAAATTGGTGGGCTATGGTAGCTGTAGGGAAAATAGTCCCTTTACCTCTGCTTGTCAACTCTGCTTCTTGTACGCCACCAATTTGCCTAAGGATCTCCGCTATTCCCACTTTGAGAGGGACTTGGTAAGGTAACAAAAATGGAGTACCCCTGAAACCAAAAACTCTGAAAATGGTGGAGATTGGATATAAATAAATGTCACCCCAGTTATGAACAATTTGTATATTCTCTGTGAATTCTTTTGGCCTTATGAATTCCAGAAGAACCTTGGGGACTCTTGGGTTATCAGAGCAGAGGAGAGTCCTTATTTTGGATGCAAAATATTTATCAAACTTCAAAAAACTAGCATCCTCTCTATCCCATGACAACACAGTACTCCATAATTGTACTGGCATTTTTTCTCCCTCCTTCTCCTTAACCAGGTCTAGTCCACTGGCAAAATAATCACCACCTTTGAAGAGAAAAAGGTGCATTAGGAGTGAATACCATCCGAATGGTCTGTCCACCTTTCCATTCTTTATTCCTATCAACCCTCCATGGATAGCATCGGCAATGAAAGAGGCATAATCAAATGTGATAGCAAGAGAAGGATTCAAAATCTGGGCAATCATTAGCAAGTAATGATTCGGCATATTTGCTTTAGCATCTTCTCCTAGAACTTGACAAAGTGCCCAATACATTCCTTTAGCCCTAAGGGTAAACATACTTAATGAGAAGGGCTCTTGTGTGTTGGGTCCTACAACTGTTAACCCTCCTATTTTCACAAAAAGTTCCTTGAGAGGCCCATTCCTGAGATGACTTCTCTATGCACCATAAATTTGGGCTAATGATGTGAAATTTATAGGTTCTAGGAAGTTTGTGAACTCATTAAGCCCGAATGCCATCCTAAACTTTTCAGCATTAATTTCAACAAGGGTTTTCCCATTTACATCCTGGATACATCTTGTGACTGGATCATAATTTAACGCCATTTGGGTTAGCAGGTCTGTATCCATGAATACCCCTAGGACAACTAATTTGCCAACATCTAATTCCCAGATACTGTTTTGAGGGGCAAGAGAATTTCTCATTCCGAATCCAACTTTAAACAACCCCAACCCGGACAGTCCAACCTGTGGGTCTCTCAACCAATTACCTTTATCATATAATCCTTCTCCTATCTTTAGGCGGGGAGCCCTGGGCACTAACTCTTTATCCTTTGATGCCTAATTGGTTGACAACGTCAACTGTTCTAAAAAATTATCACATACACTTCTTTCTAAATAGTTAACCTTGCCGGAGAATTCCCTTTTAGGAGCCATTTTGCAAGTGTAAGAAAAAAGATGTCACTCTTACACAATCCTGCAACGAATGAATTATCTTTTTTTAGAACACTACACAAGAATTGCTACAAAAATATGAGAGAACCTGTTCTTTGCTTGAAGGAATTAGCTCTGCAATTGAACCGACTTGCTCTGTATATCAGGAAAATAACTCTGCGTCTGCTCTTCTGCAAAAACCTTTAAAAGATATCTTTACCCGGTTGTTAGGAAATCAAATATTTGTACTCAGGGCCTTAACTATAACATTGATTCCGCATACTTCGGCCGTCTTTTCAAAATTGAATTCATACAAGAATTCATATTTTTCGCTCCAACAGGTCACAATATTCCTGCAAGTGTTTCATTTTGTTCTTTCACAACTTCGCGAGGCATAACTATTGGGCAGCTTAGTCCTGCGAAATAACGCCAACCATTCGATCAAAAGAAACTTGACCAAGCGTTAGATTAACTGATGGCTTTGGCCTTTTTCTAGGTCCCGCTTTTCTATTAGCTACGTAATACCACATGGCGTCCAACCGTTGGCCTTGAAATCTATTTCACATTTCACTTGACACTAGCCGCGTGTCTTTCCTTTTATACTACCGGTTCCACCTTGGCGGGCCCATACTTTCCTCTTAGACCACGTGTCCTCATGACACGTGGACGGTTCTTGTTCACTCTCGCTATTTCGCGGGCATAAAGAGTGAGCACCTTACCCTTGCGAAATAGCACGGACCGTTGGATCATCTCTCAAGTTGATCGGCATTTAATCCTCTGAAAAGGCTCTCAGGAGGGGTGGGCCCGCTGACTCATCGTAAACACCTGCATCCAGTCACTCTCGGAGCTGACTTATCGCTCCGTCATTTGCCAAAAGAGAACCATGGGTCCCCACTTTCGTCTCAACAACTGCATCCTCCAAATCATCATCATGACATGTGGATGGTTCTCGTTCACTCTTGCTATTTTGCGGGCATAAAGAGTGAGCACCTTACCCTTGCGAAATAGCGCGGACCGTTGGATCATCTCTCAAGCTGATCGGCATTTAATCCTCTGAAAAGGCTCTCAGGAGGGGTGGGCCCATTGACTCATCGTAAACACCTGGCATCCAGTCACTCTCGGAGTTGACTTTTCGCTCCATCATTTGCCAAAAGAAAATCATAGGGCTCTAGGTGTTATTAACAGCTGTACCCGCCAGGTCATATCTACCTGCGACATGACTCACCTCTGGGGCCCGCCTTTTAGCTTTTAACCCTGACCCACTGACTGTTGTGACTTGTGCCACGTGCCACCATTTTACTCGCTGTCAACAACCAGTTGGATCATCAATGTGGCATGCCATGTGGTTTTCGCTATTTCATGGGGTATAAACTACGCGCAACTTCACCTAGCGAAATAACGTGAACCGTGGATCCATCTGCGAGATGCACACTAGTTACTAGGCCCGAGAACTTTAGAAGAAAAACATACAAGGCATAAAATTTTTGACTAATCAACATAACCGCCTAGGCAGACAACAAGGGGGGACACATCCTACAACCCCACAACCCATTACTTAAGTGAATAAAGTAACGAAAGATTAGAAACCAGAGGGTTTAAAACAAATATGATAGGATCTAAAATCAAAAACCCTTAAACCCTTAAAGGCTAGAACAAAGCTGAAGCATTTGGAATTACACCCCATTTGAAAAAATCAACATACCATAGCCAATCATGAGAAATGAAAAACCCAATTTTAATTAGTGATAACACCGGCTCTGACTGGGGATGGTTGATTGCGAGATCAACACAAGAAAACTCAGAAACTCTAGAGAAACAGACCAAAACCAGAAAAGCAGGAAAGAAAACAAAATATGTACAAACAAAGGACCTATCGTGCATGGACATTAAGAGAAATAATGCTTCAGGAATTGTCCATGCACTGGAAATTCCTTCATTTCATCATCCATATTTTTCAAGAAATATGAATCCTTACCATTTAGGTCACAAACCACAAAAGGGCCAATCCATAGTGATTCAAATTTTTTATGCTTTCCTTTATCCTGTCCTTTTGCATTCCACTGAAGAACCATGTCATCAATTTGAAACTTCCTTAGTGATGTCCTTTTATCAAAAAGATACTTCGACTGCAACTGGATCTTTTGATTTTTCTTATGGGCAGAAGTCCTAAGCTCCTCCATTTCTACAATTTGGATCATTCGGTTTTCCATTGGTTCAGATACCTCCATGTCCTCATTCTGCAAAAACTTATACACTGGAAGTAGGTTATTTACCGACAGTCTGGCTTGGGTACCATAAACCAACTCAAAAGGTGACATTCCAATGGATTTTTTAATTATTATTCTATCTGCCTAGAGAGGTAACTTCAACTTTTGATCCCAAGACCTTTTATTTTCCTCTAGGATTTTCTTGATGATATTCAACAGGCTTTTATTGCTAGACTCTGCTTGTCCATTCCCCTGAGGGTGATAAGGTGATGAGTATGACATGAGTATACCGTGACTATTGCAAAAGCCTACAAATTCTTCTGATCTGAAACACATATCATTATCCATTACCAATTTTGCAGGTGTTCCAAATCTAGTCACAATACTATCCATCAGAAAATCAATGACAATTTTACTAGTAGCTCTTCTTGTAGGGATGGCTTCTATCCATTTGGTGAAATAATTAGTGGCCACTATGATCCATCCATGACCTCTCCCTGACTTCTCAACAATTTCTCCAATAAAATCAATGCCCATTGGACAAAAGGAGCTTCTATAGAGACTGGATTTAGGGGTAAGGCCCCTTCATACTTGAGCTTGGAGGAGAATCTTTGACATGGATCACATCTCCGAACATATGCATGACTATCTTTAAATAAGGTGGGCCAATAATACCTAGCCCATATTATCTTACCAGCAGTAGTCTTAGCTGAATAGTGACCTCCACATACTCCATCATGCATTTCAATCAACACCTGTTTAGCTTGAAATTCATCCAAACACATTAGTAACTCTCCATCTCTTTTTATCTAGAAAAGATCACCCTAAATGAGCACATACTTTTGGGACTTGAGTTTCAAAGTTCTTTTCTAATTGTATGTCATTTCTTCTGGGAGTATATCACCTCTCAACACTTGGATTATCTCTGTGTACCAGGGTTGCCTTTCAATACTAGTGACCAAAACATCTCTAACCTCTACATTGTGTATTTCTATATTCATTAGATTTGACTCAGTCATGAGCTTAGCCAAGCCTAAACCTCTCACCAATTTGGTGATCTTTATCTCCAAGTTGAACTCCTGGATTCTATTAATCCATCTGCATCTCTTCCCAGTAACGTCAGACTGAGACAAAATATCTTTAACTGCAGCGTGTGGGACATAAACAATAATGTTTGCATTAACTAAATATGGCCTAAAAGCCTTAACAACTTTAACTAGGGCATAAGCTTGTTTCTCCATGGTTTCATATTTTAGTTCTGCTGCTTGCAAAGATTTACTGTAGAAAGCTATGGGATGTTCATATCCTTCATTGTCCTTTTGTAATAGTACTATAGGCACCGTGTGATATGAAGCAAAAGAGAACAGAGAAAAAGGCTTACTATAATCAGGGGATTTCAACACTGGTGCCTCCTGGATTGCCTTCTTAATCTCATCAAAAGCTTTTGAAGCTTCTTGATCCCAATGAAACTTTGTGTCCTTCTTAAGCAATTTGACAATAGGCTTCACTATCTCTGCGAAGTTTGCAATGAATCTCCTAACAAAATTTACTTTACCTAAAAAGGATTGGATACCTTTCACATTTTTAGGTTCAGACACCCTATTGATTGCTTCAATTCTCTCAGGGTCTATTCTTACCCCTTCCTTGGAAACTATGTGTCCCAATAACTTTCCTTCAGTGACCCCAAAATGACATTTCTTGGGATTCAGTGATACACCAAATTCCAGGGCTTTATCGAACACCTTCTCTTAATGTCCACAATGATCATCAGCCCTTTTAGAGAAACAAGTAAGGTCATCTTGATACACCACCATGATGATGTTTATGAATTCTTTGAAAGCTACATCCATAGCTCTTTGAAATGTAGCTCCTGCATCTTTTAAACCAAATGGCATTCTCACATATACATAGGTTCCCCATGGAGTAGTGAAAGTTGTTTTAAACTGTTCAGACTCCTTTACCAACACTTGATTGTATCCTGAGAAACCATCCATCATGGATAAAAGATCACAACCTGTCACTCTTTGTAGCATTGCTTCCATATTTGGGGATGAGCAATTATCTTTTAGTGAAGCAACATTCAGATTCCTAAAATCTACACACAATCTGATATCTCCATTCTTCTTCCTTACTGGGACCAGATTAGAGACCCATGAAGAATGCCTTATTGGTTTGATAATCCCCCCTTCTCTCAATTTGGTCAACTCTTGTTGCATTTTAGTTTCTAATAAGGGGTTGATAGGTCTCTGTTTCTGTTTGAAAGGCTTAGCATCTGGAAGTAAAGGAACTTCATGCTGAAAAAGATCTTGTCTATACGCCTTTAGGTCTTCATAAGACCAAGCAAAGACATGCTTATACCTTTTAAATAAATTGATAAGTTTAGTCCTAACATGAGGGGGTAATTTCTTTCCAATATATACCAACTTAGGGGATGATTCTGTCCCCAGGTTTACCTCCTCTAATTCTTCCAACTTGGTGGTAGACTGCTGAAGTAAATGACTATCATTATAACTAAACATGCTTTCCAACTCTACCAGCCCTTTAGGTATTTCATTGGTTTCCAACTGAACAACATCATTTCCAAACACTGTCTCTCTGTTGTCCACCACTTCCACCAGTGCATTACAATCGATCTTTTGTCCATCATAATCATCAACACATTGAATAAACCTAAGAATGTCTTCATCATCAGCAAAAACTTGCCAATTATACACATTATCAGGAATAGCAGGCCTAGATTTTATTTCCACAATGGAAATACCAGTCAGCGTTGCATCATCATTTTTCAAAGCAACATTAGCTAGGAAATCTGCCATGATATTCTTTGTTCTCTCTATCCAATTAATAGAAAATGCATCGAAATGCTCAATAACATCCCAAACAGCATGCTTATACTGCTTTAATTTATCATTTTTGGATGCATATTTAGATCTTACCTGAGAGATAACCAATTCTGAATCCCCCATCACTTTCAACAATTGGATTCCATGCCTTTTTGCAACCTCAAGTCCTAGTAGTAAGGCTTCATACTCTGCAGTATTATTTGTGCACTGGAATGCCAATAAAAATGAGTATTTAAAAGTTATACCTGACGGGGATACAAAAAGAACCCCTGCTCCAGATCCTTCTTTTGAGCAAGCCCCATCAAAATACATCTGCCACAATCCATACTATTGTGCTTGTAGCTCAGCTACAATTGAGTCAGTATTCTTCAATTGAGGTGAAATTGGTTGAAGTCTAAAATTATCTAAATCTACATCAATCATACAATTAAGCATACCAAGGTCTACATTTTCAATTACCCTAGGAGCTCATGGTTCTCTGTATAATTTAACCTGATTACCACCAACAGGAATGGTAGCATAAGATAAGTCCAGTTGAACATTTCCCCCTACTGCTACTGCCCGTTGTCTGGAAAGTAACATACCATAATGGGGTTTAATGTCAGTAACAATAACATCCATTTTGTAAGTGGCTTGAGGAAATGCTGCTATTTTTACTTCCACATCTTTCATTGTACCTATCACAGGTACTTCTCTGTTATCCATGGCATAGCATTTCCCATACATAGTGGTTACTGATAACCCTAATTCTTTCATAACACCATAGGGCATTACATTAGCAGCAGCCCCTGAATCTATCATGCAGTTTTTAATCAACCGGTTATTGACTCACAAAGTAACATAGAAAGGATCTACCTGAGAAGGCTCCTGGGTGATAGTGGTTCCAACATAAACCTCTGGGGTTTGGAACTCTTGATCCTTTCCAACTTTAGCTAAACCAGTGGGTAATACTGTGTCACTATCAGATATACTAGAAAATAAAGACAAAGCTGCATCCTTATGTTCTTTAATCTTTAGTAATTGTACTAATGGAACAACGACTTTCATTTGAGTTAGAGCTTGGGCCATATCAAATGTAGAATTATTGCATTTTTCAGTATTAACCTTTTATGTTTTGAATTGACTTACTCTTTTCACTGTCTCAGCTCCTTGTACATCACCAACTTTAGTATCATTTATGCCTTTGGGTACATTTTTAACTGTTTCTCCTTTCTCTTGACCAACCTCAGGAACAGTAGTAGTACTACTTGATGCCCCCTTTTTTGTAACTTCCTTTACAAACATAGAACTCGGCTCCCCCTGATCAGTGTCCCTCTTGGTGCTTCTCAGATTATAGCTATGTTTTGCTTTGGCAATTGCAGCCTTAGTGAGATTTTTGACTTCTTCCTCACTGGGCCTTCTAAGATGAACCTCCTCATCTTCAATTGTTACCACATTCAATGTAGGATGCCAACCTAAGGATAACTATCCTTGCACTAACTTTTCATTATCCAGGACATCACTGTATTCACTTTGCACGGATTCCTCATCACTTTCTATGATGGTTTCAAACATATTAATGTCAGGCTCTGCTTCTGGTCTCATGGATTCTTCCAGAGCTTGAGCTACTACACACTGATGAGGGGAATGTGCTCCATCACAAGCAATACACCAAGGGGTATTTTCTATATTGTGAATAGTCTTCCCTTTCAAGGGATCTGGTGTGTCTTGACTTTGGGTAATTTTTGGGCTTCTCAGTTTGGGGTTTACCATCCTTCCAATTGGTATTATAGGGCATGTCATGTAATCTAGGGGGCCTGTCTTGCTAGTTATAGTGAGGTTTATCATTTTTGTTAACCTTAGCAGTCAAGTCTTTCATGGTAGTAACCAACTTCTCTATTTTTTCATCCTCTTTAGCAACTTTATTGGGTTGTTGTTTGGTTTCTTGCCATAATCTACCATCTGTTCTTCTTCCTAATTTTCCAGATGCTTTTCTATTACTCTCTACATTTATGGCAATTCTAAAGGCATCTCTCAAATTATGGAGATTTTTATCTCTTAAGATATAGGCCATCTTGGAATCAAATGCATTGTAGTATGTGTTAAGACACATGTTATCATCTAGCCTCACCACTTGATACAATCTATGCATGGCTTTTTGGAATCTGGCATTGAAATCAGTGACCATTTCATTCTCAGATTTTCTAATGTTATTGAACTCATTTAGCATGAAACTTACATTAGTCTTGTCACCATACTGCTCTTGAAAGCAATTTTTAAAATCTTCCCATGAACCTATGCTATTTACTGGAAGACCTCTGTACCAATCTCTTGCATCATCAACTAGGGATTGAACAAATAGTTTCATAATAACATCTTCATCTGCTATCTCATAATCATTTATCAAATCCCCAAAAGATTTCAGATGTTCCTCAGCACTAATTGCATTGTTCCCGACAAATTTATGGAGTCTGTCTCTTAACTCAGTGGGAACATGATTCGGATATCCTGGGATCCCACAAAAAAACAATTGCCTATACTGTTCTAGATTGATTGGCCTTCTTTGAAAAGGGGCAATAGCACTATTATTTCCCATGGTCATTTTAGCTTTTGGGATTGGAGATTGAGGTGCTGGGGTGCACTACTTTTTCACAGGTAGTTGGCTTACCGAGACAATATTAGCCTATACCACAGGTTGAACATTAACCTGAGGAGGAGAAATGTGTTAGGGATTAGGCTTGCTAAGATCTTCTGATGGGAATATAATAGGGGGAGCCTTCAAGTAATTGATCTTTCTTTTAACTTCCTGATTTGCTACCTCTAACTCAGCCTTTTCCAGTTCCATTTGGAGATCTTCCTTTTCCTTCCTCATCCTTTCCATTTCTCTCTCATGTGCTAGAATCCTATGAGAAATCTCTTCTACAGTTTTGGACTCTATTCCATCATCTACCCATTTCTGTTTTCCTTTATCTACATTAGCTTTAGGAGGCTGGGAGTCATTAGATACTTCCCTAATTGGCTGGGCTACTGACTTACTAGCTTGTCTAGTTTTAGGGACTAAGATTTCCCTAATCACAGGGCCTTCCTCATCACTTTTTTCTTTTTCCTTAAGAAGCATTTCAAGATCAGCTATCTATCTAAGAAGTCTATCTCTTTCCATTAATTTGGCTTTAACTTCCTTCTCCTTATTTGCCTCCTTTTGGGGCTCTTAGGGAAATTAAATGATGGACTCTTTTGTTTAGATCTTCAATCTCTTGAGACATCTTATCCTCATCAGGAAAGTTTTCTTCAGAGTCTGATGCATTAATTTTATCTATGTCAATTAGACTAATGTTCCCATCTATTGTCCTAGGAACAGAGTGCCTAATTGCATTTGAACTCATTCTATCTTTTGCAGAAACACTAGCATGAGATAGATCTTGATTTAAAATAGGTGCATCATCAATATTTCCAAATAATCCTGAATGGAAACCTAAAATATCATGCTCTGAATCTCTAGAAGATGAATTAGACTTTGCATAGACAGGTCAATCAGGCATCTTACCAGTATTATTGTTTTTTTGCACCCACGCAGCATTCGATGGCTCATGCAACACAGATCTCTTCTGGCCTCTTCGTGACTATTCTAGCAGACCTTCTTGCAGAGTTTCATGAGGATGTTTCTTCATGAACGATCTTGTGCTCTTTATCCCTTGCATCTCGCTTGTCTTCCTTTTAGAAAATTTGTATCTCACAAGGACTGGTTCAATAATAACAGATTCGCCACCCACAAAACTATGGGAAAAAATGAAAACAAGCAATCTTACCCACAAACACACAACAATTCTCTTTACAAGTCTCAAAACAAATCCGTGTTTATATCTTTATTGTAACTCTCCCCAGTAGAGTCACCACTTTTGTTGTCTTCAAAATCTGATTCCCTTTAACATCCTCAAAATAATATGGTTTAAAGCTTGGTGCAGAAGAGATATCAAAGATAAGAAAATTCTCAAGACAACATATGACAAGGTTTGATTAGACCTTCTACACTTCGGGCTTACTCAGAGCCTAGGTGGGTATACCTTTGTGAATTAAATTCACGCTTTTAAACATAAACCCACAACAAACTAGTCTAGAAAACCAGTGGGTCTATTCACCTTGAAATCAACTGAAAACAAAGAATGGAAATTGTACTTATGTTCAACATTTTTTATCAACAAAAGTATGCAATAAACAACTTCAAGTTAATACCAGTGCCTTATCCAAGGTCACAGAGTCATCTAAACTCAAATAAGACTCCTCAAACAAAACATCTTTATGCTTCCCGTCGACTTAGTTTCTATTAATCCTTGTATATGCCTGACACTTACAAGAACTCAAGCATTATAAACCAAGCTATGGTCATCAGAATTCAAAGTTCATTCTAGAGAGTTTACTGGTATGAGTGATCCCCGCCTCTTTAATTTCCCTCCTAAAGAGAAAAGCTAACGAACACTTATACTAAAATTGCTTTGCAATTCCATTCAAACAGAACAACCCTGGATTATTCAGAATGAAAATAGTAAACAAATTTGTGAAAAAAAAACTCGAAGACAACACAAAGCTTTACTCAAAACCGATGGTCTATATATTGACATTTAGTTCAAAAAGTATTACAAGAAATTTTGATTTGCCATTAAACTCAGAAAAGCTCAGATAAATTTCTGCAGCGTTTTCTTCCAATTTTTGTGATCCCTTTTCCTCTAGTCCTGGTATCCATTTATAACAACATGGATGCACAAAGCTTCGGACTTCTCGAGGAGAGTTTGTTACAATCATTTCTTTCAAAATAAAGAGGTTAAAAGCTTTTCGCAAAAGCAGTTACAAGCTCTTTTCAGCCTCTGCAGTTACTTCAACATGTTGTTCGGTTGCAACCTCTTCTATCTTTTCAGGGGTGCTCTCCAACTGTTCCGGATCCTGGGTGGCATATTTAGTTTCCCACTCACTATATATCTCTTCTGTCAGCCATGAAAAATTAATCACATCATCTTTAATTTTAGTCAACCTTTTCCAAGAATTCCTCAGTTTGTTGACTTCTGAATTAAGAAAACCATAATGTGACTTAATTTTTTCTATCTCTTGTATTGTCACAACAAAGAAAGAAGTATCATCAAGATCAATGATTCCTTTAACTCTTGCTAACAATTTGGCTTCTATCTTCTTAAGCCATATCTGATTGTCTTTTAACTGACCCTGATTAGCAAAAATTCTTGGGAGCAACTCAAAAACTTGATCAGTGTACTCCTTCTTGCACAAATTAACCTTCCTATCCACATTATCCACCTGTGCTGCCAATTGCATTAAGACTTTAGCAACATCAGAAGTGGATTTAATAATGGGATTGGCTCTTGCTTCATCACAGGATACACACATGAACTCTAGATCTTGCTCCCTAGGTCTCCATCTGTCAAAAATGGGTGTCAAAATGGCCTTATCTCTCCTCAGCTCATTCCATATTTCCATAATTTTTCCCACATTATTGTAGAGCAATGAGGTATTTATTGTATCTGCAAAACTGGAGATTGTGGCCCTTACTTTCTCCTCATATTTCCCTGCATACAAGGCCTGAGCTTGTTTCAAGTTTTCTAGTTCTTGGGGAGTGATCTCAATCATTTGAGCGCTGGAGGGTGCTGGAGATGGTGGAAGTTCAATGATAGGGCTAGTAGGTGGAGGTCTTGCAAGAGAAGAGGAAATCATCAGTGTTGAAGACTCACCTTGTTGGTATTGTCCCATCAACTGGCTCTGCAATTTAGCAATGATGCTATCTTTACCTCTTACCTCCTCCTTGGCACTGTTATAGGCCTTTAAGACTGTTTCCAACTTAATTTGGAGGGCCTCTTTTTTTTTGGCTTCCTTCTCTGCCACTGCAACATTGAATTTTGCAGTTTCTAACACAGTGCTAGTAGCCTCTACTACCCCTGTACTCTGCACTCTCTTTACCATCATTCCACCAAGGTAACTTGACCCTGGGGTGTCTTTGCCTTTCTTTCTCTCATTTCTCTTGAGAGACCACATGACTGATGCAACATTATCCTTATTGAAAGTAACCCCTTCCATGGGTTTAGTCTCTTTTCTTACTGCATCTAATACCAGGGCATCTGCAATATCCCACTCTGGTAAGATAAGCACTCCAGCTTGTGCTACCATATCTCTTCCCTGCTTGGGGGTGATGGTTTTGAATTCTTCCATCATCTCCTATTTTATTTCTTCTTCCACTGAGGCTAGATCTTTATTGGGCTACTCAGCCTTTGTTGTCTCACATCTAGCATTATATCTATCTATATGTTGTTTCCAAATGAATTGCATAAATGCTTCCAATGTGACAAAATTGTCATCAGCTAGAAAGGCACTACGTGCCTTTTTTATCTCAGGATCCCATTCCTAGCCTTTAAGTTCAGTGGAGGTGATATCCATTTCAGCATCAATGGGTTCTTTTGGCATCCCTTCCTCCACTTCATCATAGGTGTATGCAATTTCCCCTAGACTACCCAACTACAAGAGGTGTTCAGCTATTGCTTGTTCATCTCCTATATGGATAGGGGATTGGGATGGGGAATACAAAGGTGTATCTGATTGCACTTCCTTCCTCACCCTTTGTTTCTTTGGGCTATCTTGGATGTCAATGACATCTTGTATCTTCCTCTTTCCTTTGCATGTAGAGGGCTCCCCTGTTGTAGGCACCAGCACACTGTAACCTGATTTCTTATGCAGTGTGTAATCACCAGGAGGAATTGCTTTGCTGGAAGCTGACCTACTTAGGATCATTCTGGCTTTTTCAGGGTTGCTCTTAATCATAGCTTCCCTCTTCTCCTTCAGTGTTTGCATCACATCCTCAAAGCAAATAATCAAAAATTTTATTTTCTCTTCTAGTGGGAAAAAGCTAGACAATGGGTCATAGCTTGCATCAAACTGATGCACAAAATCCAAGGCTTTCTTATAAGCCACCCACTTTTCTTTCCTTAGCTCCTGCTCATCTAGCTCAAACTCATTTCTGATGTGGTCTTCAGGAAATTGGAATTGATGAGGCCTACCTCTACATGCTACCTTCTTCCTAAACACACCATTGAAGAAGTCCTCTGGATCAGCACACCTCGACACTGCAGTGGACAAATGATAAGGTTTGAGGAAATTCTCAAAGCAGTTCCAGCCTCCCTTTGTTATTACAAATTGGTGGGCTATGGTACCTACAGGGAAAATAGTCCCTTTACCTCTGTCTGTCAACTCTGCTTCTTGTAGGCCACCAATTTGCCTAAGGATCTCCGCTATTCCCACTTTGAGAGGGACCTGGTAAGGTAACAAAAATGGAGTGCCCCAGAAACCAAAAACTCTGAAAATGGTGGAGACTGGATATAAATAAATGTCACTCCAGTTATGAACAATTTGTATATTCTCTGCGAATTCTTTTGGCCTTATGAATTCCAGAAGAACCTTGGGGACTCTTGGGTTATCAGAGCAGAGGAGAGTCCTTATTTTGGATGCAAAATATTTATCAAACTTCAAAAAACTAGCATCCTCTCTATCCCATGACAACACAGTACTCCATAATTGTACTGGCATTTTTTCTCCCTCCTTCTCCTTAACCAGGTCTAGTCCACTGGCAAAATAATCACCACCTTTGAAGAGAAAAAGGTGCATTAGGAGTGAATACCATCCGAAAGGTCTGTCCACCTTTCCATTCTTTATTCCTATCAACCCTCCATGGATAGCATCAGCAATGAAAGAGGCATAATCAAATGTGATAGCAAGAGAAGGATTCAACATCTGGGCAATCATTAGCAAGTAATGATTTGGCATATTTGCTTCAGTATCTCCTCCTAGAACATGACAAAGTGCCCAATACATTCCTTTAGCCCTAAGGGTAAACATACTTAATGAGAAGGGCTCTTGTGTGTTGGGTCCTACAACTGTTAACCCTCCTATTTTCACAAAAAGTTCCTTGAGAGGCCCATTCCTAAGATGACTTCTCTGTGCACCATAAATTTGGGCTAATGATGTGAAATTTATAGGTTCTAGGAAGTTTGTGAACTCATTAAGCCCGAATGTCGTCCTAAACTCTTCAGCATTAATTTCAACAAGGGTTTTCCCATTTACATCCCGGATGCATCTTGTGACTGGATCATAATTTAATGCCATTTGGGTTAGCAGGTCTGTATCCATGAATAACCTTGGGACTACTAATTTCCCAACATCTAATTCCCAGATACTGTTTTGAGGGGTAGGAGAATTTCTCATTTCGAATACAACTTTAAACAACCCCAACCCAGACAGTCCAACCTGTGGGTCTCTCAACCAATTACCTTTATCATATAATCCTTCTCCTGTCTTTAGGCGGGGAGCCCTGGGCACTAACTCTTTAGCCTTTGATGCCTGATTGGTTGACAATGTCAACTGTTCTAAAAAATCATCACATACACTTCTTTCTAAATAGTTAACCTTGCCGGAGAATTCCCTTTTAGGAGCCATTTTGCAAGTGTAAAAAAATAAATGTCACTCTTACACAATCCTGCAACGAATGAATTATCTTATTTTAGAACACTACACAAGAATTGCTACAAAAATATGAGAGAATCTGTTCTTTGCTTGAAGGAATTAGCTCTGCAATTGAACCGACTTGCTTTGTATATCAGGAAAATAACTCTGCGTCTGCCCTTCTGCAAAAACCTTTAAAAGATATCTTTACCCGGTTGTTAGGAAATCAAATATTTGTACTTAGGGCCTTAACTATAACATTGATTCTGCATGCTTCGACCGTCTCTTCAAAATTGAATTCATACAAGAATTCGTATTTTTCGCTCCAACGGGTCACAATATTCCTGCAAGTGTTTCATTTTGTTCTTTCGCAACTTCGCGAGGCATAACTATTGGGCAGCTTAGTCTTGCAAAATAACGCCAACCGTTCGATCAAAAGAAACTTGATTGAGTGTTAGATTAACTGACGACTTTGGCCTTTTTCTGGGTCCTGCTTTTCTATTGGCTACATAATACCGCATGGCATCTAACCATTGGCCTTGAAATCCATTTCGCATTCCACTTGACACTGGCCACGTGTCTTTCCTTTTATACTGCTGGTTCCACCTTGGCAGGCCCATACTTTCTTCTTAGACCACATGTCCTCATGACACGTGGACGGTTCTCGTTCACTCTCATTATTTCACGGGCATAAAGAGTGAGCACCTTACCCTTGCGAAATACCACGGACCGTTGGATCATCTCTCAAGCTGATCGGCATTTAATCCTCTGAAAAGGCTCTCAGGAGGGGTGGGCCTGCTGACTCGTCGTAAACACCTGGCATCTAGTCACTCTCGGAGCTGACTTGTTGCTCCATCATTTGCCAAAAGAGAACCACGGGGCCCCACTTTCATCTCAACAACTGCATCCTCCAGGTCATCATCATGACACGTGGACGGTTCTCGTTCACTCTCGCTATTTCGCAGGCATAAAGAGTGAGCACCTTACCCTTGTGAAATAGCGCGGACCATTGGATTATCTCTCAAGCTGATCAGCATTTAATCCTCTGAAAAGGCTCTTAGGAGGGGTGGGCCTGCTAACTCGTCGTAAACACCTAGCATCCAGTCACTCTCGGAGCTGACTTGTCACTCCGTCATTTGCCAAAAGAGAACCACGGGGCCCCACTTTCATCTCAACAACTGCATCCTCCAGGTCATCATCATGACACGTGGATGGTTCTTGTTCACTCTCGCTATTTCGTAGGCATAAAGAGTGAGCACCTTACCCTTGCGAAATAGCGCGGACCGTTGGATCATCTCTCAAGTTGATCAACATTTAATCCTCTGAAAAGGCTCTTAGGAGGGGTGGGCCTGCTGACTCATCATAAACACCTGGCATCCAGTCACTCTCGGAGCTGACTTGTCACTCCGTCATTTGCCAAAAGAGAACCATAGGGCCCCACTTTCGTCTCAACAAATGCATCCTCCAGGTCATCATCATGACACATGGACGGTTCTCGTTCACTCTCGCTATTTCGTAGGCATAAAGAGTGAGCTCCTTACCCTTGTGAAATAGTGCGAACCGTTGGATCATTTCTCAAGCTGATCGGCATTTAATCCTCTGAAAAGGCTCTTAGGAGGGGTGGGCCCGTTGACTCGTCGTAAACACCTGGCATCCAGTCACTCTCGGAGCTGACTTGTTGCTCTGTCATTTGCCAAAAGAATACCATAGGGCTCTAGGTGTTATTAACAGCTGTACCCGCCAGGTCATATCTACCTGCGACATGACTCACCTCTGTGGCCCGCCTTTTATCTTTTAACCTTGACCCGCTGACTGTTGTGATTTGTGCCACGTGCCACCATTTTACTCGCTGTCAACAACCAACTGGATCATCAGTGTGGCATGCCATGTGGTTTTCGCTATTTCGCGGGGTATAAACTACGCGCAACTTCGCTAGCGAAATAACGCGAGCCATGGATCCATCCGCGAGATGCGCACTAGTTACTAGGCCCGACAACTTTAGAAGAAAAACATACAAGGCATAAAATTTTTGACTAATCAACATAAACCACCTAGGCAGACAACAAGGGGGGACACATCCTACGACCCCACGACCCATTACTTAAGTGAATAAAGTAACAGAAGATTAGAAACCAGAGGATTTAAAACAAATATGATAGGATCTAAAATCAAAAACCCTTAAACCCTTAAAGGCTAGAACAAAGCTGAAGCATTTGGAATTACACCCCATTCGAAAAAATCAACATACCATAGCCAATCATGAGAAAAGAAAAACCCAATTTTAATCAGTGATAACAACCACAAATATAGAATCATTCCCTCTCTGTGTTTTAGGAAATCCAAGTATGAAATTCATTCTTATATCCTCCCAAGGTCTTACCGATACTATCAAAGGTTTATACAATCCCACATTCTAACTACTCCCTTTTGCAACTTGACAAATTCTACAACTTTACACATATTTCCTAACATCCTTATGAATCTGGGGCTAAAAGTATTGTTCACTCACCAAGGCTACTGTTTTGTCAACACCAAAGTGTCAAGCTAATCCTCCACTATGTTTCTCCTTTATTAGATTCTCCCTCATAGAACTCTTAGGTATGCACAACTAAACTCCTTTGAATAACATCTCATCTTGAATGAAATAATCCAACCACTTACTCCAATCTACCATAACCGGCTCTCTACATGCTTTCCAAGTTTCTCCAAAATCCGGTTCATCATCATATAAGGTCTTCAACTCTTCAAACCCTAATACTATCACCCTCATCTATGCTAGTAGATTCCTTCTCCTACTGAATGCATCATCAAATTTGTTAGATTTCCCACTTCTATGTTTCAACACAAAGGTATAACTCTGAAAAAATTCTACCCATCTAATATGCCTCTGATTCAACTTACTCTGACTGTTCAAATAATACAAGGCTTGATGATCTGTATACAACAAAAACTCCTTAGGCAATAAGTAATGTCTCCACTCCTTCAAGGATTGAACTATGGCATAGAACTCCTAGTTATATACTGAATATCTTCTCCTAGAATCATTCAACTTCTCACTAGAATAGGCTAATGCTCTCTCTTCTTCACTAAAGACTACTCCTATTGTTTTTCCACTTGTATCACAATCAACTTGGAATACTTTATTGAAATCCAATAAAGCTAACACTAGTTGCTTAGTCACTTTCTGCTTAAATAACTCAAAACTTTTTTTTTCTTCAGTGGTTCACCCGAATTCCTTCTTATCTCCCCTCTATTGGCAATTGACACTCAATAGGTTGGTTTCACTATGTTGTAATTTATGGCAACATTGTATCTTATTCTGGCTTCAAATTTTGGTTCAGTTGTGTACTGAAAGGCACTTCATAGACACTTCACCTGCACCAGCACCGATAGGACATAAGCATTTCTTTGGTTACTGGCAATCTAGGCCGACATGGTTTAGAATATGGATATCAGTATTGGAGGCTGACATCTCTTGGATTTGACATGGGCAATTGTTTTTAATATTTATACATTCATGTTATCTAGCAGGCATGTAATTTGATATTCTAATTATTTGTAAGCCAACATAAGGCATGATAAATTGTATAGGGTATATAAGTCAGTTGGATTAGATCATTTTGTAATACAGTGTAACAGATATGGTGATGGATATGCAAATATGATATAATGTGAAATACATCATGGAGATGATGTATGTGAGGATATTTATGTAAGGGTTATTTCGGTAAAGGGTTTAGGGTTTCAGACTGGAACAGACAGAGCTTAAACCAGAACTGTATTCTAGAATAGAAGATGCTATCTTAGCAGTTCAACACTTCTTTGGATTGTAGTCTAGATTTATATGTAGTCAGTGAGGCTCCTTTTGTGATTGAGCAATGTGCTCTAGGCTATAAGCCTTCCTGAGAGTGCAGGTTGATATTATGGGTCACAAATACCACTGTGGTTTTTCCTCTTTGAGGTTTTCCATGTATAATTTTGTGTGTTATGACTCTCATTTATGTGATTGTCTTATTGGTTGCTTTACTTCTTTCAATTCTATATGTACCGGTATACTGGTTGGTGTATGCATGTTTTAATAGGGCTAAAATTGATCATTTCAGTATAACACTGATTCACCGCCACCCCACCCCCTCTCTCAATATTATTGGATTCCAGCAATTGGTATCAGAGCCTTGTGCCTCAGAGGAAGTTTAACAACTTGAGGAAGATCCTAAATCCAAAATCCATGGATATGGCTTTGGAGAAGCAACTTGAGATGGCACTTGAATATTATGATGTTGAAAGGTTGAAGAACTTAAAGCTACAAGATGAATTGAATTCTGCTAAGGAATTCATTCTTGTCCTACAAGAGAGGTTATCATCTATTCAAGCTAGGAGGAAGGAAATTTTACACAGTTAGGATGATGAAGAGAAAGATGCACCTAAAGAACAATGTCAGAAATTGAGTTAGGAGAACATGGTTATGAGAAATGAAATGCAAGTTATAACTATGAGAATGTCTAAGGAGATTGAGGATTGAAAGAAAAAGGAAGAAAATCTTGATGTATCCCTGAAGAACAAATATGAAGAATGTGGTAGGTTGGTTCATGAGAATGATATGTTGAGAATTGATTTAGTACAATCCCAGAGTAATGAACAAGAGCTTGAGAGAAAAATGATAATTCTGAGAGAAGATTTAACTACTGGAAGCGAGTATAAATAAAAATTCAAGATTAGTTCAACACGGCTAGATGAATTATTGAAGAGACAAAGGTAGATTGGAGATTACAGTGGACTTGGCTTTGAGCAAGGACAAAGTTCTAGTACTGCTAATGAAGATCAAAAGCATAAGGCACCGGTAATGCAATTTAATGCTTATAAATTGAATGGTAGATGTTTTGTTTGCAATAGACTTGGTTACATGGCTAGACAATGTAGAAACAGAGCAAATTAGAATCTTGGTTCTACTCCTGGTAAATGTTTTAAATGCAATAAGTATGGTCATAAGACAAAAGATTGTAGAATGAATATTAAATGTTATGCATGTGGAAAGTTTACACATATGGCTAATCAGTGCAGGTCAAGCAATTTCACTAGTTTTAGCAAAGCAATTCAAAGGAACAATGTTACATGTTATGCATGTAATGAGGTTGGACATATTGCTAAAATTATGTAGAAGCAGAAATCCACTAGTTGGTAATGGAGGATCAAATGAGAAAGGGAAAGAGAAGGTTAGTGAAATCTAGCAAGATCATACTTAGAGATGGGTTAGGAAGACAAAAGAACAATCATCAGATGGAAATGCACTAGTTACTTATCTGGTAGAGGAGGTTGCTCGTGCACCAACAGGTAGCTCATCCGGTAACTGAGGTAGATTCCTTAGGGATTGGCAAAATTCATGAAGATGTTGCATATGACCCGAGAGGAGGTTTTGGAAGATGTTCTAGACACTAGAGATGCTTATCTGCCATGGATATGTTCTATTCGAGATCCAGTATCTTTCACCGGTAGTCATTTATGTCAATGGAAGATTAGTGCAATTTAAATATAAGTGATATTCTATTCGAGATCCGGTATCTTTCATCGGTAGTCATTATTAATCACCTTGCACTTAGAGTAATTTTAGAGTGATTAAGAGTGACTAAGAGAAATCAAAGGCATTTCAAAGCAATCAAATTTCTTCTTGAGCAATTTCATCGGTGACTAGAAGAATTTGTTAAGGATTTTCACCAAAAGTGATCAACACATATTTATCTTTAAACATGGAAGTGGGATCATCATCTATTCCTATCTTTGTTGCAAACCCGACTGTAGTAGAGGTCAAGGACCGCCCGAGGCCAATTTTCAAGCAGTATCCAAATGTCGCTACCCTAGAAGATTAGGTTGGAGCATTTTCTCATGTTCCCAAGGGAGTTGACTATGTTGAAGATGTTAATGCATACATACATTATCACATTGAGGACTTGGGAACATCTGAAATAAAGGGCATGTAGATGAGTGAGCTGATGGGAGAATCTAGAAAGATCAAACTGACGTACAAGCACATTGAAGACTTAGGGTTAATCGGCATTCTGGGCATCCCAGAATTCAAAGATGTGATAATTAGGTATGTTTTGAGCAGAGTACATGGGTATTTTATCTGGTTAGATAGACCTTACAAGATCACCAAGGAAGTCATTAGGGAAATCACTCATTTACCATCGATTGGGCAACATCTAGATAAGAAGGTTTTGAATGATTTCGTGAACAAAATCATTGGCGTGACATCTGATAGGAGATCTATGAGAATAAGCACTATTACCGACATAGACATCAGATTTGGTAGCATGATTGTCATGTATAAGGTAACTCAGTCAAACTAACTGAATTATGTTTCCAATTCTTGCATTTTTAGCTGCATACAAAATGATGAGAGAGAATGTGAAATTGGATCTATATGGTTGGATGTTAGATGAGTTATTAATAAACCTAGGAAATATTAAGGGAGAAAATAAGGGAACCTTCTGGTATGGAAACTTAATAGTCTTCTTAATGTTATTTTTCACGAATGATACACCCAGTTTTGGTATAAGGTAGTGGACATTTAACATCCTGGTAGGGAGACAATTGAAACAGGCAATTGCTGCCTTAGGCAATCAGAGAGATGATAAAATATGGGGATATTTCAAAGCATTTAAAAAATCTATTAAGTCTAGGGTAAGGGTTCCTAACCATATTGTAGAAAAATATATAACTGACATATGCTTCATGGTGAAGAAGGATGAAACACTTATGGAAGCGGTTAAGCCCTGGAAGATTTGGATTGAGTAAATGGGCTATACAGTGGATGTACAGATTCTTGAGGCTTATGCAAAATTAATGATTGATGCACCTATTGATGAGGTAGAGAAGCCCTTTAGTACTGCAAAACAAAAATCACAAGAGGTTGAAACAGAGTTCAACCGGAAGAAGAGAGAGAAGCAGGAAGGAAAGGATAGAATTTTTTTTGAGAAGGTCTCACAAGACATTAAAGCATTAAATTGATGTTGTCCTCGAGAAAGACAGGAAGAGGAAGAATCCAAAAGTACACATTGAGCCTTTACATCAGAGTCTGAATTTGTGGATGACACACCCTTGGCATTCAAGAGGGTTGTAAGGAAGAAAATAGAGGAAAAAAAAAGGTAGAAGATAAAAAGAAAATACCGACATAGAAGCAAGCACCAAAGGAAACACCTTCAGCTGCATCTGGTACTACAAAGAGGAAGAAGAAGAGTGACATTGATCTGGCAATTCAATCTTGTAATGTGACTATCATTCCACCTAAAACTTGTGCAGAGTTAGTAGATGAAATCACTAAGGATGTCATGTTAAAGAATGTACAGTTTTATTATGAGCACTTAGAGGATGATGAACAAAGAGAGGTAGAGGAAGCAGTCTTATTATACTTGGATATTTTATAAGAAAGCCTTAATAGAAATTGAAAACAAAATACTGGGAGAATTATATAATATGTTAGATGCTAGAAGACTGTCAGCAATGAAAGATGATAAGCATATCAAAATTCAAGAGTTATTATTTGTTTTTGTTACTATTTCTCCAAAGGAAATGGAAAGGACACTTGAGGTGGTAGATAGAAAAGTATTTAATAGCAAACATATAATAACTAGTCTAATGCTAGGAAGGATAAATGAAATAATAAAAGAAACTAAAAAACCATGGGTTAAGTTCTTTGGATAGAACAAAGGTTTCTTTACTTCACCAGAATCAAAGACAGACACTGTAGACACCTTGGTTGAAGGAAAAGGAAAGAGGATCATGGGTACTTCACCCTCAATTTTTAAAAACATTAAGATAGTGGAAATTAAGCCCCCGGTAATTCAAATGTACAGAAAGATATTGAGATATCAGATAATACAGAGAGTGAAAAATTTAATGATGTACAGGATACTGATTTTGAGGATAATAGTTCTCCGGATACAAATGTACAAGTTGAGGTTACAGTTCCTTCAGAGGAACCGACAATTACAAAGACTGCACCAAGTGGTGAAGCCACTGGTGCAAGTGAGGAAGCCATAAAAGATAAATCATCAGAAGAGAAGAAAGGGGAAACTGGTAGTTGGTTCATCATTGTTGTCAATTGACACATCGTAGGTTGAAAACAAAAACATAACAGAGATGATTCCTACTAAACTCATGATGATGGTAGCACAAAAACTACTGAAGGAGGGATCTATAGATAAAGGGATTATTGATCAATCAATCACTATTTTACACAAATTAGTCCCGAAGTGCAAGATTGATAATGAAGCAAGCCCATCCGACAATCTTAAGACAATTATTGAGCATATTTCAAAGGATTTTCAATCCATATAGCAGATTTCAAACCGACAAGAATTGGAGAGGTTCACTTAGGCTAAGAGAGTTGCATTTGATCAGGTGATTGAATCTGAGAAGGAGAAGATTGATGAAAAGCTGAAACTGATAGAAAATTCTTTGAAGAAGTGTACAAATATTTATAGGGTATGTTGTAACATTGATATACTTTCAATTAATGTGGATAAGAAGATAAAAGAATTTCAGGAGAAAATTATAAATATAGCTAATTCTTTTGACGGACTGACTTCATTGACTACATCCATTGATGGTCAAATTTTGATTTTGGAAGCCCAAATTTCTGTTCTTGAGAAGGAAAGAGACAAAATTATAAGAAGAGACAAAATTTTGAGAATCTTAGTGAGTCCCTGGTTGGATTCACTCAGTGTACATAAGAAAGAATGTATGGATATGGTGGGAAACCCCACGCCGGCAGAGGTAAATGAGAAAGAGTCATTTTCACATATATTTGAGCTTATATCCATTTCCGGCTTATCTTGAGCTATTGGATAAGGCTTGTCCAAAAATTTTGAAATTTGTTAAGCTCTGGTAAGATATTTTTGGGATATTCATGGTACAATTTTTTGGATCTTTAACATTCTTTTTAGAATTTTTTATGGCATTGATGTCAAAGGGGGAGTGATATAGATGTGAAAAATAATAAAAGGAGTTGTATACATTAGGGGGAGATATGGATATATGGAGATATGGGAGTATGGAGTATTTTGCATTAATGAATATTTAGCTCAGGGGGAGCAGGCAGGATGGAACAGGCAGATGAAACCTTGACCATTTTTCACATGAGTGTTGCCATCAATGCCAAAGGGGCGGATTGTTGGTAATTGACACTCAATTGGTTGGTTTCACCATGTTGTCATTGATGGAAACATGGTATCTTATTCTGGCTTCATGTTTTGGTTCAGTTGTGTACCGACATGCACTTCATAGACACTACATCGACAGGATAGAAGGATTTCTTTGGTTACTAGCAATGCATGCCGACATGGTTTAGAATATGGTTATCCATATTGGAGGTCGACATCTCTTGGATCCGACATTGACAATTGTTTTTAATATTTATGCATTCATGTTATCTAGCCGACATGTAATTTGATATTGTAATTATCTTTGTAAGTCGACATAAGGCATGATAAATTGTGTAGGGTATATAGGTTAGTTGGATTAGATTATTTTGTAATATAGTCTAACAAATATGGTGATGGATATTCGAATGTGGTATAATGTGAAATATATTAGAGAGATTATGTATGTGAGGATATTTATGTAAGGGTTATTCCGATAAAGGGTTTAGGGTTTCAGACCGGACCAAATAGAGCTTAAACCAGAACTGTATTCTGGCATCGAAGATTCTATCTTAGTAGTTCAACACTTCTCTGGATTGTAGTTTGGATTTAGATGTAGTCAGTGAGGCTCCTTTTATGATTGAGCAGTGTGCTCTAGGCTATAAGCCTTCCTGCAAGTGCATGCCCCTTATATTTTGTAATATCTCTTTATATGGCCAGTGGATTGATATTGTGTGTCACAAATCCCACCATGGTTTTTCTTCTTTGAGGTTTTCCACGTATATTTTTGTGTGTTATGATTCTCATTTATGTGATTGGCTTATTGGTTTCTTTACTTCTTTCAATTTTGTATGTACCGGTATACCAATTGGTGTATGCATGTTTTAATAAGGCTAAAATTTATCATTCTGGTATAACACTGATTCACCTCCCCCTCTCAGTGTTATTGGATTCCAACAATAAATATTTTTTTTGCTTCAGTGGTCCACCCGAATTACTTCTTATCTCCCCTCATGGTCTCACTCATAGGGTTACAAACTGAACTAAAATTTCTGATAAACTTCTGATAGAAACTAGCCAATCCATGAAATGATCTTACCTCTCCAATGCTTTATGGTGTAGGCTACTCAATAATTGCTTTCACTTTCTTAGGGTCCATTTTCAAACCATCAACAAATATCACAAATCCCAAATAAACTAACTCTTCCTTCATGAAAGTACACTTCTTAACATTTATTAGCAACTTTTGTTCTCTCAACCTCTGCAAAACTTGTCTCAAATGCAACAAATGCTCCTCATTTTTCTTACCAAAAATAAAAATGTCATCCAAATAAACAATAACAAACTTGCCCAATAATTTCTTCAATACATTATTCATCAACCTCATGAAAGTACTGTGTATTAATTAACCCAAAAGGCATCACCAACCATTCATGCAGTCCTTCATTTGCCTTGAATGTTGTCTTCCACTCATCTCCTTCTTTGATCCTAATCTGATGATATCCACTCTTCAAATGTATCTTTGTAAAGTATTTTTCTCCACTCAAATAGCCCATTATGTCATCCATCCTAGGCAAATGAAATCGGAATTTCATTGTAATCTAGTTTATTGCTCTGGAATTGGTACACATCCTCCATTCTCTATTCTTCTTAGGTGCTAACACTGTTGGTACTCCACAAGGGCTCAAACTTTATTTGATCAAACCTTTCTTCAACAGCTCCTGCACTTGTCTATTTAACTCCTCATCCTTTGTTGGTGTTAACCAGTGTGTAACTTTGCTAGGCAAACTAGCTCCGAGAATCAAATCCATGCAATGACTGATACTTCTTACCAGTGGTAATCCATCAAGCACATTATCTAAAATGATCTCTTCAGATTCTGTCAGCAATTCCTTTACCTCCTTTGGTTATTCTTCTTCCGGTTCTGGTCTCTTAGCCTTCCTAGGAATCAAGGCAAAATATACATTCTCATGTCTCATTCCATCCAATAATTTCCTTTCATCCACCAAACAGATCCTAGAATTTGTACAAACTTCACTCTTCAAAGTCTCCTCCAAAGGTAACAAGGTTTGCTTCATTCCGTTTGCCACAATGGTGTATATGTTCTTCCTCCCATCATGAATTTCCTGTCTATCAAACAACCAAGGTCTACCCAACAAAAGGTGACAAATATCCATTGGCATAATATCACACAAAACTTCATCATGATAATTCCCAACTTTCAATTTTATCAAACATTGCTCATTTACCAATAACTTATATTCATCCTAAATCCATGCTATCTGATAAGGCTTAGGGTGTTTCAACCTTTCCAAATTTAACTTATTCACCATCACCTCTGAAACAAGATTAGCTGAACTACCACTATCAATAACAACTTTACAACACCTACTGGATACCTCACATCTAGTCTTGAATAAATTTCTCCTCTACAAGGGCTCTTCATCGTCTCTGGTATAACACAAAAATCTCCTCATCATAAAAAATTCTCCATCTTCTAGTTTGTTAATTGATCTGGTGGGCTTTTCTTCTACCACTTCTGCTCTTCTGATATTCTCAGTCTTCTTACATTCAAATGCACGATATCATTCTCCTCCACACTTATAGAAAGTACCTCTAAATGTCTTCTTGTCTTGTCTACCAAAATTTTCATTCCAGTAGTCATCCAGTTCTCTCCAGTAGAAATTTCTATCATCTTTCCATTATGAATTACCTTCTCTACTTACTTCCTTGTCCTTGTTTTGATCTGTACTGATACCTCTACCTCGGGTATATCCTCTTCCTCCTTGAAATCTACCTCAATAAACCTTCTACCTCTACCTCTCTGCCTCTTCTCATGTCTTTTGTTTAACTTCTCCTCAGCCTTCAGGGCATACTAGTAAGCCTCTTCAACACTCTGCAATTTGACCAAACTTAGTTCATCTTGTATAGAAATCTGCAACCCATTAAAATATCTTGCAACTTGCTCAACTTCATCATCAACATGTATGGATATGATATTCAGCTTATAAAATGCTTCGGTGTATTCCTTCACACTAGATTCTTTCTATCTCAAGTTCTGCAGCTTCCAGAATAGATTCACTTGATAATCAACCGGTTTAAATTTTGACTTCATCTTAGCAACCATTCGATCCCAAGTCTTGATTTTCTCTTTACCTCTTCTTTGTCTATCAACTTGTAAATGCTCCCACCAAATAGATGCATGACCTTTCAGCCGACTACAACCATATTTCACCTCCCTTTCTTCTGCAGTGTTTTCAAAAAAAAATACTTTTCATCTTCGAGATCTAATCCATCAATTCATCGGAATCCAATTTTTCATCATATTCTGGTGGGGTAAAATGGGGTTTAGTATTATCCCTACTCAAAACCCTCAAAAATCTCTCTTCATTTGGATCAACTACCGATGGGCTTACTTGTTCTGTTGGGGCTTCTTCTCCTTCATCTTCACTTACATCTTCAATATGTCGGCCTCTTCTCTATGCTACCTCCATGACTTTCAATCGATTTGCTATCCCTCACAACATCTCCATCATAGCAGGGTCTGCATTCCCATGCACTCCACCATTCCTAGTTCCTCTTCGTGCCATCTTTTACCAATCCTCTGCAGCTGCAAGTTGGATTCTTAGTCTGCCACCGCACAACAAAATTCCCAAGACTACCGGAATGAAAACTCGCTCTTATACCACTTGATGCAGTTACCTGTAAGGGAAAACCTAAAAGAGATCAGTCTGAACCAGTCAACATGAGTAAACACAACGGAAACACAAAGATATGATGGAGGAAATGTAGAATATATTGAATTATAACATGAAAATTGATTACAATCAACCAGTAACAACCAGATTATAGAAAAATGCCTCATAGACCTACTTGAACATACTAAAAGTATATAATAGGTCACAACCGAGACCTCAAATCTCAAGATCTTTTGTCTACACTCAGTCTCGTCATTTCGTTACATTATAATGCGCAATTAAAAAGATATATATGATCCAAGGGGATCTAGTCGGCCCAAAAAGGGATCAAAACCCAAAGAACAAGACCTAACGTGTACAACCAACAAGGTCGGCCTCTGCCAAAGAAATCGTTCTATAAAATCCAAAGGATGAGGTGTAAATCATGGGAAAAGGTTGGCCACACGCTAAGGAACATGGGAATCAATGTTCAGGGTTCCGTAAGCTATGTAAGAGATCTGGTAGATCACAGATGCAAATAGGTCTAGGCAACTGGTAACAAGAAACTATCATGGAAATGGGTAGCGATAACTTGCCAAAAAATGATCCAAATGTGATGAGCTTTGGAAATAAGATAGATGGTCCAGTCTTGAAGCAAAATCCGAATCCACAGGATCCGGTGAGCCAAATCTGATACACACATAAAATAAATGTTGAAACTGCAAACAGAAAGAAAAACAGAAAGGAAAATATTCTTGGTTGATGCAAGACTGCCATGAACCGGGGATGCTCTTGCATCATTGGATTATTAAACATAAAATAATAAATAAAAAATATAAGATGAGCACACATAACACCAAGATTTTTGTACGTGGAAAACCCTGTTAGGGGAAAAACCACAGGGGGGATGTGTTGAATTTTGATGATTAGAGATGTAAGCAAACATACATGTTAATTGGGTGCTCATTTAACCATGAGAAATGGCTCAGATCATGTTTCCCTCCCAACCATAGACGATAAACTATTATTGTCACCCCCAAGCATATTTTCTCTGATTAGACCTACTTGTCTTGGTATAATCGATATTAAAGTGAATGAGATCGCACCTAATATATACATGATTGGTACCCTTTCACAGAGGGTCAGCCCTCATGACTCATGCATTAATTAATTAATTTCATTTCATATTTAATATATGAATTGCTCCATCAAGGTCAGCTCACCTAGAAAATATAAAACATAGTGTATTAATAGCTTTGGGATATCTCCTACTGCTAACCACATACATCATCACTCCCTCTATAGCTAGGGAGATATCTTCTTAGGTACTCATGTCAATGACATCCACCATGGCTACTCCTAGAGGGTGGATCTATTATGGCTACTCCCATGCATGAAAATGAATATGCACACAAGTGTCCATCACAGAGTCACTCAATGTGATGTCGTCATCATGACATTCACCATGGTTACTCTGAGAGGGTTAATAAGTACATGTCATGGAATCATGATATCCACCATGGCTACTCCCAGAGGGTGGATCCACCATGGCTACTCCTAGAGGGTGGAAAATCAAATGAACAGAAGTACCCATCAAGAAATCCTCAAAATGATGTCGTGATCTCATCATGACGTTCACCATGGCTACTCCTAGAGGGTGAATAAACACGAGTGCTAAGGCATGGAGTCTCTCACATGAAATCCACCATGGCTACTCCCAAAGGTTCAATCAAGGGATTTCACATCAAACTTCTCTCGCAGAGAAGAATGCATTAACAATGGCTTTCAACTCAAACTTCTCTTTCACAAAGAAGAATGCATTAACAAGATCTTCATGATGATGTGGCTCCCTTTAAAAATGATATTATCCTTTTGACCTCCTTGTCCAAGGTTGTATCTGATGAAATGTCAGACTCCCTCTGAATGTTGATTCCTCCTCTTCGAAGAAACGTCTCCAACCACTAACTCAATCTCATTGCAGCAATTATCAAGGTCTTCCTTCCTTGAATGCAATCTCTTGTGCTTCTTGGGTTGTTCTGAAAGCATTTTTTAGAGAGAGATTACAAATAGAATCAACTTATCACAAATAGAAATATTAATTCTCAAAGAATACATCATTTACTATTGAAATGTATAAAAAAAATCATGAAATACTTATCTCATTCAAATCAAAATCTCTTTAAGTGCTGCACTTGAGCACTTTTTAGGACTACACATCTGAATTCACTGATGATGTTGACAACCATCTCTACAAATATACTATCAAAATATCCCGCGTACTGCACCTGATTGTTTCTATCCCCTAGAAGAAGGTTTGCACCTAAAGGGTATTGTCTCAAATGTTCCAACTTTCTCTTCCATCTTCCTTGATAAACACCATCTTGTGCACATTCAGGATTAACTACTTCCAAGCCCTCATATCCCATGAAACTATTACTGAATTGTGCATTGAGCTTCTTTCCTCCATTGTTGTTCCTCATATTTTACTTTTCAGCTCCAATTTCTACTATATGCATCCAATTCCTCTTTGCAAACTCCAATTTCTGCTCGAAGAAGTGGAGGCGCCGATGTATGCTTGCGCTTGAGAGGGGAAGGCAGACATCAAGATCCCGCGAGAGCATCACATTGCCACCCCCGATCACTCCTGTAGTTGTAATCTCACTTGTTTTAGTTGTCAATGTTATCCTTGCCTATCAAAGACGCGGAAAGGTAATCGATATTCCTGCAGGAAGAGTGGTTGCACTCTAATATATAGCACCCTCCACCCCATCCTTCACACTGGTTTTGATACTTACACTCTTGCAGATAGCACATGATCTCTTAAATGAATCAAGTCGATGATATATGAATCGATTATATCACTTAGAACCTCATGTCAAGCCTTCCTTTAGAATAAGCGATAGAAATAATTAAATCACATTTTGGCGATCCTCTGCCAACAACTGTTATTGTATTATTCTCAGTGATTTCCTCTTGTCAGACTTATGAGATTTGGAATCCAACGCAGGGACTAGTACTATATTTTAAATTCCTTCTATTGCCCGATAAGAGATAAATATCAATCCTTTGTCACCATTATCATTATAATTAGCGTTTCGCGGTGGCATCGAACTACCTTGGCCAGAGCTACTCCCATTGGGGGCTGCAGCGTGGGAGCGGAAAGGAAACTGAAACACGAACCTTCGTTTGCCAACAACACTAGCGCCACCAACTGTATCACTAGGTCTTGCAATGGAGCCCCCGCTTGGGTTTGACAATTCCTTAGGGGGTATTTCGTAGCGGCATACTAGACAAGAGGAGTGCAACTGGAACCAGGGTAAAATATAGTCAGGATGATATAATTATTTTCAGGGCATCTATTGCATTTCTGATCCTTCTTGAAAAGTATCTTAACAAATGGTGCACTTCCCGACGTCTGAATTGAGATGCTCATCCATAGTTTTGATCACTAGCAAGGCTTGCACTATGGCCTTGGATGCTGACAGAGTGTCGTAGCGGTTCAGAAATTCTCGACCAATTGCTGAATGAGCAGCTCCAACCCGCCACCCAGATAACAGTCATTGATTGTAGAAGGAAACCTAATCCCTCCTTTCGTCGTCACCACCTCAGGACTGCCCAATGCAACACCAATGTGGCGCTTCATCATCCAACTGAAAAAAAATCACCAATGCAACTGTCCCCGATTGTTATGTGCGACGCCTCTCCTTCTGCAACGCTGGGTGGGGACGGAGTCGGATGAGGGATTTCCATTTTCTCGACGAAACCCCCATTATACTGCGCACAAGTGACCTCCTCTCCCACTCCTAGTATAGGCGTCACCATTGTATCGCACATGAAGCACCAGTATCTTTGTCATTACTGTGAAGGAAACTTATGAATCTGATCAAATTTTAAAACCTAGCTCTGATACCATGTTGAATTTTGAGGATAAGAGATGTAAGAAAACATAAATGTTAATTGGGTGGTACCCTTTCACAAAGAGTCAACCATCATGACTCATGCATTAATTAATTAATTTCATTTCATATTTAGTATATGAATTGCTCCATCAAGGTCGGCTCACCTAGCAAATATAAAACATAGTGTATTAATAGCTTTGGGATATCTCTTGATGCTAACCACATACATCAATAGGATGAACCCACAAAATATGTATACTTTGTTATAAGTATTACAATGGGTAATAAACATGCACTTAGGCACACTACCTAGAGCTCACTACTCAAAAAAAAGAAGGCTCATTGCCCAACGAAGGCTCACTACCTATACATAAAATTTCGGATCACATTCGGAAAACATGAACTATGAAATAACATCTCCTTAATGCTTGGTTCAATTCCATTGAAGCACAAAACAACTTTCTCCTTTACACTTCTCTTTGCCTTCAAAAGATGTATACATTCAATGCACATACATTCTCACTTATCCAACTCTCATACTTGAATACACAAATGATACATTTATTTATGCATATCAACCTATCTTTCCAAGGTCATCTCAACACTCATCACCTAATTACAAAAACATAACCATATACAAAACAATATCATATGTGGACCAAGAAATGTCATTCAAGACATAGCATGAACCCAAATTAATCACCTTGAACATGAAACACCTCTGAGAATTATGCCTTGAACATCCACAACACACTGCAAGCATCTGATCAACCAATAACATGAATAATACCACTAAACTAAAGTAAAATATCAATTGTGACCTCAAAAATCAATTCAGACCATCAACACAAAAAGAACATGATCTAGAAACATCCACAAGCATCATGAATTACCATAGAAACATCTGCACCAACACAAATTACAAGAATCATCAACATCTTCATACTGGACCTCAAGAACATCAAGTGCAATGACTGTCAACCTTGAAAAATCACTTGCGGACCTCCAAACCATGAACCACATGAATTAGGGACACACACCAATATCCCAAACATACCGCCAAATCCGTAGATCAAGATATTACAATGCGGAGCAATGCAAATCAAAATATTGTCACATTATCATCACTGAACAATTGAAAACCAGCCACAACACAGATACTCATAACTCAATCAAATCTTCATGCGGACCTTTGAAACTCGCACTAAATCAAATATAAACAGTCCTCTGCAAACCCTTTAATATGCAAACTTTGATCTACAACAGATTGAACAAACTAGCTCACTAAACTACACTGCATAATAGAGAAATATGTTGACATCAATGACAACACATCTCTCAAATATCCTCAAATATCTCTCAAGCACATATTTGCAACACTCTTCCAACAATCTCCAACTATTTCTATCCATTTGGGTATAAATGTATTGAATTTACTTAAATAATGCTTATGCAACCATAGAAACCAAAGTTGAGATCTTAATGAAGGTCCCACAAAGGACTATATAATTCTAAACATACAAGCAAACAAGGTTCTATCGATATGTTTACAAAGGAATATGTTTATAATCTATTACAAGAGAAATACTTAGTAATCCCTACATAATATGAACATTTACTTTGTTATTTTGAAGAGGTACTTCACAAAATAATTGTGCATATTTTTCAACCTTCTAGTTGATTAATTAATCACAAATACATCTATAATGAATAAACTACAATTCGATATAATAAATAAAAGTTAAATATGCAACTTACATTCACTCTTCAAAGGTTACAAGGAATTTATTGCAAGATTCAACCAAACCTACATAAACATACTATCAAAATATAATACCCAAAGATGGAACTTGAAACTTGAAGGATTCTTATGTATACTTTATCTATTGCCACAAACTTGAAGATAGCATGCAAATAAGCATCAAACTCATAAGTCATATGATTATTACTTTGCAATAGTTGTATATAGTTTCGAGACATTTCTTCTCCTTGGATCACTCTTACAATCATGTTGAAATACAATCCAATTTACATGCAAGGTACAAATAATATTTTTTTATTAATTTGAAACCATTATGAATATTAATGGTGAATGGGATTGACGTACCCAGTGTAATAAATTACCCATAAAATCTATAGGAATGGCCCCAAAAAGATATGTGTCATTACTCCTAAATGTTGCAAATGTATTGGGATAAGAGAGTTAGGTGAAATAATATAGTATGCCTATATTTAACATGTTGGCAATGTTTTAATCTTCTTGTAAATAGTGCTCATAATAACATAACTTTGTGACCGTACAAACATTTTGCTTACAAGAACAAACACCTCTCAATGTTGAGGTATCCCATTTAAACTTATGCATTTGAACCAAAAAGAAATAATAAAGTGGTCCAAGATTAAATAATTGTATGATTGATTAATTTCATAATAGATTAAAGGTATTTAAGACCTTTTCAAGGTTTTTGATGATTTCAACAATGAGGGCCCATTAAAAATATTGTTTGATTTGATATAAGTGTTGGGCCAAGATAAATCAAGGGTGACAAAGGAGATAAAACTTAAACCAATTATATAATTTAGGGGCCTCACAAATATCAATACTAACATTCCTTAGGTATAAATAATTTCCATACCATAATTACCTAATGCACTACTTCCAATATTATTTTAATTAATTCTATTCCTTGATCCTCAACATCAAGGATCATTCCCTCTTCTTTTGGTTATGCATATGACCTTTCTATATTCATCCAAACCTTGGAACACCCACTTGATATCCTTGGATAAACTCTTTTTCATCACCTCTTAATATTGGTCATCATACCACACATTTGCTAGAAGACTAAATGTTGCCACACCTTGCAACTTTCACTATTACACTAATGGCTTTAGACATTAGCATTATTCTTCTTTCTAGTTTCTTCCAATTACTTATGACATTTTTTAATAAATCAAACTTGTCATTTATTCTAGTTTCAACATTAGCAATTTATTACTTACATCTTGTCTTCTTTAACTAGTCATTTGTTGCATATAGGACATCTTACCTTCAAACTATTTAGATTTGGTTATCTTATTATACCTCCATTGTAGTTTAGAACAATCTATTGTTTCCTATGGGAAAAATGATTTTCCACTCCATGTGATGTTAGTTGTGTCACCATCCACCTATTAGCATATTATGCACTATTTCTCCCTTTTCAAATTGCTTTAAAAATATAAATTCAATTTGCAAAAAGTGTTCATGGGATCTCTTATTTCTTTGAAACATGTTACATCACTTCTATCTACTTGTCAAAGTTACCAATTGAGAAAAATATGTTTTTCATGATCTCTATCAGCTTTTTCATATTGGTTTTTGTTTGTTTCTTCATGAATCTCTCTAAGCTAGAATGCAAAACTCTACTTCTAACCATGTCAATTCTATAGTAAACATCTTGCCAAACAGGCATCGCAAGTTACTTAGTTCAAATTACCCTTTACAATCTAAATTTACGTACATGCCTCTTGAAAATTGCTTCAAGTTTGGTGCTTCTATTTTCTCACCTTTCTCACAAGTCAAACTTGCAAAAAATTATGTCACTCTTAAATCTTGCAAATTGCTGCTCAAATTCATTTATGCCAATCTAATGCAACCTCTACCCAATACGCTTGTTAGAGGATGTTCACTCATGAATATCTTCTACCTAGCACTATAATACTAAAAGACACCCTCACACTCCTTTTATTTTGTGAACTATCTCTCTTATGCGTCACTTATGGTCCCATACATTCATAAGAATTCTTCATGAAACTTCTATGGACCATTTATAGTGAAACACATGAGATTTCTTTTGTGAGGTTTTCATTTTCTCTCATAATAACTTAAGCTCTAATACTATTTGATGAAGCCATACATAAGAAATCTATTCAAAGATTATCCAACCATGCAACCCTAACAAATAGATAAATACATTGAAACAAATCAAAATACACAATAAATACATAACCAAATAATATCTTTATTTTTATCCATAATATATACATCAAACTGTTAACGGCGACTATTATTTGAACCGAACGGACGGGAGGAGAACGAAACACGTCAGGTCAGGTCAGAGGTTAAGAGTGGGCCCGACCACCTAAGCAGTCAATGCTTCGAGTGTGCCGGATAAGCCAGGCCCACAAATCCAGATGCGATATAACCATAGAACAGAGATGATATATAAGAAGAGATACTCTCTAACCGACATGAAAAAACTTAAAATTTACTCTCCAATAAAGAAGAAAAGCTCATAACCTCTATATACTCTCCTGTTTAACACGTATATTGCAGTTGAAACAGAAATAAAAATGGGCCAACTCAATGAGAACCATCTCCTATATGACTGATCAAAATCAATAGAAAGATAACCCAGATAAAACAGCTAAGATTTCAAAACATGAGAATCCAAACAAGACAGCTAACTTTCAGAGCTGTTCCAACACTATTTTTCACATTCCAATTCAAGACGTGATCCTATATAAACCAAGTTTTTGTGTAAATGATTGAAACAAAGACAAACGTTTGGTTATAGAATCAAGTTCGAGTAAAGAGCAGAAAGAAATACAAAGGTTTGGTTATAGAATTCAGCAATGGCAGGCTGCAAGAACGTTATAGCTCTTCTTATTACTATTACGTACATCTCAATATGTTGTGCTCGTCCATTACAACCCACCATTAACTTTCCAAGTGAGAAGATAAATAATGGTGGAGAAGGGACACTACAGAGAGCAATCAAGGTACTATTCTATTTGGGAATGTTGTTTCTACTAGAGAGCTTTCAGTTAAACCCTAACCGGCTGCTGCATTTATTTGATAAAATTAAAATTATAATATTCATTATACTGATAACAGTTTTGCTGTAAAGTTCGATGGTTTGCACTATATCAAAAGATCAATAAACGGGCTTCTATTTAAGATTGTTTTGTTAATAGTGGATCTAGTCACAACGTTGTGAGATCAATTGCTTAGTTCGATTAGTTGGAGTCTTTTTTTGAATGCATCATTGTGATTTGTATAGGCTCTAATCTTTTCGTTGTGACGGTCTAACTTGGAGGAATCTAATTGAACTAATGATTTTGCAGAGAATTGCGAGGATAGAAGTGGAGTTGGATAATGTTGCAAAGAGTTCCTCTGGGCTGCAATTTGGTAAATTGCCTAAGGGACCTTGTTACTCCTTTTGGACCTTCCCCTATTATACACAATGGTATTTCTACGGAGAGCATTTCAGACCAGTATAAGAAAAGTGAGAGTTTGGAAGGTTCCTCTAAGCTACAATTTGGTAAATTGCCTAAGGGACCTGTTCCTCCTTCTGGACCTTCCCCTATTATTAATATTGGAATTTCTACTGAGAGTATTTCAGATCAATTTAAGAAAAGCGAGAGTTTGGAAGGTTCCTCTAAGCTGCAATTTGGTAAATTGCCTAAAGGACCTGTTCCTCCTTATGGACATTCCCCTATTATTCATAGTGGGATTTCTATCGAGATGATTTCAAGTCAATATAAGCAAAGTGAGAGTTTGCAAGATTTCTCTAAGCTACAATTACGTAAATTGCCTAAGGGACCTGTAGCGTCCTAAAATTGCGACACTTGCAATTTCGATTGCATTTCGGTCTTCACGATGGCGACGCAACACGCAACCTGAATGGAGACCCCAAAACTTACTCACGACACTGAAAACTGCATTTTTCAAGCACCATTGGCCTGAACCTCCTTGCACCCCACTGTCCCGGAGGTGGGACCAGAGCACCCAGCGCCCTGGTCCCTGGGTCCTATTTTGGGCCTGGTTTCCTAAGTGATATCGGGTCTTTTTGATTGCAATTTGGAAATATACTTCCCTGGTCGGCCTAAGGTCGGGAAAATCAGTCTATCAACCCTAATTGACAAGTATATAAACTACATTTTTCTCTCTCATTTGGGATAGATGAGAAGGACATATGTGAAAAGCGTGGAAACTATACTCAAGCATTCAAGCATTCAAGCAATTGATCATTCCAAGTCTCCATTCAAGGCTAAGTGTTGCATTCAAGTCAAGGATTCAACCATTGAAGAGGAGATCACTTATTACATGCTACAACATACTACAACATACAACATCTAAACCTTTGCACATAAGGATACCAACATCCTTAGAACAAGGTATTAGTACTTGTTTTACAGTCATTTACATTTACAGCTCTTGCTCATTTCTTGGTTAATTCCAAAACCGGGGTTTGACCTAAAGGCAAACCCCTAATCCCTAACCCCCCAATCGTCTTCGCTTTTCTGTGTGTAGGTTGCAGGTACGCGGCTGAAATTGAAGATCTGGAATCCTTGTGCAGAGACGAACAGATCCCCCTTCGTTTCGCGGATTTTTCGGAGGACTGTGGCGCCGGGCGCCATCGTCCTGACAACTTTTGCTCAAATTTGCAGGACAGCGTCGTATCGACATTTTACTGCTAATTCCAGGTCCGCAGCTTCATCCTATAACCTAAACTCAGTTTATAAGCGAATCTTTATGACTTTCTATGCATCCTTAGCTTAATTTCCTTAATCAACATTCTTTACAAAAGAGGGTAGCCTTGCTTTCCTAACCCTTGAAATTCATTTAGCATCCAACCTTACATTGTGTGGGATTGGATCTTATGAGTTTCAACCCCTCTTTTGAATGTAAAGTCTTCCCCCTAAGTGAAAACCCATCGAATCCTAGCGAACCTCCCTTCTCTCTCCTCGGAGTTAGAAGAGGGGAGACCAACTAGGGTTCGACCGCGATTTTCCGCTTTACAGGACCTGTTGCTCCTTCTGGACCTTCCCCTATTATTCATAGTGGACTTTCTACTGAGAGGATTTTAGGTCAATATAAGAGAAGCGAGAGTTTGCAAGGTTCCTCTAAGCTACAATTAGGTAAATTTCCTAAGGGACCTGTTCCTCCTTCTAGACCTTCCCCTATTATTCATAGTGGAATTTCTACCGAGAGGATTTCAGGTCAATATAAACAAAGTGAGAGTTTGCAAGGTTCCTCTAAGCTACAATTAGGTAAATTGCCTAAGGGACCTATTGCTCCTTCTAGACCTTCCCCTATTATTCATAGTGGAATTTCTACCGAGAGGATTTCAGGTCAATATAAGCAAAGCAAGAGTTTGCAAGGTTCCTCTAAACTACAATTAGATAAATTGCCTAAGGGACCCATTGCTCCTTCTAGACCTTCCCCTATAATTCATAGTGGAATTTCTACCGAGAGGATTTCAAGTCAATATAAGCCAAGCGAGAGTTTGCAAGGTTCCTCGAAGTTACAATTAGGTAAATTGCCTAAGGGACCTGTTGCTCCTTTTGGACCTTTTCCTATTATTGACAATGGTATTTCTACCGAGACCATTTCAGATCAATTTAAGAAAAGTGAGAGTTTGGAAGGTTCCTCTAAGCTGCAATTTGGTAAATTGCCTAAGGTACCTATCCCTCCTTCTGGACCTTCCCCTATTATTAATAATGGAATTTCTACTAAGAGGATTTCAGGTCAATATAAGAAAAGCGAGAGTTTGCAAGGTTCCTGTAAGCTACAATCAGGGAAATTTACTAATGGACCAAATGCTTCCTCTACACATTCCCCTATTCACAATGCTATTTCCACTGATAGAATTGTAGGTCAATATAGGCAAAGTTAGAGTTTACAGGGTTCCTCTAAGTTGCAATTCGGTAAATTGCCTAAGGGACCCATTGATCCCTCTGCACCTTCCCCTATTCACAATGATGTTTCTAATAATAGCATTTCAAGTCAATATAAACAAAGTGAGAGTTTGGAAGGAATAAGGCAATAAAAAATGGAGTCGGATGATGTTGTAAGGAGATCCTCTAAGCTATAATTTGGTAAATTCCTTATGGATTTGGTTGTCTATCTACACCATCCCTTATTGTCAACTAGTATTTCAAGTCAAAATAAACAAAGATGGAGTTTGCAAGGAATTGTCTACTTAGAAGTAGAGTTGGATAATTTATTTTTGATGGAATCCTAGCATCTCTCTATTAACTCAAACTCTATCTTTTCTAATGGTTTAGTAATACATCATTCATGCTATCATTTATGGTATAATATTTTAATTATATCTCTTGTGATTAAATATTTTCTCTTAGAAAATGATGTTCAGTTTCAATGTGTTTTGATCTTGCATGATAAATTGGATTCAACTTATCATATTGTTGATATGTATAACAATGTCTTGATGTATAAAACAAAAAAAAATATCACATAGTCAGATTTTGTAAAGTAAGGATGCTAAAGTTGTTGACATGAGGATATAAGGATTGGAACAAAATGTTATCTAATAGTCTAAGAGGATCTTTCAACCTCTAGATGCACATGTATTTGCAAAGTTTCATAGAAGAGGCATGAATATGAGTTGTTCTCGTGGTGAAAAGAAATGAGGTGAGAAAATTTCAACAACAATGAGTAAATTTATAGTTTTTCATGAAATATCTTTAGATTCATCTATATAGAAATGCATTATCAATTGCACGGACCAATTTTTTTATTCCTATGATCATAATTGTTTAAGACCAAAATTCACAAATTTTTAATAAACATGTATCAATAGAATAATCATTGGTTCATGAAAGAACATATATCCACAAAATAAATGTTTTGCAGTTACCTCTATGTGAAATTACATAAATACATCTACAATTTAATTATGCAATCCTATATACTATTTAACCGATAGGCTATTTAACATGAGCATAGCCCACCTGTATTGTCTCTCGCACGTCAGAAAGGAATCACGTGCGATCGGTTTCTTTCAACTATCGGTATGCAAAATGATTTAATAATATGTTTAATCCAAATCTCATGCTACAAAATATTGTCTCGGGTGTTGATAAAGATACAAATAAGATTTGATTTGATATGGAAAAAGAAACGCTTGCCACCGTCGATTTTTTCGGTTGCTTTTTTATTTTATTTAAAATTGTTCTCGTGGTTTGTCTTTGCGAGGGTTTTGAATTATTACTGTGCCTACAGTAATATCTTCTCCACTTTTATCTAGTCTTGTATCTACTCCCAGTGACATCAATATCAATTGTTACACATCTTTTGTCCGTTCATCGCTTTGTCATTTTTTAACCGTGCAATTCCTGCACAAATGACAGACGCAAATAGATTCAATTGTACTTCATATTATTTCTCTTGAAATCCATGAAGACACATCATATGAGATGAGAGATTTAAGGGAAAACAATTCATACATCTATCTTTAACCAAAAGAACTCACCTCACTTATCCACGTAGTTTACTTTTTTTGTATTAAGCATCATATAAACAAGAGTTACAAAATTTGAGAGTTTGGGCTGGAAACCTTACAGCCAACTAAAGAGTTAAAACATAAGATCCAGGAGCTATATCAGGCAAAGAATTGATACTTGATATACGATCATTTACATAGGAGCTGAATTTACAAAATTACACAAAATGATAGACATGATCAAGCATCTCAGGGAATACAACTAATTGAACACAAAAGAGGAAGCAGGGTCATTGTTGTCACCCACGAGGGGGAGCTAAGCAGTCCAGCCTAGCTCTCCATCACACCAAACTAGCACATTCCCATCAGCGAACTGATCTCTAAAGCGGTGGGAGGGTAGTCCTTCCAGCTCTAGCTCAATGAAGTCTTCTCTTTGTTGTCATGCCTCCATCTCTTGCATGAACTTCATCAGCCCTTGCTCAAAGTGAGTCTTATTGCTTCCCATGCGATCCCAAGTGAATCCATGTGAGAGTTTTCTTATGAAAACTAGAGTAGAGCCATTCTTTAACCACCTATCAAATTTGTCTTCCTCCAGTCTTAGTACCACTGTGACCTACATAGCAACAAGGTATTGGATAAGTCTCCTAAGAGACTCAGTGAGGTTCCTACTCTTACCATTAAACACATCATCATTCCTATACTCCCAAATGATCCACATAATTTCCAAAGAGAGAGCAGACCAGAATAGATTAGCATGTTTCTTGCCACCTCTAATATAACCAAATACCATCTCTTCAACAGTAAAACAATTGCTATTAAGTGAGATACCAAACAGATTTCAAACTTCTATAGCAAAATGACAACCAAAAAAAATGTGGTAAACAGATTCAGGGACACAACAGAGTTTACACAGAAGGGGGTCTCCGTTGTTGTCTTTTAGTGGCAGTTTATGAAGAATGAGTCTCCAGGCAAAGAATTTCTTCTTAGGTTCAATCGGATAAGACCAGAATCTCGGGAGGGTAGAATGCCATTGTTTGGGGTCCCATGAAAGGTTCCAGGTGCAGTTAAGATGATCAAGGATGTCCCCAGAATCAGTAAGGGTAGAGTAGATCATTTTCACTTTGGTTAGCAAAAGGGGAGATCCATCTATCCAGCAGAGGGAGGCTAAGAGAGGGGGGAGGAGGGGGTTGGAGTGGGAAGGATGGGAGAAAGTGCAGACTTAAGGATGGTATAGGTTCTGGCTTGGGAGAGGGGGAGGTTGAATTTAAAGCTAAGAGATTCCCAGGAGGTTAGAGTGCCATTTTCCAAAATGTGTTCAAATGTGACCAATCCTTGGTTGTGCCATTTCAGGGCAGAGCATCCTTGAAGATAGGCTAGCTGTTTCCCGTTGTGCAGAACATTCCACCATATAGACCTTTTTAGATTGAGAGAACCTTTCTTATCAATTATGTCATTATTGCTAATGTATTGTCTAACATGGTTCCAAGCTTTCCATATAGACTTGAAGACTTCTGATCCGAAAGGGGAGACCTCAAAATTCCCTGCAAGCAGATCACACATGGGTAGGTTCTTCTAGGTTCTTCCATTTTTTTGCTGATTTTGGGGTGGAACATTGAATAATATTCCTAACAAGGACTTTCCAGGGTTTGTTGCCACCAATGGCTTTACAAATCCATTTGGCAGCCAGGGAAATTCCTTGAAATTTGAGGTCCTTGAGGCCCATACCTCCTTGAATCTTAGATCTAGTACACCAATCCCATTTAACAGCGTGTTGATTCTTTTGTCCTTTTCCATCTGACTAGAGGAAGTTCCTGATTTTCTTTTGAATTTAATTGAACTAATAGTTGGTGAATAACTAGGCTGAGGAGCAGTATATGTTATATGAAGATAGTAGCTTCTGACAAACCTGAAATTGACCTGCTAAGGATAGGAAGTTCCGGTTCCATTTAGTGAGTTTCTTATCCACCTTGTTTCTGAACCATTCCCACATTTATTTCAAATTTGAAGAGACAAAGAAGGGGATTCCCAGGTACCTAATGATGGTATCTAGGCCTCCCCACCTCAAATCAAACTTAGACAGCTATATAGGAGGGGCATCAGTCCAACCTAGCAGGGTATATTTGTGGAGGGCAATTCTACTACCTGATGCTTTGCAGAATATCCCACCATTATATTATAAGATGAGTTAAATTCTCCTCCTCTAGGGAGAAGAGGATAGCTATGTCATCTGCAAACTATATATTACTAACTTCTTCTTTGTTAGGGAGTGCAATTCCTTTAACCTTAGGTGATAAGCTGCAGTCCTTTAGTATGTAGTCCATAGCATCTGCAGCTAGGACAAATAGGGTTGAGGCAAGAGGACACCCCTATCTAATTGATCTGGAAAGAGTGATGTTGTCATATTTTAGTCCGTTCACTTCCACAACTACATTGGCGTCACTAAATAGTGTCTGGACAATCCTGCAGAAGGAGTTTGGGAAACCCAGGCTAGCTAGCATCTGCAATATGAATCCCCATTCTATCCTATCATATGCCTTCTTGAAATATATTAGTAGCATAGCCCCATTCTGTCTGGAGACCTTGGCCCAATCTAGAGATTCCCAACAGGTCACCAAGTTCTCCAGGATGAACCTGCCTTTAACAAATCCTGTTTGAGTAGGACTAATAATCTTTGGCAATATTCTGATTAACCTGTTTGCTACTCCTTTAGCCAACATTTTATAAGATACATTTAGTAGCATGATGGGCCTCCAGTTCTTGACCAAGGTCTTGTCTCCTTCCTTGGAAATGAGTTTGATAAGCCCTTGTTTGATCTCTTTGCCAAGGGTTCCTTTGGAAATAGCCTCCAGATATTGGGCATGGAGGTCATCTACAATCCACTTAATGTTTTTCTTATAGAATTCCACTAAGAATCCATTAGGTCCAGGGGATCTGTCATTTCCCATAGAGGAGATAGCCATCGCTATTTCCTCTCTTGAGATGGAGCACTCCAAAACCTCATAATCCTTCTCATTAAGCTTGGGAGGAGTCAATTGCTTAACAAGCTCTCTAGCATGTTTGTGCTCATCATTTACCTCTTCTGAGGTAAAAAGCTTATGATAATAGAGGGAGAAACATTGTAGGATCTACTGGGAGTCTCTGATGTGAGTGTTGTTGTCCCATATAGCACTAATATTCTCCTTAGCTTCCTTAACTTTGAGCATGTGGAAAAAGAATTCGGATCCCTTGTCCCTTGAGTCCAACTAGTTTAGTTTGGATCTGGTTTTAAGTCCTTTAATTTTCTGGTTTTGGATCGCCCTGAGGTGATCTTTTATTGTCATCAGAGTGCAAGTGAGGTTTTCATCATTCGGAGAGTTTTGAAGATTCATTTCTGCATTACATAGATCCTCCTGGAGTAGTCTTTCTACCCTTCTGGCATCTTTGGCCATTTTTTTGCCCATTGTTTGACAAAGGGTGGTCCAAGTTTTAATGTTTGCATTCCGTGCATATGTACTAGAGAACTGGTTCCTACCCTTTTTGTTAAACAGTCTGATGAAGGCCAGGGCAGAGAAAAGGTCTTCATCTTCTAGGAGTCTAGTATTTAGGATGATTGAAGAAGCTCTTGAGGAGGAGGGGGGGGCCACAGGGAAGAGATCTATTCCCATTATTATCATATGATGATCTGAGAGGGTATATGATGATACAAAATAGTGGTCACCATTAGGGTCTTTGTGTATCATAAAGTGGGATTTATTGAGGTAGAGCCTATCTAGCCTACAGTATATCCTTTTATTCAGTTGTTGATAGTTGCACCAGGTGTACCAAATAGTGTTCAAGTAGTCTTTCCTCCCAACAATAGGGTCAAAAAGATGTAGTTTATTAATCATTCTATCCCATTGTAGCCTTTCCATTCCCTTCCATTTAAGTTTATTGCCCCCTTTTTTATCACTGGGAGATTCCACCATATTGAAGTCTCCCCCAATAATCCAGGGGATATCCTCTAGCGTTGTTAGTCAGTTCCATAGTTCACCTCTTTCTCTGTAGTCATTCGGGGCATAAATAGAGTAGATTCCAAACTTCTGGTTCTCTATTTGAATAGAGACCCATATAGCTCTAGCACAGGGAGATTGACCCTAGTTAACTACTTCGTTGGCCCATTTAGGGCTAAGGAGTATGGTTGAGCCACCATTTCCTTTGGTATGGTTAGTGTAAAAGGAAGTGGCCTCCCTCCAGATACATTTGATTCCAATTTGCAATGTGAAGCCCACTGCCTTTAGTTCCTGCAAGAGGAGGCAGTCCATGTTCTTATGAGCACTGAGAAATCTCTTTATGATGTATTTCCGATCAGGGGCCTCCAGGCCTCTGATATTTCAAGATATGGTTTTCAACATGAGGCACCTGGTTGGGGAGGGTCAGTTTGGGATTTGAATCCATCAAAACACTTGGGCCAGTCCTCTTTGATTGCTATATTGATAGCATCAAATGTAATAGAAGAGGAGGGTCTACCTCTCTTTTTCCTTGCCTCAAAGATTTGCTTAGGGCCTAGAGATTCCTTCCTATTAGCATTGTCCTTGTTGTTCTTAGGAGATCTCTTCCTCCTACCTTTCTTATGTTTAACCATAGAAAATCCATCTTGAGGTACTGCCAGTCCTTGTTCAAAATTGGTTTCCACTAGAGTGAAGGGATTTGCATTGGGTTGCACTATCTGAGTGCTATCAAACTCTGCCTTTAGGGCACTAATAGGGGTGCTAGCAGTGTAGGGGACAACACTAGCAGTGTCTCCCCTAGAGTCCTCTAAATTACCAAGATCGTCTAGAGGGGTTGATGGTACCACCTCCAAAGTAGGTCCTCCCCTATCCCCTTGCAGGGTAGGGGGTTCCTTAGTATTGAAACCATTAGGTTCTTTGCAAGTGGATAGTTCAGGGTCCTGGGCCAAGGCCCTACTAATGTTGTCTGCCATATCTGGAGCACCCCTATCAATGTCCTCAAGGTCAGGTAGATGACACCGAGAGGCTTCAATTTCCAATTTTTGCTTGAGGAGGTTTAGTTCAATAACTTTCCTTGCTTCTGCTGCTTTCCTCAGTTTTTCCATCACTAGTTGTTGTGCATTAAGGGTCCTCGGGTTTGAGAGATGGGAAGGAGTATCAATTGATTCAGAGGGGGTAAAGGGGGGAGGCTAAGCAGCGGCGAGGGCTTCTTTGATAGCATTGTTGTAGTCTAAGATGGAGTTAGCCATTGAGGGGGATGAAGAGGAAGGGGGAGGGGTGTGGGGGAGAGGCGAGGGGGAGGGAGAAGTAGTAGGTGGGGGGGAGGGCGAGGAAGGGATAAGAGGGGGAGACGAGGGGGCAGGTTCAGAGGGCACGACTTTAGCTACCGGGGGGGACCGAAGGCCCTAGTTTTAGTTCTTGAAGTTTTGCCTGATAATAAGGGACATTTACTCCTAAAATGACCACTAACCTTACAAAAGTGATAGGCATCTATTCCACCCATATATTCAATTGGACAATAGTAGGTTTTATTGTTGAGGTGAATAACAATTTATACAGGGTAACTCATACCTGGTTTTAATGCAATGAGAAGTCTAGCATCGAGATGAGGGAGGACCAAGGGAGAAGAGTCTATTTTTACAATTTTCCCCAAGGGTTCCACAATTTTATCCACACAGGACCAAAGGAAAGCTGGGACATTCTTAATAGTTATCCATTTTGGGCAAGAAAGGGCAAGAATTTCATCATTACAAGCTTTGGGGTCCCAATGAACCACCCTAAAAGATGAATTTCCTACTGACCAAAACTGTTTATTTACAATTTTGCTTTGGCTTTCCTTATTGTCATAGAAGATTAGAAACAAATCCATGTAGTTTACTTAATATTTGGTTTTAATTTTTTTAATATTATAAAACATTATTTTAATATTGAAAATACTATCTTAGGAAGAATTTTTTTATAGAAACCTTTTATCTTGAAATATTAAATTATTTTATTATATTTTAATTTATACAAATTCTATATTAAAATTATATTTATTATTATGTATATCTTATAAAATTATATATTGTGTTTTTTTTTTATATAAATTTGCATTTCTTTAATTTTAAATTTGAGTAAAGAATAGTTTTAAATTTAAAAATCTATATTATATTTAAAATTTCTCTATAATTTATCATCAAAATAAATTAAATTTCAAGAAAAAAAAATTTAGCAAAAAAGATAAATTTCTTTATTAATATAAGTATTGGAAAAATTTTATAAATGATATTCACATAATAAAAATTGTTATTGAAATCTAGGAGGATTTTTGAAACTCCACCACCTTCTAGAAATAAAAATATCATAAAACCAACAAAACATAAAATCTTTTAAAAAAGAAAATAATGAAATTAAATCATCCTGAACAAATCCTAAGGAACATAAAAAAAATTGATCTAAAATATTTGTTGCATGATAGTATAATAATATAAATTATAGATTTAATCACATATATAATACAAGCATCATTTTTTATTTATTTTCTATTTAAAAAATAAATAAAATCAATTTATTTTTATATTATTTCAAAACAAATCAATTAGTCATAGATTTATTTGTAAAACTTAAAATAAAAAATAAAATAAAAATAATGCCTATTTGGAATTAATAATCATTAAAATCTTTAAAATAAAAGACTAAAAGCAATATTCTCTAACAATTCGCTTTAAATAAGAACTTTTTTTTTAATATGTTAATTTTAACACAAACCATCCCTTGCACACAGAAAATAACAAAGAATAACAGAGAATTTGCATCACCAACATTGAAGTAGCAGCAAAATCAAACAAAGGCAGTGGTGGAAAAACTACAGTGACAAAGGTAGTGCTGGAAGACATGAAGCAGCACTGCAATATCAACCACAATACATAACCCATGTTGATCACATAGTCTGAACTTTTTAATATTCATTTAACATAGTTATAAATGTTATTTGTGATTCTATTCTTTATGTCACTTTTAATATAAAAAAACATAGAATTTAGGATGTAAATTTGAAAATAAAATATACTAAATTTTTTAATTTTTAATTGATTAATGTAAGATTGGGAAACATTTAAAGAGATGGAAAATATTTTATAGGAATAAGTTAGGTAATTTTTACTTGTGTTTGACTAATGCAAATTGTAATGTAAAATAAAATTTAAAGAATAATTAATTTTTTAAATACTTTACATTGAATTTATGCAACTTTTAAAGAGGATTAATCAATTTTAATATGTGTGTGCAATAAAATTTAAGTTTAATTTGAAAAAAAAATATCTTCTACTTTTTAATTTTGATTTGATTAATGTAGTTTTTAGGATTGAAAACATTTGAAAGGATAGAAAATATTTTATACCAATAAATTAGAGCAATTATTATTGTTGTTTTGATTTGGCTAATGTAGTTTGTAATGTTAAATAAAATTTAAAGAATAAAAAAATGATTTGTAATACTTTATTTATGTAACTTTTAATGAGGAAAACTTTTGTTTGTAGCTTTTAGTTAATTAAAATTTAAGGGATGATTTTTTAAATAAGGATAGAATTAATGTAGCTTTATAATTGCAGCAAAAATAAAAAACTTATAAAACCATTGCAACAAGATGATAGGGCTTCACCATTCACGTAAACAACTAGCTATTCAACTACAAGATTATGCCCCTACAAGATTATGCCCCTTGCAACTACTTCTAATCCAATGAATGTCAAAACTGCGATAGCAAGTCAATAGCATTATAAAACATTAGTGCAACAATAGGTATGTACTTGTACTTATCAATGTAGTCAAAGTTGATGCAACAAAAACTTAAAACTCTTTTCTTTCCCTAGTCTCAGATTAAATAGATCAATAACTTAAATTAATTGAAAAGAAACAGGAAATGACCATGCCCGTAGAAATAAAAACAATTGATCATTCATATGATACATCCTTCACAAACCAAATTTTTTTTTTTGATAATTGGAACATAGTCCAAATTTGTAGAAATGGACATAGATGATTTGACAATTATTGATTTGTACAATTCACATTTAATTCAATTATATTCAAACAAATTTCTACATAAAGTAAATTTCTAGCTTTTATCAATTGAGTGACAAGGTTATCTTCAATGTCATCAATTTGTTTATACTAGCACTTGTAGCAAAATGAGGTGCAATGGTTATGCAGATAGTAAAATATACTTTAAATGATATGTTCTTAATTTGATGTGGGTGTTGTCATGTATGTTTTGTATCTATGTGAAGTTTGGTCTTGATAGTGGTGTAACCATGTTCTTCTTTGTAGCTTTGGAGTTGCCTAGAGATCCATAAACATCTATTACTCTTGATGATGGTAATATAGTTGGGGGTGGAAAATATTCCTTCATGGTTCCATTATGGAAGATCTCTTAGGAGCTGGAAGAGTTCCTAGTTCAACCTTGGTGTCTTTTCTAAAGGTAGAGCTAAGTCTTCTACTTATGTTACCATGTATCATGGATTCGTGTGCATGCCAAGCATGTTATCACATGTTATGAAACCTTGTGTATGTAGTAGTGTTGTGTGGCTTGTTTAATACTAATTTTGTATTACAAAAAAAAAAGTTCAATTATCTTTTGTTCATTAATGTCTCTAAAGAAAATTGGAGTATTACACCTTTAGGGAATATGTTGAATTCTGAGGACCATTTTCTCTCTAGTCAAATAACTAGCGGGGCAACTTTATAGCTCTAAGTGCAATATCAAAGATGATAAACAAGCATACAATTATACTTAAGAAGATGTTAAAAGAAAACAATGCATAATTGACTTTACGGATCTTTGACCTAGATGTTCTTTCACTTCCAGTATTCCTTGATGATTTGAAAATGAATAAGTAATCAATATAAGAAAATTGATGGGATATATTATGAATATGAATTTTAAATGTTGTATAAGAAGATTTGTTTCACTGGGAGGGGAATATCACTTAAGTTTTGTCACGCAGGCAATTTTGCATTTGAAGTGAAAAGCCCACTTGCATTGCCAAGATTGTGCTTTCCTTCTAAAAGCATTCCATTTTCTCATCAGTCACGGGATAGTTTCATTTTCTTTAGAAAAAATAAAAAATAAAAAATAAGATAAATTTAATTATCTTTTTTCAATGTATATTTATAAAATTACTATAAATTCAAATAAATTAACTTCGTCTCCTCCTCATTCAACTCACACATGCATTACCAAAGCACATTTTACACTATGAAATTCTTAACAAATATTCTTTTATTTTCTTTTCTTTTCCTTTCCTTTTCTCAAATTTGAATCTCTCAACTTACTAATGGAGAATTTACATGACAAAGAGATTTCATAAGCTTTGTGGAATACATGTAGTAGAAGAAGATAAACATGGAAAGGAGAAGAGTTCAGCTTCACACAAACACAAACCTTGTCTTTGCAGACATTATTGAACTACAACGATATTTTAGAGATTTTATTATGAGAAAGATCACACAAATAAGAATAAGGAGAGAAAAGCTGGTTCTAATTGAGCAACCCTAGATCCACTATTCTAATGGATGTTTTGGGCCATGAATGGTTCCTTGCATTGAGTAGCATTATTCTTCCTAATTATACCCAAGCTTACCAGAATGGTGTTCCTTGCATTGAGTAGCAACACTATATACTATTTATATTAATTGAATCTCTGTTGGCATTTTCTATGGTTAAATATATAGTATTTCAAGTATGTTCTCGATTTTTTATACGGGAATGTTGTAAACGAGGCATGTTAGGTCAAAGGTTAGGAGTGGGCCCGACCACCTCAGCAGGCAATGCTTAGAGTGTGTCGGTTAAGCTAGGCCAAATTTCTGTATGGATTTTGAATATTTCAGCTCTGTTAGGGAATATCTCTTTAATATCTGTTGAAGCGTATACTTTTTATATATTTAGATTTTTGGATTTTCTTCCTCCTGGAAGGTATTTATTGGATAACTTTTAGAACTTTTTATTTTTTTTATCATATCTAAATATGTAAGGTTTTATTGTCTGCGGAGTTCTTAGCAAAAATTTAGATTTTTCTATTAAAGTTCTAAATTTAAATTTTTTAAAGGTTTAGAACAATATTTTTTAAATATCTAATATTTGGATTTTTCTTGTTTATGCATATCATAATGTGGTTAGCTTTTTTCACTATAGTCCACGATATCTAAATTGTTTTCATGTTTACATATTTCTCTTAGTATATGGGTAGTTGTCAAATGAGGCTATATATGTATGTAGATACATATGCATATATGTTTATATCATTTATTTTAAAAAACATGATTTATCTAAATGTTATTTAGGTTAAATTATTAAAAAATTATATGTATATATTTAATGGATTAACAAATTTTTAAATTTTTTTTTTTTTTTTTTGAGTAACGATGGAAAGCAACTTAATATATTTATATATAATAAACTGGTTCAAAAGCTCTTGGAGGAAAGAACCAGAGAAGAAACCTTCATACCTTGCTCAAAATACATAATACATAGACAAATTGACTCGACTAAATACATTTAGGCTATGTACAATAGCCAATCAAAGAAATATCAAAAAACATTATTCTATAAACTAGTAAAGGCTCATAGCCAATAAATTCCCTATATTATCCTATACAATCAGACTCACGATTAAATCATTTTTATATTTTCGTTTTATACATTTACCAGTCCAAATGATACCAGAATAGACTGGAACTAATACCAAAAGATCTAAATCTGCAAACGGATACCATTACAAAAGATACTCCAGATGTCTTCAAACAAGAAAGTTTCTTCATACACTTTCCGGTCTGCAGCTGCAAAACTTGAAGGGGACCAAAGGATGGGCACAGAATGGAAAATTCAGTTGCGAGTGAGAAAAAATTAAAAATCATCTAGTGGAAATTGACCCGCAGTCTATAAACTTGAAGGGCACCGATGAAGGTCACAAAATTGTAAAATTGGTCAATTCGAACTACTCTTCCATTGATTGCAAACCCAATTTGTTCTCCTATTGTCTTTCCAAATTAGCTTCATTTGTGGTTTCAAAATTTACCTGAGAAGAGCCCAGAGATGAATGTTGAGGCATGACCACCAAAGGGGAACGAGGAGAATTGGTGTTTCCTTGCAACCGAAGGCCCGACTGTGGAGATTGTTCAGAAGAGGTATTTGGCATTTCATGGTCATGTCCCATAATAGTTAGTAGTGCATTCACCTTGGAGAAAATTTTACTTCTCATCTGAGAGTCTAGAGCCCTTCCATAATTACGCAGGGATTGTTGAAGGAACTTGACATTCTGTTGCTCCAGTGATTGTTTGATATTGTCATAGATTATTACGTAAGCCTCTTTGTTGAGCAGGGAGTGCCAAGGGAAGAGACCACCAAAATATGATTACCCTTTCCACAAGTCATAGCGCTGAATTGATAATAATAACTTGTTTCTTGGTATGAACTCTAGTTTAACAGCCTTGAATGCAATTTGCTCTAAAGTTTGCCATGATTTTTCTAGATCAAGGGCATTTGAAAGAAAAATGGATATAAACTGTAATGGAAAGATAATCCTTCTTGCCTGAGGATAAATAATTTCATCTCCAATTGTTCACTTCACGCTTCTTCTACAATACTGACAGTGGAAATTGAAGATGTGCTCGAGCTTCTCATCCACAACATGCTCTATAAACGGCATTTCCCATTCTTCCACAGAAATGGATACTTTGTAATTGCGTGACTAATATTCCATTGTTGGTAGAGGAGTCACACCAAAATCATTCCATAGCCAAGTCCATCATTTTGGAGATAGCTAGAGAATTACACAAGAGACCACTCATGATGATAGCTAGAGAATTACACAAGAGACCACTCATGATGAGGAATCTACTAAGAAGAATTAGTATATCTTTTGAAGTGGACATTGGACATGTGACCATTAATCATCACAAGTTCTAATTAATTTAGAAAAATAGGTTTTCAGGACCCGAAACCTTTAACAAAGGAGATTAAGATAAGACAATAAAAAGTCCAAAGCTTAAAAACTGCTTACAAAATGACTGGCAAAAAAGCCAGCAAACCAAAAAGACAGCTAAGATAAAAACAACAAAGAAACAAGGAAAGCACTACACAGCTATAGTCTTCAGTAGGTCCTCCGCCTTTTTCACCAACTAGTCATAGGTGGCCCCAACAACTTTGAGATCTTCTAGGTCCTTGTTAGGTTTCTTTTCTTTCTTTTTGCCTCTGGTTTGGATTCTGGGTCCTTGAGCGTCCCCTGTACCTTCAGTGTCCGGGTCAATATCCAGGATATCCTTCTCTTCATCCAATTTGTTGATGAGAGTATTAGTGTTGCTAGTAGAAATCTTCAAGATGCTTAAACTCTGTTCAACAATATTCTTCAGGCACTCCTCTATTTTGCTGACTTTACTAGCAGTACCTGAAATAGTTTGATCATTAGCATCAACAAGATTTTTCCTTTTCAACAGATCTTTCTCTATTTTCTCAAATCTGGGGTTGAAGGAGTCTCTTATGTTTTCAGCTTTTGCAATGGCATTTTTTAGTTCCTCTATGTAATCAGCTATGGTCTTCCCTTCCCCAGTGTTGATGGTTTCCTAGATCTGAATTCTGTTGTTGAGTTTTTTGTTGTCATCCACAGCTTTCTTGTAACCAGTTATAAGCCACTCCATAATATCCCTGAAACCTTGCATTCCCTCTAGAGGAGGGTTAGGGGGAGGATCAACCGTACCAGGGATATCTTGTTCCTTTTTTTGGGTGTCCCGAATAGTAGTTGTGTCTTCAACCCTAAGAGCCTTGCCTGTGGTCACCTTCTCTGGGTTCGTTGATCATCACAAGTTAACGATATCTTGACAATTAATATTTATTGGAGACTCAACCAGGAAATCATTAATCATGCATATGAATATATACCTTGTTAGAATCAATGATAGTCCCAAAGACACTGAGAAGGGAGAGTGAATCAGTGTCTAATCGGTTAGTAGAAGATTTAACCTTATTAAGAACTTCGCATCCCAAAATAGTGTATCGGTAAATAAGAATTAATATAGTAAACAAGAACAATAGAGACCGCATAGAAAACACAGCATAACACAAGATATTTAACAAGGAAACCTAGTGTGGGAAAAACCTCGGTGGGATTTGTGACCCACAATATTCACTCATTGGCCAATGAATAAATATTACTTACAATGAGGGGCCTGCACATGTAGGAAGGCTAGCAGTCTAGATCTCACTGCTCAATCACAAAATAGAAGTCTCACTGACTTACAAAATGGATTATCAAAATCGAATACAATGTACTGCTTTAGATCAACATCAACTATGCCAGGTCCAGTACTGGTTTAAGCTCAGTCCATTACCAAAACCTTCACTATCAACTATATCACCTTATACCAAAAAATATCAACTATCATGTATCATCATTTCTCATATACTGCATATTCACATATTAAAATGACCTATAAGATCTCATAGATATATGAGTCTTTTACAATATGCCATGTAGGCTGGGGTGTCGATATGCATTGTTTCCACTGTCGGTGAAGTGCCTGTCGGTGAATGTAGAAGACTATGTCGATGCCGGTAACTGTCGATGGGTTGACAAATGATTGCCAGTTGGTTGCTAGTTGGTTGCCATAATGACAACATCAACTATTATCATAAGAGTGTAGAATGCCAACAATCATCCCCTTTGGCATTGATAGCAACACTCATGAGAAAAATCCAAAAACTGTTCCAAAAAATGAAGTCCAAAAAGTTTCCAAATAGATGTACTCCCCCTGAGCAAATGATCTCCTCTGAGTAATCATTTTTCTCTCCACTACTCCCCCTTTGACATCAATGACAAAGGTGGTCAAAAATTGTCAAACAAGTGCAAAAATTTCACCTCAAGGTCTGTAACTAGTTGGTTATAGTCTGAAAGATATCTGCTAAAACCAAATTAAGACTCTCCATAAAATTTTCGCTGTCATTTAAAGTTGCCTCAGTCTGTTGGACCATGCTCGTGAGATGATGCATGTGCTCTTTCGATGATCGTTCTCCTTGAAGTAATGCCTTGGATATTTCCATTCTCAGAGAGATAAGATTGTCCAGTTTTGGACCAAGTTTATTTTTCAATTCTCTAGCATTAGACTTAATCCTTGCCTTTTCTTTCTCAAGTTTCTCTAGTTTTTCTTCAAAGCCTGCCATTTCTTGCTCAAAAGTTGATATGTGGCCGGATGAGCCAATTACGTTATTAGCTATATCTTCAATTTCTTTCTGCATTTTGTTGATTTCCTTGTCTATATCCTCTGTCAGAATGTGTGGTTTGCATGTTTCTCTGCACAACTCTTTGTATTCCAAAATTGTAGAGTTTAGTGTCGGTAATAATGTATTCATGTGTTTTGTGCACTTCTTTATGGTGTCATCAAAGAATTCAAATGTTTAAGATCAGATCAAAGAGGTGAATTTATATCTAAGGAGTTTAATACATCTTGTGAAGTGAATGGGATTAGAAGACAACTATCAGCACCCCAAACACCTCAGCAAAATAGAGTTGTGGAAAGGAAGAATAGAACTATTCTGGATGCAGCTAGAAGCATGATATCAGAAGCAAATCTACTTCATGTATATTGGAGAGAAGAAGTGAATACAATGGTTTACACTTTCAATAGAGTTCACATCAAAGGTGAAACTAGTAAGACACCCTATGAACTATGGTTTGGCAATATTCCTACTCTTAAGTACTTTAGAATATTTGGAAGCAAATGTTACATTAGGAGAGATGAGTATATTGGCAAATTTGATCCTAGAAGTGATGAAGGAATATTTCTTGTGTATTCATCTAAAAGCAAGGCATATAGATGTTTTAATAAGAGATTGCAGAAAATCATTGAGAGTGCAAATGTGAATATTGATGAACACTTTAGAAGAGATTCAAGGTCTATGGACTCTTAACCGGTAGTTGAGATAATAAAAAATGAACCTATACAAAACGCACCGGTACAAAATGTTGATTCATTCACATCGGCATCATCAGAGAATTCCACAGTGACTGAAGAACAACAAGTGAACACACCCAGGTATGTTAGATTGAATCACTCTAAAAGTTAGATAATTGGGAATAAGTATCAAAGAGTTATGACTAGAGGAAGACTGGCAAATGAAGAGGTATGTTTATTTTATCAAATTGAACCAGCATCAATTAATGAGGCATGCGAAGATAAACATTGGATTAAGGCTATGGAAGATGAATTAGAATAAATTGAAAAGAACAATACATGGACACTAGTTACCCGGTCTAAAAATAAAAATGTAATTGGAACTAAATGGGTATTCAGAAATAAACTTAATGAAGATGGTAAGGTAATAAAAAACAAAGCAAGATTAGTGTTTAAGTGATATTCACAGAAATAAGGAATTGATTACAATGAAACCTTTGCACTGGTAGCTAGAATTGAGGTAGTCAAACTATTTCTTGCATTTGCAACACACAAGAACTATAAATTATATCAAATGGATGTTAAATGTGCATTTCTGAATGGTGATCTTGAAGAGGAATTTTACATTGAACAACCTAATGGATTTTCATTGACAAATGATAAAGATATGGTTTGCAGGTTAAGGAAAGCTTTATATGGATTGAAGCATGCTCCTAAAGCTTGGTATGCTAGATTGGAAAAATATCTTTTGAACCTTGGTTACACTAAAGGTAATGCTGACAACAACTTATATTTCAAGGTGGCTAATGAAGACATTTTGGTTATTGAAGTTTTTGTTGATGACATCATTTTTGGAGGAGAAGATGGATTGTGTAAAGACTTTTCTAATAAGATGCAGGAAGAATTTGAAATGTCTATGATTGGGGAGATAAATTTCTTTTTAGGATTGCATATTTCTTAGATTGATAAAGGTATATTATTATGTCAATCAAAGTACTTGAAGGAATTACTGAAGAAATTTGGTATGGAAAGCTCTAAACCGGTAAGTACTCCTATGACAACACCTGATAAACTATCATTGAAGGATGATTCAGCCCCTGTTAATCCGACAAGATATAAATTTATGATTGGAGGTTTATTGTATTTGACACAAACAAGACCTAATATTATGAATGCAGTATGTATTGTTTCAAGATTTTAGAGTAATCCTAAGGAAAGTCATGAATCAGTAGTGAAAAGGATTTTCTGATATTTACAAGGAACAACAAATCTTGGTTTATGGTATTCTAAAGATGAAAATTTTGAGTTATGTGCATACACCGATGCTAATTGGGCAGGAGATTTAGATGACAAAAAGAGTACCACCGGTGGAGCATTCTTTCTTGGTAGAAGATTGACTTCATGGTTGAGCAAGAAACAGAGTTGTACATCACTATCAATGGCAGAATTAGAATATGTTGCAGCAACAACTAATTGTACTTAGATATTATGGATTAAGAAAATGTTGAAGGACATAAAGGTAAAATGTAAAGAACTTATAATCATCTATTGTGATAATTCAGCAATAATTGATATATCCAAGAATCTGGTATTTCACTCTAAAACTAAACATGTTTCTATCAAATACAATTTTCTGAAAGAGAATGTTGAAGCAAAAGAAGTGAAATTAGTTTATGTGAATACTAAAGAGAAGATTGCAGACATTTTTACTAAGCCTTTGCCTAAGGAAACCATTGAATATCTAAGAGAGCATCTTGGGGTTATACCCTCATTGGTAGAGACTTAGACAGTTGATGCTTGGCATCAGACCGACAGAATTTACAAAGAAACCTTTTTTTTCGGCTTTGATGAAGGAGAGCTACTTCTTAGGGGGAGTAGTTGGATAAGTTGGCATTTTGAACTGGTTGTATCTGGTATTTATATTACTTTGGCATTTGATGTCAAAGGGGGAGAGATATCTATGGAAAAACACATTATCTTTTGGGAGAGATTATTCATTGGGGGAGTGATTATATAAATGCAGAGATGATTTGTATTTTAATTTCTAGTATTGATATATTCTGGAGATTGTTGGTTTTTGGTTTATTGGCATTTCTTCTTTGGCACTTAGATGGTTTTTCCATCTTGTGTTGCCTTCAATGCCAAAGGGGGAGATTGTTGGTATTATGGATATGTTGCTTGGTTTTGTAATTGATGCCAACACTTATGAACACTTATCCTTCTGGAGAGATTTGATTATGTTCATCGGCAAGTTCAGTGACCTATGCACAGTCACCGGTATTTGGTTCATCGATAGGTTATATTGTTCACCGGCACTGAGGATAACATGTTATCATCTACATATCACTTGGTTATGTCGAAGACATGGTTTGGACACTTGGTTTTGGAGATTATATTATTGGTCTAATTAGGTTGACATATTTGCTATTACCGGCAAATTGGTTTAGGTTTTGGACCGGCGTGCATTATCTATTCCAGATCAGCATGGCACATTATTGGAGATGGTTTAATCAATTAATATTATTTTTGAGCCGACATGACGCATCACATCTTGACATGTTGTAATTGATTTATATTGTAATATTCTTAGTGAGTCGACCTACACATTTGGTCTTAGGTTTTGGTATATATGTAAGATCTCAATTGTGAGATTAACATGGCATGGGGATGGTATGTAATAAGGTATTGTAATGTTATTGTGAATACAAGCAAAGCTACTCACGTAGACATCATTTGAAGATTCAAGGAAGGTTTGAAAAAGACAATCAGAGCTTAACTGGTACTGAATCCAGCATATAAGATGCCACTTTGAGCAGTACATTATCATTGGATTTAATCATCCATTTTGTAGTTAGTGTGACTCCTATTCTGTGATTGAGCAGTGAGCTTTAGGCAGCTAGCCTTTCTACATGTGCATACTCCATTTGTAAACACATACTATCTGCAGTAGTATCATCTGATTGTGGGTAAGGTTTCCCACCGTGGTTCTTCCCCTTACAGGATTTTCACATACAAATATCTGTGTTATGTGTTGTGGATGTTATTTCTCTTTCTGTTTCATGCATTAAGCTTCACTGGTATTGTTATTAACTGTTAAATTATCAACCGACATTTAGTTTGTTTTATTGGTATTATGTTTCAAGTTTGGTTAAAGTTATATTTGAGATAAAATTATTTGACAACTGATTCACCCCCCCTCTCAGTTGGCTCCAGCTCCTAACATACCTCACCTTCAAATTATCATAGCCAAATTTACCTTGACTTTCGCATTGGGATTTTTAACTGAGTTGAGAAAGAACTAAGACATACTACATCTGCCCTAAACATTAAACTGCTAATCATATAAGCTCATGAAAATCATTGCTTGAGTGGTCACTTGGCCCTTCTTCCCACAATAGGAGATCCAGATTAGGATAATTTTCTATTGTGTATATCTTCTCTATTGTGTCGAATTTATTATTGTCTACCCCCATATTTCAATGAGGTCTACAACTTTGTTCCCTTCTCTATATGTGTGGGACAAAATGACCTCTTCAAAAGTATCTAAAATATCCCAAACTTGACGAAGGATATACTTAATGTGGTAGCTATGTAATTGTCATTGTTTACAAGCATTGATAATGAGCAATGAATCCCCTTCAATGTGAACTTTCCTAAAATTTAAAAATTTGGCAATGATTAAACCTTGTAGTAGTGCATAGGCTTCCGCTATGTTATTTGTTCCAATTGGAAGAGAAAGGGCTCTACCTTCCAACAACTGTCTAAGACAATTCCTTATGCAAATGACTGCACCTGAAACTCCTAGATTGCCATGAGAAACACCATCGAAGTTAATTTTAATGTAGTTCTTTGAAAGTGGAATCCATATGATATTGCTTCTATTGATCTTCTTCTTGTCCCGTAGTTGTCTATTTTTTAAAAATAGGTTTTGAAGGGATTCTGAAACCCTTTACATCAGGTTACAAAAGATATATCAAATAGAGTCCAATCATAACCAAATTCTAACAAAAATAACCAAACAGGACTGAGAGATAGTAGAAGAAAAACAAAAGACCTCTCAGCCCATAAAAAAAGAAAAGGCTAGCAAAATTACAACACACAACCATCAACAATAAAAGATTAACTCAGATTTTTAAGGTTCTCCTCAACAATAGCACTAATTTGGTGCATCTTCTTGGCGGCATTCTTCAAGTCCAAAATGTTGTGAGGGAGTTCAATGGATTTCTTCTTCATACTAGCATGAGTGCACTTTCCTGGAGGACCCACATCCACAACAACACTGTCCATGTGAACTTTCTCTAGCTTTCTAACCATGGTGGACATAGCGTGTGTTACCATTAGGGTGGATTATAATTTATTTCCATTGGTTTAGAATGAAGCTATCCTATGAGGTAAAGGCAGAAGAGAATGAGTGATGCTTAGGGACAAAAGAATTGACAACTTCAGAGATGGACTTATCAATTAATTCACAAACTTTCTCACTAGTCATGAGTTCCTTTCTAAAGATATGTTTGTTTCTCTCCCACCAAATTTCCCATATAACCATCACTAGAGTAATCCTCCAAATACAAGCAAAAATGGAATGTTTAAAAATGATAGGCCATGCGTCTTAGTAAAGAGTACAAAAAATTAATTTTTCCATAACAAAATTTCAACAAGATGAAGAAAACAAACAATGAAGAAGAAGATGATCAACTATTTCGAGCTCCGATTCACAGAGAACACAATTGAATCTATCAGCTATATTGAGCTTGAACAACCTATCACTTGTGAGGATTCAATTTCTAAGAGCTAACCATGTGAAACTCCCTTCTGTGGGCATGATTGCATTATCCCAGCAAAATGCAAAATCTCTTTCAAGTGTATGAAGTCTTTGTCTATTTTTAATGGCTGCGTAACCTTGTTTGACTGAATAGGTTCCATGTTTTGATGGAGCCCAAAAGATCTCATCCTATGAATTAGTAATGTATACAAATCTCTGTGATAGAATGCTTTTGAATGCTCTTTTTTGGGTGTCCAGGATCTGAAGGTTAGAGGGATCTTTCCAAATGCCTTTAAAAGAAAAGTTTTCTATGTGGTCAATATAATCTATTAACTTTATTCCCCAAGTTGTGGTAAAAAAAATTAATTGTTGTTTGTAGCTTAGGGACACTCCTAAGGGGTGGATGCCCATTCCATGAGTCATCCCAGAAAGGAATGCTACAACCATCATTCACTTGCCATGAGATATAATTTCTAATAATATCCCTTGAGTCCATCATGAAGTTCCACATTGTTGAACCCTCTAGGAGGTTTGAAATAGTAAACACTATGTATGGGTGATTGTTATCCAAATATTTTGCCTGCGTGATTTTGCACCAGATTGCTGAAGGTTTTTTGTACATGTTCCATACTAATTTTTCTCTAAAGGCCAAATTTCTCTTAGACAAGTGATGTAGTCCCACCCCCCCTGAATATTTGTCAACTGCCATATTCTCTAATGACACAAGAGGATTTTTTTTCATTTAATAGATTACCATTCCAAAGGAAATTCCTTATTATTTTTTCTATCTTTGAAACAATTGAATTAGAGGCTTTGAGACTAGTAATGTAATAGTTTGGAATTGTAGCCATGAATGTTTTAATGAGGAGAATTGTATTGGAGAGAGAGATCAATTTGGCTTTCCATGTTGTTATATGAGATATAATCTTGTCTATAACTGACCCCCAATATGCTGATTTGTTTGAACCTATGAACAAAGGAATGCCAAGATAAGTGCTTGGTAGCTCATTTGGAGAAAACTGAAAAATGCTCTTAATTCTTCTTCTAATCAATTTGTTTTTGTTAAATATAAAAAAACTTGGACTTGTATGCATTAATATTTTGACTTGAGACTTCAGTGTATAAATTGAGTACTTTCTTGACCTATTGAGCCTCTATTTGATTTTCCATATAGCAATGTGTCATCAACAAACAAGGTGTGAGTGACTGAGATTTCAGTATTGGGGATGCAAATGCCTTTCCATAATCCAAGTTCCCTTTTCTAGATGATGCATCTACTAAGGGCCTCTACCATAATGATGAATAAGTATGGTGAAAATGGGTCGCCTTTGTCTTACTCCTTATTTGGCATAAAAGAAACCAAAAGGCATACCATTAATGATAATAGAAAATGATGCTCTTGCCAAACATGAGTGAATCCATTTACACCATTTCTTTGAGAATCCAAATTTCCTCAATACCTTCATAAGAAAGACCCAATTCACCTTGTCATATGCTTTCATCATATCCAAATTGGTAATAAAGGATGGAAGATTGTCTTTATGTATAGAGTGAAATACTTCATGAGCTACAATAGCTCCTTCTATTGTTTCCCTTCTTGGAACAAAACCCCCTATTCTAGGGAGATGATATTGGGTATAATGGATTGAAACCTTAAGTAAATTACCTTTGTGATGATTTTATAGACTATGTTACACAAAGAAATTGGCCTAAAGTCAACAAAGGTTTTGGTATCTTTGATTTTAAGTGGAATTACTATGTTGGTCACATTAAAAGCTTTTAGCACTAAGCCACTTCTCTTTGATTCTTCCAGAACTTGCAACATATCGAATCCAACAACATCCCAACATTTTTGAAAAAGAGGGCAGTAAAACCATCAAGGCCAGGGGCTTTGTCAGGAGCCATAGAAAACATCACTTTGTGCACTTCTTGCAAAGTGAAAGGTCTTAATAGAAAATCATTGTCTTGATGATTAATTATTGTTGAGAGGCCACTCAACAGCTCTTCTTCATGAAGTTGATAAGATTGATGCTGCAAATTGGGGGCTTGTGTGGGACCTAGAAGTTCTTTATAAAAATGGACCCCGTCTTCTTGTATTGCTGATGCATTTGAGATTACCTCTCTTGAGGAAGCATTTTGTATACTGAAAATAGATTGTGCTTCCTTTTTGTCTTGGTTGAGGCATGTAAGAATTTGATGTTGCAGTCCCTTTCCTTCAACCATAGTTCTCTCAATTTTTGTCTCCAATACACTTACTCTCTCTTGCATAATAATTTCGACCATAGATCTTGAAGTTGCTTTTGTTTACAGTATGTGTCATGATCTAAACTGTGTTGGATTATGTGTTCATGGATCTCTAAAATCTCTTTAGTTACTTGTTCTTTATGTGCAAATATATTTTTGAACACATGTATGTTCCACTATTTAATTTGAGGTTTGAGGTATTGGAATTTTTTATGAAACTGATACATTTTGGAACCTTTAATATATGGATCACTTACCCACCACTGATGTAGTAAAGGAAGAAACTGTGGATTCCTAAACCACATTCTTTCAAACTTGAAGGAAGGTTTCTAGCTTGAAACAGGATTTCCCTTTTTAATATGCAGAGAAATGACATAATGATCTGAGCGTATAAGAGGTAGTATTTTTGACTGCATAATATAGTTGTCTAGGTTCCATGTATTAGTGACTAAAAATATGTCTAATCTCTCTGCAACTTGCAAGAATTGCTCCCTTTTATTGGTCTAGGTAAACTAACCTTTTTGAGGTAAGATGTCAAGAAGATAATTGCTAGTGATGAATTGTTTAAAATCCTCCATTATTTTCTGAGGGATAATTCGACCCTTCTTTTCATGAATAGAAAAAATTGCATTAAAATCTCCTCCCAAGACAATTTTGAACTCTTGGGACTATTGTATATATGTTGTGAGGACACACCAATTTTTTTTCTTCTCAGATGTTGTTGTTGGTCTGTAGACAATAATAATTATAAAATTAAGATCAAATTATTTTACCCTTAGTGCCTACCAATTAGGACCAACATTGTCCAAAACTACCACTGATTTTTTTGGATCCCATAAGGATATAAGTCCCCCTGAAGCACCTATTGCTGGAGTGTGCTCTGCTTTCCATCTTGTCCATTTATTTACCATACTTTCAAATGTCTCCTTAGAAGCCTTGGTCTCTTGTAACAAAATTATGTTAGCACTAGATGCATCTAATTGATGTTTGATCTGGGCTTCTTGTCAGAGGCATTAAGGAATCTGACATTCTAGGAGAGGAGCTTCATTGTTTGTGAGAATAGCAGCAAGCTCTTCTTGTTTGTGTGAGAATTGATAAATACAACACCATAGGAGCCCAAAAGATCTCTGCAAGCTGAAATAAATGTGTTACAAGGAGAAGCAAGGAAGAAACAAAGGAAAAACAAATACATAGAAAATATGCTCAAAAATATGAGAGCTCAATATTCACAAAATGTGTAATGTGATAATACAAAGAAAAGAAAATTAACTCTAATAGGTCAAGAAACCCTAAAAGGGAAAACCTAGGCTTGCACATAATAATAAATAAAAGAATTAATTATTATGCACCTAATGTTAGCTTAAGTGTAAAAAAGAAATAAAGGGAAAAACAAATGTTGTTTAATTAATCAAGTAAAGACCCGATTACTCTAACACCCCCCCTTAATCTATACTTAGGGAGAAGCTAAAACCTAGAATAGCTACTAAAAGAAGGAAAGATGGGTCCCGACAACAAGCCCTCATGAGGTACCCAAATACAATGAAATCTCTATGAAATGGAGAAAAGGGAGAAAACCCAATGGGAAAAAACTCCTCTCCAAAAAGAGATAAAAGAACATGCTGAAAGAAATAAGAAGGAAGGCCTCATAAAGATCCCCAAGGACAACTTCCTTCACCCCAAGCATAGAGCACAATTGAAGTTAGTGTGGTGATGCAAAAGGTTTTGTAAAGATGTCTGCAACTTGCTTGGTAGTGGGAATGTACTCCAGAATAATAGAACCATCTTGAATCAACTGGCAAATGAAATGAATGTGTAGCTCAATGTGCTTCGTCCACTGATGCTCTATCGGGTTGTGAGAAATATGAATAGCACTTTGATTGTCACACCAGAGAATAGTGGGACTATCAGGAGGAAAACCAAACTTAGTAATCAACCGTCGAAGCCATAAGATCTCCTGACTGGCGAGCACAGCGGCTCAATACACAGCCTCTGTAGATAATAATGCATGAGCAGTCCGCTTCTTGCAAGACCATGTGATAGGACCAGAGCCAAGACAAAAAACAAAGCCAAAAGTAGACTTCTGATCAATGACATCACCAACCTAATCTGAGTCAGTGTAGCCAACAATGTGAGGCTCCCCTGATGTGTAGTGAATGCCATGAAAAATAGAGCACTGAATGTACCACAAAATATGTTTGGCAGCTTGCCAATGACTCTCATGAGGATCATGGGAGAATCAAGAGACAAGGCCAACCACAAAGGAAATATCAGGATGAGTGTGTGTCAAGTACAACAAACTACTAACCAACTTCCTGTAAAGTGTAGAATCTATTGAAGGAGTGGGGCAAGTAGTAATCAAAACAACCCCTGACTGAAAAGGAGTGGGAGTAGGCTTGCAATAAGGCATACAAAAGCATCAAAGTATGTCAAGAGCATACTTCTACTGGTAAGTGTAGATCCCATCAGAAGACTGAGTCACCTGAAGACCAAGAAAATAGTGTAGAAGACTGAGATCTATCATCTCAAATTGGTCCATCAAAGCTCGTTAAATATGCTGAATCATAGAGGATGAGCTACCTGTGATGAGAAGATCATCAACATATAGCACAAGAATTAGAATCTCACCCTCAAGAAGCTGAATGTACACTATGTGATTGGAATGATTGTGGGTGAAACTAGTGGAGAGGAAGAAAGAGTCCATCTTCTCATACCATGCCCAAGGGGCCCGTTTGAGACCATACAATGAACGTCGAAGTTTGCAAACCAAATAACTATCCTACACAAATCCCTGAGGCTGCTCCACATAAATTTCCTCCTGTAGATCCCCATGCAAGAAAGAACTCTTCACATCCATTTGAAAAATGGGCCCTCCCCTAGAAATGGCAAGAGATAGTACAAAGCGAATAGAGTTCATCTTGGCAATAGGGGCAAATGTCTTTGAGTAATCAATACCCTCAACCTACAAGAAACCCTTCACAACAAGACATTCTTTGTACTTATCAATCAAACCATCAACAACATACTTAGTGTGATACAACTAGTGGCACCTAACCATCTTTCTGCCCTTAGGAAGAGGACAGAGAGCCCAAGTATTATTCTTCATCAAAGAAGAATATTCCTCCTCCATAGCACAATCCTACTCAAGGTGTCTTGTAGCCTCTAAAAACCTCTGAGGATCATTTGAAATGACATGACTCAAAAGACTAGAACCTAGAGTATGAGAATGGGTGTGCCAAGTATCTAAAGGATCACCGACCATAGATCCTGCCACCTCAATAGTAAAGTGAGCCCACTTGGGCATCTATGGTGGAGCAAGTGGAGGTGGGGATGGTGGATCATCAGCAACATCATCAGAATCATCCACCAAATAATCCTGAAGAGATGCAGTGGGAGGAGTAAGAAGAGGACTAGACATTGGAGACAGGGTATCCATTGTGGGAAGGTGCTCATCAAACTGGACATCCCGTCAAAACAAGACCTCTCTGAATCAGGATCAAACAACCTGTATGCCTTAACATCCTCATAGTAGCCAAAAAAAATGATGGGTTGGCTATTTCGCTCCATTATTTTCCTCTGAGCATCAAGAATAAATGTCCATGCCTCACTGCTAAACACTCGGAAAAAAGAAACATCAGGCTTGTCATGAGACCAAGCCTCCTCAGGAATCATATGTCGAATTGCCTTATGAGGCATCTGATTATGAATATAGTTGGCACAATTGACTGCCTCAGCCCAAAAAGATGAATCCATAGACCTAGACTAAATCATACAATTCACCATCTCCTGTAAAGTTCTGTTCTTGTGCTCAGCGACACCATTTTGTTGAGGGATGTAGGGAATAGTAAACTGATGTTGCAAACCATGCTCAGTGCAAAAATCTCTGAAAGCCTAATTCACATACTCCCCCCCATTATCTATACATATCCGCCAAATAGAACAACCAGACCACTTCTCTACAAATGTCTTGAAGATTTGAAATGAATCAAAGACATCAGACTTGTACTTAAGAAAGTAAACCCATGCGCGTCTGGAGAAGTCATCAATAAAAGTGAGTACATACTTGGCCCTAGAAAAAGGAGTAGGAAATGACATGAGATCACTATGAATCAACTCGAAGGGTGCCAAATCACGAGGGGCTCTTCCCTTCAGAAAGGGATCCCTGTGATGCTTGCCAAGCATACAACCATGACAAAAACCATTAGTGTAGGAAATCTATGGGAGCCCAAGAACAAGTGCCTGTGTACTCATTTGCTGAAGATATTTATAATTGACATGGCCCAAGCACTCATGTCAAAGCTTACTCACTAAATCTGCATGTTCTATAAGAGACAAACTTGCACCCACAAAGGGCTCAAATCCATCAAATTTGTAAAGATGAAATGCAGTATCAACACTCCCAGTAGCCACAACCAAATCAGAGTCATGGAGGTCCCGAATAACCACATCATGTGGTGAGAAATCAACTATCCTACCAAAGCCAAAATGGAAAATCTGATAAATGGACAGGTGGTTCGTCGAGATGTTAGGGACAACCAAAACATCCTGCAGATTACCCCCATCTGAAGAGATAGAACCTGAACCCAAGATTGAAAGCTGAACTGAGTCACCCACTACAATCTGTGAAGTACCACAAGAGGCAAGAGAAGTAAGCAACTCCTGAGTGTGAGTCATATGGTGAGAAGCACCAGAATCTAATATCCAAGTGGACCCATAGGTCGAAGCTCGAGCAATCAAAGCATGACCTTTCCTTGTGGAAGGAGAAGATGCCTGAGGTGAGGAGATGTGATGTTGCTACACGGCTTCCTCTAAAGCCTCTAAGCATTTCCAACACCTGGAAACTGGATGTCCTTCCTTTCCACAAAAACTGCAAGTGTCTCCTGATTTCTTCTTAGTCTTGGAGGAAGACTCACCAGACTGTGCAGATTTCCCACGTTTCAGAGGAAATGGTGGTTTAGAATCAGACTTAAGAGGTGGCTTGGAGGAATGCTCATTCCCTACTGAATTCTTCTTGGCCTTCGGTTTCTGCTTTTTCTTCTCCTTAGAGGACCGAGCAACCAATTCTTTGTTCTTGGACTCTGAGAGCATGTCCAGCTAAGAAAAGTGAGACTTCTCATGAGACAAACACTCACAAAACACATCAAAGGTAGGCATGGTGAAACAAGCACCCACGCCATCCATGATGGAGTAGAAAGCAGAGGCAAAAAACTAAAAAATGACCTCGAAGCTTCGAAAGAATCAAGTGAATGCACTCTATGTCTATCTTGATCTTTCCACACCCCTGGAGAATAGATCTGGTAGTCTTTAACTTGTTTAAAAAATCCTCAATGGTGGGAAATGAATCAAGTGACAAGGAAACCAACTCTGCCTCAATCTGTAATGCCTGAATCTCATTAACCCTCCTGAAGAGAGACTCAAACTTCAACCACATAGCGTGAGGAGTGAGAAACTCATCAAGGTGAAGCAAAAGACTATCAAAGGCATGTAAAGAGAGAAAAACCCATGGCCTCATCCATCTTGTTTTTGTGTTGAAGAAGTTCATAAGGACACTGCAATAGAGGTTGAACCTCATCCAAACAAGACCACAACCCTCATTCCTGGAGAAGCCTCATGTAGCGAGGTTTCCAGGTGTGATAGTTGTGTAATGTCAACAACTCAACTGAAGGATTTGCCATGAAACTATGCACCTGCACCTGCTTGTGGTTTTTTTTTATTATGTGATCTTTCAGAATACACAGAAGATGCAGAAGGGTTTGTTTGTTTTGAGAGTTTTGTTGTGCTATATTTCTAATATAAATGATAGAAAGTGAGAAAAAAACACCTCCCCACAATAGATAAACCCAAACCCTTGTACATACTAAGGAGAAGGAAGTAGTGCATAAGCAAAAAAAACTTCAAACTGAAATCTCATGTACCTTATGAAAAATTTGAGAAATAAGATCACATATATAAATAGAGCATGCTGAGAGCTTTCCAACGCCTTTTTTTTTTTTTCAAAAAATGGAGTCTGTTTGCCCATTCTATAGCCCCGAAAGTGCAGAAAAGAGACCCCAATTGATTGGAAAAAAGTATAGTCAAAGAGAAAATTTGGAAAAAAAATCCAAAACCACAAGGTCCATCACAGAACTAGCTTTTCGATGCCTATTCATTTTTGAAAAAACAACTCTGTATGCTCAAGTTATGAAGAAAAAACCAACCCCCCCCTCAAAGGCAAGAGAGAGGGGCAACAAGGGCTCATTGGTGGCTAGGTTGGGTGGAGGTGTTGCTCTGGCAATGCTCTGGTGGCACTCTGGGGTGGAGCAGCGGAGTGGCAGAGGCACAATGGCGGGGAGGCAGTGATGGCGAGCAGGGGGTCAGCGAGTGGCACGGTGGGGGCCGGTGGGGGTCAGAGGCCGGCAGGCGGGGCGTGCTCTAACAGGATTGGCGGGGGCCAGACTGTCAAGCTAGTGACAAGGGTGTCAGCCAAGCGAGGATAGCCACAAACCCCAAGAAAATGTGATTTTTTTTGTTTTCAAAAAAACTTTTGCAAAAACAAAAATAGCCTAGTTTTTTTATTTTTTTTAATTTTTTTTATTTTTGGGAAAAAATAATTTTTGGCCTGCATGCTATAAAAAGCCAATTTTTTTTTGAAATTTTTTTCTTGAATTGTGTCCTATGGTTGTATGGCCTAGTACTGAAGAAAATATACCCCAGAGGCCCAGGAGTCAAAACAGGTCAAGTTTTATATGACCATAGGAGTTTTTGGGCCTTTTGAGCATGATGGTGAGGTTCGTTTAGGCCCAAAGTGCTCAAAAAAAAATGCGTATCCCTAGGTGCATAAAAAAACTTCTAAAAAACCCAAGATTTGTTTCCAATGCAAAAAATCTCAAAACAAGAACAGATAGTTGCAGATCTGAAGCTCTGATACCATGTGAGAGTTGAGAAATACAACACCACAAGATCCCAAAAGATCTCTGCAAGCTGAAATAAACCTATTACAAGGGGAAGCAAGGAACCAACAAAGGAAAAATAAATACATAGAAAATATTCTCAAAAAGATGAGAGCTCAATATTCACAAAATATGTAATGTGATAATACAAAGAAAATAAAATTAACCTCTAATAGGTCAAGAAACCCTAAAAGGGAAAACCTAAGCTTGCACATAATAATTAATAAAAGTATTAATTATTATGCACCTAATGTTAGCTTAAGTGTAAAAAGAGATAAAGGGAACTTAAATAATTAAACAAATGTTGTTTAATTAATCAAGTAAAGACCCGGTTACTCTAACAGTTTGTATATAAATTGAAAAACTTCCTTCAAGTGTTGCCCGAATGCCAACGTCAATCTCTTCTTTTAATTTAGTTTGCTTTGACTTTCTTCCTCTTCTATTTGGTGTGAGAATGGTTGGACTATGAGATGACACAGTTTGAGATATTGATAAAGTTTGAGAATAGTCAAATTCTGATTCTTGATCATCTTCTATTGGCGATTCTAAATCCTCAAATTAGGACTCTCAAAAAAAGTGCAAAATATTCGAAGCTCTAATGAAAATTAGTAATCTAAAGTTGTGTTGTGGTTTCATGAGCTACTTGTGCTTCCAACTCTATATTTATTGTCTCAACATTACTAGAGATATTAAAATCCCCAAAATATTCTTCTGCTATTTGATTAATTAAATCTGAGCCCACTCTATAGAATAGGTCGTATGCCATTTTTTGAAGGGAGGCTTCTGAGAGTTTTTTTGAATCCATTTTACTAGAAGTGTATTACATGTTTCTATCCCTTCCATAGGCGTGAATTATGGGTGTGTGTAAGTTAGTAACCTCTGAGATAGAGCATCCATTGAGAGCCTAGAGGAAAGACCAAACTTGTGATTTTGAATAAGGCTAGAGAGCTCCTTAATCCCATGGATAACACATGATAAACTGGTTTGGGCTGATATAAAAGTGACAGGCCCATTGAAATGTAACAACTTGGAAAATATGTGCCTAAGTTGCAATTCTATAATGTCATTGTTAGTAACATTAATATGATGAGTCTTTCTAGAAAGAGAAGATACATTATATGCCTCAGTGGGAGTAGGTATATCCTTTTGATGCAGCAAACTATGAGTTTCTTTAGAGGCTTGTGAAGGTTGAAGGTGATTAATGAGTGAGAACTAGAAAAAGTATGTGGAGTGATCATCATACACTTTTACTATTGAGACCCCTAACCCCTGGCATTGAGTGTTAAAGTGACCCAACTAATTTGAGTGCTTGTCAATGGAGGCAGTATCTTCAATGATATTTTTTTGTTCCCAAGTACCAAATTTTGATGTAATGGAAAGAAATTTGGGGAACAGTTTGGAAAGATTGAGTAACAGACAAACCCTAACAGGAAGATTAGTATGTTCAAAGGGGATAAGGTCATGCTTCATGAAAATAACCAATTGATTAGCAAAGATTTCTATGATCTCATTGTCTCTATATTCGAGAGGAAAAGAGGGGAAAGAAATCCAAAATGGCATGAAATTGTAAGTGACAAAATCCCCTTTGAATTTTGGAGTCAAGGAATCATGAAAGACCAAAACCCTTGCAAAACCATCCTTTAAATCTATGGGCAACATATCTCTAATGCTTTGAGTAAAAAATAGTGATAAAGAATCGAGAATCACTATCAATAAAGAAAATTTCTTTGACCCCTTTCCATACATCCTTTGCCCATGAAGATAACACATAAATATTAGGAGAAGAATGCCAGAACTTACTGATAATGGTTGTCTCCCATAGGCGTGTGATTTTCTTCATGTGAAAATGATCAAACTGGGAGACTTTATAAGACCGAATCTTTGGATTTGTCTCATTAGTGGCATGCTCCTTATCATGTTGGGGTTCGGGTATTTTCTTCATCTAGGTTCAAATAAACTTGTTTGGATTGAAGGGTGCTCTGTCGCCATTGGAGGGAGGATGTGGCTCCCTGTGTTTTTGAGGAATATTATTCGAGTAGGATGAAAACCTACGGTTTTGAAAGTGGAGAGTGTTTGGCCATGAGATATAAGAGGGCTTGTGGCAAAATCCCTCTTCACGTTGTCCTTCCATTGCGTGTGAGGTAGATATTGGAGAATCCTTATAGATGTCAAAAACCTTCTACGACTTCTTACTTAATTTATGAGGGGCCCCTTGCCTGAAATTATGTCTTTACTTGCCACCTCCCTAGTGCTACCCTCTTACTATATCCTACCAAAGGTGCTCAATGTTTTTCCTAGGCACAATTCGCTCATCAAATCCATGTTGTCAGATATTCTAATAAGATCTAACAACATTTGTGATTCTGACCTATGACCCATTTTGAATTTAATACCCCACCCAGATATATTCTACAAGGCTTTCTCCCTAATGTTCCCTCTAACCTCTAGCCTTCTTACAGATGGACATGAAGGCTTCCCAATCACAAAACCTCCAAAGTCTGGTTGTTGCATCCACCATGTCAAGGGAGAAAAATCTAAGCAGTGAGTTTGAAAATATTTTTCCCACCCTGTGCCATTCGCCTCCTCCATCTGGTTGCTGAGCAAAGAGAAAGATTGACATTTTTAAATAAATATTGAAAGTATGAAATTAATAATTATATCTCCTACAAAAATATGTTTTCTTTCTTTATTTATTTGCATTTATGTATACATTTTTACCCCTACAAAAATATGTTTCCTTTATTTATTTTCACCAGATATAGGTAAAAAAATGACCCTCCAATATGTGTGTTTTCACTATAAACTAAAAAATCTATTCACATTAATAATTTTTCTTCCCAAAACTACTCATTTATCCCTATAAATAATTAGGCATTTTGTCAAATAGTTTGTAGGAATCCACCAATTCTTCATATTTTGTATGAATTTGTTTATTAAATGAAATATTTAAATTTATACATTTCCTAATAAAATTTACAAATGACATGCATCTAAAGGTTGAAATCTCCTCTTAGACTTGAATAAAATTTGTTTCACACCATACTATTGGAAGCATGTGTTATTGTGGTTGTCATTGATATCAAACTTGTTTTTTTCGAATAGTTGTTGGTTTGGAAAGTTTGTGGTGCAAAGATATCTTATGGTATTGGCGTTGCAATTATTCTATTGGTTGTTCTAGAAGAGTTCAGGTCCAGGAAGTGTTACTGATGTTGTTTGGTATTGTTATCTTCTTTGGTTATGTTTTTGGCAGTATGGATATATGTTAGTTTTGTGGTGTACAAATATCTTTTTGATCTCTAGATGTTGTGGTCATGGGAGCTTCACTAGATAGGCAATATCATATCACGTACATTCATATTGGGAGGTTTAATATCCCAAAAATGAGGGTACAATATATTTCCCATCGGTGAAAATAGGGGGGTTTAATCCAAGCTATGAAAAAATGCAATATTTTGTGCAAATAGGCCGGGGGCTTTTAATTCAGGATGTGTATTGGGAGGGGGTGGAAAAAAAGGAGTTTAGGGCAATATTTTTTGAAAATAGGGGGATTCTTTAGTATGTCATGAATGCACGTGATATAACCTAGGTCCACTAAGTAAAGCCCTCGTGGTTGTGGTATATTTCATAGTTGGTTGTGATATTCTATGTTAATCCTTCCTTCTAGTCTAGATATGATTTGTGGAAGGTGTAGCATCCTAAAATTGTACCCTCTATAATTTTGACTGCATTTGGGGCCCCCACCTTAGTGTTCTCATCCTCATGCTTTATCAAGACCCATTTATGCTTGTACCATATATTAAATAGCATATTATCTCATTATACCTTGCATTGCAGTTTAACCTAAACACAAATATGGGGTAGGACAAGGGCATGGTGCCTTGGTCCTCACTAGGACCATGGCACCATGTCATGGTCCTCCCTATTTGGGGACCATTTCAAACCCTTTGTGTGGGATGAAAAATTCATCTTCTATTAACAAAGTAATCAATTAGAAACAAGGGAAATCACGAATCCCTATCCTAATCTGAATTTAACAAATAATACAATGAAATAATACAACCAAGCAAAATAGGAATTATAAATGAAATAAATAAAAACTCCCTATTCCGTGACTGCATAGAACTTCCATTGCTCTTCTCCTCTTCGTGGTATGATGGCTCTCAAATATTGCACTGGTAACCTACAAGTGACACAAAGATTCAAAGTTCGTGATTCTGAGTAAATTGCCCAAGATTGAGGAGGAGTGAAAATGGAGATTGGATGCTCAATTTATAGATTTTTGGATGAGATTGATTGAAAGGTGGAACAAATTGATCAAGAGGTGTGAACTCAGGTGAGCTCAAATGAAAATTGATAGTTGAACTGCTGATTGTAGGAGTGAAACTCAATAGATTGAATAGATTAATTGAGTTAACTGATTGAGAAAAAGCTGACTAAAGGAAGAAAAAGAATGATTGGAGGAAATAAAGAGGATGACAAAGAAAGCTTAATTTAGAAAAAGCTAACTGAAAGATGGAAATAGAAGTTGAAGAGATAAATGATTTAATTAATTAATTGATTTAATTAATTAATTTAGCATGTTCTTGCATTTAGATTTAGATTATTAATTTAATCTTTGCATGAGATATTATTCAAATAATTGAATTTATTAATTCAATTTAGCATTTGAATATATTTAGAACTTGACTTTGATTTTCAATTTGGTTTTTGAAATCATGCACTTGTAATTGAATCTGGAAGAAATTAGAAGAATATGAAATTAAATGAAATTAGAATTTGGGGATTTGGAATTGAAGAGTTAATTAGTTAATTAAATAATTTAAAGAAACTATTTAACTATTTAGAAATTTGATTATTTTAATGTAGTACATAATGGACATATGAAGATGGCTAAATGGAAATCAATTGATTTTCTCTTTGTTAGCCCTAGCCTAAAAGCAAATTTTTGTTCTATTCTCAAAGATAGAATTATCATCTTGTCTGAGAAGGAAGATGAGCTTATTTGGACAAAGAACACATCTAGCAAAAACTCAGTGAAAGATGGATATAATTCTCTTATGCCGGCTAAGGATTTTTCTTCTTGGCCCTATAAATTATTCTGGCATCTAGCATGCCTCCCGAAGGCTGGAGCATTTGCTTGGCTTGTTGTTCAAGACAGGGTTCTTACCGGGATGAGATTGGATAGGATGGGTTTGTCTATTTTTTTCCCTTGTGCTTTGAGCAATCAAAAATTGGAATCGTCCTCTCATATGTTACTTCATTGTGATTTTTCTTTTGCTTGTTGGCAATGGATTTTTGAGAAATTAGGTCTGTCTTTTGTTATAGGTAGTGACTTACTCTCCCTCTTCAGAGCATGGCCTATATTGTTCTCCTCTTCCTTTTATGCTTACCTTTGGCTAATATCTCCATCGATTATTATTTGGAACATATGTTTAGAAAGAAACAATAGGATCTTTAAAAAGGTATCTGCTTCACTTTCTGATATCTTATTCAAGATAGAGGCTTCTATTTCAGAGGTGGCCTTGTCATATATTCATAATAATTTAGAAAATATGACATCCTTTTCTCATTGGGATGGAATGATTACAAGGACATGGAAATCTCTGTCTATCATCCCTTCTCATGGGTCTGTTGCAAGGGGTCTGGTTAGTAGGAATAAGAGAATTGAGGCTAGTTGGGCTCCTCCTCCTCTGGGTCACTTCAAGCTTCACTTTGATGGAGCTTCTTGGGGAAATTCGGGTCTGGCTGGGGCTAGTCTAGCCATTTTTGACCATAATGCAGACCTAATAGTTGCTCAATGTCATGCCCTTGGTTCTCAATCAAACAATTTTGCTGAATGTCAAGTGTTATCACTTGGGATTGATTTGGCTATTTCTTTAGGGATCAAAGAACTTTCAATTTAGGGGGATTCAATGGTAGTCATTCAAAGTGTCCTTAACTACTAGAGTAATTGTTGGCACTTGAAGTACATAATTGATCATATTTTAGAGAAATTATCCTTGTTTGATACTTTCATATTATCTCATTGTTTTCAAGAGTTAAATAAACTAGCCAATTTTTTGGCTAATTTGGCTATTGACTCTGGTGCACACCATAAGAGTGTAGCAGTATGTGACATTCCTCAAGACATCCTCCTCAGGTATATTTCCCATCCCAAAGACTAAGCTATTTATTTTGAGATATTCTCTCCATTTCCTATTGAGGTATACATATTATCCTCTCCTCTGATCAGATTGTATTTGTACTTCATGTGTTGATAGGAGGTTTTTATGTTTCTATTTGCATATGGTGTATTCCTACAACTCTGCATCTGGGCTAGATGTTAATGTGTGTATCTTATGAGGTATGGATAGGTTAATTATAGTTGGCATTTCATCCTAAGAAATGTTTTTTATCTGATGTGGTTGCCCTCTATCCTGAATGTTTTAACAATGTGGCCATGATTTTATGGTACATCATCTGTCTCTTTTACTGCTTGAGGTATGCATGTCATCCTCCTCTTGGTTCAGATTATATTTGCATCACATGTGTAATTAGTTGGCTTCATCATTATTTACATATGGTGTGTTCTAAAATTTTGTTTGAGAAGAAGGATGGGGTGTATATCCCAGGTGCTTTGGGTAAAAGGGATTTTTTGTAGACTTTTGAGGTATGGATGCTAATCTAAAGCTTTAAATATTTCTATATCATAGGTCAAGGAGAGATTTCCTTAAGATCATGTTTTTTGATATTGATACGACTTTGTGTCTTCCCAATAATAATGACATTTATAAGATTTAGAGGTTGTGGCATGTGTGATCTGTACGGTCCTTATCTTTAATCCTTCTTTTAGATTTCACATGCTTATAATGTCTTAAGTTATCGGCATGCTCCCAAGGTATTATTCTTTGATGCAAGTTCCATATTGTAGGCCGCCTTGTTTATGTCCAGCCCTGACAGATTTGGATTATGGGATAATCATTTTTTTTAGTTGGCGCCCTTGCGGGAGAGCCACTTATGGGTTTTAGTGGAAGGCTATTAATTCATGTGAATTGATTTATTCAAGCATGCTTAAAATGAATTCTTTGCAGTATCTTTATGGGAAATTTAGGACAGTTTTCGCTTTCAAATACGTTATTTTCTATTCTTATCACAGTAGTTTATGTTTCGTTGTGGTTTTTTTTTTGGATCCCTTCCTCCTGCAAATGTCTTCTTCTCTACCAATTGGAGTTTACAGAGTGGTTTTGGAAGACTGATCATTGTGGGAAGAAAATGCAAATGAGGATAATGCTATCAAACTTGGTAAGGTTTTCAATTTGTTTACTCTTGCGATGGATTTTGAATTTCGTAGGCTTTTGGGATGTCGGTGGTTGTAGGTTGGCCCTCAAGTTTCTTATGTTGAGCTTCTTTCTCACTTTGTTACTATTTATTTTGATGTTTTACTTGATATGGACTTGGTCTACCTCTTGGTGTCCACATATGTTTTTCCAACAGTGTGCAATTGGGTTGTTGTTTCTCTTGCATTAGCTGGCTATCGGTTTGATATGGGCTCCTTTTATTACAGTGTCTTTCTTCCTCACCATGAGCTTTTTGCTAATGGCTGGTCTAGTCATTTACTTCATGAATTATGAATGGGATTAATATGCGATTCCATGGAAAATACTTGGGCCTCTATAGATTTTTTTGTTATATTTGGCTCCTGAACAGTATGTGGATAAAGCTTGGGTTGTCTTCCAAGATTTACATTCATTAATCTCTTTGGGCTTTTTGTGCTCTGCTCCTGCTTGCATAGCATTCCCTCTGAGGGTGATTTTGCCTCCGTCCTCATCTCATGAACCTTCGGAAGAGAGTTCTAGCTCCTAGTTTTTGGATATCTAACAAAGTTCTTTTTTGTAGTTGGTGGTATGGTTTTTTTGTAGGCTTGAAGGCTACACGACTTCATTTTTATTTGGTTGGTTAGCCATGGTCCTGACAGAGAATTTTTTCTCAATTATTCACTTTGCCATTCTCCATGTACATCTATTTTTCTGATGGGGTAACTCTTGTTTTTGAATCATCCTATGGGACTCTTGTAAAAATGGTAGATATAGGAGGGTGGGGGGTTGGTTAGCATATATGTTGTAAGGGTATTATATACTTGTATCAGTTTTAAAAGGCTACAACTGGAGGTTTTCTTGCAGGTTCTTTCCTGCTGGTATGCCTTGTCTGAACCCGATGTAAACTCTTTATCATTAATATATAAGTTTAGTGGATATTCCACTTTTATTTTATTTATTTTTTAAATTATTTAGAAATTGAATTTAATTAAATAATAAAGATTATTTAATTTAAAGGATTAAATCACAATTAATTAAATAATAAATATTTAATTAATAATTAGAAGGAGGTTGAATGATTAGATGATTAGAGATAGAAATTGAAAATTTATTTATTTAAATAATAAAGATTATTTAAATTGGGCAATTAATCACAATTAATTAAATAATAAATATTTAATTAATATTAAAAAATGATTAAAATGATTAAATGATGATAGAAAAAGAAATAGAATAATTAGTAAGATGATGAGGAAATATAAAATTAGAAGAATAAGACTAATTAACTTAATTAAACAATTAAATAATTATTTAATCAATTAGAAGAATAATTAGAATGAGACATTTTTAGGTGTCTACATTTTGTTCTATCCAAGATTTGGGCGAGAATCCCCTCTCTATGTCAGCCTATGTTAGAAAATTAATATGTTTGACGATGGGCAAGTATATAAGGAGGTCTTCCCCTCTTATTTGGATATACATTCATGATAAGTGAAATTGGGAGCACAAGCAATCAAGCAATCAAGAATTCAAGCATTCAAGCATTTAAGTATTCATCATCAAGCATTTCTAGAGGTCTTCAAGGCTGCATATTCTTCATCTATTCATTGTGGAGCAACACTACATCATTCATTTGCAAGAATGTGTTTGATTAGGTTTTGTCATGTTTTTGTCATTTCATACAACATATATGATTACATTCAAGAAGCAAAGCATTATTATTCACAAGGATGAATCAACCCTTTTTGGTGTACGGGAAGTTTAGAGGATCGTGGTGCTGCATCATGGTCCCAAATTTTTAGGAGCTTTTTCGAGGGTCAGATCCAATTCAGCTTATATTGTTTAGATCCAGGTTCACATGAAGATCTCGCGTTTGTAGCTCACCTTTTCTGCATATTTTCCTTCATTTTTTAGCACTTTACCTTAATTTATCATTTCAACTTAGAAAAGAGGAAACCCAAATCAATCCAATCCATTTAGTATTTAGTTCTTGTCTAATTTGTGATTAAATATAGTGGATTATATTCCTCTTTTGAATGTAAACGTCCCAAGTGAAAATTGATTTGGTGATTTCTCCCTTCTATGTTGCAAATTGCTAAATCAAAATTTTCCCCCTTTATAGAAGGTAATTTGATGTGTCATGGGTCTCACTATAGCATGTGGAGATTCAAATAAGAGTAATTTGCATTGGAGGATTTTTTTTTATCATTAATTGTATATATGGACATGTTACATGTTGGAATGTTGTGGGTTATGTTCCAATATTTTTTGATTGGTGGATTGAGCTTAGGAAGATGTGTTTTGGTCCCCTCTTTCTCCTAGAGTGGATCAACATATTTTGTTTTAGGCCGAATTGGTTTAGGTTTTGATGATCTATCTTGTATATAAAGAATTTATGCGATTGAGTTGTGTTGCAAGCATGGAAGAGAGTGTGATGTGGAAATAAACAATGAAATTTAGTAAAGAGCAGAGAAGAATATTTGTGTTCGAATGACATGCAAGTTGATTGAGTCTGTGGAAGAAGTATGAGATAGTGTGTTGACAAATGAGGTTGAGTTATGTGTGTTGATGGTGGTCACTTGTTGCGGAGTTCAATGGTAGCTTCATGATTAGGAGATTCGTCTTTTCAAATCAATTTGTTGTATCTTGCCCTGTTGTAGTTAGAATCAGGTTTGCAAGTCATTTTTTGTATCTTTCCCCAAGAGCAGTTAGCCTTGGTCAGCAAGTTTGGAGTAGTGAGCTATTTCATTATAATCTGATATACATAGTGGATATATATTTTCTGGGCAGGTGCTCACTGTGGTTTTTCCCTATTTAGGTTTTCCATGTAGAAAATCTTGGTGTTGATGTGTTGATTTTGTGTTGCTCATTATTTTTTATGTATTGCATTAATTTTAATCAAGATTGATTCAACCCCACCTCTCAATATTGCCTTGGGTTCAACACATACCTCCTTGTGTAAATAACTGTAGCATCCTAATCTTATATGAAATAACAATGTGACAATGCTTTTGGTTTGAGATGTCAAGACACTTCTATACATATCAAAAATACATAAAACCCTTTTCCCAACATCATTCAATATTCAACAACCATTATATCTCTAAATTAATGATTTAAATTAAATTTGATTATAAGCAATCAAATTGGTATTTTGTCAAACAATAACCAAGAATTAATTTGTCTTTATATTTTCCTTGAACCTTCCTTTCTAGGAGAGTACAAGCTTAATTTTAGTGCTCCCCTTCTTGCAATAACTACAACATGATTAAACATAATGAAATTTGTATAGTCCATAATAGAACCTAATGATATTTCTATATTTTAATTATGACAAATTTTAACATAAAAATGAATTCTCCAAACCATTCTCCATGATTCATTATTAGGATAATTTAGACCTAGAGAGGTGAATGTAGAATTAGTAGTTGAAGCAAATAGTTAAATTTTTGTGGGGTATGTAAGGTTATTGGTAGCACTAATCCCCCAAAAAGTTCAGGAGCTCTCGTAAATCTTAGTCAATTGTTGGGCTATTTAATCCTTGAGTAATTTCTATAAATTACTCAAGGATTAAATGTAAGGTTAGTGGTGGCAATCAATAGTCCTATGTATTACTCAAGGATTAACCAGGATATTCGATATGAATTCTCATTCTTATGATGGAGCTATCAAATGATTATTATTAAACTATTTAATGGCTCTTACATTGTTTTCAAGGTACATGCATAGGAGAAGCATTGGTAGGGTAATGATGAGATAAGCTCTCGTCTGAATTTTTCTCCTATTTTTTATATTTGTAATAAACCATTATATAATTTGAAAGTTTGTTTGATTGTAATTATTTTATGACTATAAATTGAATAGAGGATTGCAATTTAATTTTGGGGCTAAAAATTAAATAAAGTTTGCATTTATAATTGTTGGGCCAATATATTAATTTGGGATCTAAGATAGCTAGTTCTAGGTGTTTTTTATTTTGGGTGCCTAATTTGAGAATTATGAAATTTTCAAAAGTATTGTTTAAAACATTCAAAATGTAGGTAAAAAATTTGATACAGATTTAAATTCAAAAATTGGTAGTAGACACATTAGAGGGAACAAATAAAATTAGAAGTTCAAAGTTTTAAACTAAGATATGTTGTAACTCCCATTTTCAAATTCAATGAGAAAGATGGAAGTCTAGGGAATATTACATTAATTTATTTTTGTTAATGTTTTATTTTGAGAGGTGGTGCATTGATTTTGCATGTGTAATACAATACATCTACATATTTGTTTTATTCCTTCAAGTTATGCATAAATGATTGCGCTTGTTTGTGTTGAATAACATGCATTTAATGCTAATCAAGAAAAGTTATTTCACATATTCCTCACATTGAACTAGTTAAATGATGGTGCTAGAAAATAGATACATTTTCCTTTTATTTCTCCTCAACCATTTTTTTTCTATTTTAGAATTAAACAAACTATTATGTAATACATTCAAAATTTAATACATTGATTAGGCACTTTTATTAAAAAAATTGAACACTAATTTGTAATATATAATAAAATGATTTTATTTACAACTTTGATTGTTTATGCTTTATTTTCATGAATCTAGGTTTTAACCATGGGGGGTTCAATTAGTGAACCTGGGTTATATCACATGTGTTCATGGCATACTAAATAATCCCTTCATTTTTTAAAAATGTTGCCCTAAACTCCTTTTTTTTGCATCCCCTCCCAATACACAGTTTGAATTAAAAGGCCGCCTATTTGCACAAAATATTACATTTTTCATAGCCCAAATTAAAAACCCCCTATTTTCACCGATGGGAAAATATTAAACCCCCCAATATGAATGCGTGTGATATGATATTACATATCTAGTGAAGCCCCAGTGGTTTTATCATAATAAATTTATTGGTACACAAATTAGATATCTATTTCTAGATTGCTAACGATAGGGTTCTCAGTCTTCTTTGGTATTTAGACAAGATCTGTCCAAACTAAAAAATTAAAAGGAGAAAAATAAAAATATCAGTAAGTTTTTCTTGCATTATCACAATATACTAGCATATATAGACCTTAGAGTAGTTTGATTTATTTTGAGTAACAATTAATTTTCAAGATAGCTATGGTTGTGTTGCAACTTTACCTATGTATCAGTGAGGGATTTCAAAATCCCTAATCAACATATTGCAACCTCCTTTTCGAATTATACATAGTCACCATCATCTTAAAATATAATATTATAGGTTCCATCCATATAACTTTATGTCACTCATTCTTATATTTTCTTCCTAGAGCCATAACCTAGCTTTGATAACATAATAGTGAAGACATCAAGGTGTGGGGTACCTCATTTAGGGGAGGTTTGGTTTTACACCTTGCGGGCTAACATCCTTAGTCAAACTCCAACATAATAGGGCTTATAGTTAACCTTAGAAGTGAACAAATGGATCCCTGATTTTATTTTATTCATTTCAAGATTATACTTGGTTATATTTATAGAGGACTATTCCGAAGTTATTATAAATATTTTGATAGAATATCCCTTGATCATAGATATATACTCAACACATGGCTGGGTCAAATTGTAAGTGATAATTTCTCTAACACTTTAGCCTTTTTTCTATTTCAAGATTACAATTTTATAGTTATAGGGAACTTTTCCCAATTTTATCCCTTGATCCTAGATGTATAGTCAACACATGGGTCGGTCAAATTGTACGGTAGCCATTTCTCTTACAGTTTAGCCTTTTTTTTCATCACCCACATGAAGGCATCAATCATTTGAGGTTCTCGTTTTCACCCTCTTTGAGAACCTTATTAAGCTAACCTTAGCCTTAAATTTGGCATCTTAAATTTTCTACCTACCTATCCTTGTAATCAATGTCAAGGTTGGTAAGTGCCTCAAAGAAAATCCATTAAATGGTTTGCGCTATCCCTCCACTCTTAATTATTATTACTAGGCTACTTCAGTACCCTTGTGCTTGTCTTCCTATAACATCCTCTCCTTGAATATTGCCTTCAAATCTTTTCTAGAAACCATTATCAAACAAATTTGTATCCTAGCTCATCTTACTAGATTATTCTATCTCCCTTATCTCATTAATATGGTTAATTATAACTTTTTATTCTCTTTATTTTCTTTTTATTATTCATATTGTATGTCCTTGTCTTTTCCTATTTACACCATGGTCTAGCCATTTTTCTCTTCCATCTTTATTCTCAAAAATCAAGCTAACCTTTGTCCAACCATTCATGGTTGGTGATTTTGTTAGATGTTGCTATTTTGGCAATTTGTAAAGTTTATTAGGGTTGTTTTACTTTGTTTAAATTTATTTTAATTGTTATGCTAGGACCATCTTAAATTCTTCATTGATTTATCCTTTATTCTTGGTTAATTTTTTCTATACATAACTTGTCATTTCTCTCTTACACTTGCCCCTTCTACATACATCTCATGTGCATTTTATCCTACATTACTCACAATTTCTTTGGATTTCTTTGTATCATGTGTTTTTTCCCCATGGATACATCATCATCGAGTGTTCCTTACTCCATATAGTCTTCTTCTTTTCCTTGTCCATTTCAATCATCAATTGTGGTCATCACGTTGTAACCTAAAATGATCATATGCCACATAAATTAGGTAATTATGTGATTGTATAGATGACCTTTCTCAAAATTGAATTCTTCAAATTCAAATTTGAAATCAATCTTATAGCTTAATTTAGTTTTTTGTGCTTAAAAGATACAAAAATTATTTATTTATGACTCTTTGAGCTAGAATTAAAAAGGTACCCTAGTTTATTTTAGACTCTCCTAACACCTAGAAAAGTTTGATTAGAACATTCAAGGAGACATTCACTAAAATTAAATTTAGATCATTTATTATTACATTTCTAACTATATCATCATCTAGGGATTCACTCCATGTCTTCCTATTGTCTTTAATTATTCTATATGTCATGTTAACTTAGCATCTTTAAAAGTTTGACACAAGGGATAAATTATCATTATGACATGCAAACTCTTAAACACAACTAAATTTTTTGTGGAGCTAGATAGAAAAGTTCATAATAGACTGAAAGTGAATAGTTATAAAAATTAGCTTCATACATCTTAATCTTTGCTAAATTTGTACAAGTCAGATTTGTACATGAACAATCAATAAAATTGTTATAAAAAATGATCTACAATTATAGATTGAAAATTTATTGAAATTTTAACACATTTAGAACAACATTAAAATTATCTACATCTTATTAGACTATTTCATAAAAAAGAAAAACCATAATGAGAATCATGCTCACAATATGAATAATTAATTATAACATTTAGGCCAATGCCTAAGGATCTCACTAAACCTAAAAGTGCTTGCAAGACTAAGGTGTACAACCTTAGGGAAATAAATGAAGGACTTGCAATACTGAGACTCACTGTTTTAGGGCAAGATACAAATGAATGCACTAGCTACAAAAAGGAACACATTCTTCTAGATAGTGCAAAGTATCATTGAACTGAAATGAACAAGATCCCTTGATCATAAAATTATCCTTGAACCAATGTGTCAACTAACCAATATCATGGCAAACACATCTGACATCAAACTTTACCTCAAAGCTCTCCACAACTGTCTTCCACACTTCTAATATACCAAATTTATTTGTGCATCATTCTAATCTACATGATATCAACTCACCTACATCCTATCCTCAAATTATACATCCACACTCCTATATATACAAGATAATTCATTGAAACCCTAAACTAGTTCATCCATAGACAAAATACACCAAATTATATAAATTTGGTCAACCAGACCTATAACATCCATTATGGTCTACTCCAAGAGGTAGAGGGGACCCAAATACATCACAATAGATCCTATCTAAATGATCACAATCAACCACACATGCTGACACATCCTCCAACTTCAACATCCAATGAAATATGTAGAGAAACAATGTAACACGCCTACTAGTCAACTTAAAAATATCTTCCAATGCACAAAATTTAATGTAGATCTACACATATCATGGTGAGACCCATATAAACATCCACACACAACCACCCAAGAATATATAGACCAAAAAGCTATGATTTAGATATGATACATCATCGTAGTCAACTAGAAATAAAACTAGCTAACAAAACAATGCTCAGAACACCATAACTTCTCTTGCCGAACAAACCATCACCAAAAAACTAAACTAGAACATTGAAAAAAACAAATAAACATTTCCTCCAAATTGAAACACTTGAATCAAAAAATTAGAGAACTGCCAAGTATTCTCTTGAATAGTTTTGAGAGACTACCACTATCAAAAACAACAACTAACTCCATCATTTGAGCAACAATGGACTTGTAAACTTGAAAATAGAACATACACAAATCATGAACATTATATCCATAACCACACTCCATAATATTTACATATTAGGGAAATTTAAAACTCTTTCTTTCATAAATAGTGTTTCTAATATATTGAAACTTCCACTATACCAAATTTCTAGAAATACATCAATATCTTCACTAGAGATCCCAACAATATAAGAACATTCACTTCTAGACCATCTACAATATATAATCATTTACAACACATAGTGACATCAATGGGTGATCAATTGAAACACAAGACAAATTGACATCAATGACAACACAATACAACAACTCAAGTTTCCAACAAAGGTTTGAATCTAATAGTAAAAAGGGATATAGGTGTTAAGGGTAGACAACATTAGGTAATCTCAAATTTTGAAAAGGAGAAAACACATGGAATAGGGAGCCCTCCAATGATGTCCAACACTTTTTGGCACAATTTTAGAGAGATATACCTATAGAACCTCTTGATTGTAGATTCACAAGTTTATGTATCCATGGAAACTCTTAGACTAGGGTTCCCAACACACCAATCTATCAAATTCAACTCTAAATTATAGGTACAAGTTCCTCTTTGTGTTTCATTTCTAGACTTGGCTTATTGTGTTGGTTTTCTATTTGGTAGTTTATTGTTTATGCTAAAATTTATCATTTTCTTTTTATTCAACCTACTTAATTCACACACACTTCACAATCTTAATCCTATTGTAACAGAGGAATCATAAACCACAAGTGTTGAACTCTTCTATTAGGATTGTAGGTAAACCTATTTTTGGTTGAAATGATATGCAATGGAAATTTGAGATCTTACTCTAATGCATTTGACTGCAAAATCTGAAGAAACATTCTGACAAAAGTCCAATAATTATTTGTATTGTCGGGTACCTATGCGAAATTTTCATTTGTTTTTGTTTTTGCCCGACGTTTGTCGATCTTGCGACACTCCATGATTTTCATCATTATTTTGACATTCCCTTTAACTTTTGGGCCGATGGGCATATGGTTATCATTCGTCAGGGTTCCAACCAATGTTTTATGATAAATAAAATTGATTTTGACAATTTATCTATAATTGCAACCCAATGCGGCTAATGCTTGTCAAAAGGAATTTATAACTAACGCGTGTGCAAGGGATTTTGGACCCTTAGTAGGGGATTTTGACTAAGGAAGAATCAATGGAAAAGAAGATCTTGAGGATGTGGCAAGTAAAGCATAAATAAAATTCTTAATTTCTTTCTAAGAAATAGATTTATTGCTGATAGAGAATCATTGCATGAATATACTAGAATTAATGGTAGTTGGGAGCCTAGTTGTATCTTAACATAGAAATTTGAACCAAAAGAAGGAATTATGTCAATTAATGTTGGTGGCTATCAGTCTATAGGGTAGATGGAATATCTTAAATCCTTTTACATCCATAGAAGTAAAAATTAACTCAAGAATTAGTGGAAGTTTTATGATACAGAGGAAGAGTCAAAAAGTGAAATTGGTAATACAATTAATGATGAGAGTAGAATTGGTAGAGAAGAAAGAAGAAGTGTTATAGAGGGTGGAGGAGAGAGAGATGAAGAGAACAAAGAGTCAGGAAAGAGAAGAAGAACATTGAATGAGCACATAGCATGGTGTAGAGAGAAGTGAATAGAAAATGGAGGAAAGTGAAGAGTTCAGAGCAAAGAGTTGATAACAAAGAATGTAGAAGAGGGAGAGGTGCAAAGTACAACTGAGAGATACAAAATATTATTTGAAAAAAGGTATCTTCATTTTAATTCATCTGAGTTGTTGCTCAAAATAAGGGTTGGTGATCCTTTGGGATTCTCGATCCTTATTAGGGGATTTTGACCTTTGAGGGTCTTTTACCTTCTATAAAATTAAATGTATGCACTTTTGGGGTTGACTCTTCAACTTGATCCATTGTAATAAAATTTGCATATACTTGGGAGCTTGGTAGAGAAAAATTATGTCAAATAATATTATTTCAGAACAAAATAAAGAGACAATTGCTAGATTGTGGGCTAGATTGAAAACAAAGGGTGATGGGAAATGTTATTGTCCTTGCAATAATTGCAAGAGCTTAAAGACAAGAATACTTTTAATCACAACAACTGAGAAACATTGTAGGCAACATGGTCACATTGAAGGGGGGCATGATTATCGTCCATTGGTAAGATGTTCATTATATATCTTTATATTGATTGAATTTGTAATGTTTATATCATTTTAATATTTTTTAATATATACAAAAAATCACTTGATCGTGATCATGGTTATTTGTGTCGATCATTATTATAAAGGTGGGGCACCCTAGGGCACATGATATGGATTATCATAGCTCAAAGAATGTGGCTTTGCAAGCAAAGGAACATGGCGTTATGAATATCAAAGATGAAGTTAATGATCCTATGGAAGAAGATGATCATGTGACAGAAAACACAATTGAAGATGATGATACAAATACATTGATCCATGAAACATTTAGTGGTGCAGCTGATCATGATGATCAAGAGAACTTTGATGATGTTCAAGATTTACATATTGAGAAGGCATACGAGCCCCTTTATGAAGGCTTCAAAACAAATCTTCTCTTTGTTTTATTGTTTGTGTTGAACTTGAAGGTTATTAATGGTTTATCCAACATAGGAATCTCATGAATATTAAGGTATGTCATATATGTCATCTTTTTTCATCTATTTTTATTGCTAGTTAATCACTAGTAAATAAAGGATGAAATACGTACCATTAATATTCTTTATATTAAAAAATTGTTTTTTTGTTGTAGATTGATAGCTGATTTTTCTTACCACCATCAAATATTTTACCTCGCTCATACCAATATTTATCTGCTATAATGAAAGATGTTGGAATGGAGTATCAAGAAATAGATGCATGTCCCAATGATCATATTATATATCATAAACAACAGTAATTTGCAACAGAATGCCCAAAATGTCATATCAGTAGATATCGATCAAATCAACTAACAAAAAAGGTGCCTCAGAAGGTTCTTCATTATATTCCCATTATTCCACGTATGCAACAATTATTTAGGTGTGGAACCTTAGCACAATTTATGGATTACCATGCATGGAATAGAAGTGGAAATGACATTCTATGAATGCCTATAGATGGTTCTTCATTTAGGGACGAGGAGGAAAAATGACCATACTTTAAAGAATAACCTCATAATCTCAAGCTTTCATTGGCAGTGCATGGTATCAATCCATTTGGAGAGCTGATACAATTTAATACTTTCCTTGAAAATAACTCGAGAGAAAAATCACACAATGATATGTAAATAAATCCATCCTTAACACATTTGTTAACATGAATTCATTAAAAGACAATTTAGGAGATATAGCATATGATAATGGAAAAAATTCTTTCATTGTGAATTGAATTCTTACAATGACTTTATCATACTCCTCCCTTTTGAAGTAGACTCTACAACCACTGATAAAACAAGCTTATAATACCCAACTTGCTAAGGTGAAAAGAATTTTTTGTTCTCTCCCTTTTTCTTACAGCCTTGGTATTTCTTTTATATCATAAGGAATGCACAAGCTACATGTTGTTTACATATAGCAGATTCATTATGACTCATCAGTTAGCCCATAACAAGAAAAGAAACTTCTACAAAACCAACAAGAAAAGAGAATATGTCCAAAAACCATTTTGTTGGAGTCTTAACTACTTCTGAGCCATACCACCATCACATTGTAGATGGTTCCAAATGGAGGCATGAATTCCACCACTTCATCCCATGAAAAATCCCAACTTCTTTGAATCTGTGTCTTGCGTGATGAAAAATTGAGCACCCTCAAACCTGGAGAAGGAGCCCTTTGCCCCGAACTGACAGCAATGAGGGTGGAATGAAGATCTCATTCAAAAAGCCTATGAACTGAAAAGGGTCATAACTGCCATGTGCTGATAAGATCTAGCTTTTTGCAAACCCGATCTATCCATCCTCCTCAATTGATCCTCTTCTTCTCTCTTCCACTCCCTCTAAGTGATTCAATGGTGCAGGGGAAAAAATGAACAATCCTTGAAAGGATCCTCATGATTGAGAAGACCTTTCCTAGATCCCCCTGATTATCTAGCAGCCTAATGGCACTCTCTCCAACCAATGTCGTAAAATGAGAACAACACAAAAGTGCAACTCTGTTGCTTCATTTGAGGCAAAGCTATCAGACTTCTTCGGGAAATAAGACTCATTGTGTTTTCCTGTTAATGAACAACTTTGCTGATTTTATTAAAAAAAGAGGATTCCAAAAATAGTCCTACAACTAGTCCATCATGCAAATTGTGATTCATGCTATTTTTCTTTCAAATCCCTCCTTATCTTCCATATATAAACTTCAGAAGACTTGTATAGGATTTTACTCATTTTCTTCAGCCTTATTTTGAATCAAGAAATTATACCATGATCTTATCTATCATTTCTTGCCAAATCACAGTATTCACCAATTATGATCTCTACTCAACAAGACATTCACTTACCATGTATACTTTACTAATGGCGGCTGCATGCAAGTCAATAAGTCGCGCAATCAACTCTGGGTTACTTAAGATCTCAATTCCATATTCTGGGAACCAAGCTTAAAACTTCAAATATCCACCGTCGATGTTGTTGAGGCAGTGTAAAGCAATCTAGGGTTTAAGAGACTTCAAATACTTTGCCAAAAAACATTTGGTGGGAAGAAACACCTTATATCATTGGTATAACCTACATGTATTACCCTGATATATCTTTTCTTCATTGTAGGATGTTCTTTTGGCAAAGTATTTTAATATTTGGTAGAATAGATACAATACACCAAAATTTGTATTTTCTACATATCAAACGTGATTATATGCTGATATGAAATCCCTTTTCGGTACAAGTACCCATCTCAAAGAAGGTCATACTTATTGTGTCATTGTTATTAGCTACTCTGAAATATTCTTTGTCATTGTAGCATTTCATGAGTCTTGTCAATACTAAGTATTTGATATAAGGAGGAGTATAATGTATTTCTTCCTTGATTTTCTGAAATGAATTCATAGATTTCATTTTCTTTTGTTACTGCATGTTGGGCTTGACCCTCATGGTAGCCACATTTGTCCCCACATATAGAACTCATGTTCATGTATTAAGAAAAATCTATAATTGTGCATATTTAATTGTTTTATCCTTCTTGTCTTTCATTAATGAAATTCAACAACAATGATCAAATCAACCATTCTTCTCAGTCCAATGTTTGTAGACAACTTAGAAAATTCTGAGTGGAGTCTTAGAGAATAATTTCTTTTTCTTGTTGAATACAAAAGCTTGGTGATGACAAGACGAAGGAGTTAACTTATTATTTGAGAAAGACTAGACTTTGTTAGAAAAATAGGGTTCCAACACCTAAACCACAAGGTTTGTCACTCTAATGCTAAAACCAAGTCAAATTAACCCCTAACACCTATTGGAAAAGTCAAAACATGCCTTTCTTTCAAATTCAGAAGAACATATAAACTTCCTTTTTGAAACCACACATGCATGTTATGAAAGTGTATGGTAATCCTACTTATAGAAAAAGTTCACATGATAAGCTAACCAATGGCACTATATTGGAGGATTAAACCCACCTATGGAATTAATATAAGAGGTAAGTGTGCCTCTTAGTGGAATTCATAGATTTCATTTCCTTTTGTTACTACATGTTGTGCTCAACCCTCATGGGAGCCACATTTGTTGTCACATATAGCACTCATGTTTATGTATTAAGCAAACTGTGTAATTGATGCATATTTAACTATTTTATCCATCATGTCTTTCATTAATGAACTTCAACAATAATGATCAAATAAACCATTCTTCTCAAGTTGAATGGAACATTTTTTACCAATGCATCTAAGATTTCCTACCCTCATGGATCAAGACTCGACATCACCTAAAAAATCTTCTTTATGTCATAGAATTTCTCTAAAGTGCCTTTGGCATGCTTTAGATGTGTCAATATTAACTAGTTGAATATATTTTTAAAGTCTCTTAACACATTCCATGACAATAAAATGACTCATTTGGATTAAGGAGCACTTTCCTAAACCATTCCTTCATATTTAACAATCCCTTTTCACACCCACATCATAATTCATATCCGTGTTAGTTGTAATGAGTGTTTTAAACTGGCAATCAATGAATTGTAGGATAGAAGAAAAATCATTATACACAAGGATAACTATTTCAATCACTGATTCTTAAAGATCCATCATAATTAAATATCACATGTCATAAGCCTTTTTAACAATCACTAGAACTGTACATAATATTCAATCATATCATAGGATATAATTCATCAATAATTATAAAGAAAGAGAAAGAAAACTATATAAGCTCAACAAGCCACCATACAAAAATTATATTTTATAGAAAATAAAGTAAACTATTTGTTGACATAGCATATATATATACTATGTATTTCAAATTTTGACTGTGCGCACATGAGCACGACATAGCATACTGCACCGAGACCCTAACTGGATAGTTACACCGAGAACCACTATATCTAGCCCCTAATTGAAGAGTTGTGAGACATTAGTGGACAAGTTTTGCAAGGCCATTGAGTCAAGGAGGAAGAATAGGAACCTTTTGGCAGGAGGAAAGACAGAGCGAGAGGTGAGGGCACTCAAAAAGGAAAATTGACCAAGGGACAATGACTATAAGTGATTTTTCCCCATACTTAGAAATTACATTCAAAACATTCCACAAATCAATCCTTAAAACCAATTGTTAAACCTTCCAAAGCCTAACCATAATTTATCGACTACACCTATGGCTTTAGTCATAATAACAGAGATAAAAACATCATCCAAAATTTTTGAGATGCATCAAAAAGACTTGTACTTATCTACTTGATCTTGAAGCACAACAACATTTCATCCTCATACAATGAAGATATCTCATCCTTCTACCTTTTTAGTAAACTTTCTATCTTGACAAACTTTTAAATATTTGAGCTCATATTTGTTAGAATATTGTTTTCAATTAGCTTTCTATTGTAGGAGAAGTAATTTTTCTGGTATAACATATGCTTTTTTTGGGATCGATAATTGGTATTTATATTATTTAATAAGAAAATGAGTAAATTTGAACCAAAGAAAAGTGGTTTCATAAAACCACTAGTCAACCTACCACCCAAAAAACACTTCTACAAAACTGCCTATTTAGACCAGATGTAGAAACCCCAATGGCATATAAAAAACCCCCATATCCACACACCCAATAATACAAAATTAGTGTCCATGATACCAACTCGAATTTACCGTAAGGAAAGTAGAGTGCGGAAACGCTCTCCTAACATCAATTCTAAGGGGATTTGCAAGCAAGGAAGTATTTTAATTTTAGTTTACAATACATTAAGATAAAACACAGACAAAAGATTAAGATTAACCAGACAAAATAGCACCAAAGAAAGACATCAGATATACATGGGAAAACACTTACGGGTAAAAACCCACCACTAAAAAAGAGATCCCTTTATTCACTAAACAACATGGTTACAATAAAGTACTCAAATCCTCTATTATGGACATTGTTCTCACAACATGAAGACACCTCTACTCGGATCATCTTCTACAACTTCCCTCTTTTCTCTTCGGCTACAACTATAGTATTTATGCACACCCATGTGCTCGTCGGTTACATCTCTGGCAACTGCCATCTACCAAACCAATCGGCCTTAGAGCATAACCGTCTAGTAACAGCCTATTCATTCATGAATTTGTGGAAAGAATACTATCCCACATTCATCCGGAAGATGGGTCGATTCATATTCAAATACACTGAAAAAAAAATTCCAAGTGTTCACCTACTAGTCTTTGGTCCAGGCAACATCAACCTGATCGCCGAAGGTGATTCCATCGGGTATCAGGAAGACAAACAATCAGCTATCCCGAACGTCTGATATTTCTCTTTGTGCTCTACCACGTGGCACCCCCTGATTGGTTCTGCGTCCCTACTCTAACATCTTAGCACGACCTCACTATTCACCTGAAATTCTTCTTTGTCGCTAGGTCAAGATGGAAAGTCTCACAAGCAATTTTCCCTTGTGACCTAGTGACCACTATCCGATCTTCTGTGATCGTCATCTGAGCATTTGCGATATGCTCCGCCTTTAACTCGTCTGAGTCGATCACCTATCAGGTCCCACCACTTGGTCAGCATATCATAAGGGATATTCCAATGATCAGTTTCCCATCATGACCTATCAATCATTGTTGGATCAACCTTGATCATTGTCCCATCATCCTGGACTTTCTCACTAGTTAACTTCGCTTGAGTGCTCTCTTGTCAGGACCCATCACTTAGTTGTCATGTCGCAAGGGATATTCCAACGAGTAGTTTCCCATAGTGACCTAGCGACAACCGTTGGATCTTTTTGCCCGACTATCAGATCTTCTCAACTTGCTCACTCGATAGCCGATCATAAGAAGAGGATTCCACCAGTCCATTTGCAAGAGCCAACCGACAGCTGTTCTAACGGGATAGGTTAATCTGATCAATCGAACACTGGTCAGGATAATTCGAGGCATATTTCCAACAATCTCCCACTTGTTGAGGAATTTACTGGACCTGTCAACCATGCTGAACACTTACAGATTACACTGAGAACCATGGATTCTAAAGCCTATCAATGCTAATATACCACTCAATCAGAAACCATCAGGAAAAATAAATTAACATGTGCACCTATGCAGAGCAGTCTCATCTCTTTCATGAATACTTCCACCTTCTACCATGCCACTACCACAAGACATACATAGAAGCACCATCCACTGAGAAAATTACAACTCTATCTTCTAAGCACACAAAACTCATGATCCAAAAACTAACCGAATGTGCAAACATTTATTATAGACATAGCTAGAATAGCACCCATAGAAAGTGCTAGCACATCCAACTACACATACCCTTAAGAGATCATTAAAATGTACAACTTGTTACTCACAATCTCAAGCTCCACATGCAATACACACCAAGGAGCTCCAACTGCATAGGTAATATCAACTGTTTACAACATCTCATAGAAGTGAAATAATCTTTGTACCAAGAGCTTTCTCAATACTAACTGGAAACAAAGAACCTGCAAACAAGTCTTCATAGCATGCTGCACCATAACCTTTCTTCACCTCTAAATGTTAACTATGTTATCATAGATGAATGCCTTTCAGTTGAACCTATTACTCATTCTAAAACAACAGCATCTATATTTCCATGTTTCTAAGAGCACTTATAGCTAATCATTCCATACCCAAACTTCAAATCCATAACCACATTATCTTGAAGTACCAAGAAAATGATCAATGTACTCAAAACATAGAAACAAAACCAAGATCAATGTCAAAGTTCCAACTATAGAATCAGGAACATAAACATGACACACATGATCTAAAACATCTCATCCAAAGAGATTACATGCTCTGTATGAACATAACCATATTATGTCAAAACTCTAAATGCATCTCA